>NW_027466845.1:432500-1092500 GCF_046128005.1 Genypterus blacodes | reverse complement strand
CATACATACAGTATATTAAGACAAATGAATCCCGTCTATACGCTGTGATTTCCATTCTTAGTACTGTGCATTTAAAGGTCTGTTGGTTCTGAGCCAAGCATTGACTGCCTCAGCTCTGCATAATCAGCATAATCTCCTTCCTTGACACACTTCTGTCCCACTTAGTTCTATTCTGGTCGGTCTAAAGTCCTCTGCAGCTGACAAAGTGTCGTCTGAGGCCAAACCCTTTCCATGCAAAAGCTTTTTTCACGTACGGGATAAGGTGGAAATGTGAGCGGTTCAAATCAGGTGAGGAAAGGTCGACGCTGAACTAGTTCACAGCCACAAGCATGGACAGGAGCCATCAAGCGCATAACGGCTGCACGCTGGCCTGAATTGTCCTCCTTTTACAACTCTCTCTCTCTCTCTCTCTCTCTCTCTCTCTGTCTCTCTCTCTCTCTCTCTCTCTTTCTCTCTCTCTCACTCGCTCTCTCTCTCTCTAGTCATAATTGCTGAGCTGAAAGGAACGTTGTTGATGAGCAAAAGCACCTTGGAAATTATATTCTCGGTCTTTCTCCCTCTGTGTCCGGGTCAGAACTTATAAATCAACCTTTTTACGAGGTTGATTTTCTATAGATGGATTTGTTTTCTGCCTCTCAGAGAGACATTTTCCCCTTTTTGCGAAGCCGCAGTGGAATGCTTATTTTCTCTCGGCTGTCGGCTTTCAGAAATCCATTAATTTCCCTTTTTTTATGAGCCCGCTGCCAAACCAATTACAAGGTTTTTTATCAACTCTCCGCGCTCCGTACAGTGGAAAGGAAAGGTGAGAGACCCCCTTTGAAATGGAGAAAAAAAATGTGGTCTTGCGGCTGCTGGGCTGCCGCGGGGCCTTGACGGGTCGCGAGGTCGTTGAGGGCGAAACAAATTCCAAAATCATGTCAACATTTCTTACAGGAGAATGTTGGGGTAGCAGTCTGTCAGTTGAAGGTTAATAGAGGTTGTCTGTGTGTGTTTTGGAGGTCAGATCTTCAACCAGTAGAAATGCTTAAAGAGGCGTAAAGAGGCCTGTGCATGCACGGAATCCAGGGAATACTCATGAACTGAAGCTTTTATATAGGAAGGAAAGAGTCCGCTTCTATAGATTTATGTAAGATCTAAGATGTGTGATGCAGACAAATGAAGAGTTTCCAGATTCGCTTTCATTAAAGATCAAATGAGCTGCTGAGATCAAAACTCTGATTCTTGTTCTATAGGATCCTTTATTCTCATTAAATGTTGCTTCTCATCATTAAAGTCAGAAATGTACAGTTTTCCAACTAAGTAGTCTTTCACATGAGGATGAAGTGTCTCCTTTACACACAGTGTATCACACACACACCTAACAAGTCCCCTTTGAGTTGCCGCTGTCTTCCTGTGGGACTCCGAGTGGTAATTGCCATCCTCTCCCCTGCTCACTAATGAGAGCTGGATCATTCCCTGTAGCCAGATTGCCCCAGGTATGGACAGATCTCACTGTGTACATCCCATCATCCCATTGCCGTGGAAACAGAGGAATGCTCGGGGCTCTACACCTGACAAGACCCCTGGGAATTTGATTAGCTTTCATCAAAAACTTAGGATAACTGCACATAAGTCGCCGCTCAAAGCAAAGTAAAGGTTTCCACTTTTGCCGTCGTCGCTGTGCATCTTAGATCTCTGCCTTTTACTTTCAAATGTGGGGTTCACAGTTCTGTAGATTCATTCATCAGCTGCTCTGCTCCTTTCATGGGAATCTGTCACCGTGGAGATGTGATGGCGCTCCCTCCCTGTCAGCAGAGACACACCGACACATCCCACTGGACCCAATCCATCCTCAGCATTACACCAGTGCACTGTTCATGATGAGATAATCATGAAGAGACACGGTGCTTAGGGTGACAACCTCCCTCACTTTCAGAAGGAAATTCACTAAAATGCTGAAACAAAAACAGGAAAACAGGATCTACAAACACGAGTCAAGCTAAAGACATTAAAATAGGATATAAAAGGAAGTATTTAAGTTAAATTAAAGAGTAAAATATTGGTAAATTTAACTAAAAGCCTTGGCAAATAGATAAAGACGCCTCGGTTTGCAACAGTTGGTGCTGACCTCAGATCATCTGGAAGTTTTATTTCGTGCATTAAAACTAAGAGCTACTTCGCCCGAGCAGCAGCGATCAGACCAGAGCCAGATGGTTCAGAACACAGAGGCAGAGCGAAGATGGGCTTGGACCCAAACACTGTTCTGTGCTTTGTAGACAAGTAGTAGTAGTAGTTTTTTAAAAATCAATCACATGAAAAGCAGGAAGCAGAGTAATATGCTGAACTGCGGCTGTTATATTGTTCTAGACACCATTACAGTAGTCAATCCTAAGGTTGTTGTTTTTTTCTATGATCTGAGCAAGCGGGAGCATGTAGATGCTAAAGAGAAGGGGCCCAAGAATGGACCCTTGGGGAACTCCGCATGTCATTTTTGTTCACTCAGTTATGTAATTATGGACAGACACAAAACATTTCAGATAAATAGAAACGGAGTACACGAAAGGGTGTTTTCCTTCTCCGGATAATCTGTATTATTAGTATAATTATCTTCCTTCAAGTGAGCTTTTGTGTGACTGTCCGTGTTATGGAGTTCCCCAGTTTATCCGTTTGTTACACTGTGTTGTCCAGTAAGATTTATTATAGTAGACTGCCTGTGTGATTACAGTCCTTCCCCATTGAGTTCCCGTATTAGTGTGTGTTCTGGAGTAACCAGGCTGCTAATAAATCATACCGTTCAATCCAAGATTTGCCCTGTGCCGGTTTGTCCTCACCTGAGAGCCCAGCTGGCCTCTTATCCGTACGCTGCCACTTATACTACCTGACATCTTTACAGCATTATTGGAATAGACTCCTTCTACCACCTGGATCTGATAAGACCCTGCGGTTTATGTCACAAACTTACTTTGATAGTGAATTTTTGCTTGTTATATTTTTGTTTTGATTGAAGTCACGGTGTTGCTCACAGAACCATATTAAGAAGCATCATGCTCATCAACCAGTGTTTACAGGGTCTTGTTATATCCCCCCCCCCCCCCCCCCCCCCCTATTTTCCTGCTCCTCCCCTCTTCTAAGAATACTCTGACCATCCTAATCACAGGAACAGACCCGGGCTGGAGGTGCATGCCATTGCACATGGCAGCACAAATTAAAATGTCTCCTGCCGCCCGCCTCTCTAATTCCCTGGCACTATGCCCCAGCTTGTCCCACGAATTACAACCAGACCTCTCCATATGGTGCAGCCAGCATGGGGCAGGCCTGCTTATTGACATGAGCCCTTCCCTTAACGCTTTAAGTCAATAACCTAGTAGCTCAGAACACACGCATTTGGCCCGGCAGCACAGTGCTAACTCCATAATAGCATTAGGAGCAGGAGTGGAGGCACTGGCTGTATGTTTGGTTCATTACCTTAAAGTAGACTAGAAGTTTTTACGACAATATATACAAAATGTAGAGTCAATCAAGATCTTATCCAGTCTTGGGCCATTTAATCTTCTATGACTGTGCGCCGTTTGAGTCCTGGACAAAGGTCTTTAGGTCACTCCCATGTCTAGACTGAAAACAAATAGATTTTCTAGGGGAGCTGCTTGGCTTTTGTAATCACAATTACAGTTAGTTCATGTTTAGATTATGTATTTATAGATAAAGTTTATGTTTATATTTATATGCAGTTACAGTTACATGTACTGCACATTCAGGGAAGTCGATGGATCTCCATTATGAATCTCCAAACCTCCAGGTTCAGGAAATTAGACAGGAAATTTCCAAAATGATCTGCAATAAAAGACAAATCAACCACTTTAAGTAAGGTTTATCAAGTTTCATCTCTTACACCAACAGTCTTAATTCTTAATGAGTCAGTTACATAGAATCATATTGTTTTGTTGATTAAAGAAACAAAACAAAGAAATAAGTGGAGTGAGTGTTTTAAATTAAGAAAACAAGTAATACTTCATATTTTTAGTAACACTCACTGACTGGATTTTCATGATCGTTTTTTGGAGGAGACGTCTTAGAGGCCAAAGTGCCACAATCAAACCCAAACCAAAACAATGATGCTGTTGTTGCCTCCATCAGGATATGAATCTTACACAAGAGGGGACATCCTGTGGCTGAAACACACACACACACACACATACACATGGACGGCCTCCACCTGTGATTCTGTGCCAGACTTTTCCAAATACACACGCTGCTTTGTTAGGATCAGCGGTCGGTGTTTATCAGTCACACTGAGTGTTGTTGATGGTGTTGTTTTCAGATGTCCCTGCTCATACTAGCTTCTCGCCCACATGTACCCTGGATGCAGATTATCCAGCCCCGGGGCTCAGGTAACCGATATGTCCCTGAATAAAACGTAAACAAGTGTAACACACCTCGTGACACGTATGAGTAGAGGGGACAGAGAATCTATTACGCTTATGAATAATTGCATCGATGGTTCAATGAGCCATCGGCCCAGCAGGATGCCTTTTCCCAACCCGCTGCCATTGATGAGTAACACTTCAGATCTCATGACCGACCACTAATGAATATCGAAGTGAGCGAGCGCTGGCCTACAAGCAACAAGCAAAAAGAGCCAGGAACCAAGTGTTGGCCTTAACGACAAAGAACGCTTGTGGGGTATAAGAACTAACATATATACACAATAAAACCAGACAAATCTTATCATAACAAGCTTGAAACAACATCATATACTTTTTATTCAGTTCATTTGAGGAGTTAAATGTTTGGTCTGAAGCAGTTGGATCCGCACTTGTTACACTTTGTCGTCGGTAAACCCAAACAACCACAGCTCATATTTGTCAAATCATACATTTAGCTCCAGGCGGCTCCGTCCACAAAGGGAACTGTGAACAGCCATTGTGGGCTCATTAAGTTGAGACGTTAACATGTAAATGAGCTCAATTTTGTTGCCACCACTCCAAAAAGCAGAAAATGTGCCGTGAGCCACACAACCTCAAACACAGTCACCACATCCTCTGGTTCTACAATTGATTCTGTCTGTTTACAAAGCTCGTGAAAACATGAGTCCAACACATTGATACATGAGCGATGGGAGCATGAGCGGACGGACACGTGCACTGCGCTGCCCTACACACATGGTGGAGTGGCGACTTTAAAGTGTGCAGCAGCTGATCCTTATTGGTCAAAGCACAAATCAAAGGACCTGAACTGTGCCTGTGCTCTTTTACGTCATTATTAGTTTGTAAATACGCAGCAAAGCAAAATGTAATTTTGGATTTCATGAAGACGTCTGTGGATGAGTGCAGGCCTGCTCTGATTGGTCAGCTGCGTCAAGCTTGAGCTGGCCCCGCCCACAGACTTGTGAGACATGGAACCTGCCCAAACACTCGTTCACCATCATCACACTTGTAGCCTTGTGTTATGACGTATGTTACACATTGATGTAAACATGTTAAGGAAATGAAGGACAAACCAAAAATGCAAACGCAAACAACAACATTTCCAAAAAGTTTCCCCCCTGAGAAGTCCCCTTGTATCCATTTGTCAGATTTGTAAGTGGTAAAGTGCTTTACTACGAGATGTATCTGGTTACATTCCTGCTCTACTCTGTCTTCTTTCCACTTCAGGTTGAACACATGTCTCTCTGAGTGAATCACTGGAATATTCTACAAATATGAAAGTGCAAATATTTAGCTCTTCAGACCGTTCTCCACCAGCAGAATGATCTCTGCAGTCTAAAATGGACCGTCTTTTGTTTCTGTCTCCGCATTAAGTAAAGTAGACATAACAAGTAACGTACCATGCAAATAAATGACTCAGTTAATCTTTCCCCGAAGTACTGTGTCATTTCTCTCCTCCCTTGTTCCCTGCTTGGCTTTTTCTCTCACTCTTTCCCTTTTTCCTTTGTGTCTTTCATCTCCCTCCTCTTCCCCTTCACCTTTCTTTGTCCACTCGTAATTCTACCTTAGAAACGTTACTGTTTACATCCTGTATGCCTTTCAAGAAGACCTTGTTTATGCTGGCGAGCGCCGCTGTATGTCTCTCTTACTATCATTCTCTTAAAAGGAAATACCATCAGTCGCGTGTCAGTCTCAGCTAAACCGCAAAACCGAGCTGGGTGGAGAGGGGCATTTTTCATATAAATCATGGAATATGGCTGTGGGCGAGCCATTGCCGGGCTGAGTGAGCGTCCATAAATAGCCTCCCTTTGCATGTTGCATGTCCCTCAGCAATACAAAGGCAGAGTGTAGTCGCTATCGCCTGTGGTAGAGCGGGAAGAAAGGGCCTCTTAATGATTCTGTGCATTGTTGAGTTAGTCAGAAGATATTCCCCAGGCTGCAGAGTTCAACCATGTGTGAGTTTGAATGCTTGAAATTCCCGGGATCTTCACCTCGGCTGTCCCCGTTCAAGCACCGGAGCGCTCGGCTGCGTGACGGAAAGGTCCCGTTATGAATCCGCCCCACTTGAGATGTCGGAGGCTGGCGGCTCTGACACACTTCGGTCCTCGCTGCCGCGGCGCTTACATAAAGACCCGGCTCTGTCAGGCTCCGTTTCCAGACTGCTTATATCACAGGACAGAAATGGAGCGCTCGGGCGTATGTGATGATAGATACCAAAATACTGTCAGGGGAAGTTAACGAGGGCTCCGCCGGTGAGGAAGGGTGACAGTACAAAGGCTGCAGGGAGCAAAGACAGATGAGGTATGTGGCCAAGGTGGAAGGTAACGTCTGAACGGGACTAAACGGTTCCAGCGATGCATAAATTGCGAGAATGGCGATGGTCAGACGGAGAGAGAGAGAGAGAGAGAGAGAGAGAGAGAGAGAGAGAGAGAGAGAGGGTGAGAGAGAGAGAGAATCAGTCCAGTGTGTGTCATGCCTGCTGGGTGCCTTTTCACTGCCGCTGAAGAGGTCAAGTCAGGACACAAATCTCACTCACACACACACACACACACACACAAACACACACCCCCCCAGGCTGGCCCGTCTCCGCTCAACTTACACAACAGTTGTGCTACATCTGTTTCTCCTTTTCCCTCTCTCTGCCCGTCTGTCTTCATCTGTCTCTCTGCTTTTTTTCAGCGTAAATTGTTACACTGAGAATGTGGAGCGCTTGATGGGTGGCATTGATTTGAAATTAATCTACATCCCAGCTGGATTTGAGTTAATTGATCTTGGGTTTGACCTTTATAATCGCAGATTGTTGTCTACAGCACCATGCAGCAGTGTGGTACAGCCCAGATTCAGGGTCCAGGCTGCACCTGATCCTGGTTTCAGACTCTTCGCCCGTTCCAGTGCCTCCTCAGGCGTCACAGTCACTCACATAACAATGCCTCAGTGTCATTTCCCAGTTTAAACTACATAGAAACAGCTTCATCAGTGTCCGTGAGGTCTTGCCACATCCTTGGTATCGACAGCATCTGTTCATATGGTTTCATTCTTTCTTACTCAAAAAGTTCTGAACCCACTTGTGGGGTCACGGCCCACAGAGGAGCCCGTCACATTAGTGTGTGGATCGAGATGAAGGATCCAGGATATTTGAATATAATTGTGATTTCTTTGTGTAAAGTGTTTCAGTAAAGTAACACATCAGTCTCAGTTAATATCTATGATCGATTCATCACACGTATCAATATCTGCAGTTTGGTCTGCATCTGAACTCTTAAATATGATGAATAAAGACGCTAAGTAATTCTTCTTTCTCTCAGAAATCAAACACAGCTTTACATAGTTGGCAGAAACAAAATGCCCTCTCTCCAAATTGGCTCGTCACTTCCACTCTTCCTCAAACTGCCGTGCCACAGCAAACATACAAACAAAGTGAGAAGCTCCAAGCTGAACTGACTAACCCACCAAACCTTTCACATTCTGCTTCCTGGGTGCAGCCGGCAGCCACCCAGGCTCCTTTGGGTGGTCACCAAAGGAGCCTGGTGACCACCCATGGGCTCTGTGTCTCACATTGGGCGGTTCACTAGTTACAGGCCCCATCGCTCTGAGCCTTCTGGGTCCTCTGCTGGGCAAAATCTTCATGGGACTTATTTATGTCACCTGCAGAGGCCCGGGGAGACCGCGGCACACCTCTGCCAACCACACACACACACACACACACACACACCGGCGTGCATGCACAGGCTTGCATGTGTCACAGACGGTATATAACATCATGGAGATAAGCTCTTAAATAGCAGAGTCTCTCCAAACTGTGTTGCCATGTTTAATTAACTCCTTAAGGAAAATGGAATGACATACGTGGAGCTCCTTATGATGAAACCAAGACTGATATGAAAGCATTATCTAGCTCCTATATTCACAATGGATTTGGTTAAAGAAAGTCCTCCAGTTGCATTAGGATGCTTGCAACGACACGACATCATCATCAGGGCCAGAGTGGAACAAGGACGCGTTAAGAAGCCTCATCCAGGAGCTCTTGGTTGATGATAGCATCGGCTGCAGCCTTTCACTGAGGATCATTTCCATATTCCCGTCGGGGTGCCAGGAACCGTCTGCTCTTAAAAGTGCATGATGCAACTGAGTGCTTATCTGAGAAGTAGATTTTCTTTGGTGCTATTTTGCGAGTAGATCCTCTGACATACGCGCCACTCTGCCAGAAACTGCCCGCATACGTGCATTCTAAAGCGCTGACACGGAATTTGAACATTTCCCATAGGATTACATGCACAGAGAAAAGTGTCCTAATTTGGTAAAAGTTTCCAGTTTTGAGAGATGTTTCTTTTTGCAGACACGCTGTCGCAGTTAGGGTCTGACATTCTGGCATCCATGAGTGTTGTATTCTGTTAGCATTCCTGTGAAATAAGTGTCAACGGGGTGTAAAAGCTCAGTCAAACAGGCCTTTTTGGTGTCTAGAGCAGCACCAGGAAGTGGCTTTGATGGCAACACAGCTTCGACTACTGGCCCCAATATTCCAGCATGGGTCAATATTCCAGCAAATATTGACCCTGTTCTTCTCTCCAGGGAATTTGAAGAATTCTGGCTTTTTGGGAGAACATTTTTCTTTTTCAAATCTTTGATGTCTCTCGTGCTTAAATGTGTGTAAAAAAAAAAAATCCAAATAAAAGTCGTGAGCAAATACTGCTCCGTGTTGGAAAATGTGGGGAAAAGAAATGTGGACAGAGAAAAGAAGCAAAGAGTGTGAACGGCGTGTTAAATCAGTGTGTGTCCTCACAGTGCGCCTGTGTCCTGACATGGCCCCTGCAGCCTAACCGCATTTTGCCTCCTCGCACCCAAGGGAACATAAGGATCGCATATGCCTTTGGCAGGAGTCCACACCCACATTCCTCAGCTATGTGCTCACAAGCGCCCTCTCTAACCCCCCCTCCACCCCCACCCGGCTTCGCTTTGACACTCAAAAGACTCTGGCCCACATTTCTGCTCGCTTTACACAAATCCAAACAGCCAGATTTCTCAGGGACGCAGGCGAAGGTGAATCGCTCTGTTTGCTGCTTCATGAGCTGCTTTGAGTCCTCACACCTGTTTGCAACATCTCACGTATGCCATGAATGTGGATTGTGTAGCTTTGACACGTGACAGCAGCAGAAATATGTCAATCTGAGTACAACACACTCACTGTCAGAGGGAATACGGGGCTTCAGCTTTATTCATCTGATTGTAGACTTGCTATTCAGGTTTAACAAACCCCAGATAAGTTCATACAACATCACAATTCCCTTCTGCCTTTGCTCTGCACTTCATTCTTTTCCTCCTCCGTTCCTTCCACTCTTACCTCTGTTATTTCTTTCATCCTTTCCATCCCTTTTCTCTTCTTCCTTCCTTCTTTCCTTCCCTCTTCGTTTCATTTCACACCACATCTATACTTTTACTACCACTGCACTCCATACTGCTCATTCAGATTGCATACTTGTACTTCTTTGCAGTCACTACTTTACTATTAAGAATGTACTGTATCTACTTTCTGCCTTCAGTCTATCTTCACTGTGGTATTGTGGTATTTCAGCCCTACTTCCTCTTTTATTGTTCTGGAATGAGACTCAGCACAGCCACTTATTTGTAGTTGCAAGCACACTGTTCACAAGGATTTGCTACAGTGTGAAGTTCAGCCCTGCAGGGACGAGTTGCAAGAGAGAGAACTGATTAAACGTGAGAGAGAATGTGGGACACAGTATTTAAAAAAAAAAGCTAGAGAAGCGGCTGCGACCGGCGTGAACTCTCTGAAGACAAAGTCTCTCTAAGCCGGAGCCTTTTTACCGCCCCAGTCCCCAATGGCTCATCTAGCTAAAGGTTATCTTTGACTTACAAGTCAAAGTCAAAGGCACTGGGGCCAGAGAGGCTGCGCTGTTTGCTGTCTGGGGTGACTGAGTTCAAGGGTAGGGGGGTGCACGGTGGGGAATGCGGCTCTTAGGAAAAGCCAGGAGGAATCATTATCGGGAAGAAACGAGACGCCAGAACTCGGGGAGTACAGCACATGCGGAGAGTTTTCAGGCTTTTCTTCAACATGCCTCTGCAGATGGCTTGAATCTGCTGCTCTGGGATCCTTTAGTTTCCTCTCCAGTCTTTAAGTGAGTTATATTGGCTGGAGGAAGAAAGCAGGGAATAGAATCTATACCTTTACTGTAGATCCTTGACTTATTTGTCCCTTTTGACCTGGAAATGTCAAATGTCTCATTAGTTGAGGCGAGAATGTGGCCTGGAGCCAGACGACCTGCTAATTGTCTCCTGAAGCAGCACATTCTCCACGTCACTTATTGCTGTATCGCACCATGCAAAAGACCTGTAATGTTTAAGTGCACAATAATTTGTACACCTACAAATCATTGACTTACTGGTGTCAGTTGTGTTTCAGAATCGTCCGAGTCTGCAACTATAACCCAGTTACGTCATAAAAGGCTGACAAGACACAAAATACAGCAGAGAGAAGCAACCTGCTGTGTTCAGGTTCAACTTCTGCTCTGTTTCATATGAGCTGGTATTCAGATTGCCTCTGAACTCGTGGTGGGCAGCGTGGACTCGATCAAAGGACTCGTGGTCAAGGCAATAACCTGTCGGCAGAGGATGACAGAGGAAATATTGGTTAAATATTACTCAGTGCAGATAAACAGTTAACTCACGGTTAACTAACTTCAATCTTCCTGGAATAAGAAAGATCAATCAATCTGGGAGAGTTTAGGTCATCCTGTCAATGTTAAGCGAATAGATAAACCACAGCAGCATGAACTTTACGAGGAGGAGAGAGGAGAGGAAGCAAAAAGACTTTATTACCTGGATGATAAAAGGTCAGAACGACAGAATCTAATCTGGGTGGAGGCGGAGGATTGGAGATTAGAAGTGTGTTGCAATATCGTGCAACACTCCTCGTGCTTTAACACATAATTATCGTATATCCTGATATGAATGTGGCACACAAAGATCTGATTTGTTTGACTGTTTACATGTTTGAATGTCGGGAAACGGGAATTCTTTCTCTTGAATTTGGCAACAAAGATCTGATTTTCATTCAGGTTTGCTCCTCTCGCTTCATTAAATTGTTGTTATTGTTCCTATGATAGTTTTGTGTTAGAGAGAACATAGAACCACGCATGTTTAACACAGAAGTACATTTATTTAGGTCTTAATACATTAATAATGAACAAGTTACATATTCGTATTGATTGCAAATCACACAGCACAATTTGAATTCATTCCTGTACATAA
The DNA here is from genome assembly GCF_046128005.1 of Genypterus blacodes. NCBI lineage: Eukaryota > Metazoa > Chordata > Actinopteri > Ophidiiformes > Ophidiidae > Genypterus > Genypterus blacodes. The sequence continues at coordinate 1,080,834 of NW_027466845.1, read as the reverse complement.
GTTAAATGTAACAGAGTTTATTTTAAAATAAGTCATGGGAACTCTTCCTCTTGTTCTGAGGAGCACTTTGTTATAAAATGTAAGTAAAAGTGCAATATCTTTCTATTCAGAAAATTACAAAATTGGTCCAGAATCTGCAATCTGAGCAGAATATTTTTTTTTTTTCTCCATTTTAAAAATCTGAATATATCTTTTAAATTTTTTCAATAATTAGCTTTTTTGTGCTATTTTCTAAAAACTGTAGCTGAATACGAGAAATACAATGTCAGTTTACAAAAGCTTAGCATATCGATCACTGCATCATCTAGTTTTCTATAATAAACTTCATTTTTTCCCCATATAACTATTCTGGAACATAGAGTTTGGACGACGACGACAACAACAACAACAACATACGACACCATATCTCACAGCGCTATGATACAATAAAATATATCTGTCATAACTTCAAAGAAAAAATGAAAATATAACAATAGCAACATAAAATTAAGGAATACAATGCATAGATTCAATCATTTAAAAATGTAGAGATATAATTTACTTAGTACAGCTCTTTTATTTTTCTAAGTTTAGAGTGAACCCTGTGACACTGACTACATGGATTCATTACAGTTAATCCTGACTTGAGTGACCGGCACAAATGTATATATATATATAATTATCACATGATAAAAATGCTAAATATATGAGTTTGACTTCAAAGGCAAACTTGGCTATAGTACACTGTGGCATGTTTGGGGAGATAAAGGCAACACCTGGCACCAAAGCCAAAACAGCAGCTTCTTAATGGCTTCCGCACGGAGCCTTTTTGAAATGTTTCTGTTTCCTCTTCTTAAACGCCTTTTTTTCAGATCCGTGTCGATCAGGGGAATCTGCTACCAGCCCAACACACGCAGCAAAGATCAGTCTACTGAGGAGCTTCACTGTCTGGTTAAAGGGAAACTCCATTAGTAGCTCCATGCAAATTAAAACCTACATACTAGCAACTTTTGTCAGCTTCTGATCAAACCCACCCGCCTCCGCCGCCAATTTCTGTGGATTCTGATTCAATCATATGAGAAGAAATCACTTTTCTTAGACAGTTTTGCATTTTTTCCCCTGTACGACCTCTCGCCTTTGCGCAAAGCACTCAAATTTACCGACCCGATCTTAACGGAGGCTGCCAGAATTGACGCACAGGCTTTCTGACTCTGACAAGCGAGTTATTAGTACAGCAACAAGAGGGGGGGAAAGCAAATATACAAGCGGTGTAAGATACTGAACACTTAGTGGTGCTTTTCAGGGGGCAAAAGACAATAAAAAGAGAAGCCAGTATACAATAGAAGATGATTGGAGCTATTAAGTCGCACATAATGAATGTGTCAAATCATCAAACATCGTGACTTGTCAACCACAAACACATGGACAGAGATCCAGGGACAGGTAGAGGTAGCAGGGGCAGAGTGAAGCGTCCTAGCCGACCAATCAGGGTTCTGCTGGCCCAAAGGGAACGGAACTAAAATCAGTTTCTAAAACGTTTGAGACGAAGCAAATTTTGATCAATATTGTTGAAAGTGGACAGGGGACACGTGGGTTAGTCACAGTGTCGTCCATGACAACCACCGGCCGGTCCTCGGACGCAGCTTTGGGATGAAATCGACCTCAAAAACTCCTCCGAACTAAAACCGCGCCCACGACGTTTGTCTTCTATCAAAGTGAAAGCAGGCCACTGAACAAAAGAATTCACTGCACTTTTCTTCAAGACGGCTGGATTTGAGCATCTTCTGGACCGTAGTCATTTACAAAATAAAAGCCTTCAAGCCTGCAGTTGTGGTCCTTGTTAGGCACAATAAATAGGCTCATGTGGTATTAAGGTTCCGAGTGACAAAGGACTGGAACATATGATGTGTGTGTGTGTGTGTGCAGCTTCTGCACCGGCACAAATCTATATCAACCCCAAATAATTTAGGTCTCAAATATATACTAAATCTAGTAAACATCCACTACATCATTTTTAATATACATTCTGAATGTATGTACAAGAAATGACAAAATGTGTTCATAGTTTACAGCCTAATTGAGAAAAAGAAAATCTTCAAGCACTCTACATGTATCTGATCCAGTTTTCTCTGTGAGCTCGTTTCTGCTGCCTTGATTTTTGCTTTCGTTCTGTAAACACTATTTACAATCTTAGAAAATACACGACGAGACCCAATTTTACAAACCGCATGGTGATATATGTACATTCAGGCAACAACAAAGTGAGTTCTTATGTAACATCATCCAGAGATCCCTTGAGAGGTCCGTCACCATAAACCTCGTGTGTGTGTGTATGTGTGTGTGTGTCCGCGAACACACCGGCCCACAAAACACATGAGCCGCTTTACCTTCATGATTCGTCCGTAGTGGTAATCGATTATCACTACAGTGTACATAGAGTAAAAGGGATTGTGGAAACACAGTCGAGAGTAAACAGCATGGTTTAGGTTTGTGCAGTTGTGAGGATGGAGCTGCTCCTCCTGCTGAGATGGGGTCGGCAGTGAACAGCCGCCGACACAACTGAGAGAGATTATCTGGAACCAGAGAGGCGTGTTTCAGTTTGGCTCTTCTGTTAAGGCAAAAATGTTTGGCACTTAATTTGTACAGAATATTGGATATGTCAAAAAATAATGATGATTTTGTCTGGAGCCGCTCAGGAGCCCCGATGCAGACGAGACGTGACAGATTACAACCAGTCTGACTCTACCCAACTGTATTCATTTGTTTTATGTCTCTAATTAATTCTGATTCTGTCTTTTTTGTAGAGCAACAACAGTAAGTCAGTTTGCGGAGCTTTGTGGATGTCAGTCTCTACCCTGACACCCAGCTGTGGGTGGTGGTCTTCACCCCGTGGGGGAAACCCTGCTGGGTCACCATAGGCTCAAAGTTGAAGTCCAGTGAGTCTCCGTCCATCAGAGTGTCATGGAGGACCGACTCCATGTCAAACTCAAACCTCTCGATGGACATGTCGTCCAGGTCGCTGGGCAGCTTCTCCGGGTGTGAGGGTTGGGGCGGACAGGGGCGGCCGTATCCGTTGGTGTTGAGGGGGCAGAAGCCGCCGGGCATGCCCCCCCCACTGAGATGGCCGGGGAGGCCGTAAGGCATCTGCATAGGCTTGACTGTAGGCAAACGCATGTTGCCCCCGCTGTGGCTCAGAGACATGAGCAGGCGGCCGTTCATAGACGCTGGTGTTGTCGGGGCTTGGCTGTGTAAACTGTGGGGGTGAGAGAGACCGTGTGGGAGGCCGTTCCCTCCTCCCATGAGTTTGGCTCCGTGCTGGCTGCTGCTGTACGGAGGCAGCATGCAGCCTCCACTGGACTGAGACACCACTGTGTCCACTGAAGGCATCAGATCTCCATGCTGGTCTGTGTCTGATGTCAGCAGCTCCTTCAGGAGCCCGGCGGGGCAGCTGTACTGGCCCAGACCGGGCCCAAAGCCGGGCTTGCTGTCTGCCAGTGTCAGTTGAATAGATGACAGGGAGTTCATTCCTGCTTGGCCGTACACACACTTGTGGTAGTCCTGCTGAGGCTGGGACCCCATGCTGGGGGAGCTGTAAGAGGGGTACCCAGGGCTCGGCTGCATCATAGGGGAAGGGGAGGACTGGGAGGACCCTGGTGTAGTCGCCCCGCCTCCAACCTGAGAGTTGTTGGGTGACAGCAAGTTCAGGTTGTCCAGAAGGTTCTCCATGACGTTCTCTGAACTGTGCCCCAAAGAGCTCGTCATCTCTGTTAGACTGGGCAAGGTGGCTGTCATCTTGGTCCCCGGGGCTCCTGGGTAGACCATATGTACTTCCCCGTCCCCGAGGTCGTCCTCAGGCATGAAAGGTGAGAGGCGTCCGCTCAGAGTGCTGGCATTGGAGCCGGTGCGAGGCCTGAAGCTGTTCCACGCATCGAGGTCATCGTTGCTGTGGGAGTTTGGGCTGCCGGGCCACTTGGAGTAAGAGCCCGGGCTGTCAGCGCCTCCATCAGGGCCGGCCTGGAGGGACAGCTGTGAGGGGACAAGACAAGGAGACACACAGAGGCAAGGTTAGTGGACAAGCAGAGGAACTGAACCTGCAGGAGGCTGCAAACACTTTGGGACGTTTATAATGATTCAAATCATTCTTTACCTTCTTCTTGGCCGCTCTTCCTCTGCACTTTGTGAACTTGCTGTTGTTGTCCATGGAGGCGGCCCTGCGTCGTGGAGACTTGCCGCTCTTCCCGCCCTCGGGGTTTAACATCCACCACGAGCTTTTCCCCGTCCCCTCATTCTGAACACGGACAAAGCGGCTGTGCAGAGACAGGTTGTGTCTAATGGAGTTCTAGAATAGAGGGAAACAGAGAGAGAGAGAGATTTGTGTTTGCCCTTTCTCCAAAACAGCTGGTTTGACAGGAGATGTGCCTTGGCATACGAGTGCAAATCCTCCTTACAGGCCTCCCCCTTTCAAAACACACTGGGCTTGATAGTTGACTAAAGGCGAGGAAAGGTGGATTCAGGGACACTCGGCAATCCAAACCCTGTGTGTTATTGACCTAAACATACAGTACGCTCGCACACAAACACACACAATAGGTGCCAATTAGTTCAGTCTGTGAGTAATACATCCTGAACAGAGAGAGTATTACAGCTCAGACACTCTTATCTCCAAACACACTGTACATGTGGGCCCTATTTCCTACACAAAAACACTGCGGCCCATTGTAACTCTATTAAACCAACACTGACATTCCACCTGACTGTGTCTTGTCCAAACCAGTAGCGAATCAAAGGGAGGAAACAGACTAATCTGTCCTGCTTAGATACATTGCTAACGTTGCTTAGTGACACCCCGGTGGAAAATCTCATTTTTATACAAGAGGCAGGCGACCGTTCTTAATAGGACGGCAAACAAAAGAACAGGAGTGTTGGCTGAACGTCTGGCAGAGCGAGCAGGCCTACAAGGTGGGAGATGGTTTCTGTCCAGAGCTCCTGTAACAAGGCAGGAAAAGCCCTCCTGTTCTTCAGCATGTGGGTCTCAGTCAAACCTCAGCTGTTTTGTACTCGTACGAGGACGTGTTATGATTCTGACAGTGACGTGACTGTAGCTCAGCCCAAACTACCGCTCAAGCACGACGGTTTATTCACAGTGAATAATCTACCGCCTCGCCCGCCGTGTTGTGTTGTTTTGCATCCGGGCCGTAACGTGAAGTAATGTGCCTGGGCCAGACGTTACCCTGCATGTGTAAATCTTGTTGTTTTGGAAGCATGGCTGAAACGCACACGCAGAGCTTAGCGTGCAGAGCACCTAACATCATCAAATCCCACTGTGACTCACTGCTACACATCTGGTTCACAGTCTGCTTCACTGATCTGCCTTCACCCCTCTCTCTCTCTTCTATCTTCTCATCTGTGTTGCCGAATCTAAATCCTCCTCCCGTTCCTCCTCTGCTCCCTGGACTCCCCTCACAACTCTTCTGCTGCTTCTTCGTCTTCTTCTCTTCCCTCCCAAACTGCCAGGACCTCAGGCTCTGGGGCACGTGAGGGCCTGCTCGAACACTGGCCCTTCACAAATGAATGAAATTAAGTCCAAATGAAGTGGCCTGACTGGCTGGGCCAATCGTCTTAGGTTAGTTTGCATGATCTGAGGAACGTGACAAACCTTCCCTAATTAGACCGGCAAATGCATTTCCCCGCCTGCACATCGGTAGCTATGACAAAAGGCAAGGAGCAAAGTCTGGTCATGAGCCTCTCTCTCCCATGACTGCTGAGAGCCACTGGTAATTTCAGCTGTGCTGCAACACGGAATGATTGCAATGTGAGAGCAGACGCCGGGATGTCCTGCTTGCAGCCCTCTATCATCCTGATGACAGGACGGCCCGGCTCACAGCTACAGAGTCCGACTCAAAGGCAGCGTTAACGCCGCTCCGTGAGGCAATGATGAGCGAAGGATCAGCGGCTTAGAACGTGTAAGAGAGGGAGAGCAAATGAGAAGAAACAACTATGATGGAAAATAGCAGAACTCAGCAGAACTCAGTGTGCTGTGTGGGGAGTGTGGCTGTCTGGTCGGGCCGATGGAAAAGCCTCATCTCCCACTCTGTGTGTGTCAGTGTGTGTGTGTGTGTGTGTGTGTGCACCAACTCGTGTTTTTAGTGAAATGGCAACAGGACAAACAGCAGCGCAGTATGGTTTTGATTTTCCTTCCAGCGATATCGCGGTTGAAGAACACACGCGATCGGAGGACGAACGCACGCAAACAAACACACAGAGGCGCAACTTGGGAGACACACCAGCACGCACTCACACACACACACACACAAAAATCTTTATTCCAGCGCCTCTGTTGCTTTTGGAAGCTGCACTGAAACGGTACGCGACACCAATTTATCTCTGAGCGGAGTACACAGGAATCTTAACATTCCAGCTAATCACCGTGTGCAAAGTTCAAACGTAATCGCAGCCAACTTGTTAGTATCTCTTAGGAAACAGAATAGGCAGGATTCCCAGCCAGCCATCACAACCCACATTCCTCAGCAAGGTTACAAAAGCCACAATTTCACAGAAGTGGACTTGATTACTGTCACTGAAGGCCGTCTCTATCTGGAGCGGGGCGAGAAAATATGACAAGAACACCGTCTCCAATCACAAAACACCGCTGGAGGTCAGGGCATCGCAGAAAAAGAGCAACAATAAGATGGAAGCAGAGCAAAAATCAACACATATTTCACATGAATGGGGAGATTTTTGCGTGAGCGTATCTCACGGCGATAAACGGCGAGGAAACAAAGTGACACATCGCTGCAGACGGGTCGGAGATAAGAGAGGGCTTTTTCCCGGGGGCCCGCCTCCATTCTCTGAGTCAACACAACGGAGCGGTGCTGGCAAAACACCAGGAAGTGACCACATGAAAGAGGTCTGTGACAGGAAACGGGGCAAACTTCCTGCCTCACGGGAAGCGGCGGTTGCGAGGCGGTAGGAGGAAAGTCATGGAATGCAGGCCGGCCGAGCCGCGAGCCAAAGGGGGGACGCGGCAGAATTTAGCTTTCACCCGTCCGGGGGGTTTATGTTTAGCAACAAGCACTATAAATACATACAGAATATAGATTCACTCAAAGAAAGCAACATCCGTGTCTTTGTGTCTGTTATCACACCGAGGGGCTCGGCTGGATACGTGGAGGCTCAACCAGCGGCCTGAGGTACGGCTGCCTGGGCGTGTGTGTATATGTGTGTGAGTGTGTGTGTGTGGGCTATTTAAGTTACAGAGAAAGACGGGTTGTGTGTTTGTGTGTGTGTGCGTGTGTGTGTGACTCACTGAAGGACACACTGTGCTGGCTTCACCTCCCCCCCCTGCTGAAAGGCCACAGTGTTACCGTCAGCATCTCTGCCTCCTCTCCTCTCCTCACACACCTCAACAGATAAGCATATTACTGTGAATAAAGTGTAATCGATGACTTGATCGATCCAAGAATGACTATATCAAAGTGATCACCACAATAAAAGTCCAACTACAAGCACAGTACAAGTTACTGATTCATACGTCAACGAGCTGAGGTATGAATCAACAACCTGACTGTATGTAAATGTGGTCTATATGTTAATACGTAGTGATAGAAGAGCAATAATAAATGTATCAGTGATTGGATTAGGTTGTTCTCTTCACTGTGACTGGATCCAGGTGTGTGTATTGCAGAGGCTTTCACATGTGTTCCATTACTGCAGCGGCTTGAGCCGCTCTCTGACTGAGTGAGGCTCTGACGCTCTCACTGCCTCTCAAATGTCATCATGACCACCAGCGAAAAAAAAAATTCAGAAAAAAATCCCCGTGAGTGTGACAACACCTACACACAGGCCTGCTCTGAATCAAGAGAAGCCACATCTGAAACTCGACTGCACGACCCGGCAGCTCCACATCAAGTGCAGCGCTGCAACGCTCGTGCGCTCAAATCCCTGTGCAGTTTCGTTTGCAGCTCACAGAGATAAGGAACGCCTGAAAGTGAAAATGTGTGGTTTCCCTGCCTCGTTTCCACTGAGCTTATTACCTAAATGGTGCTGTCCTGAACACACATCTTCACCTTTCCGTGCCTGGTGCCAGTCATAACAGTAGGCTGATCTTTAAAACCCTAAGTAGCTATTTTCTGTGTAACGTCTGCAGGCCCGATGAGGACGACCTATAGATACTGCAGCCCTTCCATTTCAGCGCCGTTTGCTAACCGCCGGAGTAAGTGGCCCCTAAGCTGCAGCGGCTCGGTCATGTCTGGAGCAGCAGCAGCTTTGTGCTGAGTCTGGCTGAGTCGCGACGCTGTGGTGGAGACAGAAAACGTGCAAACCTGCTATTAGCGCAACAACAACTCAGCAGGTCTCAATGCTTGACAACAGCATGGGGTCGAGCGCACGCCTCCAGGTGAGACCAAAGGGTGACGAACGCCGGGCGACCGTCACTCGCCGGGGCCCCCCGAAGTCAGAATGCATGCGTAACCCACAGTGGGTTTTCCCCCCTTTCGTCCTCACAGACTTGAATGTCAGACGGGCTCAGAGAGCGATGAAGACGATGAAAGCAGGTCAACATGACGGCGGCCACTTAACTTCACACCTCCAGATGCGGATACAGCAAAGCAGACATGAGCGAGATGGAAGAGGCTGTAATTATATGACACTCAGCTCCACTTGGCTGAAGATAGAAGGGTTTGATCACCGAGCAGCCCAATTAGATCAAGCAGCCATAAGCATGTTTGATTTCATCTGTTTTGAGGGGATTTCTGCTTTATTACACAGCCGGAGTCAGACTGCAGTCACTCAGCAGGTTATAGTTTAAGCTTAAGGTTAGATTGGACACAAAGGGAAAATATTAGATTAAAGAAAGTGTTTGTTTCCCATTGGTCAGACAGATTCACAGCCTTATTGATCTTTACAAACTGTGCACAGAGACACACAGGCCACACACGCTTGCATTACCACATTCACCCGGCAATCTGAATAGCTTATGATGACTTCATGTGTTTGTAGTTTGATAGGTTATCATCAGCCCCAATATTGAACTGTCCAGTGATAATCACTGACCTATTTGCTAGAGTCAACACAGCACAGATCATAAAAGGTAATGGAAATAAAAGCAGTGCACAGGAAATATAAAGCCGGGGGCCTTTTTCATTATTTGCCCCCTCGGTTTCATTAAAATAGTCCGGAGAAAAGGAAATGATTGTTATTAAAGTTGCGTAGCAGCGACACACACACACACTGGCTCAGGGTGTGATGTGTAGCACAAACGTGTCACTGTTAACAGCAACATAAAGAGCAATCTGTTTTAGATTATGCTTTTAAAATATCTCAGATTAAAAATGGAGTCTGACCCCTGCATATGGCAGAAGTCAGGAATAGGCCCTCTCCGCACCCCTCCTCCTCCTCGTCTATCGCTCCCTTGTCCTTCCCCGTTGCTCCTTTGGGACATCATGCACATACACTTCTGGCCACAGCTGATCGCACACCCATGTCGCAGCAAAAAGAGGCCCTTTCTCGCCCGCTGACGTCAACTTCCAATAATTAAATTTGGCAAAGCGAGGGAGAGAGTTGAGGGCCGGACACAGAGCGCTCACTGTGGAGCGCCCAACATTCACTTTGGGGTTACATGAGTAGGAGTTATATGAGAAGACGACACTTTCCAGGAAATCGTTGACTTCTCAAAGTGGACATAGCGAAACGCTGAATCAAGCAACAAATCAAGAGTTGATTTCAGGCTGCGAGGGTTCCAGGAGTGGTCGCAGCTCTGACGAGACTTAGATGGACATGAAACACAATCATCAGTATGACCTATGACCCCCAAACAGCCCACACAGGTAATGACTGAATGAATGATTAGGTTTCTGTATTTGTAAAGACGGTTTCTCGTCCCTGGCAGCAGCGTTTCCACGGTCACAGCCCCTGAGGTCGCTCTTAAAGCAGCCTGATGATTTCCAGGAAACTTAAGGAGGAATATTTCTAATATTTCTCTAACCAATCATATCGTCTCTTTGTCCTGGTAACTCCTGTGTTCCTTTGTGTCAGAACACTGAGGTTATCATAACAAAGGAACATCCTAAATCTGACTTTACCTCAGACAAAAATACTCCCTGACCTATGACCCCGTCCCCTCTGCCGCTCTGTTACATCACATCGCATGAAGCACAGAAGGAAAGCAGCGACCAGGAAGCACAAATGCAAGTCATGCAGAGGAAAAGCCGTCTGCAAATGTATTTACTGACGCCGTCTTGGCAGGATCAACTTCTCACAATCCTCTGTAAGGAATCTCAGCAGAGCAGTGCAACCAATAACCCTGCCCCCAAACACACACACACACACACACACACACACACACACACACACACACACACACACACACACACACACACACACACACACACACACACACACACACACACACACACACACACACACACACACACACACAAATTGACTAGGACACAGTCACAAATTGACTAGGAACTGGCTGACTAGTTTGGGACTGACGATCGATCAGTCTGTGCATTGCCTGTGTGTGCGTGTGCGTGTGTGTGCGAAGCTGCCTACCTGCTGACACACTAGGATCTCTCATTGCTGTATGATAGTGTGAGAAGAGTGGCGGAGCGGCTATTAGCAAACTTCCTGCTCCATTGTATCCGCACAGGAAGTCCTGGCTAGTCCTGATACTGATCCGACTGATGCTTCTAGTTTCGATGCAAAAACACAGGAGAATGAGGCCCGGGCTAGGTGCAGAGCAGGGGAACTCGCCGAGAGTAACACTGAGTTCAAGAGACACTGCTTCCTAATGAAAACTCTACAGCCTGACGGGGCAAAACAAGAGGAAAGATGAAAAGAGGGGCCCTCAACCAGGTAGGCTCACAACAGCGGATAAAGGTCTTACTGTACTGTATGTCTTAGAAACAATCCCCCACTTAGGATCTGACCCCATTATGGCACCAAACGTGGCGAGATCACGATCAATCATGTGCAATTTCCCCTCTGGTTTGGTCTGGTCTGACGTTTGCACAAATCCTTCCAAAACTTGGCCCATCGACTGAGCGAGTGTGTGAGCGAGTGTGTGATGGAGTGTGTGAGCGAGTGTGTGAGCGTACGTGCGTTTGAACTGCCAACGACATAATCTACAAGTCAGCGGATGTGTGGCCGGTCGAAACGTTTGCGGTCCAGAAAAGCTGCTCACTGCTGAACACGGATCAGATTCTAGCTCTTGTTTTCCTTGTGAAGAACACAGGCGGTGCTGGCTCAGTATTGTTTGCTTGGTTAGCGATGTCAGGAATCAGGGGCTAGCTTAGCATGCCATTTCTGCCATAAGTAGTGGAAAATGGATGAATGATGATGATGAAACAAACGCAGCAATGAAGAAACTCAAAGCTTGCAATATTTTAGCTAATAGCGGTTTTTGGCCCTGAACACACAGCCAGAAAGCTGAAAGTGATCAAAATAGTTGAGACTCCTTCTGCTTTGTGTTCCAGTTCATCGGTTCTGTCGCCTGTTCTTCTGATAATGACTCAGCAACATTGAACAGCGCTCGCAGCTCCGTGTTTACATGCCCTGCTCTTGCTTGCTTGCGTTCGCTGATTCCTTGACTCAGACTCCGCAGCACCAACGCAACTGCTGTGTCCAGACAGGAGCCGTGTTGTGCTGGCTAAGCTGTGCCGTGGTCAAATATGTGCATGTGTTGCCGCTGCTGCTGTGTGCGACACAATGCGAGTCTGTGAACGCACACAGAGCTGCGTCTGTGGAGCGGCGGGTGTATTTCTGCCTGTGATCAGTCGAGCGGCGGGGCTGGAGTGGGACCGGACCAGGCCTTACACAGCCGTGGCGTGGATAAAGATGCAGTGTGTGGACCGCCGGTGGGCATCTGTGTGGCGTCCATTGGTCGGTCCCAGCAGGGGTGTGGGAGGGAGCGGGGGAGGGGGCGAGTGTTACCCCAGTTCAACCTGACAAACAACAACAGGGAGATCCCAGAGATGTTTCTACTCATGTCAATCCCCGTCCAATCAGTGCGTCACCATTCTGCGACAGAGCACACACACACACACACACACACAGGGGTTCCTCATTGGTTACAGTGTGTAGTTCTTTCAATGTGGGCATAAAGATGTGATATCTGTAAATAGCTGGGAGCGTTTCCATTGATAAGACACAGCAGAGGAGTGTGTGTGAACAATAACAGCCTCCAGGTTAGAGCAGCTTTTTTTTATTTATCTGATTTCATTATTTCAGCTGCAGGCTAATGTAACACAATCATCACCCAACCTACAGTGCGTTCATGGAATACAGCCGTCATAATGAATTTGCATCGGCGGCAGGAGCAACAGCTGCTTGTTTGGAATATACAGCAGAAGAAGAATGAGAACAACGTGAGCGCACAAGCTGTTTGAATAGGAGAAAGTTGAGGAGGATGTGTGATACATAAACACAGAATCAATCCTGTCTTATAACACAAATGAAGTCACTTGCAGATTTGGACATCAAAGAGAGCAGAAATCAGCAGATGTTTGGTGAAATCCTGGCTTCTTCGCCCTTGGTTGAAAACATCTATAAGGTCTGAACTCTTCCTGATAATATGTGATGTTTTTTCGCCCTGCTCACTTCTTCACATCACCTATTCAACCTTACGTGTGTGTACAGTGTGCTGGGCTGTAATGCACTTACCTGTTTGCCGGTGCTAAAATTAGTATGACTCATGCTCTTCCACATAAACCCCTTTCAGAGAAAATCTATGAAAGACACCTTGTGTGACGTAGCGGAGCCATTACGGGCTTTTTATCTCAACATCATTCTGCCAATGGGCTCATTATGAAGAGGAAATGACAGTCGCACAAGAGTCGTCCATTTAAAGGATAAAGTACTCACACAGAAAGTGAATACCAGATTGAGTCCGCTCTCCATTTTCATCCCTGTCTAAAAAAAGCTGTCAAACTATTCTTTTCTGTAGAGTGAGATACTTTCTGATTGATTTGTTTTGTTTAATTATAACCTTAGTGGCTTTATCGTCTCTACGCTTATTAATCTACTAGTGCTTTTAGAAGCTTCCTTTTCATGAAATGTGTCTTTAAAAGCTACAGCTGCACTATAAAGGTTTAAAAGATGACAAACTTTGCCAGACATGCAAAGATTTTCATGAGCTAACCTGCTAAAAATGAAAGGAAAATGATGAAAAAAAACTGATCTGAGGGAATCTGCTAAAAATAAATAAATGAAATAAAATGTTGTACTGGGTTCAAGACAAACTGTTTTGTGGTGTTGTTGGTTGTTCACAGGTCGTTGTGCAGTGAAGGATTTATTTTTTTTACAGTGCATCTCTCTCACTTTACGGTCACATGACTCAGTCAGTAATCATGGTTGTCATGGAAAAAGCAAAGTAAAACCCCATTGTTAGTGTTTTTCCTCTCAGAGTATGTGTGATAACCAAATGTACAACTGTGAACTTGACCTGACACTAAACCAGCCTTTGCTTGGTCGAGGCACCGAGACCCAGACCCCAAAGTGGGCCATGTGAGACCAGGAGGTGGACATGAGTGAGACAAGCCTCATTCACATCTGCTTGGGCTCTGATATGCAAAATATGTCATTAAGGACATTTGAATTAATTTCAAATGACAAACAAATCAAATATGAATACTGAATTGTGCAACCTTAACTGAACCATGTAAATAAAAACTATGAGGACAGTGAGGGGAGCCATGTGGATGGAAGAAAAAGTGGAAGCAGCAGAATCTGGTGTCACCCTCAGCTTTGCTTCTGCTGCTGATGAGCTCATTACCATGGCGCATACCTTACTGCTTTCAAAGCACCCACTTCCTGTCAACCAAGGCCTCCCATTTGCATTTGTCACCAAGAAGAGAAGCCAATACAGGCAGCAGCGACTAATAGAAAGCTGCAGAAGTGGAAGTTCATGCAAACATCAGCACTGAGCTGTACAGAGGCACTCATGGCTGAAGCTTGTTTATACTGCATTCACTTCATGCATCAGTGCAGCAATATACCACTAAAGACATTAAACTTTCTTCTGCTAGTCCCAGTGAAATAAGCAGTTGCATGAGACAGATGATATAAGTTCACTCAGAGTATATGAGCTCTGGAGGAACATGCAGTGTGGTTGCATGGATCCATTGTGTCTCCTGATAGAATGGTTTCCATTGTAAAGCATGGAGCCAAAGTGACACCATGGCTGAAGAGGGCAAAGAACTCCGAACAAAGAATCCTTCTGCTCATCTGGCAACAGCCCATCTTTTTTTCTCATATCTCTTAATTGTGGGTTTAAAATGTGAAACTTAAATGGAATCCCAAATATCAATATAAATAATAACGGGGATTTAAGGTTTTTATCCTCACAACACAAGAAGCTGTGTGGACACATCAGGATACTTTCCCCTTTGTTCCCCCGCTGTGAAGAGTTTCAACCAAAACATGAATGAATCATAGAGAGAAAAATGTGTCCACATGTGGTTACATGTTTAATCTGCCAGTCTGGCACAGCAGTATTCCTGGAATCCATCACACGAACCCCTAAACGGGAATCAAAGTGGAGCGTCCCACCCATTTCCACCCACTCGGCACAACCCTCCTACACTTCAAAACATTAGGGAAGCTCTGCTGCCTCGCCAGACACGTTGAACCGAACCAAACACAGCCAGCAGACCCACATTCTTCCTGCCTTATTCATCTCATCGCTAATCAGGATATAAAACCATATCATCTCCCTTTTTGCTTGAGGAATTTGATTTGAGAGTTAAATTGCTGGACACATCCGACATGTGCCGTCCTCAGTCAAACCTGCAGGTAACCTCTCCTCCTCTCCTCCCTGTGTGACTCACCGCTTTCACAAACACTACGTCAGCACCGAGCCGGGTCGTACGATACAGACAATGGCGTAGCAATGTTGCAACGTACATGCAAACTTAAATGAATTATCTAAAGGGAGGCTCAGCTATTACGCACTCTCACCTCCTACAACCTATCAGGTCTCATGACGACGGCGGCGGCGGAAAACCTGCCGAGTGACGCAGAGCCGTTATCTCACAGCTAATTAAAGTGCGCGCCTGAATTTACACCCGTGTCAGCCGACTGACAGAAGTGTGTAGCGTAGTGTGTGTTCATGTGTGTGATAGAAGGGCTGGATGCATGTGCGATTGTGTCATGACGCCGGGCCAGTCTGACAGGCACCGTGCATAATCGCTTTAGGGCGGGAGTTGCACAACAATGTGGGTCTGGGTAATGCCTGCGGTTTGAGGACTCAGCAGTGAGTGGTCCCATAAAAGTGTTGCTCTATGGAGCGCTCTGTGAGTCTGCAGGCAAAACACACACACACACACACACACACACACACTCACAAACGCACAAACGCACAAACTGTTGTTATTATTAGTCGTGAAGAATTGGTGGGACACCTCATTCCCACCGTGCCAAGAACTGCTGTGGGATTTGGCTTCTCGTTAAAAAAGAAGTCGAAATAATTCAAAATTGAAATAACAGCTTCTCTTCTCACACCGTAAAAACACAATGCTACATTAACAACGGAAGTCATCCAGTTACCCGTTCAGTGGGTTTCCCAGCGCTCTGGAGCGAGCAGAGGCAGTAAACATGCGAGGTGCTAATGTGATAGGCAGCAGCTTTTCAAGTGAAGCAGACTGGAGCGCTGCCCTCGCTCCAGGAACAACCGCTGCCAAAACAGCCGGTCACGTGCTTCTGTCCTGCTACTACCAAAGCCTGCAATCAGAAAACCACAACATTCTGACTCATCATAGCCTGAATTCCTGTAAATGGATGTTTACCTGGCTGCGGCCCTGAATGTCAGCCCTCTTGTTTTTCAGCTGCGGAGCAAAGTAGCCTGGGAGCTTTTTTCCCTCCGTCCCACGTTCCTCCTGAACGAGGCTCTGCTATCTCTTTGGTCTCTCTTACACTTTCCGGGCTTGTGAATCACGTGTAATGATTTATTCCCCCCCGGTCTACCGCCAGAAAAAAAAACAACCAAGTAGCAGATCTCCGGCGGGAAGGCTGCGGTGGAATGTGAAGGTGTGTGGAAACACCTGGGTTCACCTTTTACACCAGGATTTCTTAATTTAATCCAGGAAATTAAAGGGACATTTCACAGCGAGTCTTGAAACTGAGGTTAAAATCAGTTCACTTATGGGATTCAAGAGATATCCTTCGTTTCAGATATATATCATACTTTAAATAGACGGTCGTTAATTTTGCCCTATTTAATTGAACGATGTCATCAAAATGCGTGTAACAGACGTTTGCGGACGTTTCAGAGTGAAAACTATCATCGTGTCTGCATCACAGTCTGGCCAGCAGAAGAGCGACCCGATGAAATCTGTGGTTTCTGGAGGCAAAACTCCCACCTCCAACTCTGCCTCAGACACACAAACACAAACACACACAAACACACACACACAGAGAGAGGCAGAAATAAGTCCCTGTGTGGTATGCGGCTCACAGCTCCTGTCCGCTGCCCACTGGCTTCCTCCCATAGCATTCTGGACATGCTGTTAAAGGTTTACTGTGAAACGATGACCCAGACTCCCCCGGGCACATGGGATCACCTGTCAGTACTCGCTTAGAGTTGAAAGTGATGTGACTCCAGGGCAACAGAATCCCTGCAGCAGCCACAAATAAACACAGCACACACATGTACAACACACACACACACACACACACACACAAACTCGTGTCCACGCAGGAGCCCCGGCGCCGCTCGCTGACCTGCTTACCTTCAACTCGCCTCTTTTAAAAGTTCATCCCCCGCACAGACATTTGTTCTCTGCGTGTCACCTCAACTATTATTTTTGTTTGTGTCAGCGCTAAGATGCTCAATATGAGAGAGAGAAGGAGAGAGAGAGAGGAGGAGAGAGAGAGAGAGACGCACTACCACGGGGACAGGGAGGTAAACAAACGTGGGACAGGACAGTAAGAACCAAAACATTGTGAAATGATCAGTTGGTCCTCTGGTTTCACACTGTTGCTCAATCCAGATCAATGTGGTTACATCATAACATGACAATTCATCACATTACATTCATTCCATCTGAATGATCTAAACTTGGTGAAACTGTGTCATTGCAATGCGTTTGTCTCTCATACTTCTGACGTTCAGCCGTCAAAGCACCGCAGTTTTTGGGCAACTGACACTTATCCAGACGCGTGCGACTCCACAGGTGTTACTGGCTCCCAGCTTCACCTTGTAAAAACCAGACGTGACGACGATTACAACACGAGCTGCGACTGCCCCCTGTAAAGCTGCAGCACCGCTTCAAATGGAGTTGATTTGGATGAACGGTTCAGCACAGACACAGATGGGACAGTTTACCCTCAGTGTCGTCTGCCATTTAAAAAAAAAAAGGGATTAAAAAAAAAAAGCGAAGGCAAAGACAGGAAGCTGAAAGACGACGCCGGATTAATATCAACTGGGGAGAAGGGAAGGAAGAATATGGCACAATGAAAGAAGATATAAAAGCCTGTGCTGGAATGTTCCCTGTGTCGGCCTGTCTCTCTGCCATCGTGTCTGTACATCTGCCAGCAGCAGGGCTTTAATTATGAGGCCCAGGTTAAGCGCTCACACAGGAGACTCGCGTCCCACATATCTCTAACACAGTGCCTCACAGTTCCGCTGACTAACCAGTGGCACCAGACTTTGGCCTGCGGCTCCCTGATTCCAGTAAATGTCTCGTTATGCAACTCCTAACAAGTGTCACCCAGTCTGAACTTGGAGAGCTCCGTGTCTCTGCTGCTCCTGTTGTTGTCTCTCTCCCTCTCTCTCTCTCTCTCTCCCTCTTTCTCAGCCCCGGACAGACAGCAGACGCTTCACTCCTTGCGGTTGGGGAGGGGGCATGGGGGGGTTACAGCCGTGGGTAACCCCCTTTTAGGTATTGGCTGAGTGGGACAGAACGCCAGGAACGCAGAGGCAGGCGAGGACGCAGGCAGGAAGTGGGGAGGAGGAGGAGGAGGGTGAGCCGTGCTCGTCCAGCTCCTCCAGCCTGAGAAACACAGCTGCCCCTCATGTCTTGGGGCGATGCCAGAGCCGGACTCCTCAGCTGCCTCAGGGGGGGCGAGGTGTGTGTGTGTGTGTGTGTGCTGAAACAGGAGGACTGCTGTTTTGTCCAGCAGCAGCAGCAGCAGCAGCAGCCTGTCCCACTAATACACTAAGAGGCTTAAAAGGAACAATTTATAATTTAGATAAGAATCATAAAGAGCATCAGTATGGATACTATTGCTTCCCGACATCCACCTCTTTGTTTCTGGCTTCATGTTTCCCGTTCCAGTCTTCAGTCTTCGCCCACGGGGCATTTTTGGACAAACACATGTCACATTATTTGGCGGTCAGAGTTTCAAAGGCAGAGTGAAGCGTTTGAAGCGCGTGGGACTTTGAAGCTTCGTTATGAGCAATCAATGGAGACGCCGCCGCCGTTCGGCTAAATCGCGGCTTCAACACACGCCAGTTTCCCCGAACCATCAGCAGTTGGCAAACACACTGATCCCCGACCGGGCTCTGCAGACACGTTCCAAAAGCACTCGAGCGTTAAATGGGTGCTTCACTTCCTCTCCTCTGGGTGATACCTGCAGTGTTTACCGTCATACTAAGAGCTATTGGAGTCAATGGGAGCGTTTACATGCCAATGACCCGCGTGTCACTTACTGTACAATCTGCCCGGACATATGTGTTTGTCTGCTCGGCCGCTGTTTGTTTTGAGATCCGTGGGAGTGTTTACCAGCGTAGGCTGAGGAATTCCAGGTCAGGAGAGTGCAGCGTACAGAGAAAACCTAGCATCCAATTGATCCCGATAACCCACATCAAAGGGCACCTCAGCCGTCCGGCTCCAGATCAAATATTTATCCTGCGGTGACGTACGTATAGTAGAGTTACAAGTAAGAGCTGGTTTCTGGCAGGAGGAACTTTCTGTAGATGTTGTACGATGTGTATGTACCAATGTGGACGTTGTGTGTCTGAAACTGTGAGTCACCGAGAACCAAACCAAACATCTAAGGACGCGAGGGGAAACAGCAATTAGTGTAGAGAGTAGTACAAGTTGAACTTCCTTTTAATCTGCATGCATTTTTGACCCAGTAAGAACTGGAAACCACTGTTTGTTTGTTTTATCGTCCCTCTCTCTGCTGTACTATAACTACGAGTCCTACAACCAGCCAGAGTTATGCAGCCTGAAGTTTGGAATACTGCAAAGAATTTTGGTGATGCAACGTTTGTGCCATCTGCTCCTCTGCTCCTCTCCACTGTCCGGTCCACTCTGAGAGCGTCTCATCGCCGGGCCCACCTGGCACAACTGTCCTCTGAAAGCTCACACTGTGGCAGACGGCCGCAGAAGTGTGAAGGTTGACGTGACTCATCTCAGACACGACTCAGTGTGGAGGATTGGTGGAGCTGCTGAGACCAGACAGCCTCCGTCATGGCGTGACAAAGACTTCATGTGCTTCGGCTTCAGGACGCTGTAGGAGTGACGAGGGGGCCGAACTCCAGACAGACTGAGGCTGAAGTCCATGGTGATCGTGATTTAAAAGTGCTACACAGTCAGCAGCGCCTCGAAATAAAGCAGGAAATGGTTGGCGTTTGTCTGAGTGATGTCATGATCCCACTTGTGCCAGAGGGAAAACGAGCCACCAGAAGCTTCGGGCCAATGCTTCAGCAAACCACAGAACACGAAGAGTTACTGACTCCCAACGCAATAACTTTAAATCTAAACGATTTAAGCATGTTTGTTTAAGTGTGTAACGTCTTAAAAATGTGATCCGCAACTAAATATACATATTCCCATCATTCTCATCCAGCTTGTCCACTCGTTCATAGCAGCATGAAACGTAAACCACAGCTACTTTCACAAAGCAAAACAAATTACAACGGAAAAATATTGAAAACAAGCGCATCCAGTAAACTAAAAGAGCCTTTTGTCATCTCCAACAAGGATCTGATTCCTGATTCATGTATTAGACCATTTGGAAGCAATTGGGCCTCTGAAGAGGAAACAATACAACAAACACACACACACACACACACACACCCCCCCCAGCAGCATCTCTTAAAGTATCATCTCCACCACATGAGCCTTCTTCTTCTTCCCTGCCCTCCTCTGCCGCCCTGGCCCCGGTTTATAAGTGAGGCTCCCTCGGCCCAGACAATGCGTGGCAGCCCCCCTCCCGGGTGGAACGGAGGGGCGCTGTATGAATGGGCGCTTTGCTTTCCCACAGTGCGACTACACCCACACACACCCCCCCTCCACCCCCCAACAACATGACAGAATAAGCGGCCCGGCCCTGGGCGGCGACTGAGCGAAGTCGCCTCTCACACAATTACTTTTAAAGGGAGGCCGAGCAACAGGCAGATGGGCTGAATCCTGCAGAAGAGAATGTAAATGATCTACCGCTGCAGATGATAATGCTGGGGGACAATTAACTCACAGGCCTTTGTCCCGACTGTGCTCGGGTGTAGAACAACATCCCAACAACCCAACTTCAATCAGTAACAATCACAGTCCTCACAGCAAGTTCAAGTTAACCTGAAGTGCATCTCATCGCAAAATGTAAACAAAGGGGAGAAAATGTCCGACTAGTTTGAAACTCAAGAGTGGGTTTAAGTGCCTGAACACACACACACATTTCCCTCAACTTAAACACACTGACGGATTAGAGGTAAGCGCTGTTTACTAACGAGGGGGAAAACAGACGTCATACGGTTTGATGCCAACTTTGATTTGCAGCGATTGTGATTAATGGCGTGAATGTAATAATGTTTAAGCCACGAGAGAAAATGAGAAAGCCGCAGAGCTGGAGAGACACTATGGAACGTGTCAAGATGAAGTATGAGGGATAAATGAAGGGAAAACACTTGGGAGTTTCTTTAAAAAGCTCTCAAACACACTTGGACAGTGACAGCAGCCTTGCGACACACACACACACACATCTGCCCAGTACGCCCGCTTTGTTGACTGGGTGAAGGGGTTTTTCCACTCCGGTCCAGCTTTGACTGACGTGCCTCAGAGTGACAGCTCAACACCAGTTTTGTGCTTTTTGTAAACATTGAGGTCAAACGTATGAATATGGAGCAGGGCGTTGCTGAGAAAACTCCAGTCAACAGAGGCGGCGTAGAAAAGTACAAAGCGTAGAAAACGTGTGTGTGTGTGTGTGAAAGAAAAGCATGCATGTGTGACTGAAATACACACACACACACACACCCACCCACACACACTCAGAAGTGGGTAAGAACTTCTACAACTGATTTAACTTTCATAGGCCACTTGAAGCCCGCCTGTAACAGAGGGATGCCATCATAAATCACTCCCCATGCCACTGCAGGATGAATATGAATTCCTGCGGGGGAGACTAGACTGTCATCCATTTCTTTTTTGTCAGACACAACTGAAACTATGTCTCTCCAAAGTGAGGTTCACGCCCTTCAATAGTGTTCAGTGGGAGGGCCCGTCACACCACATCACAAATGTTACGCTTCCTCTTGTGTAATATTTTGGACGGTGCCCAGGATACGTGAATGCCGCCGCCGCCGCTCCTCAAGCACATGGATCTACAAACACACACACACACACACACACACACACACACACACACTCGTCCATACAAATGCAGAAAAACAGCTATTGTTCCTCAAAACTGCCTCAAAATGTTATGTCATGAGCTGTCGCAATCCTATCAGGGGAAGGTTTGGACAGCATTCTGAGTAGAAAACTGAAGGAAGCAATAAGGCAAAGAGAAAAAAAACACCCTGTTGAGTCAGCAGACTCCTATATGAAGCACGTATGGGGGAAGTCAGATGACAGGCGAAGGTCACGGCTGCAACAGGCCAGCTCACTCAATCTGCCATGAAGTGGAGGATGATGACAATGGAGAAAGAGTGGAGCTTTCATAAGAGCATGAATGGAGCTCACAGTAGAGACGTGACTACTCTGTGCTCTGACAGTGTGAGAGAAAGTTTGTCAAGGGGGGGCGGGGGGAATAAATAGAGAATATGAGAAAGTATTAAGCATGAACACAATAAAGTGACTAAGCAAACAGAGCAGGAGCCTGCAGGGAGATTAGAGTTATACCACAGGAGATACACACACAACACAAGAGCACAGGGAACTCAGAGATGCTGGGATAGTAGGACACACACACACACACACACACACACACACACACACACACACACATACACAACCAACGTACCTTCCATCCGGCAGAGCTGTTGCTGTCCCCCTTGTCCTTGAAATAAGGCACACTCTTCACCATCCAGTCATAGATCTGAGACAAAGTGAGGCGGCTCTCCGGGGAGCTTTCTATCGCTTTGGTTATGAGGTCTGCATATGACATATTCCCCCACGCGTTGCGACGGGAGGAGCTGCTCTTCCTCTGGGCAGCGGCGGCAGCAGCAGCCGCGGCCGCCGTGGACGAAGATCCCACCGGGGAGGAGAGGAGAGGCACCTGCTGCTGCTGCGGCTGCGGCTGCTGGTGATGCTGCGGCTGCTGATGCGGGAGTTGCGGGCTCTGGTGCTGCTGCTGCTGTTGCTGATGATGTTGCTGTTGCTGCGGTGGTTGCTGGTGGACGCAGTTGTCCTGACACTGGAAATCAGTGCACAGGATAACGGGCTTCTGCTCCGGGAAGTCCTCGCTCTCCTCCAACAGGCTGAGGTTGTTGACGAACTCCGCTCCGTTGCCGCAGGGCTCCTGCTTGACAGAAGGCACCGGCGAGGACGTGTTGGAGTCGCCCGGGTTGATGAACTCCGGCCGGGGCAGTGGCCAAGTGCATGACCGGGGCCGCGACAGGGGCTCGAAATCAGGGTCGATCTCCACCAGGTGTGGCTGTGCCGCTTCCGCCATGATCGAGGGCTGACGGAGCGCTACAATGTCATGAAAGTGCGACAGGTTAGCTCCAGGAAAAGTGTGTGGAAAGTTCGCGGAGGAAAAGTAAATGAACACGGGATGAATCTGCTCTCGGGGCGGGCGGGGGGGAGATCGAGCTCCGCCTGGACGCAAAGACTCAGTGAAAGTTTACATCCCAGGCCGCCGGTAAAAACAAAAAAGTCGCAAAAGAGGAAAACACCGCGATTCTATTCGGTATTTGAGAGTAAAAACACAGAGTGAGTGAAGCTGCTGGTTTGTTGTGATCCGGTCGCAGTGATGGTCCGTCTGCTCCGCCTGTTGACTCTGCGCGTTGTAAAGCATGTGAGGATTTACTGGAACTATCATTAGTCAGCTGATGCCGCCCACATGTGAGTGACTGCACGCTGCACCAATGGCAGAGGAGAGATAAACGCTCCTTGTTTTCATTCTTTCGCTTCGTAAACATCTGAGCTGGAGGTAAAATAGTGGAACTTTTCTGAAGCAAGAGCCGCAGTGTTTATAAGACATATCATGGAAAGCGTTTCTGCCAGGAACTCGCCACTTTATGACCTCAAAATGTGTGTTTGTAAATGAGATGATTCATTTTTCCTAATTTGTTTCTTTGTCGAAAATGTTGAACTTGAAACAGTATTGGTTACCAGCTATTAGGAACATGTAACACACACTTTCCTCCTGCTGTTACCATTTTGTCAATTATTACAATATTGTACTCTATATCTTTTGTATGTGGCACTTACTGATAATAAAATACACCATAACACCGTACTAAACGTTATGAACGTACGCTGCCACTGATGTCAATAATAACCAAAAAGATTACTAACAATAATTGTACTCATTGCAATTGATATTGTTGTTGTTGCAGCTGTATATAAAACCATCAAGAACGTTTTAGGAGGTGAAAAATATGATTTCTCTCTTAACTCAAACTGAGCGACTCTTCAGGGCGATTTCACGGACAACTGCTGCCTGTTGCTGCCACCTTCTGGACACTTGGTGGTATTACAGTTAAACGCAGCCCGCTATCTCAAACTGTTGCTCTTTTAACCTTCTCAGCGCCTGCGTGTGTGTGTGTGTGTGCGTGCGTGCGTGCGTGTGTGTGTGTGCGTGTGTGTGTGTGTGCGACCGCCACACTGAAGGGCAGTGTGTTTCGTCACCAGCCTCATCTCAATGTCAAGCCAGTTTGACTTTGCTTTCAAAATTAAAATATATTATTAATATTTATATATTGACGGAGATAAACGGATGATTTCCATTAGATTTTATGTTTGAATTAATTTAAAAAATATACATTATTATTATTATTTTTTATTTTTTTATTTTTTTTATTCCAGGAAGTTCAAAGAAAATATGAGTGATATCGCTGTTATTTTATGTTTTCAGCTTGTAGGCTTAATAGACAGTTTCCATGTTTCGTGTGACGCGCACTGGGAGCGGCTTTCCTCACGACGTCTACAAGAAGGCGGAAGTAAGTCTTCTTCTTCTCCGTGCAGCGCGCGATCCGCCGCGCATCGTTGATAGTAGAGTGAGATCAGAGATGAAACATCTGAAGCAGGCGTCCATCATGTTTCCCTCTGCTGAGCTGAACTGATGTAAAGGGACCACAGCCTCTGCGAGTGGACAAACACACCGAGCAACACGCGAGCATTTCCACGGCGTAGTGAGCAGGAAGAGCTTTACGTCACCGGTAAGGAAGTCATTGAAGAAAAGGAAATTATTATAAAATAAACTATTATAAACATTCCGTACTTGAATATATTCCTTATATGGGTGGAAGTGAAGCAGGACCGGATGTTTACACTGAGAGGTGCTAAGTGAGTGCGAGGTGACCTACAGTATGGGCTCTGACGTGAAAGAAACTGTAAACAAATAAAGATGGAACAGGAAAAGGTGGTTTTGTTCTGTTTGTTGTGACTCTGTTCTTGCCAGTTTCAGGTTGGCAGCTTCTTATGCTTCATCATGGCTCCACATCCCATAACTCAGGCTATTATTGACTTCTCAGCTGGAGCAGCAGGTAGGTTCTGTGTTCTCTCTCATTCCTCTGCTTATGTTGTTGTTGCTGTTGAGTTTACAAAACAAATTTAGTTTTCTAACATCCCACAAGTTTGACTCCCAACTCTGAACCAGTCTCATCTTTGTTATTCACACTTCCTTACTGTTTTACTATCATCGGCTGCCAAAGTTGAGTTATAATTTATTAATCTTAATCTTATAATCATCTGTATGTTATGAATGAATGACTGCTGTAACCACACTTGTGCACTCACTGTTCTTGCAAAAAATGACACATTAATCAACCTGATGTCACCTGGAATCCCCTTGTGTGTTGTGCTGCCGCTGCCTGCCTGTAGGTGGCGTCGCCTGCGTGATGTGCGGTCAGCCCTTCGACACTGCTAAGGTGAAGATGCAGACCTTTCCCTCCATGTACCGCGGCTTCCTCCACTGCTTTGTGTCGACCTGGCGTCAGGTGGGCCTGCGGGGTCTCTACCACGGCACCAGTCCGGCTCTCTTAGCCAACATCAGCGAGAACGCCGTGCTCTTCCTCAGCTACGGCTTCTGCCAAGATGTGGTCCGCCTCGTGTCCAGGACGGAGAAAGACGTTGCTCTCAGGTAGAAACATCATTTTTATCTTGTTTCCATCTTTGGGAAACTGTTTTATTGGATATTTATGGGTTTTTCTCCACTGTACTTACTCATCAGTGATCTGCAGAAGGCTTTTGCGGGGTCGGTGGCCTCCATCTTCTCCTCTCTGGCGTTGTGCCCCACTGAGCTGGTGAAGTGTCGCCTGCAGGCCATGCACGAAATGGAGGCATCTGGCAAGATAGCAAGCGGACAGAGGAGGTCAGTGAGATAACAACCAGACGCTGGAATGAGCAGAGAACTCTGTTTAGACTCTGTATAACACGCTTGTTTCCCTGGTTTGACTCCAGCACGGTGTGGACGGTGGTGAAAACGGTGTTAAAGACAAACGGCCCCCTGGGGTTCTACCAAGGCCTGACCTCCACCTTTGTGAGGGAGTTACCAGGTTACTTCTGCTTCTTTGGAGGCTACGAGCTCAGCCGCTCCATGTTTGCACAGCGCATGGGCACGGACAAAGAATCCATAGGTACGATAATGAAGTTTCTGTTTAGAAAGAGATACAAGACAAGAGTCGCTCCAACACCCCAGAATGATGACACACAGGCAGCAATACTAAAAGACATTACATATTCTTTCTGTCTTTGCAGGTGTTCTCCCCGTCATGTTCAGCGGGGGCTTTGGGGGGGCGTGTCTCTGGCTGGTGGTCTACCCCATAGACTGTGTTAAGTCCAGGATCCAGGTGTATTCATTAGCCGGGAAGCAGGCGGGCTTCATGAGGACCTTCATGGGGATCGTACGCAACGAAGGCAAGATTCCACTACTATAGTGATTGATGTGCATCTCAGTTTCTCAGCCTGAGGTCAGAGGACCTCCAGTGGACCACAGTGGCATTGCAGGGGATCTGTGTGAGGGATGTGTGCAGTAATAGAGAAAGTAAACATGCATGCCGTCTCTAATAGGCTCAGATGGGGGGTCCATGTTGAGCTCTCTCTCTCTCTCTTTCTCCCTTTTGTCCCACAGGCATCGCTCCTCTGTACTCTGGCTTAACTCCCACCATGATACGCACCTTCCCTGCTAACGGCGCCCTCTTCCTGGCTTATGAGCTGAGCCGCAAGATGATGATGGAGAAATATGGCGCCTGATGTTGGGGATCTCTCCTCTCCAGAAGTATTGGTCTGAAACACTGGCAAAGAAAAGAGTCCAAGCACGAAGAACAGGACTCCTTTTGTTTGTCCTCGTATTATTATTATTATTCTTATTATTATTCTGTTCTTAAATGTTGGGTGCTATTAGAAATGTAGTATGGATTTTGAAGGGTTAAAAGAGATTGACAGTGTGATTGTCAATGAGAGGAGGACCTGTAAAAGAAAAAGGGTTAGGGTTAAGAATTTCTTTTCAAATATTGAGAGAAACTGCTGCATCAGAGGTCAAGTTGAGTGTTTTAATATTCTGACTGTGTGGTACAGTTCAGATTTCTTTTAAATGAGTTTGATTTCACTTCGGACCAATCAGAGGCTGGACAAGCCTCTGTGATACTGTGATAACTGCTGATGATTGAAAGAAACTTGGAGTATTCTTCTTTGCAAAACAGAAGGACCGGAACTCCCTCAGGGATCAAAGTTCTTAATCTATAAACACTGTATAGATAATGTATTTTGTTTAAACCGACTACATTCTGTTGGATCTCCCTGCTCATCCATTCCTTTATCCAACTGCTCCTAATTTCCCTTCAAAGTACTGTCGACCAAAATTCATTGCTTTTTGAAGTTTCGGTGAATTGAGAAATGACAAAGCAACCGACTCAATTTTGTTTTTTCTTTCTTTCCCTCTTTTCCTTTCCCTTTTTTCCCACGACAAGCCTAGACATGTTCCCCCTTTGTTTGTGTGTGTGTGTGTCAAAATGACCAGCTGGCTCTTGTGTGTTCCTTTTATAAACTGCAGGCTCCGCTTCTTTTGTGTGACCTTAATCATCTTAAGTGTTTTTAATTTTTGCCTCCAAGTATTTC
Source organism: Genypterus blacodes (assembly GCF_046128005.1). Taxonomy (NCBI): domain Eukaryota; kingdom Metazoa; phylum Chordata; class Actinopteri; order Ophidiiformes; family Ophidiidae; genus Genypterus; species Genypterus blacodes. The sequence continues at coordinate 1,053,412 of NW_027466845.1, read as the reverse complement.
TATGCTTAGCCAAGTATTTTTCAGGTAAGAGTCAGATGAGGATGAAGGCTGGGGCTCAGGTTAGAGTTAGGGTTAGAGTCAGGGTTACGGGTTTGTGTTTACGGGCTAAGATCGAGGTCTGAAATCTGGTCCAGTGCCCCCTTAGGCCCCCCAGAAACATAGCTGGGTTGTTTTGGAGTCTGTTCTTCACTGAGGGGGGCCCCCATAGACCCCCGTACAGACATGACAGCAGAGTCTGCCCCATGGCGCCACGCCAACCTGCCATGGTGTCCATTCACAAATGTATTTAACAGTCAAATACCGGACCGAGCGCTCAGGCAAATCACTTCTTTCAGGAGTTAAATCAGTCACCTGTGTGTGCTGTTTGTTTCCATTACACTACACTGGAGATGATTACACCTGCCCCATCAAGTGATTAAAGTAACATTTGAAAAAGCAAGCGAGTTTGGTTTGATTATTGATAATTATGTCAAGTACTTCATCTTTTAATCACTGTTAGCAGCACAAACTACAGAGGGACTGAATACTTATTTAAGATACTTTAACTATATATTTATGACTGCAGACATGTGGTGTTTCTGTATTAGTTGAATGTTTTGAATAAACATTGGGAAGAATGTCCAAGAGTAAACATTCTTGATGAACTAAATAAAGTCCTTACAGATCAAACTTGCCCAGTGAGCTCATCCTCTTGTGAATATGTGAACCACATGCAGCTCATTAGTGAGTCTCCTCTCGATGAGCTCTGTTCTCATGTGACCAAGCATCATGTGGCGAGCCATCAGAGGGGCCTCGCTCAAACATTACAGGGACGCTCCCATCACGTGTCACCAGCAGCTGTCTGTGTACATCTTCATCAGAAACTAACGCAGAAGAAACGCTCTGTGCTCTACTGATTTAGCATTTTAAATCATTTATAAACCTATTTGGTTTTACTGGGCTATAGAAATAGAGTTGCCTCGTCTTATTCATCCATACTTCCTATCTACAGTAAATTGTAGTCACAGACAGGAGAGACACATGATCACACCCTTATGTGCCGGTACCTTCTAATCATATTTCACCCCCCTGGACAGCATCTATATTTTATCACTGCACTGCACAGGACAGGTGTCAGACTGCATGTCAACGTAAAGCGTGACGGAAAAGTACAGGAGCGGAAACCTTCAAGCTTTCTGATAGAAGAACAGCGCAGGAGCTCGGTGGTTCTTGTTACCTGTTGCCACGCAGGCGGTGAGTCATGTGTGTATGTGTGTGTCCTAGGCTCGTGATGGTGAGGGGAGGGGATAGGCCACACCCCTCTGTGGGGAATAACTAGGACAGGTAAACAAGTGTGTTCCCTGCTTCACTCTATTATACCACAAGTCACTAATGACCTCAAACCACAGCAGCACGACAGAGATGGCTACTCAAGGAAAACTTCAGATCTCAGAAAACATCGAAGGTAAGAAAGCATCATTTCCTTTTATCTTTAAGAATCTGTCTTAAATGGTGAAATGTCTTTAGAGAACTCAGTTTTATGGTTTGCATTTCCTATCATCACATATGTTCCAGGATAGATCTACACTTTCTTAAAGAGTTACATCACAGTTTAAGCATTTTAAAGGTGATTCCTGTTCCGCTCAGCTTGAGTGTTTGAGGCAACATGACTCCTTAGTGATAGGTGAGACCTGGCGATCATTGCCTGGATACATCGTTGCCTTTGTCCTCCTACAGAGAAAAATTCAAACAACATGGGATTTTGTGGTTGGGTGCTGATCTGCGTCTCCCTCTTCTTCATCATAGTGACCTTTCCTGTCTCCATATTTATGTGTGTTAAGGTACAGTATGTTCACAGGGGGCACACCAGGGATTAGGATTCAATCAGTCATTTGACCATGTGACGCTTATGTCACCTCCTCAATAGTATAAGAACACTTAGGCAGCTTCATGTACAGAATGTGATCCTGTTGTTTCTTCCTTTACCTCACACTCGTAGATCGTGCAGGAGTATGAGCGAGCCGTCATTTTCAGACTCGGTCGGCTCGCGGACAGGAAGCCCAAAGGTCCAGGTATGTTATGTTAAGCACTGGCTGATGATTTGCATCCCTCTGACGCTCACTCCTCCCTCTGCTCTCCTCACAAAGCAAAGCTGAACTCTAACACAGCTGAGACTTATTGGATTGTCTAAATGGATGGTTAACGGCAGTCAACTTTTCATATTCAAGTGCTACAGTTTAAGATAAGTGCAAAAAATAAATGTGATTTCCTTTGTAGGACTCTTCTTTGTGTTGCCTTGCACTGACACCTTTCGGAAAATCGATCTGAGAACCATATCCTTCGACATTCCCCCACAAGAGGTAAAGCTCTCTTGGTTCCGTGTGGTTCAGTGTGTTGTGTAACGTGTGGTTCAGTGTGTTTTCATCCTGCTCCTTTCTCTACTCCTCTGCGCCTGATGCACTAAACCGGTTGTAGTCACTTGACCACTAATTGGTTTCTCCCAGATCTCCATTGTGCCAGTCACACCTCATTTAGCAAATAAGCTTTGATTAAAGTAAGGAGAGATGGAGAACATGCTGTACTAGAATCAGGTTTGACCATTAGACGACAATATATTGCATTGTTGCTCGTACCAGACTAAATCAAGGCTATTACTGCGTTAATGTCTTGGAGTTCTTCATTACAACTCTGAACCTGACAGCACTTTACCTCTGCAGATCCTCACCAGAGACTCTGTGACGGTGTCTGTGGACGGTGTGGTGTACTTCCGGATCCACTGCCCCATCTCAGCTGTGGTCAACGTGTCCAACACCCACTCGTCTACGCGGCTGCTGGCACAGACCACACTGAGGAATGTGCTCGGTACCAAGAACCTGGCAGAGCTGCTATCAGACAGAGAAGGCATATCGCATAGTATGCAGGTGAGAAGAACTGGTTGAACTAAGACAGTGAAGGTGATGAGACAGTGGAGGATATTAGTCTATGATGAATCTTAGCTTTATTCCATTATATTATTACCTCCACTGTTGGGTTAACTGTTCTCCAAACAGCTTGTGTAGTGTTCTTTGTTAAACTCTTTGTCTATTATTTACTCCAACCTTTCATACTGACAATGGCCTGGTTGTGTGTGAGCAGGTGCACAACTGCAGGCACATACTACAGAATATTTAAGGGTTAATACAACAAACAGCAGGACTACTGTTTGTTGAGCCAACAAGGTTTCTGACTGGTAGAAGGGTTCATATACAATAGATCACATCTCTGCTGTAAGAAGATTCACTCAGGCACAAATCTGAAGTGGAACATCATGAGCACCGGTTTTGTATGCAAGCAGAGAGAAGACGTGCAGTATTACTATCTTGTTTCTTACTCAATATAATGAGAAAATGATCTTATCTCAAATACGCAAAGGTCAACTTGGTATTTTTACCCATTACAGAGATTTTGCATCCATGTGAAAATGACATCACGGTCATTAGACACACAGAACAAAATGTTTCTGCAGGCACATGACTGATTTGTGATAAATCCTGGTATACAATCAGAAAACTGACCCCATGGCAACAGACAAGTCAATTACGCTGAAGCACAACATGTCCTTAAGGGTGCTTATAAATAAATAACTTCCAGGTGTAGATACAGTCGTACATGGTGCTATTACATCAGATGTGAAGAATTTGAACATTACTTGAAGGATGAACAGACGACCAGTGTTCGAATAGAATGTTTGTCATTTACCTGCAGGAATCTCTGGATGAAGCCACCGACCCGTGGGGTATTAAGGTGGAACGCGTCGAAATCAAGGACGTGAAGTTGCCGAAGGACCTGCAGAGGGCCATGGCAGCAGAGGCAGAGGCCACCCGGGAAGCCAGAGCCAAAGTAAGGACCACTTAACAGGGGATCAATAACATCTGAAAGCCTGATGATGAATTACCTTTCATGCATTAAGACAGGCCGGCGAGTCTGAGATGTGCCTATTGTCTCTCTGTGCTCAGATCATTTCTGCAGAGGGAGAAGTGAAGGCGTCCAGAGCTCTGAAGGAAGCTTCTCTGGTCATCTCTGAGTCGCCGTCTGCTCTCCAGCTGAGATACCTGCAGACACTCAACTCCATCGCAGCAGAGAAGAACTCCACCATCATCTTCCCTCTGCCCATAGATGTGATTCAGCACTTTATGCGGAAGTGATCGTCTCCAAGCCGGTAGCTCCCTTGGCTCTTAGACGTGGAATCGTGTCACTAAGCTTCACTGCTGTTATTCTGGTGCAGTCACTTCTGTTTACCAGCGAACTCCATTCTGAACTGCAGAAATGTATAGAGAGATATTTTGTATTTTATAATAAAACAAATGTAATGCTATGCTGCTGCCCTATATAATGTTAGAATATAATAGTAGAGTAAGAAAAAGGGTTTGGAGGGGAGTGATGTCAACAGTTTCACATCACAAATTATGATTTAAAAAACTAAATCAGCACGTGAGATAAATTCATTGCTAATTAGGCAGAAGAAATGAATAACTCAACAATTCACATCCTGTTGTTGTTACTTCTTGTACTGCTCAGCCTGTAGGGTTTAAAACAGTGGACAACAATTCCCGAATAACAAATGAATCAAGACTCTGCTCATCTGTAAAGAATGTATGTGCATTAAATATCACTTGTGTACACTTATTTTCTCATTGTAATTAAATACTTAATATATTAAATCCAAAGTGCAACATTGACAACACAGACATTAGTGTCTCATCACTGACCACAATATTTGAAGCTACGATTGCAGTTCTGGAAGAGGAAATAAATAAATATGAACAGGAAAAAGGTCAAACATAAACAATGTCAGACGACCATATAAAGACATGCTTCCATTAACTTATCTAAAGAATGGGTTTCTGAAATACTGAATACAATCTTTACAATGGAATTACTGTAAACAATCAACAGAACGGCTGCGTGATTCTCTTGACACTTGGATGTAAACAAATCTCCAATTCTATAGTGTCAAAGGAACATTCAGTTAAATGAGTTTAAGGGCGTGTCCACGGGACACAGAGGCAATCAGTGCAGTCACAGTACCCGATAGAGAGAAATACCATGTTACTACAGTACGGCCCACAAAGGGACTCGCTATGATGTCATTTGGATTTAACAGCTAAACTAATGCAATGCAACATCCCGCCACACTTTTTGCCGCTCAGTTTGTTCAGTGGCTTAATATACGTTAGATAATAAAGCAATATTTCTCCAGTCTGTTTTATCTTTACATAGCTGCTGACTGCACCCGGACTCTAAATGACTTATACATTGTTTGCATTCTGTACATCCAATAATTTCTGACAGGGAGCAAAACAGAGCGTTGAGCTGAGTGGTGATGTAAACACAAGAAGAAGAAAGAAAAAAGTACAATCATTGAAAACTAAAGCAGAAGTTATGGCAGTTGTTCCCTTCTGATGATTCGCCTCAAGACCTGAGATTGTTCTGTGTGATGAAGATGTGAGGTAACAGCTTACAGATTTGTGCGCTGTTTATAACGATTTCACTCATTTACCAAATTATGGAATTTAGCTGAACGTTGTTGAGGGTTAAATAGGGGATGAAAGATTGGAAGCAGCAGCAGCAATCAGCTTGTGAGGCCGGTTAGTCTCTGTTCACACGTAACGCCTTTTCCTCCAACTCCTATAATGCACTGCCGCCACTCCTGCTCAAACAGCGCTACATGTGAACACAACCTCAATACACAAGTACAAAGTAACTACACCAAGTCCCAAAAGATTAATATTGACATATTGCGCATAACCCAAGAGAAATCCTATTGTTTACGTTATCACCTGTAAGATATTCCTCCTTTTGTGTATTTATACTGTGAGTTTTCAGTTAGTTAAGTCAACACCATTAACTTTTATGGCTCTTTCTGCAGCAGTTCACTCTGGACATAAAGTATAACTGCCACAATATGTGATTAACTACTTTGTTTGTTGAGTTCCTCTTTGGTGGTTCCTACAGATTCAGGTTCTATATTGTTTTAGTCAGAAACAACTAACTTCCTGACTAGTTGCAATACTTGCTTGGACTCGCAGTAGTGGGGCACAAAGAAATGTATACATCCACAACATCAACACTGTAAATGTGACAGTACTTAATGAAATGTATAATAGAGTGAATTCTAATCAGCTGCGGCCTGTTTAGTATGAAATGAGAGGTAAGTTGTGTTGCGCCTGCATCCCTCTAGTCGCCAAAACCTCTTAGGAACATTAAGACCGGAAGACGAAACATGCTTCAGAGTAATTTAAACAAAAAAGTAGTTGAGATAGTTAAAATTTCATTGAAAATTGTCATTTCTGAGTTGCAGTATTTTGTTGTAATGGTACGTCTAAGGTCTCCGACGCCTCGTCCTTTGAGGAGGAAATGGGTTGAGTGGGAATGATTGAGGTTGGATCCCCCGGTGGTCCTTAATGCACCGCTGACAATACTTCAATACAAGAAGGTACAAAGACTCCAGAGAAGAATCCTCATCCTTCCACTCTGAGCGTTCTGATACTGTAGGTAGTTTTGTTTTCCGGTGGTGTTCTCAAAGTATTGCCTCTGCCTTGAAAAACACTGCTGGTGGGAGAAAATGGGACAGCGAAGGCGCTTGTTGTGTTCATGGTTGCACGTTTGATGTTCACTCGTTTGTCCATCATCCTGAGCACCGGATGAGAAAGTGGAGATGCAGACGGAGAGAGAGATGGAGGCATTGGGACTCTGATCCTGGTCTCCATACAGCTGCTTGATTGTGGAGAGTTCAGATCAGGAATGAGAAGTCAATAATACAATGCTTTATGTCAGATTACAATCCGCGGAATTTGACAGTGGAAATGCGTCACAAGGGCGAGGGGCATTTCCCACAAACACACCTATGACAACTAAGTAGCGTCCATCTATGAAATGTAAAACCGTGCAGTTGTAACGTGGAGAAACGCTCGACGATGAGTCTTTAAAAAAGCTAGACGTATGCTAGAGAGAGTTTCATCACAAATGGTGAAAGGTTCCAGTGGTTTTCTCATTGATGGTAGGAGTGCGGGCGTGCGGGGGAGCTCTGACCGGAGGGGCTGCGATGGATGGGGGAGGAGCTTGGCGACATGCGCGGGCTCAGCTCGCCCGTCTGCAGGCGCCACAGCAGCTCCTCGTTGTTGCGACTCAACCGCTTCTTCTCCTTGCTCTCCTTCTCCACGTTGACTTGCAAGTTGGCGTTCTCCTCCGACAGTTGCCTGGGAAACATGAGGGACGTACGCAGGTTAAAGAAACTCTCACTAGGAACTTGGAGAGATTCCCACCTGCTGAGCCAGTTGAGCTTCAAACAGGAGGGAACTTTCAACACTCCTTCCAACATTTAATCACAACATATATTTTCAAACATCCACGTCCATCTGCATGCGTACAAACAGAACAGAACAGAACAGAACAGAACAGAACTGAACTGACCTGGACACGGCCAGGTTTTTGTCAATCCTTTCCTTCAGGTCCTCGTTCTGCTGCTGTAACACCTGCAGTCTCTCCTCCAGGTACACATTCTTTTCGGCCTGCTCAAAAACAGGAGAAGAGGTACGCAACATTAAATTCTCCAACGATTCTTTCATAAGCAAAACAATAGTAGCCTACAATATGGCGAATAATGCATTTCAAGGCCAGACTGAACTCTTTCTGAAGCTGTGGATTGGCCTGGTTGGAGTGATTCCCCATCAAATAGCCCTTAATTAAGTAAATATTCTTCTTATTATGATCATACACACCATCTGAAGCTTACAGCAGAGCAGACAGCATGTATAAATGAAAGAGGAGGGATTGACTGTCTGTCTATAGAAACAGTAAGTTGCAGCCTACTATTTTCTCCAGTTCTGTAATCTTCACATCCTGGTGATGGATTTGTTGGTTCTTCATCTCCAGCACCTCTTTCAGGCTCTTCAGGTCCTCCTCGATGTGCTTATACGGTGCCAGGGCATCCTGCCAGCAGCAGAAGGGATTTGTTATCACCACCGTAAATAATGGATGAAGGAGTCTGTTGAGGTGTCACCAAAGCAGCCAACATTGTCTCCTGTGCTAAATTGATGGCACATTACCACAATCTGCTCATCTGTGCTCCTCCGCAGAGCTTCCTCAAAGCGCTTGGCTCGGTCCCGCAGGCTACGATTCTGAAACGTCAGCGTGTCCACTTGATCCTGGACACCAAATAATAACATGTTAAGTTTGGTGGTTAGCAGTAGGAGTCGTTAGTTATTCAATCAGGAGAAGTGTTGACCTGCAGCGACAGTCTGATCTTCTCAAACTCCTCCTCCACAGACTTCCTCTGCTGTTCATGCGCCATCTTTAAATCTAATAGATACAAATAACAGGATGTCTGGTTGAACCCGGTGAGAAGACGTCAGCACAGTGGAGTGACGGATCTTAAATGTGCTGCTTACTTTTCACCGTCCTTGCATGCTCCTCCTGCAGAGTGGCCAGAGTGTCGTTGTGATTGGTCTCCATCTCCATCAAGGAGATCTCATGGTCCTCACTCATCTCCTCAACCTGAGCCAAGATGGAGACAGTTAGAATTAGAGACATACCACACACACACCCTGAACATTTTCATCTTGAACTGGACAGTCAGAGAGTATATACCTCCACCAAGGCTGAAGAGCCTGCAATTATGAAGTTATTGACCATTAGACCACGATGACCCCCCACTGACAGACACTTATTATTCTGTCATGTCCAGGTCCATAGTTAGGACACACTGTTGTTGTCACAGCGCCACCATGAGGTCGACTGATGTTTAATAGTTTTTTTCATAAGTAGTGAGTGCACAAGTCCACCAAAAAAACAAAACCTCAAAAGCTGGTGAGGTGCAGCTGTGCCAGGGCCTGCCTCCTCATACCGGCTGTCTCTTGGCTCATACCTCCTCCTGCTGCTTGATCTGCAGCTCCTCCAGCTCCTCTCTCTGCTGCGCCTGTATCCTGCGTGTCTCTCCCGCGTGCTGCGCCCTCAGCCGCTCCTCCAGGGCTCCCAGCTCGCTCTGCTGCTGCGCCCGCAATCCTTGCAGCTCCGACTCAAAGCGACGCTCCAGTTTCTCCTTCTCCTGCTGCAGTTGCTCCCAGTGTGCGACACTGAAAGCTGGACCAGAATGAAGAGATGTAGTTTGAGTTTTAAAATCTAAATTTGGGTCAAATTCTCACAATAACAGCTATGTGATTCTTCAGATAAGATACTGTATATTCCTTGATATGGAACAATACTGATAATGGCAGCAGCTTTCTGATGTGCTCATCCTCAGCACCCTATCTCTGCTGATGGAACACACTGTACACACTGACTCACTGCCATCCCTCCTCCCTGTGGAACATTATCCGCCGTGCTGCATCCCACTTACCCACTTCATCCCTGATCCTGGCGAGCTCCAGGGAAAGCTCCCTCTCCTTCACAATGGCACTCTCATTCTAAAATGCAAAAAAAACACACAGCACTGAAAATCTCCTCATCGCTTACAAACAAATAAAGTCTGCATCAGAATTCTCTCACTCTCTGAGATCCTAGTTAATGCAGTTTATGATGCAGCTCACTGATGAATGCCACAACACGGCCAAAATGTTAAGCAACGGAGTTTTTCCATCTTTGATTTGAGAGAGACATGTTGTTGGTGCAGTCAGGGGCGGCTCCAGCCTGTCAGGGGCCCTCAACAGTCAAACGGCCCCCGAACTGCTCAGGACATTTAACTTTGTTTTTTAATACCATCAGATTTATCAGTATTTCCTGGGAAACACATTTTCTTAACATACCACAAATAACAATGACAATCTTGCAATAAATGATGTTGTTTAAAATGAATATAGACTCTCAATATGCCTGGAAGTAAAAATGAACATTGAGAAGTTAAACGCTTTCAACGCTAACAATCAAAATCTCTTCTTAAATGACTAGATTGGTGCCCCTTGATCCTCATAGTGCCCCACTAGTGGAAACACTAGAATGGAAAGCATGTGTTATTCCACTGAGCCCCCCCATTACCCCCCCCCCTACTGGCCTTTAGCCCTGACAAAGAAATCAATACATTGCATCACAGACAGATCCATCCATCCATTTCTGTTCTAAATTTTTAATCCCCTCCTCAAAAACGTGCAGTAGCTCTTCCCCAAGCGTAACAAGCTCACACATTTCATCTGCCCGACCACGTGTAGAAACCAAACGCACCTCTGGAATCGAGCCACCGCACTGAAATATGAGCCCAGACACTCAGAGAGAGAATTTTACAGCTGTATGCACAAGGGACCCATCATGATGTGACACCCCCACAGGAGATTCTTACTTACTACCACACACACACACACACACACACACACACACACACACACACACACACACACACACCAGACAGTTAAATGACTATCGATCGCAAATCTACCACAGCATGAAGCCAGCAGTCTTCAAAAAGAGAGAAAGGGAGACAGCGAGGCGGGTGAGGCCGCGTAGCGATGTCACCGCTCTTTAACATTGTATTTTCCTCCTTCAAGCAGAGATTGGGGGGGTGGAGCGGAGGGAGGATGGTTGCTGGCTCCACCTCTGCTGCCACCCATCATTCCTCAGCAGGTCCTGCCCAGATTGACCCCCATCGCAGCGCTCAGGCTCTCCAGGGAGCAATGAGACACACACTGTGCTTTTCCAGCCGTCACTAAGGCGACAAAATCCATCTCAGGTTTTAAAAGGGGACAAGGATGGATTTAAAAAAGCAACACTGGGCACATTTCACCTAAAGTCTTCAGCCGAGTAATGAGTCCAGGTTCAGAGGGATCACTCTCAAACTCAAACTACACATGTAGGAAAACAGCTCAACACAATCAGCAGAGGATGACGCATAATAACCTGGCTCAGAGTGGTTCTTGTAAATATACAAGCAAACACAAGCCCATCACTCACACAAGAGCAGGCTGAGACAGCAGCAGCAGCAGCAGCTTGTTATGTAAAGGCCCAGCTAACTGTAACATAGCCCAGCCTGTTTGACTCAGCATAAACACATCGCTTAACTCTCACCACAGCCGCTAGGAAACCAGTGGATCTGATGCTGATGTAGACAGACACACTCAGACAGCCCCTCCACACACACACTCACACAAAGGAACCATGCATGGTAGCGGTCACCAGAAGAGGATACTGCCGTTACCGTTCGGTCCAGACAGCGCTGAGGATGGAGATGAAGCCGACAGCAGCAGTGGCCCATACCAGGCTAGCAGACAGCATCCCTGAGCCTACTCGGGGGAGGCAGCAGAGACAGATAGCAGAGCTGAAGAGAGACAGAGGGAGGAGGAGGAGGAGGAGGAGGAGGAGGAGGAGGAGGAGGGGATGCAGGCGGAGGAGAGAAAAGCGAGGGGAGGAGAGATGAGAGGACAGAGAGCCTCACCTCGTTTCATGATGCATCCGGCACGATCCTCGCTGAAACAAAGACTGCCGAGCCCCTGCCTGCCCTCCCATCAGCCCCGGACAACACGCCCCGTATCACCATTACACACACACACACCGGCACACACACGGCAGGGAGCAACCAGCATATGAAATGAGGAGAGGAAGGTACGGACACAGGGGAGGGGATTTGATCAATAAACGGCCAATTATCTGCTCCGGCACAGAACTCCAGAAGATGAAAACATGCAGGATTCTCCAAAACAGACTCCATAAATATACTGCACATGGCAGACAGCAGCAGATTCACGACTGCTTAGGAGATGAAGCACATTCATGTATTCAAGCAGAAGCTGGTATCTCTGTCTCATCATGGTGATTGACTGCAGACCTCCAGGTAGCTTCACATCCGAGCACAAACACAACATCTGCTCTCACTCCGGCTCTAATGTGCTCAATTCCCACAAACAGGAACTGCAAAATTCAATAAAGAAAACATTTACGGCCGGGAAGGAACCCAGATTCAATCTCTTCTTCTTCTCCTCCACCCAGAGACAGAGCAACACACACACTGCACATACATCTGATTGAGATGTCTACATGTCAACCTTCTCAGCCGGCGTGAGGATAAATCACACTAAAAGCTCCAACATGAAAGTCTGCACTCAACTCATCCATCATCTCTCACCGTGGAGCAGAAAGTCACGGGTGCGGCCGCCAGACGGATCAGAACCAACATCCCCTTTAAAGTATGAAGGAACAGGAGCTACACCCAGAATCTACAAGCTGAATTACTGTCTATGACATCACACAGGTACTTTGTGTCGCTATGGATACAACTGGAGGGGAATCTGATCATATGATGACTTAGAATCCACTCAGCAAAACACTCGTGCACACATTCAGACCCTCACAGCACCACTTTGCTCTCCATCCCACAGACATCATCAGAATTTTCCAACAGGCAGATTCCAGAGTTATTCCTGAGTCCAACACATTCAGATATCAAAGCATCAGTCTGGATTCCAACAAAGCATCACAGACAGCTAAGTGCTACAGGTGTGGATGTGCAGCTGTTGGATCATTTGTCTGCTCTCTCCCTTTGCTCACCCTGATGAATGAAGCGTTTGATTTAAGAGAAGGATTCCGTTTCTATCGGAGGAGAAAGCTGCTAAAAATGTTTAAAGGAGCTCACAGGTGGTTTAGCACATTTAACCCTGTTGACTACTGAAGCCTTTGTGATGTTTGAATGTGGATTTTTACGTGTACTCGTCTTTCCCTCCCCTCTGATCTGATCAGCCGGCTGTGTGGAGCATCAGTTAGCAACAACCACAGACATCCTGTAGATGAGGCCGTGACTTTGAGGATGTGGTGTGTAGGAGACACACATCAATCATGTTACATGTTCATGTAACTGTGTGATGGAGGGACGAATCTCACAGTTTCATTATGATCTCATAGTAATCCAGTCTGTTCTGAACCATATAAGTAACCGTGACCATAAAGAAAGAGTGGATGGACCATCTGTGCCTCTGTGGCTCTGCGGTGATCTACCTTGTGGTCGTAGTGCTGCGTGGTGACGGCGAGGACGTCTAGGCATAGGAAGGCTTTCTTCAGCTGGACCTGGAGGCTCTGCAGCTGCACCGCCTGCTCCTCACAGCGCTCACGCAGCTGCTGGACCAGAGCCCGCTCCACCTCCTGGGCCCGTTCAGCCCGCTCCACCTCCTGGGCCCGTTCAGCCCGCTCCACCTCCTGGGCCCTTTCAGCCCGAGCCGCCCCAGGGCCCGACACCGCAGTCCGCCCACGAACTACGGAAACAGCATCAACAACAGGATGAAGATAGTACACAGAAATATGTGGTCCACACCCCTGTGCAGAACTATCAAAGAGTGTAAAGAACAACACACATTACACCAAATACACAACAATAAAACAACATTTACATTTACTATGGAGCTTCTGAGAGACACGCAGCTTAATGGGATCTGCAGAACGATGGAAAATCACTGGAAATATTCAGCGTAACACTGATAGTATTCATTTACTCAGATGATCTCAGGTTACCAGACTGTAGCTGTGGGACATGATATCCTCCAACACAGTGAGGTGGTTGATCAGCGGCACGTTCCTCTCTCAGCTCACCACACTAACACGTCTCCTGCATCTGTACTACATGCCTGGGAGTTCTACTATCATTCTTTGTTTCGGTTCCTAATAAAAGGAGAACAAGCTGAGTTGTGATGTAGTAACCTGATCCAACGCCAACACTGCTGCAGGGGCCACTACAGCTCGCTGGTCTCCATGACAACAGAGGGCTATCAAGGGTCGTGTAATGAAGCGTGGTGGGAGACATTAAAAGTGAGCGAGGACGTGTGATAGGCTGCCTGTGAATATATAAATTTTAATTACACGAATAAAGCTCTCGCATAAAGAACAACTACAGCTTCCTGCTGTGGCACCAAACACACAACATCAGATCCAAACGTGAAACGCACATGTACACACACACACACACAGCACAATGTGTGATACACCAGGACTCACCAGGGGACTGAGGTTTGGGAGAAACCACTGCAAACCTCTTAGGGGAGGATGTTGGCGGCAGAGAGACGTCCGGGTCCTTCTGCATCTCTTTCCTGGAGGCTGAAGGGTTAACAGAACATTTAAATATCAGATTGTTGTACCGTGCAGAGTTTATTTATTAAATTCTCACAAAGAACCTGCCAACATGTGAGCTACAGTGCAGTAAAGTGACCACTAGCTGGGGCTGCTGCTCCACCTGCACGGATGGTTTGTTTCTAAGGCCACACATACAGTAAAGTACACTCAAAGTCCACTAGAGGGCGCTATGACGCAACCTTAACTGTAAAAATACCAATTAAGTTTACAGCAGCTCACAATAACACACGCCTCCATCTGCACGGGAGGTTTTATGGTCGCGGCCCACTGGTGTGATGCAATGTGGAGCAACGCCTCTGATACATTAGTGTATAGTGTAGGAGGCAGGTTGGGGTAAATAATGTTTTATATTACATATTACATATTTGTGAGTCCTTAAAGTCTGAATTTCTGAAGATAAGCAAAAAACATGCTGCACAAAAAACAAGAAATCTAATAATCTTCCACACAGAATGTTTATATAAACCATTCCTTCCCTCATAGGTAGATATTTAATTCGATACGTCCAAATGTGACTCGATTCCTAGATGTTACACCCTAGAACACTGGAGTATCAGATTGTCTCCAGCAGGATATTGATCGTGTCCCCTGACTGATCCTGTGTAATGAGATTCCTCTTTTCATTGCCCGTGCTTGTAGAGGAGATTTATGTTTCCTCGCCTGTCAGGAGGAGCCACCGTGTGCATTCCAATATAAAACCATCAACACCCCCAACACACACTCTGACCAAAGATCATGTGACCGCCTGACAGAGCGACCTTGAGTGAGGAGATATGGAAACAGCTTCAGTAACGCTGACAGGTATGTTGTGTAAGATAGCACACAGACACGCATGCACACCAGAATAGAGCCGCAGGCGTGAGGGCAGAGGGCCCAGAGGCGTACCCAGAGGGGAGCAGCGCGGAGCCGCCAGCGAGCGGCGCTGCAGGCTGGGGGCGTTGGGAGGGTTGGGCCGGCTGTGGGCGGGAGCGTGTTGAGCCTCACTTGGGGGCGCTGTGGCCTTGTGGAGAGCTGCGTCGTCATGACCACTGCTGGGATCTGCAGAGGAAGAGGAAGCAAGGGAGGGTCGATGAACATCAACACGTAAAAGAGCGACTGCTTAGTGGAGAACCACGACAACACAACAACAACAGCACAGGAATCTTTCCCTCTGTGCTTCAGAGCTCAGAGCTCAGAGACGAGGCCATGAAGAGTCCCGACCAGGCTTCTCCTTAGAGAGCAGGAGGAACAAACTCTTGGCAAGAAGATGAAAACATCTTAATTATTCATCACTGCCTCTGGCTTTTTGTAGACATAAAAGGCATTGAACATCCCAACACCCTAATTATACACACACACACACACACCATTAGAGACGCAGCAACTAATCATCTTATTATAGAGCATTTTTAGATTTCTGCATTAGATGTATTCAGGGTAAAGTGCTAGTTTCAGCTTTTCAGATTTCCCTGCTGCAAACCTGACAGCTTTGTTTACTTATCATGAAATATTCAGCTCCTCGATCAATAACAGCATCTGTAGTGCTGACAGACACCGATAGGGAACTCTGCACTCTGTGAGGAAGCGAGGACACGTTTCATTCAGATGAGAGAGGGACACTGGAGACGGACCTGAGCGAGACGGAGGAACGGTTCAAGGACTCGGAAACCGCTGAGTTACATTTAAAACTCCGATACTTTAAGGTTTATAACTTGAAACAAAAGCCCAGAAACCTCCAGTGGGGGGAGCACAGTGACTCTCTTTGCTGCCAGAGTCTGAATTCACCTGGGAGAGGAGTTTGAGCCAAGAAGTCTGTTGGCTGATGCAGGAGAAAGGGTAACAAAGGCAGGGCAGCCATGGAAATCTGCATCCTGTTTCTCCTTTAGCTCTGCAGACTCTGCCAGCCGGGTCCCTCACTGCTCATCACACGTGTTTCGCTCCGTCTGCTCTCACCGGACTGATAAACTCAGTATGTCAGCAGCAGCCTGGAGCTCGTGATGGCGTCGGATAAAAGAGGAAGTACTCTGTCCCAGTCACAACATCAGCTGGATGATGCACACGACAGCAACACTGACAGAGCCTGAACCAGCAGAACCAGAAGGGAAACGCCGCCACGCAAGCTGCCAGTCACGTGAAAGCTGTGTGTGTGTTAGTGTGTGTGTGTGTGTGTGTGTGTGTGAATGAGTGAGCATGCAAACTAGCTCAGCCGACAAAAGCGGAGATGAAACCACGAATTAGAGGCTGCAATGAAATGTGATACGTCAGGCTGTGTACAAGTGTGGCGGGGCTCAGATTGAGACTATTCAGTGCAAACACACACACATTTAAAGCTGAATGACGCACCGACAGAGAGCTGATCACTACAAGCCAATCTCCTAACAGACAAAACTACTAAATAAAACCCAAATAACCACATTAAACAAACACCGCCACCTGAATTCTAAGATTTCTTTAGACTCCTTTAACCCAAGACGACATGAGGCCACTTACATGACAGCAGATTGTTGTTTTCATCTGTGGTCACTTTCTGAAGAATCACAGTGAAAAAGGGAACAAAATGGCCCAGCAAAGTGTACATCAAAGCTCTATCTGTGCTCTGTCTGTGCTCTGTCTGTGCTCTGTCTGTGCTCTGTCTGTGCTCTGTCTGTGCTCAATCTGTGAGAGGACCTGAATGAATCCTCCAGGACTTGGCCGTGAAACGTGTGAAGAAGGCAATGATCTGCTCAATCCACACACACACACACACACACACACACACACACACACACACACACACACACACACACACACACACACACACACACACACACACACACACACACACACACACACACATGCTGCAGCCGCTGGCACCGCGTCATCCTGCAGCCTCAGATTTATAAATAGGGCGAAGGAGACGTGAACTGAGGCTGAGCATGGCTGAGGATGGCTGACACACACTCAGAAGCTCCTCAGCTGTCTCAGACGGGGACGAATGCGAGGACACTTAGAAGCAGAAGACGACATCAAGCTGTGATCATAGCTGCCAATCAGCCACGTCTCTCCAGATCAACCAGAAACACTTTGAAGCTCTTAGGACCAGATATTTAAATACCACATGAAAATTTAAATCTATTTGATGATCTGCAATTATCTCATCTGAAATCATCAATTTTCCTATTAGGGAGAACGAGCGACCCAGGCAGTAATGAATGTGTGAGTGTGTGAGTGTGTGAGTGTGTAAGTGTGTGAGCCTCTCTGCTCTCTGCGTGGCTCAGAGGGCGTTGATGTGTGTTTGTATGTCTTGATGATGATGATTAGTCAGCTTTTACCCCTGCAGCACCTCTGCACTACACAATTATCTACAATCACTAACTGATTATTGTGTATCAATCATTTTCTACACGCTCTTCTTTTGTTTTTGGCCGACAGCTCCAAGCGGCGTCCGTGTTAAGAGGCGGCGTCTCGTTTATGAAGCAGATAAAATACTGCAGGATGTGAGCAGACTGAGCATTGTACATTTCTTACCAATGCTCTGAGCGCCGGGAGCGTTTAGAGCACGCCCGGGATGAAATACGGGAGGAAATGAGTGGCTGTTGCCATAGTAACTGAGCATAGCAGTAAGCAGCCACTTCTGCTCTTGAACTGCATGAGGCATAAATGTGGAGGATTGTGTCTTTATGAGGGCTGGAAGGTTTCCTCCTTCAAGTTGTCACATTACATTACATTCTAAACACCAACAGATGTTGAAGCAGCTGTTCAGATTATAATCAACTTCACAATTCATCATCTTGTCTGAAAAGCAGTGAAAATGTCTAAATACTTTCTAATTATATGAAGCAGCAGAGAACAAATGAAGATTAAAACATCACATTTGCGTGTGTGTGTGTGTGTGTGTGTGTGTGTGTCAGTACTCACGGTGGGACGCTCTGCTGGGATCGCTGTGTGCGCTGTCGTTGGATTGGTTGCTGGACACAGACGAGGCGCTGGAGCTGCAGACGAAGCCGAAGGCAGCCAGACGGGAGGACTGCAGGCCGGAGAAGCCGGGTGGACGCAGGCCAGACGGGCCCAGTTTGACCAGGGGGCCCTTTGGTTCTGGAGCTGCCCGCCTTTGCTCTCCTACAGGCAGGGGGGAAAACGTGGAATATTAGGATAAAAGTGGATTTCAGGACTCGTGACATCCTGGAGTCCCAGTTAGCCCTTCTGACCTGTGGAGTCCTGATGGCTGACGGCCTGATGGTTCGGCACTCCGGCTGCCTGACCGGCCTGGTTAGGGGCCGTGGTTGACCTTTGACCAGGCTGTTGACCTCTGGTCTTGGCTGCAGGTTGCCTGGTGACGGCCCCGAGGCCGAGCTGAGGCCTCATGGCTCTGGGGGAACGGTACACACTGCCTCCTTCCTGGGGAGCGTTCTGTTGAATACATGAACTCAATTCATCAGCACCAGAACAATAACAAAGACCTTTTCTTACACTTAGAGGTACAAAAGCCTCTAGTTCATGCAAATTTCATTCGACTAATTTACTGAGAAGAGAGCAGACATGACTTCCTCTTCGTTGTGAGTTTGATGGAAGTTGTTTGTGCTTTTAATATTCTAAAGTTGCCAACAGGCTGAACTGGTCTTTAACAAATGTATTAGCAACAAGGAACTTAATTACAGATGAAGGTTCTGGAGCCAGCAGGCTGATATGACCTGACTTTTCTCATTTCTTACCTCCTGAGAACCTCTGTCTGCTGGCTCCTCATGAAAGCTTCCTGACTTGGTGCTGAGCTTATGTGTGGCGTTGCTGCTGGAGGCCTTCGCCCCTGCAGGATAGTGAGCTGCCTTCTGCAGCTCTTGTCGATATTTGTCAAACAGCAGGTTGGAGGAGCAGAGCACCTTTGAGTCTTTGTGAGCTGGCAGGCCGGAGTAGGAGGCCAGCCTCTGGGGGAGCGTGGAAGCTTCTTGCGGAGCGTCCGGCACCTGGGCGTTGGCTTGAGGATTCTTCCGGACGTAGGTGATGATCTTTGGACGGACGTGTTTGGGCTTCTGGGGAGGAGAGGATCTCCTGTCATCGGGTTCCTTCGTGACAGGTTTGGGGATGCCGCTGCTCAAACCGACCTTACCGACCTGTTTGACCGCCTGATTGACGGCTCTGTCGCCTCGCTCCAAGCTCAGGGCTCGGACACCCGGTACCTTGGCTGGAGAACCGGGGGGTTTCCTCCTGGGGGAGCCGGTAGCCATTTTGGGGGAAGCAGGAGTTGCCGCTCGGCTCGGACTTCCCCACGGCCTCCTCCTCTCCAGACTGGAAGAAGCGGCGTGGACGGTGTTCTCAAAGGAGCCCTGCTTTTTGACGGTGTTGTCAAAAGAATGCTGCTTCTTCAAAGGACTTTCAAACAGAGGCTGTTTCTTTGAAGTCTTGTCAAAAGAGTTCTGTTTCCTAAAGCTGTTATCAAACGAACCTTGCTTCTTTATGGCTTTGGATTCCGTTGTTGCTTTTGTTCCAGTTTTGGAGGGACTGTGAGTCACACCGGCGGCGTCATCAGCCTGGGTGCTTTTATCGTTCCTCTTGTTGCTTTCTTCCTGTGTTGTTGTTGCTGTGGATGAACCCCTGTGATCACTACTTCCTGTATCGCCTTTTCCTTCAAATGAAACTGCACTTGCATGTTGATTTGTCTGCTGAACGCTCCTCTTGTGCTCTTCATTGTGTGCCTTACAACTTCCAGGCCCATTCCGGCCTTGTGCTTCTGTTGTGACGTCTTCAGAAGGAACCACTGCATTGGAGTTCAGGTCTTTGTGTTGTATTGTGCTTATTCCAGAGGAGGGCGATGGCTTCTCAGCTCTCCGACTGGCCTTGACCCGCTCGGAGATGGTGTTGCAGGACTGTGAAGCCAGCGTCAGGTCTTCAGAGATGGTCCCGCATGGACCGTAGGCGACGTGCCAGGAGTCTGTAGTTTGTGTTCTTCCAGCCGTGTCCATCGCCGTGGCAAAGCTTTCCCCCTGACTGGACATGTTGGAGAGACACGACACAAAGGCGTCGGTTTCAGAGCCCAAGTCCGTCCTGGGAACACTGTCGGCCACATCTCTGCTCTTTGATCCGTCGCAGGCGTTGGCTTCTTGTCTGTTGGTGTTGTGTGGAAGGAGCTTTCTCTCTTTCCTTTCCGCTGTGGTTTTGCAGCCTGATGAGGAGTGGCGAGGAGGCTCCTTTCGCTCCGTAAGCCCGACAAAGTCCTCTCCGTCCTCCACCACATACGCCTCCAGCTCCTGGCACTCCAGCCTCTCAAACTCTGCCAGTTCTGGATCATCACACTGGGAGTCGGTGCCCCAGATGATGGCCTTGTCCTGCTCAGCTGTTTGGGTCTTTAGCCCCGACAGCGTTCCCGTTCTCTCCTCATCCTCTGCCCGGATTTCGTTGGCATTGGCATCGCCGTCTGCCAGCGTTCCATCCTGCTGGTTGTTATTCCTCAGCTCTCTTTGGTGGATCGGTTCTCCGCGCTCACACATTTTTAGAAACAGATCTGGGTTGATTTTGGCCCTCAGGAGCGCTCATCAATCAGCCATTACATCAGCTCCCACAGCTCTGCCCAGGAAAAGGCTCTCAGCAGCACAGCATCAATGCTTTAACCCTTCATGGCAACACTCAGGATGTTGGATTGGTTGATGATCGGTGCTTTAGTTTACAAGTTCAGCTTCTTCATCTGAGGTCCCTGTATGAAGACAATAACAAATAAATAAAGAATGCAGATTGACAGTCAGCTGCAGGTAAAACACACATTTCAGAGGGATACACACACACACACACTCAAACACAGAGAAAATCAATATTCTTTTTAATGTTCTTACATCTACGTATAAATAATTACTGTTACATAATGATGAAGTTTAGACGCTGTGGAAACTTTGCCTTCCAGTTTCATCTCTATCTTTATTCAATCTGTACAATTTTCCATTTGAAGCAACTTTTCCTCACTGTTGCGTCCCTAACAACAGCAAACAAACACACACACACACACACACACACACACACACACACACACACACACACACACATCACCATCTGACATGGAAAGAGGCTTGTTTGTGTTGTGACAGAGCAGAAGAGGTGGGGGTGTGTGTGTGTGTGTGTGTGTGTGTGTGTGTGTGTGTGTGTGTGTGTGTGTGTGTGTGTGTGTGTGTGTGTGTTGAGGGAGGAGCAGGTGGCAGTCCGGCCTGTTCACCCTTATAACAAGCAATGAATGTCTCCATGTTTACTCTGTTTACATGGACGCTCATATGTGAGACAGGCTGCTGAGGACTCCTGAAACATTACACTGATGTGGCTGTAGGGGTGGAAACTATCTGCTGGCGACACGCGGGACTGAACTGACCTGCTGAAATCACAACAAATGAATCAATCTGAGGTCCAGAAAGGTTCAGGCGGCTGCTCCTCACTGATAAGAGACTGAAGGAGCAGGAGCAGGCAGAGGTGTGTGTTAGAGGTGTGTGTTCCTGTGTTGACAGAGGCTTTCTGCTCTGCTGCAGCCCTCCTCTCTCCACCCAGACGCACACACACCCACACTCTCTGCCTGCTCTGACCTGTTTCCTGAGTGGCACCACTTCACTTTTAGAGAAGTGTTTCCATCTGAAACACTTGATGCAGTTTTGATTGTGAGGTGAAGCAAAATGTCAAAACGTTTCCTTTAAATATGTACAGTATGTATAAATATAGACACCTTTTGTGAGTGAGTTTCTATTTTTAACTCTTAACCTCTATTTAAACTCTTTTGCTTCAATATTTCAGCACTTCTCTTTAATCGACTTCCCATTTGCAACAAAAGGAAAAAAAAGAAGTTCTTCTTAAAATGGAAGCACATAGAGGAAGAAGGCGGCTGTGATCTATAATAAGCTTGATGTGAATATAATGGATTTGCAGTAGTAGTTAGTCAGTCTTGAAGTCTAACTCTGGATCCTCCTGGCTCAGGGCGTTTACTCCGCCGGGCCTCTTTGCTCACTTTTGCATTTCTCATGCTGCAGTCACTACAAATGCAAAGAGACTCAGCAAGCAGCACAGGCCGACACACTGAACGCTGCCTCAGCACCTGCACTGCAGAACACACACCAGCCCGTCACACCCCCTTACACCTGCACTCCCGTCTCACACTCCTCACTGTACGTTCCACTCTATTACATACAGTGTGTGTGTCTTATTGGTAGATCAGCGTTATAAGAGGAGACAAACAGGATAAATGAAGTTGTGAAGCTCCAATCTCCTGCTTGTGATTGCTTCACTGCAGCCACCGTTGCTTCTCCTTCGCCTCAAATTGATTCCTCCTCCTAAATCAATCAAATACAGACGCAACAGCACTTCAGAGGTCCAGAGATAATAACATGGGTGATACAGATCCGCTGTTGTCAAGCTTAAATAGTAGATAGAGTTCTCCTCCTCATTAGAATAGTTTAGGGGATTTGAGCGCAGAGGGGAGTGTGAGCTTCACGCATCACAGAGCACATGAACATCTTGCCTTCTGTTAGTGCTCAGAGGGATTTGAACCAGTTGAGCCCTGGAACACACAGCAGGTGGTCTGGCTGAGTGAGGACAGATCCTTCATTTGCTTCACATGCAGCTTCTCTTCCTCCTAGGGCTCGGCCTCGTCTTCTCTCCTCCCTCCCTTTATGTCGCTTTTATTGCCCCCTGCCTGCCTTTTCTCCTGTGGTGGTGTGAGGATATTTATGTGGTCTCCAGCGCCAACATGCTTCCCTGAACACATTTCCCCCTCCCCCTCCCTGAAATCCATTCAGCTATTCCACCACCTGTCTCCTGATATGCAACATGAGGGCCGACCCTGATCACCACAGAATCACTCTACCACCAAATCTCTGCACCCTAACACTTCTTCTTCTCCTGACTGTAGGGGGAGTGTGTGATCCAGGCCTTCATCTGTCTGTGGTTTTCACTTAATGCTCATGAAATATTGAGGATGAATGAAAATGGAAGCATGGAGGGAAGCAGCGGGGCCTCACTCCCCTTTTAACCACGCTCGGGTTGCTCCACCTTCTTTGTGCAGCCGACGAACACTCGCAGATCTGCGCCGGTGACAAATTAGAGATCAGCAGAGGTGTGTGTGCATATGTAAGACATCTCGGGCCTGCGAGGAGCGGCCGGTGCACAGGCGATAGACATCTGAATGGCTGCTGTGTGTGCGTCCCTCCTGTAGATGCACGTGTGGCTCTGCACATACAGGACGGCTGCAGGAGGGAGGAACCAACACAGAAGGCAACAAACGAGTGACTGTGATCAATCGATCCAGGCCAGCAGCAGCAGAGGTCAGAGGCTTTACTACAGCTGATCTTCATTCACTCCACGGTGCAAGATGCAGTTTCTATGTTTCAATTATAACAAGAAACTAGGCTGGTTTGGTTCTCTACATTGAGGATAAACACACCAGGTGAGAAACACATATGTGTGTGTGTCTATAAATACACACTCTCTCTCTCTCTCCCTCTCCTCCCCTCTCTCTCTCCCTCCAAAAATCCCATCTCGTCTCCTTGAAATAGGGCAACAGCTAAACATGATTCCTGCCTGATGAGCTCCTCAGCGTCACCGTCTAACATCTGAAGCGTCTGCAGGTCACCAGCAGATGCGTGTTTCCAAAACGCGCTCGAATTATCGGCGGCTGATCGGAGATCGATAAGGAATTAAGATCGATAAGAGAATGAAGCGCCCTTCGCGAGCCCCCAGGTGTGTGAACGAGGATGCTGAGAGAATGTTTTACCTGCAAGATGAATCCGCTGGAGGAGGAGGAGGAGAAGAAGAGGAGCCGACACGGAGCCGAGATGCGCGGCTACATTCTGCAGCATCGCCTGGAAAACAGAGAGGAGGGAGAGAGGAGGAGGAGAGGGAGAGAGAGAGAAGAGGTGAGAGAGGGGGGAAGAGAGAGAAGAGAGAGGAGAGAGAGGAGAGGAAAAGGGAGGAGGGAGGCCGGGAAGGAGGGGGGAGGAGAAGGTTCAACGCCCATGATGTGCGCTTCTGTCGCCCCCTGCAGGCTGAATCTGGTATTTCACCCTCGATTTATTATCTGCTGCAGTAAAAATCACATCAATATACAAGAATACAGTGAAGGTCAGGACAGAAGTGAAGACTGTAAGGAAGTTAAGAAGAGAGAAAGAGAGAAAGAGAGAGACAGAGAGGAGAGAGAGGAGGGGAGAGGGAGAGAGCGAAAGGGAGTGAGAGAGGAAGAGAGACAGAGAGGGGAGAGGGAAAGAGGGAGCGAGAGAGAGAAAGAGGGGAGAGAGCAAGAGAGCGAGAGGGGGAGAGAGAGGAGGGGAGAGAGAGAAAGAGGAGGGTAGAGAGAGGGGAAGAGGGTTGAAGAACTATACAGTATATACTGTATATAGACAGATGCACCTCCCTTCAGAAGTGTGTAAGCAAAGCACAACCTTCTAGCAAACAGTACAAGTCAACACACACACACACACACACCCTCCTGAAATCAGAGTCGTTGCCTTTATCGTTCAGCTTCCTTTATTTACAGCAGGAACCATAGAAACCAGTAACACACGCTGAGCGCAGCGTCACTGCAGAGTGAAGGTCGGCCTTCATCCTCATCACAGTCACGCCGTAAACACCTCCAGCACTGAGCGCAGACACACACACACACACACACACACACACCCTCTGCCTTTACAAGCTCACCCAAAGCATGAAATGACTTTAGTGCATGCAAACGTACATAACAGTGTCAAAGACAAAACAATATGGAGCTGAAGAGTCTGGAGGCTGCGCCGCCTCAAACTGACACACGTTCATTTCATGAAGAGTCACAGTCACGTCGAGCCTCACAGCCATGACACCATCCAGTGATTGGTGTCCATTTAAAGCTGTAACATGGAGGATCATGTCGGAACAGAACTGAGGCTGTTTTTAATCTATATGTACAATCAGACAGGAAGTGGTTGTTGCGTAATGCTGTATGTACAAACCCGTGGCTCCCGGGCCCGTTTGTGATCCGCCCGTCACTGCATCGACATGCAGGAGGGAGGGGGGGATGGAAGCAGACTGAACACGGCCTGTTTTCACTCACTCTGCACAGTCAGACTGCAGCACAGGAGCGTAGGAGAGGATCGGTGACGTTGCAAAAGAGTCACAAAGATGAATCCTTACAATAAAATAAAGACTGTAACACACACACTCTGTTACACACGACCCAGATCCTCTCATACAGGACTGAGATGATGTAATGCTGACGGGAAAATGAAGACATGACAATCACAAGCTTTAAAAAAATACAGTGTACACTATATACAGACGAGATCAACTGAACATGGGGAGGAGGGGGCGGAGCTCTGTGGGGTCACTGTAGGGTCACTGTGGGGTCATTGTAGGGTCACTGTAGGGTCACTCTGAGGTCACAGCTCTGTGGGGTCACTGTGGGCTCACTGTGGGCTCACTGTGGGCTCACAGCTCTGTGGGGTCACTGTGGGGTCACTGTAGGGTCACTGTGGGGTCACTGTGGGGTCACTGTGGGGTCACTGTGGGGTCACCGTTGGACTATAAAACAGGCACTTACTTCCCCTGATCACCGGAGGAAACGTCTCCACCGTTGTTTGGATTTACATTAGCAGCTCAGGTCTCTTTGTCTAAATGTGCGGCTCCAGAGAGAGAGAGATTCCACCTTAACACTTCCACCTTAACACAGTGGAATACTGATTGCAGGGTTCTGTACCTCTTTAACCCTTTAAAGCACCATTTCTCTGAGTGATACTGTTAAAGAGCAGGCACAGTCGTGAAATCCCAGTGCAAACCTCCGGAACAAAGGGGGCGGAGCTTCTGACTGTCTGATGATTGGTTGACTGTATATTTAAGGCACTGACACCAGAGCACCGGCTGGGAGACATCTTGGCCTCACACACGTCTGTACAAAGAGACAAGTGACTGACGCTCTCCACGTTTAGATACTTTGGATTAAAGAGGCAATTTGACAAACTAATTATACTTAATAATGCTTTACATGTTGTTGTTGTTGTTGTTGTTGTTGTTGTTGTCGCCCCATGATTTAGTTTCTTGCCAAAAAAGTGCAAAAGATGTAAAAAAATAAAATAAAATAAAAAAAAGTTTAAAAATCTTATATTTGCCTTTTGTCTTCCCTCAGCCTGAAGACAGAATTAAACTTTTTGCTTCAATCTAACAACCGAATACGAGATAAAGAGTGAATGTTCAGAACAGAGTCAGGCTAGATTCATGAACCTCCTCTCCCTTATGAATCATCCTCATCCTCCTCCTCTTCCTCCTCCTCGTCCTCCCCGGCGGCGTGGAGGCTCTTGTGCAGGAACGCCTCCTTCTCTCTGGCGCCCGCCTGGCTCGATACCTTGCGGCCCGGTTTGTACGCGTCGGGCCGGGACCTGTTCAGCGCCGCCTCCGTGCTGTTACGGATCCCGTAAGCGAAGTAGATGATGAAGCCTGCAGCAGAGGAGACAGACATGAATACTACGCAAACACACACACACACGGGCTGACATGTGATTCTGGCGTCGTTAAAGTACCGAGGACCATCCAGAGTCCGAATCGCAGCCATGTTCCTCTGCCCAGCTGCATCATCAGGTACACGTTGATGAACATGCTGATGACTGGAAGAACGGGCAGCAGGGGGACCTGAGCACAAACACAACGCAGTGTTTACAACCTTACACATGAGCCACACACAGACACACACACACACACACACACAGACACAGACACACACACACACACACACACACACAGAAGACAGACAACTAATCAGACTTCAGCCCCATTTGGATTCTACATTAAATTGCATGTGGACTAATTGCAAACAACCCATTGTCCACATCTGAGGACAAACTACCTTGAAGGCGAGCTTGGTTTTGCTCTGCGGCTGCCTCCACACTACAGCGGTGATGAACACACAGACCAGCAGGATGATGGTGAGCAGAGACAGAGACCAGGCCGCAAAGCCGCCCTGAACGGCCACAACGCTGAAGACGCACACCAGGACGCCTGCAGGAGAGAGAGAGAGGGTGTGGCGGTCATACAGAGATCAAACATGCTAAACACTGAGCTCACACGTCTGGGTTCCGCCTGTGCGTCTCACCGAGGACGCTGATGCAGATGTTGACGACGAAGCCCGACAGTCGCGACGGTTCCGTGTTGGACGGGAAGAGGAGATTCCTGACGGTGCAGCTATCTGCCGGGTCGGTGATGAAGCCGGCGGTGCCCTCGTTGTACGGCTCCACCAGCTCGGGGTCGTCCTGCGTGCTGGCCATCTCGTAGGTGGAGCTGGGCTGCTCGGGCTGGTACCTGCAGGAGACGGAGACGTTTGTTAGCTGGCGTTTCCTCCGGCGTACGGGTCGGTGTTCAGAGTGAAGTGGGGCTACCTGAGGACCAGGACGCACGCAGCCACCAGCGTGTAGGCCAGCAGGGTGCCGATGGACATGAGGTCAACCAGGTCCTTCAGGTCGAACAGGAAGGCCATCACGGCTGCAGGACATCACAGGGAGAAACACAGATCATCAGCAACACGGCAGAATATACCAAAGATACCACAGATAACAACAACACACAAAGCAAACTCACATTATGATGCAGAAAGTGTGGAAGTGTGATAAAATAATCTAATCTACCAAAAACTGTGTTGTAATGTTGCTGCACTAGATGATATTGCCACCAACCCTCCCTCCACAAGGGGGCACTGTTGCCTCTCAGCTACCTACCCGACAAAAGCCCCGCCACCATGGTGGAGATGATGGGAGTCTTCCTCTCGCTGATACGTGACAGAAACGAGAAGAGCAGACCGTCGCGAGCCATCGCAAAGATAATGCGAGGCAGCGGAAACATGGAGCCGAGGAGACTGAACCATGGAGGGGGAGGAGGAGGAGGAGGAGGAGGAGGAGGCAGAGGTTCATAACACAAATGTACCATGTGTTAGTTTCACACCAGGCCTCAGCCGCCGCCGCTCACACCCAGAACCTAAACCACACACAAGGTTCTGGACTCTACCTGTCTGAACTCCCCTCATGCAGCTCCGCCGCGTGTGTGTGTATGTGTGTGTTACCGTGAACGTCTAACGGGAAGGAACCCGACCAGTTAGAAGGTTTAGGATCTCAGTCTCACCTGCAACAATACCGGATGTTATGGTGGCTGTTAGAGGGGTTTTGGTTCTGGGGCTGATTTTAGATAAACATTTGAAGAGCAGGCCGTCCTCTGCCATGGCCCAGATCACTCTGGGCATCGGAAACATGGAGCCTAGTAAGCTAGCGGGGAGAGAGAGGGGAGAGCGTGCAGGAAGTCAACACACACATTAGATAGCAGCCTCCGTGTCCTCTGCTGAGGACGACAGGACATGAGGGCTGAACGTCAGAGAATACAGCAGATTAAACCTGGAGATGGAGAATTTTAAAGTTGAGCCTGATATCATTCATCTAGACAGACTGACTCATCAGTTTTTAAAATCTAACAAATTGTGTTTTTGAAAGCTTTATTCTTCCCATTATGTTGATCATAATTATGTTGCTTATTTAGTGATGTAACCTTGAATTTCTAAAGCTTCTGTCCTGTCTTTACATGGAAGCAATACTGAAAAGAGGCAGCAGGGGGCAGCACAGCCCTCAAAGAATGATTCAGTAATTCAAAGAATAGAGAAATATTTCACATTTGGCTATAATTTCAGTAGATGAGTATTCAAGTGTTCATATGTTTATCAATCAATATATTTCTAATGTGTTCTCCCTTTTCTAATGTATTTTTCATTTTTCTTTTTATACTTAATTCATGCTGTATTTGTATTTGATTCATCAGTAGATATCTTATCTAAATCAAACTATGTGTTTATGTGAGAGAGAAAGAAGCAGCCGGACAGTTTTAATCTGATTCTTTAGATGCAGATATTGATCAGTATTTGTCTTAGTTGTTTGTTTTTTTTAGTTTCCACATGCAAATGATTGAATTCACAGTTAAATGATACAGAAGATGACATCATGCAGAACACTGAGGCGCTCACCTGGTGGACAGAGCGCACAGGGAGCCGATGGCCACGGCGTAGGTTGCCCCCTCCCAGCCCACGTACTTGAAGGCCACGGGCAGGGGGCTGTTTTGGTCCAGCATGTAGTACGGCATCATCACCGTGAGCGCCGCCGACACGCAGAAGTACGCCACGAAGCAGATGAGGAGCGAGGCCACGATCCCGATGGGAATGGCTCTCTGGGGATTCTTCACTTCCTCTCCTGGGGAGGGAACATAGCTGGGAAGGTCAGAACAAAGATCAAGCTGCACGCCGCGTTATTCATAGAGGATTCAGAGTCTCGCTCACCCGTCGTGGCGATGCAGTCGAACCCTACGAAGGCGTAGAAGCAGGTCGCAGCCCCAGAGAGGACGCCGCTGATACCAAAGGGCATGAAGCCTCCTTCACCAAGAGCCTTCTCCAATGCTATCGACTCAGAGATACTGACACAACAGGAAATAAAAGGTCATCACTCTAAACTCTGAGCTGATTACACTTCCTGTGTGGTGCTGCGTCACACGCTCACTTGGCGCTGGCGTTCCTGGTGGCGTTGAGGATCTCCTCGGGGTTCAGACTCCAGTTCTTGAGGTTTCCTTTGACGATGCCGGAGATAACCACGAACAGAAGCACCAGCACGTTGATGCAGGTGAAGACTTTGTTCACCAGCGCCGACTCCTTCACCCCGAACGCAAGAAGCCCTGCAGCCAAACCAGAGGAAGACATGAAGACACTTATCAGGAGCAGAGGCGCGCTGTGAGGCTGTTATCAGCTCAGACGGGTTAGATCTCATCTCCCTCCGTCTGTCTGCCTGCACACTCACACACTTTGACTTTGACTGAAGCAGCAACGTGTGTGTGTGTGTGTGTGTGTGTGTGTGTGTGTGTGTGTGTGTGTGTGTGTGTGTGTGTGTGTGTGTGTGTATATTCTTATGTGTCACAGTAACATTCTCCATCACACACACAGAATGAATGAAGTATTTATCTGCACTATTGCCGTGGTTACGTGAATTCGGTGAAAGAACACAAAGTTACAAAGCCACCGAAAAGAAGAATGATGTTATTTCTTCCCACACGCCGCTGTGACCTGAAGGCATCACAGTGATATGAGTCCAAAGAATCAAAGACGTGATGTCGGCCATGTTTGTGCGAGTCATCCGCAGTGTGTGTGTGTGTGTGTGTGTGTGTGTGTGTGTGTGTGTGTGTGTGTGTGTGTGTGTGTGTGTGTGTGTGTGTGTGTGTGTGTGTGTGTGTGTGTGTGTGTGTGAGAATCTGCAGTCATGAGTCCCGTTGCGACTGGAGGAATGTGCTCGGGCTCAGCGTGAAGTAACTGAGGCCAAATCGGAAAAAACTCCCTGAAATTAAAGAGAAATAAACGGAGAAATCAAGCGACTGACCTGTCAGTGTGAGGATGATGAAGACAGCAAAGATGTCTGGATACTCTGCGAGGATGCCCGGTGCCCGCATGGTCATGTACTGTTTGCAGAAGGCCTCGATGTGCCGTCCAATCAGCTCGTCGAATGTGGCGCTCCAGGCTCTGGCCACGCTCGACGTTCCTGCGGGGAGGAAAAGATCCGTCTGAGCTTCATGTGTGCTGAAACAACGCGACTCCTTTCCTAAATCCGATTCAGATCTCTCACCAATGACGTAGGAGAGGATGAGGTTCCAGCCCGTGATGAAGGCCCAGAGTTCCCCCACCGTCACGTAGCTGTACAGGTACGCCGAGCCGGTTTTGGGGACGCGGGCGCCAAACTCTGCGTAGCACAGGCCGGCGAGCACGGAGGCCAGGGCGGCGATGAGGAAGGAGAGGACGATGGCCGGCCCGGCATTTTCCCGAGCCACAGCGCCGGCCAGCACGTACACGCCGGCGCCCAGCGTGCTGCCCACGCCCAGCGCCACCAGGTCGAAGGTGTTCAGGCATCGGGATAGGCGGGAGTCGTCAGAGTTACAGTCCACCACCTTCACCCTCAGGAGCTGCCGCCCCAAGTCCCTCAGGGTCGCTAGAATCATCCTGGCTGCTCCAGAAGCTCCGCAGACGAGGAAGACGACGATGTAGCTGATGATGAAGAGTGAAGAGAGAAGAAGAGAGGAGATGAGACACGTGAGCTTAGGTTTGCAGTTTGTAAACAAAGAAATCACAACTTCAAACTGCAAGAGCTGCAATTCCACAATAACTGGAGAGTGTGTGTGTATGTGTGTATGTGTGTGTGTGTGTGTGTGTGTGTGTGTGTGTGTGTGTGTGTGTGTGTGTGTGTGTGTGTGTGTGTGTGTCATTAATGATGTCACAGCTGTTTATATAATCACAGACACACACACACAGACTCCTTCATGAATGATGTCACAGCACGTGTCATGTGACCAGAGGGGCTTTTAAAAGATGAGGTCGTTATTTTGAATGTTTTGTTTTTAGATTTTAACGACGAGAAAGATTAGAGTCCAAACTGTCAGCACTCTGATGAGGAGAACAACTCGCTGGGAACATGTGACCTCACTGCACGCAGAAGAGAAACACACACACACCCTCACACACACCCTCACACACACCCTCACACACCCTCATGAACCTCATAAACACCAAATGTAATTTCTTAAGGGAATGTTTGAACCAAAATGAAAGCTGAGTGTTCAGACTGTAGCTGCTTCTCCTCCTATGATGGGACAACGTTTAGACAAAGACCCGGGCAGGGCCGTTTCTATGGAAACAACAGGCTGCAACCCATATGTCTGCATGGACAAACAAACAGTCCGTCTCTGTCTCATAGGTTACAGTGTCATAATAATACTGAAGACTGCATTCATATATAGAGGCAAGAACACAGGTGAGGAGAGGAGTGAGTGTGAGTGTGTATGAGTGTGAGTGTGTGTGTGTGTATTTTAACCCTTTTAAGGTGGAACCCATGAGACGGACCTGAACTCGCTCCAGCTCAGAAAAACTCCAAAGCCACAAGAAGTCAAGCAACGACTTGTATTGATACAGACTGATCTCAATGAGAACAAGTAAGCTGAAACATGAAACTGGAAACACCCAATAACAACATTAAGAAAGTTTCCTCCAAACTACTCACGTTAAAGTTCAAACAATCAAGACAAAACCTTCAGCCGCTCCCCTGAAGAACGTAGATCCCTCTGCTCTCTCTCTCCTCTACTCTCTCTATGCTCTCTCTCCTCTACTCTCTGCTCTCACTCTCTCTCCTCTACTCTCTGCTCTCACTCTCTCTCCTCTCTCTCTCTTTCCTCTACTCTCTCTCTCTCCTCTGCGCGCTGATTCCCACTTGTGATTTAGACGAACACTCCTGGCGGCTGACGGCTGAGACGAGCTAACAAGCGTGCCTCAACGTGACTCGAATGCCTCTCGCTGTACAAACCATTCAGGTGGAAGCTCACAAATAGCACAGTGACCGGTCACATGGGCCCCCGGAGGGTCAGAGCAGCTGGGATGACTCACACACAACACCCCCCCTCCCACACACACACACACAGACACACACACCCTCTGTGGTAAGTCCTGAATGCTACACGGCTCAGATATGACCTGATTCCACTCTTTTGCACCTGAGTGTGTGGCAGCGTGCAGGTGTGGCGAGTGTTTAGGTGGATTTAGATCAAACTGGGCCGTTTGAGGTTCAGGTCACGACCTTTGATATCCATTTCAAATCAGTTCGCAGTCAAGGTCACATGGCCGGATCACGTTCAGCCCGTATCAAATGAATCAAATACATTTACATTCTATTCCCCTTTATTGTGTTGTTGAGTGAGTGGGTCACATTGACGTGTGTGTTCTTCACACAGCAAAGGTGCAGGTGCAGCATTTCTAGTCGTCCCCCTCTGCAGCGAACTGAAACCTGAACTAGAGTTCCACACCGTCCGTCCACATCTTCTCATTTAGCTTTCACGGCCGATCTAAAGCCGGATCTTAATCCACCTTCATCCATATTCTGGACTGAAAGTTTGTTCTCAACCTAAACTGAGGGAATTCAGACGCTATCATCCTAAAGGAGTTCAAAGACTAAATAAGTCTCCCCCGTGTTTCTGGGTTATGATGACCTTGACAGCTGAGGACAGACGTTCGATTTTTGTATTTTGATTAGAACTGCAGAGACAAAACAACCTTGAAGAAAGCATAACTACATGAGATACTAAAACCAAATCAAGGGGAGCAGCAGCTGCAGGCTATTGTGTCCACATCCATCAATCAATCCAGTGAAAACAGGAAACAAAGTGCCCTCACATGCTGCGTGCGGCCGAGCGAGCTAAAAACAGAGGGTGGGCAGAGCAGGACCCTGCCCTCCTCTCGGCCAATCGGCTCCCTCGACACCTGCTGGTGACACACGAGTGTGTGGGGGGTAAATTCAGACGGGCGGCCGAGTCACATGCAACCTGAGGCCCGGGACCAAACAACGCGCCTCCTTAAAATGCCCGTGACATTGTTTCCATCACAGCGGGGGGGGGAGGAGGAAGGACAGCAGGTGGAGCGTGAGAATGAGAATGTGTTGGACTCATTCATGTTTTGGAATCTTTACAGTAAAAGCCCTCGTCACCAATGGAGACGGTTTTGTTTATTTTGCCTGTATCCAATGTTTCTATTTTTCTAAAACGGCCCATATTTAACACAAATACACAAACAAGAGACGGAGACAAACACGTCTGATGGACACGAAGGAGACGAGCGGCACGTGACGCCGCGGTGACGGAGACGATGACATTTTACAGAGTGAAGGTGGAGCAGAAGGTTCAGCTCCACACTCACACACACTCACACACTCTTTGGATGAAGCTGCACTGAAATGTTGCATTTCTTCATTTGGCATAAAAGTTAAACACTAACTTATTTCCTGACATTGTGGCGTTAATAACAGGAACTGTATGAATTTAAATGAGCCTGGAAACCTCGGTGAGGCTGTGACACTGACGCCCTCGCCGTGTCAGCTGACGTGTTTCAGACGTCAAGGTGAGAGAAGCTGCTGACGGCCGAGCTTTAGGAACGCTACAATGCCATCTTTTCCCCTGCGTGAATCTGAGAGGAAGACGAAGGCAAACGGCCAATTCAGAGGTCCCACTTGTCATGTGAAGGGTATCTGGAGCGCGGCAGGCAGAAAGCCCATCTGCCCTTGTGGTGGAAATAAACAAAGTGCCATGTGATGACTATCGTAAAACAGACGCCTACATCAGCGATACACACTTTCCTCTGGGAGGCTTTGGCCCCCGGTGACACTCTGGGCCCACAGCTGACCTTCTAACACCCAGGCTGAGCTCCAAACGACAGCTGTAAACAAGTCCAGACAGCCGGCAGAGGGAAACAAGCAGGGATGTTCATACCTTCACAGATCAAAGCTTCAGAATATCACAGAGGTCCTTGAAAGCACCGACTTGTTTCCTGGTCACCTGGAAGAAACAGGAAAGAGAATAAATGAAGATTAAAAGTGACGATCCTTCACTTTTCTGATAAAAAGATAACAATAACAATCAAACTTTCACTTTCTTTTTTTTTCACACACACGTTTCCTTTTCCGTCACTCATGGTGGCAGCCCTGATATTCCGCCGTGTCACATGACCAAGTCGCTGTCGTATGAGGAAACGGTGTGAGCGCCGCCGCAGCAATAAAAAAAACAGGAAAACCTAATGCTTTATAATTAGATGCGGAAGGTACAGAACTCAAATGTGTGCTGGTCAACCTGCGCTTCAAACATTACATACGAGTCTCGAGACCAAAAGTACGGATAATCGCTCTATATGGAGTGAATAAAGGAGCAAAGCATCTCTGTGAAGCCTTTTGTTATTGTTTTGATGCTCTGCAGCGTGGCGACATTGTCAATGTAGCAGGACGAGAGATGTTGACACCCACATGTACGGGCAGGTGGGCGTCGCTCCACAGCCGCCCACTGACCTTACATGACCTACTTCATGCTTCACACTCACATTCATATGAGCAAAACATTTGTGATTGGCAGTGTTGCAGTGTGTGTGTGTGTGTGTTAGAGGTAAAAAGCTGTGTTTTATTGTTCTTTTTCTTCATGTTTATGTTGTAATATTGTTAAGACAGGACTTTATTCTTTACATATGAGTTGACGCGGCACTCTGATCAGATCAGGGCAAGGTTTTTTTATCAGTGTGCACAGAGGTGCTGCAGTGAGGGAGAGATGGAATGGATCCAGGTGTTTTTTTCTACATTTTAATATTGCAAAGGTTTTTCAAAACAATCCTGATGTTTTTACTGAAACCATGAGCCGGTGCAGAGGTCTCAGTCGTATTGTGGTTCCTGTGAAAGAACACAGTGTCTCTGTCTCCGGTGTGATTCTGCTGCCAGAACAAGTCCAATCCCACTGAGTGGAAAAATACTTCCATGTCCTTTTAAGTATTACTGTGTAATGTTTGGATACGTGTTTGGGTCTGATGTAAGAGTAATAGATCCGTAACACACACAGAGAGACAGAGAGAGAGAGAGAGAGAGAGAGAGAGAGAGAGAGAGAGAGAGAGAGAAGGTAAAGAGATGACATTGCCTTAATATTCTCACTTTACTGTTTCTTTTGACCCTCCCTCTCTCTCCCTCTCCCTCCCTCCCTCTCTCTCTCTCTCTCTCAGGTATGTACACGTGTATAACTTTACAGGCTGTCATTAGAATATTCTGATGTATTACTTCTACTTATTATTTTCCATAAAGCTTATTTAATGTCGTAGTATCAAATATTAAAGTAATCCTTCATATCCGGACAAAGGCTTTTGCTCTTTGTGTTAACACTGCTGACATATTTCATCATCTAATTCATTTAAAACGCGTTCGTAAAACAACAAAACACACGATAAGACACGACAGTCAGAGTTTAGCCTCACCTTGCTTCTTTGAGCGCATCAAAGCCGCATAAACGACCCACTTTGACACGTTTCTAAAGCGGAAGTCGCTTATAGATGCGCGTCGCTGTGTGAGCAGTGTGAGCCTCCGTGGGAGCCGTGACGCGCTATAAAAGGCGATGTTTCCCCGCCGCTCTACGCGCGTAGCCTCCCAGACTAAAGCGCGCCGATCCGCCCCTCAAACTCTCCGTCTGAACCTGCGGCGCGTTCTTCGCTCCGCGGCGCTCAGCGTTCACTTCTCCCGGGTGGAGTGAACTTACCTTCAGGTGATGTTGCATCAGCCAGTGTCCTGCTCCTCCTGCTCCTCCGCCAGGTCCGACCATGTGCCGCCGCACTTCCTCACGCACTGATTGGATCTGTGGGCTGCAGCATTAGACACGGCGGTTAACATTTAAGGTCTTTAAACGCAACACATCTGCTCAAACTTTGACTTTTCCAGAGAAACACGGCGGTTATTGAACTCACCGCACTTTGAAACTCCCCGGTTAAAACTCCGCGTCCCCGTTTCTCCGTCGTTTTCGCTCCCTCGGATCTGGCCGGGGCTTCTGACAGATGGTTCGTCGGGGAAGGAGGCGGACAACTTTCAGCCACGAAGCTCCACCCGAAAGTGACTTTGTGATGGCGCCCCCTCCCTGCAGTGAGCGCCTGTGGCCGCTGGGGGCCGCTCTTTACACGCTCTGCTCACGCGTTTGATTCACATTTTATTCTGCCGTTTCAAACACATATTTGACATTTTGCCGATATATTATAAAAGCAACTATAAGAAATAAATCCAAGTCTTACATTTCAGACATTTATATAAGAAAAAAATAAATACTGGCCCACGGATTCATATATAAGCGCATATGTCTCATCTTTAAGTCTCCAAGTGAGGAGATATGGATTTATGAATTCTGAATTAAAGGTGAATTAATGGGGAAAAGATAAAAATAAAATACAAATAAAATAGCTGTTTAATATGTTTTCTATCAGAACAACAAACCACGCAGCATGTTTAAATACTCTAATGTGGACACAGAACACATCCAAAAATAACACCAAGATCAAAGAGATGTGTAGAAATCTATTGTATATGGTATAAGAATATATATTCCCAGAATATCATGAAAAGAGGACATTGAGAGACATAAAAAGACAAAACAGGAACTCAGTGAAATGCCAAAACTGTAAGTGGAAGTTGTCCCTGTGTCTAGAGAGCATCTCCCCATGCTGAGATGTTACCTTGTGCAGTCAAACTCTCCTCCTCCTACTTGCAGAATGAGCAATGGGCTGATTAACATTTCCACCTGCATATAATCAGGTGCATGTCCGTGTCATATTTTAATTTTAAATGAGTATCTCTATCAGTATGCAACATGACGTCTTTCTGCAGCTTCTCCCGGCTCCTTCAGGGTCACACAGCAAAACAGCCGCAGCAACACAAGGTTAATGTTAATAGAACGCTTACCAAGTCTCTGTGAGGGAAAACAACACATTTTCTGAGATTTGCTGTGTGCTTTGCCGAGCGGCAGCTTTCTCTCCATTCCTCCTGACAAATCTGCAGCAGAATTTTAAATTGGGGGATTTGACACAGTGTTGACCACAGCCACGGCCCCACTGGGACTCCACCAGGCCTCGCTTCTGATGTGTCACTCTAAATTCCCCTTCCTTTGAAGACTGCGTGTCACATTGTTGCTGAGTGTTTCCTTTACGAGGACGTTTCACACGTTGGTATGAAAGAACATGGAATGGATTCATACTTCCTGGCACATTGACACAAAGCCAATGTTCTTATGTAACCAGTCATGTGTGATACTTCAGCAATGCAACCAAACCTGAAGGATGACTCACTTACAGATGGAGTCCCTTACTTCTTTAGTTAAGTTAATGAGCAGGACTGTGGGTTAATTATTGACATCATGTATGTTTCTACTGACAGCACAATCCAAACATGTTATGTGACGTAACTGACACGAGATCAACTCAAATAGATTCCGCCCTTCAACAGATTGAGAGGTTTGCTTCATTTGTTTAATCTAAAACATTTAGACGGTTTGCATATGAGGATAATTGAGTTCATTCCTTTTGATGCTCTTATTCAGACTGGAAACATCTCAGCGGTTGCTAGGTTGCACTCACAGGCTGAACACGTCTACTACCTACCACATGGGAAGAGAGGAAGACGAGTTTGACTGCAGCTCCACGTGACAACAGTTGGTGGCGGTAGCGTGCTGTAAAAAGGAAGCAGCGTGCCAATTAAAAGAGAAAAATAGATGAAAGCAACACAGGTTTCAAAACCATCACAGAAATCAGAGGACGGGGGATGAGTTAGAGTTTGAGTTAGACCTTATCTGGACACACACAATGAGAGGAAACTCCACAGGCTTTTGTGTGCCGGCAAGGTCTGCTTTGTTTAACTAGGATTAATTATTGGATGTGTTCCCTCGCACCTGCTGAAAGTCTAATGAAAGTTGAGGCCACCGAGGAAATTGCTGTTGTCGGGAGTCTGGAATGACATGTTGTAAATTCATGCTCCATAAACCGAAACCCCTGCCTGAACCCTGAGCAGGAAGCGTCTAAACCTTGAGGGGATGCAGGTCGTTCTCCCTCATCCAGTCCGGTCAGTCTAACGCCTCGGCTCCGCTCAGACCAGATACACAGGTTGCTGCGTCTCCGTCCCGTCCTTTCACTATGATTCCCAACATGTATCAGTGCTACTAAGAAGTAATTGGTAGGAAGTATATATACGCTGCCTCATCTGACATCTCTAGATTTATGGTTGACTGCTGCTTCACCCTGTGGGCCAATTCCAAATGGCCTTGATAAATGGGAGTCAGTGCGCAGAGGTAATTTTGAACTAATGCAGCACCTGTGAGACCTGAGAGAGAGAGAGAGAGAGAGAGGGAAGCAAGCACTGCTGTATGTGAGCAGATACTTCCATACCCCCTCCCTAGCTGATAACTCTTTAACTCCTCTTCTTTTACCAGACACGTCTATATTTTTAGTTGACTCCTCCCGACTCCATAAACCTATTCTGAACCAAATGCTGTTTTTAATGACCCAGGACTAATACACTTCTTGCTTGGAGAAATTAGTGCGTACAACATAAGAGCAACAACACTTAAGGTCCCGAAGAGCTGCATTTAAACTGATTCCTAATAACTCCCAGAGTTCTGCATAAAGATGAAAAACAGGATTGTAAAGACACAAATGAACGATAAAAGGAAGGGGAGCGGTACAGTTTTGTGAAGCCAAACAAGGCGGTAATGAGCCTCAGGTGTGTGTGTCTGCGGGGCCACAAAACACTTCCTCAGGTATAAATGTGTATCAGGCTGAAATGGAGGAGGAAGTGAAGTTAGTTATGGTGGCAGAGTTATGATCGTCACGTCGGGTTCAGCCTCTGTGACGGTGCTTTGGTTCTACCGGATATGTGGGGCAGAAGAAGTGGCCAATCAAAATGGGAGGAGAGATAGAAACAATTACATGTAAAGCTTTGGATCTCACCTCATGATGATGTCATCTATTAAAAGTCGCTTAGGTCGCTGTAATGGTGCATGGAGGAAGTGTTCAGTGGGAGCAGATGGGGCCGGCAGACAGGAGCTGGGAAATGACTCACCAGCGCCCTCTGGAGGAAAGAGGAGACTTTATAGTGCACCAGAACATTCTAAGAAGTTGGAGAAGGAAAAGGGTCAAAGCCCTGCAGACTCAGCCAGAAGGGCCGGGGTTCAAACCAACGACCGCAGGGACAGATGGGAGGGAGGTAGGAACACCAAAACCTATTAAGCTCGGACTTAAATGTATATTATATTTATTTATAAGTGGACTTAGTTTGAAAGGCCAGTAAATGTAGCTTA
The DNA here is from genome assembly GCF_046128005.1 of Genypterus blacodes. Lineage (NCBI taxonomy): Eukaryota > Metazoa > Chordata > Actinopteri > Ophidiiformes > Ophidiidae > Genypterus > Genypterus blacodes. The sequence goes on along the minus strand of NW_027466845.1, from coordinate 1,013,752 downwards.
GTCGCCCTGTGAGTCGTTCTGTCCAAACTGTTCAAATGCAGATCTGGGCTCATCTGCACACTTGGCACAAACACTGTCCTGGGGATGTGATGTCACAGTAGGTAATGACATCATTGACGCACAAGCACTACTTCTGCGAATCATGAATGATGTCATGTTAGGGGAGGGGCTTTTAAGGGACGGTGTCAGTTTAAGGGGCTCGGGTCAGGAAAGGTCAGAGGGGAGGAAGGAGGGTCAGGAGGAGGAAGGAGGGTCAGGGGAGGACGAGGTGACGGACAGGAGGAAGGAGGGTCAGAGGGGGAGGAAGGAGGGTCAGGAGGAGGAAGGAGGGTCAGGGGAGGACGAGGTGACGGACAGGAGGAAGGAGGGTAAGAGTGTGAGGAAGGAGGGTCAGAGGGGGAGGAAGTAGGGTCAGTGGAAGACGAGGTGAGGGAGGTGAGACCAGGGGACAGCAGGGTGAGAGGATGCTTTGCTCCAGATCAAATAAGCCGGTGAATGAGAGGGGTCAAAGCCCTGCAGCCTCTCAGCCAGAGTCGGCCCGGAGTTCAAACCAATGACCGCGGGGCGGGTCAGGCTCCAGTCCCCACACGACCCTGTGCAGAATAAGCAGTCAAGGGGCCGAGTTTGCCTGAAACAAAACTTATTCAGCTCTGCCTTAAATTTACATGATCTTTATTTATAAGTCTGCTTAGCTTTAAGGGCATGATGGTCATCGCCTCTCTGTGAGTCGCTCTGTCCAAATCTGGGCTGTGGGACTTTGTGAAACCAAAACAATCAGTGGAACACTTAGAGCCGCTAACATAACAAACACAACTAATGGTGAGATGAAGGAAGAAGCGGCCGGATGTTTTAATCTAAACTCTCATATTCACAGTCACTTCTGTCGTCGTCTCCCAGATTGGAAACAAATAGATGAATACTTATCCATACTTATTTCTTGACATTCATTTGTGAGGTGGATGCTGAGATGACAGGAAATGGATGCAGCGTGAGGTGAGACCAGACAGCTCCACACTCAATTGACTGATATCAATTCTCCGGGCGCTACAGGCGGCTGTAACCTTGTTTTCCTGATATTTCCTCTGCTGATTGAACACTGAATTATCACACATTATGCATTTAGAAAGACAGCCGAGCAGAGAATCATTGGATGTGATGAACAATAAAGAGTCTGTTCTTTAAAGTATCATTGTCTCACACTGGAGTGGAAGTTCCCATCATCCTCCGGTTTAAAGTCTCTGCATGCATCACAGCCAATCAACAGTGCCGATTTTTGGGGATAAGCTGTAATTATTTGTCCCAGCAGGTAAAACTCAACAGTGTTCTGAGAAGTGCTTTGCTAATTAATTTAATTAACTTTAATTTTTCATCTGCTCATGGATGAAACGATGGCATAGATTTATGTGGCGAGCACAAATGCCCTAATTGGAGCGTCGTCGTATGCATTTGGCACTGGCGGCGCTCCGGTGTGGCGGCTGAAACCTTCCCCTCCCTCCTCTTCCCTCCCGAACGCGTTCAGGATCACAGGTCAGAGTCTGAAAACATCCTGCTGCTGAGTGTCACACCCCCAATTCTGACAAGATGACAATAACGCATTCTGCAGGATCTTCCCTCCGGTTCTTCATATCCTTGAGGGACCCTGGTGTATGTGTGTGTGTGTGTGTGTGTGTGTGTGTGTGTGTATGTATGTGTGTTACTCTTGACATTGTCTTATGTACACAGCAAATGACCCTGCATATTTAACAGGGGTCATATCTGCAGAGGGGGGGAGGGGGGAGTGTCTGTAAAACTGCATAATCCAATGCAGCAGTGTGACCTGTGTCAAGCTGGCAGTGCAGAGTGTTTCTGACACTGTGTCACAAACTTGTTGACTCGACTCTGCTGTCCTTTCTGTGGATGCGGTGGAGTGGAGGCGCTGCGGCGTCGAGCGTCAGGTTGTTAGATCTTTCCCTCTTATCTGCAGGCCGGGTGTATTTGCATACGCGCCGCATCGGACCGCCTCACACGCCTTTCACAGGTGTCCACCTGCTGGATTAGCATATGAATGCTCCTGTAATGAGGGTCACGTCTGGGGAAAAAGCCAGATTCTTCTCTCTGGCGTTTGTCTTCATGCGATACTTTACAGCGACGAGAGAGAGACGTTTGAAGAGACGCTTCAGACGGTGAAGGTCTTTGATCAGACTGGGATCCAGGATGAGGCGGTTAACGCAAACGCACAATTATCAGAAACTCAACTGTCGATGAGATGAGAATAATTTCTTTGGCAGTCAAAGTGCCGCAGATTCAACAGAAGGTATTTGTGACCCTCATCCGCTGACAATTCACCAGCTTAAGGACGGTGCAGTGATGTAGATCTGCTATAAAGAGGCAGAGAATGGGGATTAGTGTGAAATGGAGATGGACCAAATGATCCGACGCTTATTTCAGCCTCCTGATGAGACGTCCTGGAAATCATTCATGTAACCTCCAATTAAATAGTTTAAACCCCTCCCTCATGGCAGAATCTCAACAAATCAGAAAGTTTGTGTTTTCTATAAAGCAGCTTCACTATCCTACACACACACACACACACACACACACACACACACACACAATAAAACCGTTATATAAAATAGCGTATATACAAATCAAACTCTGTTTTAAAACCAAGCTGATAAAAGTTATATGCAAAGGGAATGAATAGAAAAATGATTAAAACGTAAAGCTTCAGACTCAAAGCCTCATAAAGACACGAGGCCAACCATCTTTCATAAATCAATTCAAATAAATGAATATCAAGCACCGCATTCTCAAGCTGCTCATCGACTCTTAACCGTGTTGTGTTCTTCTCCTTCGACCAGACGGGAGATATTTCAGAGCATAGTTTGTGAAAGTTGCATAATGGAGGTTGACGCCTGGAGAAAAGAATCTAGGAGGAGAGAAACTAAAACAAGCTGAACTCTTTCTCCTGTGACATGGTTAACAGATTTGAATTTGCCCACACACACACACACACACATGGTGAGACACGCCCACACACACCCTATATGAGCCATGACTGACACGTTGTGATGAGGCGAAGCACGTGAACGCAGAAGAGAAGCGGCATGTGAGTGAGCTGCTGCTGCACATGTGAGACGCACACGCTAACGCTGCGCTCTCTGGTGTAAAAGCAAAAGAGTCAAATCAAAAAGGGAAAACTTCAAAGACATGCTTATAGGGGATAGGCGTGTTTGCTCTACATATATGTGTGTGTGTGTGTGTTAAGAGAAACATGCAAAGCAGAGGAGAAGGTGCAACTTCACTGGAATGCACCAGAGATCAGATCAAAACTCTCCATCTAAATAAACTGACTAATCAACTGCTTGGGCTCAGATGTTATTTTTATTCCTAATTGATAGTCAGATTGAAGCTATTTGAAGTGTTCCTTGATATTGTGTTTTACCCCACATGTAAATGAGGCGCGGCGACGTCTCTCTCAGGGTAAACACTGTAAAAAAGGCCAAGATTAAGATCGAAGGGAAGGCGGTTGTGGCAAACCTGAGGCTGGTCTGTACTCAGTGTGCACAGTAGTGCTTCAGCAAGAGGGAGCGGAAGTGGATGCACATGGGTGTTTGCGCAATACAGCGTCGCAAAGGTTTCAAACTAGACCTCAAAATGACGATAAGAACACAGATATCTGTATAATAAGATCCCTTTGTTAGTCCAGGGAACAGAATCCCACCGAGGGCTCCAGCAAAACAGCAAAGATGCCACTGGAAACTCTATTCCAAGTCAGAATGAGCTCTCACACCATCAATGATCTAAAACAACAGTTTTCCTATCAAGCACTCGGCGATAGAGTACCATCAGCGCCGCTCGAGGACGCTCAAGCTCCTACATTTCCATAAGTGTGGGACGGACGGCATCAGTAGTCAGGCGGCGCATCACGGTTCATCACACGTCTTCCTGCCAGTGGAGTCAGACACTGATTTATTATCATTAGCAATAATGAAAGAAATATGGAACAGTAGTTACCATGTATCAGACATCAATTTTACTTTTGAGAATAAATGCAGACAATTCATTTTGGCGGTGGTGAGATGACAATGACATTGGGTCAGATGAGGGATGATTAAACTCTCCACTTCACTCTCACAACTGGGCTTGTTTGAATTTATGCAGAGTGATCCTCTCGACGCTTTTAGAGAGGTGGAGAAAGGCAGTTTTGAAAGCTTTGGTGTTATACAAAAAAAAAGAGAGAGAAATGACACACAGGAGGCTGGTCCAGAATATCAATGGCCTCTCCTCAGCTACAGGGGAGGCGAGAACAAAACACGCCATATGCTACAACACGCATACGGTGTGTGTGAACGGCCGAGTAGGTGTAGATCACAGGACGCACACACACACGCACACACACAGTGTTGTTTGCCGTCGGTGCAGGATGTCGGAATATCGCCTCTCGCCTTTTATTTATCCCCAATAAAAAGTGCAATAAACACTGAATATGATCAAATCACACTACTGCATTACAGCGCAGAACCTCCAACCTGAGAGCTGAAGCCTGTCACATCAAAGCCTGGTTTACAGAGCCAGAGTTCAGTCATCAGGAAGCCGCGTCTGCATCTTCCTGCTCACACAGATGGGTCACCCAGACAAAATTAATTGCGAGAGAAAAACATTTATTTGTGTGTGTCTGTGTGAATTTTTGCCTCTGTGGAATAATCTGAAGAGGCTGCTGCTGCTGCTGCCTAATGAACGGGGGTGTCGGTTCTACGCCTATGGAAAGTAGCGTCAAGTAACCGGCTGAGGGAGTGGGGACCTGTAAAGAGACGTCTCGCCGCCTCAGAAGCTCCGTACAGCTCTTAACGCCTTCACGAGAACAACTATAAACACACTAACGCTCGGCGAGAACGGCCGGCGTGTCGTCTAGGAGGAAACTATCGGGATACTTTCTGAAATCTGCTCCTAGTTTGCATCATCCAGCCCAGATTTTAACTAGCGTGCAGTTTATCCAACAAACTATGAACAATTCAAATGAGGCGATTTTATCACTCGGCTTTATCTGGGAATCATTACTGGCATAATAAGTGGGCCAGGAATAACTGCAGCAAAGCTCCCTGCAGCTGCATAAATTCACACATTACAACACAACTGCAACAAGTATAATAATAATACAAAGCAGCTTATCACATTGTGCAAATTACAATATTATTTTTTTTTCTTAATCACAACATCCCACAACACAAATTAACAAAGATTGATATCCAGTGATTAAGGTTCCTGGACGTGCTGGTAATACTGCAACAGTGTTACAAAAGAAATCAAACCCTACATTTCAAAGTAAAATGGACTCCAGCAAACATTACATTCTAAAAAAAAAAAAAGAAAAAAAAGTGATTTATGATATAGGAATCAGCGTGTGTGTGTGTGCGTGTGTGTGTGTGCGTTACTTGCTTCCCTGTGTCGCGGTTATCGCTCATGTGTTTCAGATGACATGCCAAATTCAGCAGAGCCTGTAAATGGCCACTGGCTACTGGTGGATGGACTCAGCAGGGTTTGGAGTTTTAGCATCTCGCCGCTGGTTAGCTTGGATGCTTCCCAAATGGACCAATCTGTGGTAAATGGGGTTACACAGCATCTAGGGTTGCAGATGGTGTCTGAAAGCACACAAGCTTGAAATGCTGCTTCTTTTTCTTTTTTTTCTCTTTTTCATTTAGTGGGAAGACTTGAGCAACACAAAGTGGGGTTGGGGTTTGGTGTGCAAGGTTGATACTTTTAGATGAAGGTGATTGTTAACACTCAGTTTGAGGCTGGAATCCATTCTGGATACTGGTCTCTGTGGAGACAATCGGCCCCCCTAATAACAGTAATCTATCTCCTCGTTGGCCAGGACAATAGCTGTTCTGCAGGGGATGTAGACCTGAGAGAAAGAGGGAGAGATATAGGGAGAGAGAGAGGGAGAGGGAGACAAAATGGATGATGTTAACGATTGGTTGATTTAGCAGATTAATGAATCTTTTTCACAACCGACACACGAGGTGAACTCACAATCCACAGTCTCAGCGATATCAACGTGAAAACAAAGACCAGAGGAGAGAAAGGAGAGGAGAGGAAGAAGGAGAGGAAGAAGAAGATGAGACGGGAGCTGGATTCAAAAAGACGTGCGGGGAGGAAAGCGACACATGCTGCAGCCTCCAAGGAAGAAAACTGTTTGGCTGAGAGTGTTATAATCAAAGTGTCAGGATGATGGGAGGCTGCAGGTCCGTTGCCGCCTCTAGGTGGCACTGTGGTCAGCAGATCTCACAGTAAACACAAGACACAACAGCTTCAGTTTGGGCTCTGAGCTGCAGATATGTAGAAGATGCAGTTAAGTTCTTCATCTGTGTTAAAGTTAGACTCTTCACATTCTATTAAAGAGGAAAAGTTCAATCCTTAAATAAGCAATTTAAGCATCATCTGCAAATGACCAGAGTCTGGACGGAAGCAAAGGAAAGGGACAGGAGGAGGGTGTGTGTGTGTGTGTGTGTGTCTGTGTGTGTGTGTGTGTGTGTGTGGAGACGTCAGCTCCTCTCTATAGGTACAGTACAAAGAGAGGAGAGGTAGTGAGGGTGTTAGTTTGGCGCGGTGAATCTCATAAAGTCTTTGATCAATCCTTGTAACATTCACAGAGCGGTTTGGAGCTCGCGCGGCGCCACTGTGCATCATTACTCACTTCAGATTTATGCCAAAGGAAAAGCCAGCCAGACATATATGATTCTATATTTCCCGACAGAAAAAGCCGAAAAAGAGAGCAGAGCTGTAAACAATTCAATCACCCCCTGAACTCCTCACGCCGCCTTTGGCATCAGTGGATCTGCGCTCGGCTGTGGACGTGTTTCTCTGTCAACACTTTGTCACCGAGGGAGCGGAGCAGCCCGCCGCCGAAACACTGACACACACATTGGTGACTAATTAAACAGTCACAGTGGGAGAGCCTCCATGCACAAGCGCCGCCGCAGAGAGAGAGAGAGAGGGGGGGGGAGAGGGAGAGGGAGGGAGACAGAGTGAGAGAGAGAGAGAGAGAGAGAGAGAGAGTGAGAGGCAGGGAGACAGACAGAGACAGAGAGAGAGAGAGAGAGAGAGAGAGAGAGAGAGAGAGAGCAGAATGAATCATTGCACCTGTTTAGACAAAAGGCAGCACTGAGCCCAGCCTGGAATGTCAACATCTTTTATTCCCACCAATAGATGATGTGATAGTGACAAATCCTAAATCAATCTGTGAACAAAGAGCAACGAGCGCAGCAGCAAGTGTCGCCGCATCAATTAGCTGCAGACGGTGTAATCAGCATAACAATGCTTACAGCCGCAACATGTGAAGGGAAGGTTGGGCGCACGCGTACCTCACACACACACACCACTCACACACACCTCTCACATAATGCAGACGAGGCGGCGAGAAAAGAGCAAAAATCACATTGGATTTCCCGTCACTTTAGATTTCATTCATAAAGCCTGTGAGCAGTGTGACGGCAGGAACACGCCGGGTCTGGCAGAATGGTTCTTTTCACCGCCGCGTCCGTATTTCTTACCGGGTCTGTCAAGGTCACTGTTACTGCAATTACACAATACAGGCCTGATGAATGGAGCAGGCTTCATATTCCCTCCATCAGCTGAGGCTAACTTCAGCAGGTACAAACTCATTCAGATAGGACTAAAGGATACTCTGACAGCAGCCCATACCTCCACCAAGGCTCACTGTTTGTTCTACTATCTACTACAAATCTGATCCAAGTCTTTTGGAGACATTGAGCCAAACAAACTCAGGCAGAAACAGAAGCTGCCTGATCCTCCTCAGGTACATTCAGTGTGAGTGGAAACATCTGGAAGCACAGCTGTATACAATTATGACATAAAGGTGTAAACACGGTACACATGTAAACATTATGTCACAAGCAAAACGCTGCATTTGCTTTAGTTGGAGTATTCTACCAAAATGTTACCCTTCTCCATTCTAAGTCAAGGTCCTGCATCCAAATACTCTGACCTCCAAAACTGAAAAACAAATCCAAGCTGCTCATCTGTTGTGAAGAAAACCTTCCACATTCCAATTTGAGAGTAAAATAATCACATTTGTGATTATTTTGTCAACAGAAACAGAAAAACAACAGAAAAAAGCTTCTCTCATTGTTGTTGTTGTTGAGGTTTTTGTGTTTGTGTTGGTTGAAAGATTTCACAGCCTTGGACAGGCTCGGCTCACTCTCTCTCATGGTCAAACTCCTGTGATGAAGAGGAGACGCAGTTTGTCCTCAAGCTCAAACAGGACGATGATACCGGTATTCCAGAAAGTTTGAGGCTTAGCTTTGTGTCGGATTCTGAAGGTTGTGAGTTCTGTGAACGTGAATCTGAATCCAGGTGAAGCTGCAGGAGTTTTGTGTTCAAACCAAACAAAAGGAGGAGGAGGAGGAGGAGGAGGAGGAGGAGGAGGAGGAGGAAGCCAAACTGCTGCTCCATCAGTCAAACTGAAAACTTCCGAGTTATTCCACACACACCTTGTCCTCTCCTTCACTTCTTTGGGTCTCTGGCTTCTCTTGTTCGAGCTCGACTCATCGCCCTTGAGAATTTGGGGGTTTGCTCCTCACTTCAAGGGAGAGTCAAGTCCGTCTGTCGGGCTAATGCTCCATCTGATCAATGTTCAAACACGCTGATGAAGCATTCATGAGGCGCTTCACAGGTTCCTCTCATCCGCCGGCTTTCCGTCTCCTGACGTGGGCTGCTGGTGAGATGGCGGCCCGGTGATCCGGCGCTCCAGACGCGCTCCTGTCGGGCTCCGTTACAGACTTACTGAGGATCAACGCTCGCTCAGCACTGCAACACACGCAGGTGGCAGGCTGAGATTCAGACTCTGACCCAATGACTGAACACGAGGAGGACGACCAGCTTCACCGTACATATGATTACAGTGTTAGAGTACGAAGGTTTTATCTCAATTTAGAGTGAAATCACGGAAACTTTCTGGTTTTACCATCTCAGGACCAATGAATGTTTTTCCTCGTCAAACATCCATAAGAACCTCTACACAGGTTGAGAACCGCTGCTCTGATGTCACGTGTGTAGGTCATTGATCAGACGCAGCAGGTTTCGAAGAAGGAGCCACGCCCACTTAGGTTTGGCAGCCAATTAGAATCAGGGCTGTGATGAAAATAGACAAAAAACTACGACACAAATTGAGCTTGTTTTGGTTCAGACATACTACACGTCAAGATTTGTGACAATTAACCCAAAATTGTAGAAGCATATACGCAGAAACTGCTTTGGAAAATCAGGTGAGGCACAAAGGGGCATGGCCTTGGTCGAGCCACCTGCACCATCTCAAGTCTGCCTGAAGTCTAACACACTTTTGAGGCAACCTGCTAACATGACAACCAAAACACTACGTCCCGAGCGCACACACGTCATAAAAAGAGGTGTGTGTGTGTGTGTGTGTGTGAGTGTGTTTCCCAGGTGTGTGTGTGTGTGCGCATCAAACCCCTCCACGTGCTGCTGCAGTTTCACAGCTCGGTTGGAAACGTTCCTCTTTTGATCATCTGCTGCTGCGTCTGCCACATCTCTCTCTCTCTCTCTCTCTCTCCTTCGTCTCCTTCCTCACCACTAATTAATTTCTTTTTGTGCAAATGTCAAAGGAGATGGCACCTCTGATGCATGCAAAGTTCATCAAAAGCTTCTGTGTGTGTGTGGGGGGGAGCTAATTATTTATCAGCGCTGCCCCGATATTCCTCACATCAACGCTTGATCGTCTTTTTAAGTGACAAATAACAGGAGACGTTAAGAGTCCTTATTTTGTTTCTTTTCCCCCCACTTTTAATCTTCCCATGTTTCTTTTGTTGAGTGAAAACGTGTCACAGCGTCCCAGCTGTTCCTACGAAGCGGCCCGCTGAGGCAAACTGTCGCTGAGGCAAACTGTCGCCGAGGCAAACTGTCGCCGAGGCAAACTGTGACTGCCTCCTTCTGATTTCCTGCTCGGCTTTATCCTCACAAACACAAAGTAAGTAAGAAGCAATTGTTTTCACATTCCGCTGTACGACCGCGCTCATTGTCAGTATTAATTAGTACTTTATATAAATCTGATATAGTAACACTGTTTACATGTTTAAATAAAGGATGTTAAACTTTTAAATCCCACTTCTTCCTCTTCTTCTTCTTCTTTCCTGTTCTTTTTCTATTTAAATAAGTGTGAACAAACATTTTAGGTCAATTAATTTCTTCTTAAACTCCTTAATAATACTTAGTTAGCAATTCACTACAATAATTATTAAGTGTCAGATGGATTTTAGGATCAAGCTATTTACACTAAAGTCAAACTAAAACAGCCTAAATGTCACAAAGTCGAGTTCTTGTTTGTGAGCTGAACTACAATTAGAAAATAAAGTTACTTGACAACAGCCGTGTCCAATAACATGTTTATATACACGATACAGGTTTGATTCTGATCTAATTAAGGCCATAACTGGATGACCAGATCAAACTGTGACACACACACCCCCGTCTGTGTGTTATGTTTGTTTGTAGGCGTTCCAGTCTTGATAATAAAGGGAGAGTCACATATGGGGTTTCAAAGAGACGCCACGAGAGAAGACAAAGGTCCGAGGGAGCATCTGTAAGCGGCGGACGCTGTGAGCACACAGTGTTTGTGAGGCTCTGTGCTCTGCTGGTTTCATCCAATGATCTGCATTCTCAGTCTGGGAAGTGATGCAGTCTTGGAGGATATGAGAGTTTATTATGGCTCAATAAGAAGGAAGCCATTCTGAAGACACGGGAGGGAAAGTTTCCACAAGACTTTTGGAAGCAACAGTTGTTAAATAAAACATGGACGGTGTGGGCGCCACCGCCGCTCACAGCCCCCGCACGGGCCCTCGTCTGATTACACTTCTCATATCCAGGTAGGTGTGAGGACGAGGCAAGGAGGGAACGAGGAGGGAACGAGGAGGACGAGGACGAGGAGGAGTAGGAGGAGGAGACGGCTTCTTTTATGCAACATCCTGCCTCACTGTGCAATCTATACAACAAGACGCTTCGGCATGTGCCCCCCTCCCCCCCCTACACACACACACACACACACACACACACACACACAGAGACCTCGCTTTCACTCCCCATGAATCTCTGATGGCGCCAACATTAGTGGATGACTTGTTAACTAAACTTCACATTTTGGCCAAGAGGGATGTGGGTGTTTGAATTAATAAGAGTTAAGAAAAGATTTAAGAGAATGTGGAATAGAAGTCTTTAAGTGATGAAACCGGAGCTAATAGGACGGAGGATGACTGTCTGCAGAGGAGAGGAAGAGGCTCTTTAACTGGGGTGGACAGAATTTTAAATAACATCAAACCGCCGCTCTTTACGGCACCGCGAGCGTCTGAGAGCTTTCCAACGCTCCGTCTCGGCTCCTAATACAGAGATTTCCTCGCTCCATTAACCGCAACACATTGAGTATCGATCTGAGGAAGTTCAGGTTGAGTTCAGATAAACAAACACACCTCATCAGGTGCTACGTTAACTACACGACTAACGACCTCGCCGCATGTGCTCTTTCATTAGACGAGTGATGATAAGCACGGCGAGGAGATGTGCGGCGACTGTGCGGGCCGCCCCGCTACACACCAGCCTCCTCACACACACACACACTCCTTACCTTCATTAACATCGACGCCCGCCGACGCCGCCCCGCTACAGTCGGAGCGCTCGGGCGTCTGTGTTGCTCTTCGCTAATTCACCTCTGATGTTATTCGTAAACATCTTATTGCCTTTCAGCAGTTTAATCAAGGAAAAAAATGACATCAGGAAATAGGGGGCGGCAGACGTGAGGAAGATCCTGAAGCGCCCGGCTGCTTAAGATGCACGTCGGTGTGTTTCTCTCTGCATTTTCATGGCTCGACCTATTTCATGCTATTAGCCCTGAGCGATCTGGTTGATGGAGGCCCGGCGGTTCATTCTGCCACATATTCCTCTCCCCTCCGTGAAGCCGCACGAGGTGAGAGGCACGAGAGGAAGAGTCAACTTTCTAACGCCATGAATAATGCACATTGTGTGGGAATCTAAAAGAGTGGCGGATATCCGATTCACATAACTCCCAATGACTGCAGGATAACAGGCGGCTCCGGCAGAACAAAACACAAGTTTACCCAAATAAACACAAAGTCTGAGGCGCTGAGGAGGAGGAGGAGGAGGAGGAGGAACCACAGGAGAGCAGGACCCGCCGACAGACTCAAGTAACCTCTAAGAGTTTGGAGACAGACCCATATTTGATCATTTCCTTGATGCCACATTAAAAGCACATCACATTGATGAGGTAGACACTCAATTATAGAGCAGCGGCTAAGCTAACAGAGCCAGACGGGCCACATTCATCATTATACCTCACTTGAACTTCATCAGCGCGGCCTTAAAGGATCCACTCAGCACCCAGTCCATTCTGAGCTCATCCAGCTTATTAAACTAAACTCAACTTAAAAGTCTCAAAGAGGACGAAGAGGCAACACAGAACTATGAGCGAGACCAGAGCCGGACCCTCGCCACGACATCGCCTGGAGGTCAACGCATCACCTTGTACTTGGTTCTGAACTAGATTGGAACTAATTGAATCAAAGAAGAGAAGAGTATCAGAGTCCAATTCAACCGGACCAAACTACTTTTGTTTAATGGAGTCTAGAAAAGTGAAGATTTAGGATTACAGCTGAGAGAGAAGTCTGGTTAATAGACCGCAATCCCACTAACGAGTCAGAATGGAACATTGATGAAGAGTAAAGCTGAACCCTTTTACCTTGATGGAGTTGGGCCGTCCGTTGAAGGGCTGTGCCTCTGTGAAGAACTCCGTGTGGTGGTCCAGACGTCCGTGACCTCCGTACTGAAGCTCGTCTGAGTCCAGCTTGATTTTGTATCTGAGGAGGGTCCGGGGTTAAGGAGCGTGTTCGCTTGTTTGCAGACTTTGGTTTTAGCTGTTAGAAGCCCACTCAAATCTAAACACTCAGCGTCTCATCGTCTCATCCGGCCTCTCAGCACTCCAGAGTCACAGAGCCGAGGCCCCGGCAGACAAAGACAATGCTGCCTGGAATGAACATAAACACAGTGATTCAGACGAGGCTCACAGTCCAATTCATCTCATTCTTTGCATAAATAATGACTTTCATTTTAAAAAGTGATGCAAACGGGTGACAATAGATCCACACAAACACAAAAAATCGTGCGTTCCCTTCCTTCCTTCCCGCAAAATCTCTCTGCAGTGCTGCCGAACAAAGACGCTTTCACCTTACAGAGCTGACTGACTGACGGCTCCGCGAACTGGCAGCTCGCACAACACAGACGCCATAGTTTCGTCAAACACCGCATTCCACGATAACGAAATGAGATGAAAGAGCAACAAGCTGAAACCTAAATGACGCCGTAAGCAGCAGCAGCAGAGAGAGAGAGAGAGAGAGTGAGATCTCTTTTATCCTGTATTTACCTGTTATGAAAGAGCCAGATCTCATCCATAACGTGACAAATTACGCCCTTCAAACGGGGAAAATTGAGTACACTGTCGAACATGAGATCTAAATTGTCGGGGAAGTAAAGCCCAAAGTCTGTAAGGAGAAGTGAATTTGGACGGAGTTTAAGGAAAACCAATCCAGGCTTTCTTAAAAAACCCTCGACATTAATACGGCCCCCACTCCTGCCTGCCAAACAACATAAAGGATAAATGTCTCACACGGCAACAAGGCCATAATTATGATGTCACTGGAAACAATCTAAGACATTTTAAAAGCAGGATTTAAATTTCAAGAAAGTGCACTTTGACAACTGTGTTACCATGTCTATACATATCTGAGAGAGAGAGAGAGAGAGAGAGTGAGAGAGACAAAGACAGAGAGACAGAGAGAGAGAGAGAGAGACAGAGAGAGAGACAGAGAGAGAGAGAGAGAGACAGAGAGAGACAGAGAGAGAGAGAGAGAGAGAGAGTGAAAGCTCTGCCAGTCAAAGACGATGGAGCCGCGGTCCCCTTGATGTTGATTTCAATGTAAACTCCTATAAACACACGTGAGTATTTACATGTCTGTAGCCGGGGCTGCAGGAGGGAGAAGGTTTTTGGTTCTGTGACACACACCCGGGGCGAGGAGCAGACGTGAACACACACACCCCCAATTGGCTGGATGAATAATCACCGCCGCTCCCCACAGGCGGTATTCCCAGATTCGAGTCTGATCCCCAAACGTCTCTTCATTCTGCAGCAGAGCCGGGGAAGAATTCCGCCTTTGCCGCCTGCTTGTCGGCTTTGATAACGATGATTAGAAAAAAAAGAAGCTCTGTGCATTGTTTCCGCTGAGGAGGAGGAAGATCCCCTCCCTCTTCACCTCCTTCGCTCCTCTCTATGGCGCCTTATTGACAGACAGACTCACTTTGTTGTGAAGGTTTGACAACAATTATGGAGGGAAATGGAAATATTCGCAGGGTGTGTATGTAATGCTCTCACAGGGAGAAGCAGAAGCTTTGTGAATTTAAATGTCAGGACCCACAGAGGCTTTTAACTCCTTTGCAACTGAGATAGATGCTTTCTGGCCACTTTGGTAGAAAAACCTGATCTGACACACACTCACACAAACACACACACTCACAGCTGATTATCAAGCTGTTACGGGAAAAGTGTTTGTTTAAAATCATACACACAATGAATCAGCATCAATTGGCGCTCACTTTCGGGCCACGGGAGGCATCGAAGTCAAATATTTACCTCTGTTTACGTCTGTTCTGCTCCTGCTCCACTCTCTGTTTAAGTATCTGAACCAGATGCTCGCTCTTCTGTCTCTTGAGACACTTTAGGAGGATTTTTCACCTTTTCCTCTCAGTTTGGACCTCGGAGCAGTGAAATTGGACCATTTGCCAAATTTCACCATTTGTGAGGGCAGAACATGTGAGTGGTTCATGCTGTGAGCAGAACCAGAACCTGACCTGGGTTCCCCCCATGTGCCTCTGAGAGCTTGTTTGCTGGAAGCTGCTGTCTACGTTTGACATTGAGTGTTGGTTGGCCTTGCAGAACAATAACACAAAAGAGGCTAAAAGCCTGAATCCTCTGTGGTTTGTCACAATGCGTGACCTTTCTGCATTAACAAATATTGACGTTCAACTACAGAGAACATCTGTGAAAGGTTAAACAGTAGAAAGCGTGTTGTTGTGATTCCTTTCTAATGAGGCTCACATTTGATTTAGAGTTCCAGTCACTCAAACGCCTGGACTCTCTTTGTGCTGCGTGTGGAGCTCGTGTGTGTGTGTGTGTGTGTGTGTGTGTGTGTGTGTGTGTGTGTGTGTGTGTGTGTGTCTGTCTGAGGCATAGCTGCAGCACTTCAGAGTTCTTTATCAAACTTATGTGTAAGGAAGCGAGAACCAGCACAAATTGGTAGTTGGAGACTTTGGTGATTACAGACGGCTGCCTTGTCGCCTGTGGTTCAGCTGTGAAGTATTATAATCAATACAGCCTCTGTGAATAAAGGGGAAGATTTAAAATCTAAATCAATTTTGTCCAATGAGCAGAAAGGACCGAAGGCAATCCAGAGCTCGGTGATTAGAGCCATTGATGACCTGAAAAAGACGAGCTGGACATGACCACGATTGCAGACCGTGTCACCACTTAGTCTGTCCATTAGATGGCTTCTTTTCTTGCTCTATGGAAACAGCAGCCAGGCGTGGGTGAGCCAGAGCCAGAGTGGAGCGAGATGTGTGTGTGCACGTCTCAAGGAAGCAGCGCGGCCTTGTGAGACCTGTAAACATCTTTCTAAGTGGAGGGCGAAACAGAGAAGAAGAGAGACGTCTGACAGATGCATCACAGACAGCTGGAGGTAAACAAACCTAAATATTAATTATATCAAAACTGGCCTAAAGTTGAACACTTGAATATATTAAATATTTAAAATTTTCATTAATAAAAAATTCATTAACATAATTAATAAAACAAAGTTAAACTACTGTGTTTGCTACAAATTCTATTTTATAATCCAAGCGATAAAAATAGAGACAGGGTAATAGTTTGACTACGCAAGAGCTTGCTCTCTCTCTCGCTCCCCCTCTCTCTGTCTGTCTGTCTGTCTCTCTCTCTCTCTATTTCTGGAGAGTTGATTCATGCATTTTGCAATTTTGGGCACCCAGGCTTCTAATCATTCTCCATAGAAGTTTGCAAGTTTGGGAAAGCGGCACACTGGTATGTTTCTCCAGTACACATCAAATCAAACCTGAGCTACTATTTCTACAAAATATACGGATCCTGTGGTTAAATGCAATTTTGTGAAACGTGAAAGCTGCTTGAAGTCTGCGCTGTTTGAACAGAGGCAGAGTTGGGAGTCACACACACATCACCAGATGGATGAGCGTTTGCTGGTAATATATGGTACAACCCAATGGGATCACACACTGAGAAAAGTGTTGCAACTTTGCATAAGGAATTCATCTTGAAGCATCTTACAACAAGCTGCCGGGAGCGGCACACAAATCAACACACAACACACACATTTAAGGCTCCTCTGGCGGGTTTAGCTGCGGCATAATTCCAAATAACATCAGAATAAATGATCATCACCTGTGCATGTCAGGCTGCATTTGACTCTAAATTAGGGCGAGTTAGTGTCACTTCACCCAGAGCGGAACTCCTCCAAACGGCATTCAAGAAAATGGCTCAGACAGAAAGGGAGACTGAAGACCTGACACCGGCTCGGCCGCCTCCTATTGTCACAGTGTAAATCAAAGAGCAATCTGGCTGGACAGGTACAGCTTTCACCACGGGTCCAACTGGGGGATTTCAAATACTCAAAGCGGCCTGGATAAAGCCCGGCTGCCTGAAGAATACGTCCACCAGGAGTCAGGGAGAAAATAATAAAAAGCACTGATGGTTTGAGTGCCTGCCCGAAAAGCTGACGTTGACTGCATTTTAATGGCCGACACTTTTGCTGAGGTACTTCGCTTCCCATTCTGTCCTGTAATTTGTGAGTGGGTGGGGGTGAGGGTAGGGTGGGGGGGGGACAAGGCATTCAAAAGGGGACAAGGAGAGGCAGACGGAATGCTCCTGGGAAAAATACGAGGAGAGTAAACAGCCAGGAGGACTCCAAGGACTCACGGAGGGGAGAGGACTATAATATTGCTGTTGAATTATTATCCGTTTATTAGGAAAGAAAGACGGCAGAGTGTCAGAATTACAACATTCCAGCGGAACAGAAGCTCTAAGCAGTTATTAAGCTGTGGCAACCGCCGCTCCTCCAGCTGCACAGTGTCAAATGTGAATTCTTTACAGCATTATGTGACCTCGTTTCAATTTATAATCAAGCGGCTCACTCAAACTTCACGCCGAATCCATTTTGAAATAGTTCTGTAAAAGCTTCACCGCAGCACCTGCCGCTCAAGCAGCACAATGTGGCGTGTTCAACCAATCAATCTCACAATTTCTTAAATGAGATGTGTTCAGACATTGCAGAGTGCGTGTGTGTGTGTGTGTGTGAGGCTCCCTGGTGTATCTGGATGTGGGGTCACAGCAGCGATGCGGGGCTCTGCTGCCACCTTCCTGACCCTCACACAGGTTTAAGAAAGTTTAAGTATATGACAGCCGAGTGTAATGAAAAAGCACTTTTGGACTCTTTGAGCTTGTCTTGTTTACCTCCTCTGCTTCTGAGTGGCACTTTCATCTGTCTTCTCCCCTAATTGGATCCTCTGCACACATTCCCATCGGAGGATCTGCATCTCCTCACACTGGCTGTGCATTTACCTTCCTCACACGCCGCACATTTGCCTCTACGTGTTTACCGCTTCTCCGTATAATGACAGCCTGAGCTTTGCCCCTCGCATTTATTTGCATTTCCTCCCGAACCCTCCCGGTGTCTGAGGCCTCACCTTAAACATCAAAAGCAGCACCAGGAGGGGAGCGACGTGGTGCCATCTAAATGAAAATAAACCCTCAAAAACGGTGCTACAGACGGGCTGCAAACGCTGTGCCCAAGTTTCACCCCCGTCAGGAGAGAGAGAGAGAGGGGGGGGGGAGGGAGAGAGAGCAGAGCCAGAGAGGCACAAACCAACAGTCACAGCACATAAAACAAGCTGATCATTAATGAATGATAGCCAGAGTCTTGGCTGGGTGACTGTGGTTGTTGTTATTCTCTCAATAAACACGACTATCGCTCCCCGTCAATATTCATGCGAGACCTCTTTGTTGATCTCTGTCCGGCTTGTTCCAGGTTGAATCTCGAGCTACTGTGTCGCCTCGCGAGTCTCACTACGTCTTCTTCCCCCAGTGGAGACCAGTTGCCCCCCCGCGGCCTTCCTCCTCCTCCTCCTCCTCCTCATCATGGATCATCATCTGTCACTCTCCCCAAATTTAACAGAAGCTATTTCCATTAAAAGGTTCCATTCCAGTCATTAGCCTGACACTGCATGGTCACATCCCATAAACCCTCTATCAGTCGTTTCTATGTGAAGCTTGGTTCCTCATTTTGTGTCTGAGAAGCTTTGACATGAGCCAGAGTTTCATCACACCTCTGATTCAAATCAAACATCACCTGCAAATCAAGGGGAACAAACCGCCGCCGCCTCCAGCAGCCTCATTACGGGCTGGATCATTATATCTGCTGTGTAGTGTTCTGACGCCGAGGTGTCCAGAGGAAACTAACAAACTAACCGTCTCGCTTTTGACTCGACGCCGCCGCCGTGTTATTTGAGTCGTAGCTGAAAAAAAGCAAGGCGGCGTCTCCGTCGTCTGTGGGGGGAAACGGTTGGCATGATCTGCACCGAGCCCCCAAAAGAGAATGATGTCAATTATAATAAATCTAAATCCGTCAGCTTTCTGTCACCCTTCACATCCCTAATCATTAAGCCTGCTGTAATCACAACTGTGGGACTCATTAAATTCCTCTGCGCTGCTCGCTGGGAAGACAGACAGCCGCCGCCGCCGCTAAAGAGAGGCGCTTTCTGAATCACTGGGCTCTGCTATTATTTCCCCCTAATAGCATCACAACACCACAATAAACAACTGACTCATATTCCCCCCAATAAGCACTGCTAAAATTACATCAGGCGAGTATTCATCCTCGGAGGAAGAATGGCGGGTCATTGCTCCCTGATCCCCTCGTTAGGCCGCAGACGCTCGTCTTGTCAGAAGTGATTGTTCTCGACTGAGACGCCCCAAAATATCAGGTGGAGAGAAGTTTGTACGGCGTAATAACAAGAGAAGAAGAGTGTTTACAGCCACGTTTAGCACTGAAAGGCCGGCGTGTCTCTGTGATGATGAAGAGGAAACACTGAGGAAGCTACAGATCGGATCAAACCACTTCACTTCGTCCCCCGTCGGATTATTGCACACATTGTTTCTTACAGTTGAGTCCTTTTCTGTATTTAGATTTCATTTCATTCCATCTCAGAAGCAAAAGCCTCGTTGCAGCACTCAGGTTGTTCAGGGTAAACGTTTGTTGTCTTGTGTTTGTGTATTAAAAGATCGGTGAATCAATAAGACAGTTGGTTTGGTCTGAAAGCGGCGGCGTGCGTAGCTCCGCTCTTATTTCCATCCTTCCATTCCTGTCAATCCTTCTTTAACAAACATTTAGCGTCGCGGGCGAAACACTCACACTTATCGATTTTGTCACGCTCAGAGTCGCCGCCGCCGCGTCGCCCGTAACTAACAAAGGCGTCGTTACTCAGTGTGCGCCGCAGCGTGAACGCAGGGAGACGGCGCCGCAAACCTGTGAAACTCTCAAAGATAAACGAGCGGCGTTCTCGACAGACGAGGGTTTGAAAAGGATACTTTCCTGGAACTTCCACAGCCACCCTGTAGTCCTGGAAGCTCTTGCTGGGATGGAAATTGAAGATAAAGAGCACATTCGCCCTGTCAAACACAATAACCTTGTCCCCCTCATGCTTGGCGCTGACAAAGGCCTGAAGGTGGGGGAGAGAGAGAGAGAGAGAGAGAGAGAGAGAGAGACGGTGAGAAACAGCCCAAATCTTTGCTTATGAATAATCATTAACTACCTCATCTTGGATTTGGACAGTAATACTGAGGCACATTATATCAGCCGGCTCCACATTTCCAAACAGACAAGCGACGCATTCCCCACATCAAATTTCAGGTGGCACTCGTCGGCAGGGAAACAGGTGCCTGGGGTGGTGTGAGGCTGGCTGTCAGCTTGAGACAGCTGCACACGACGAAGCCACCGCTCTCCTGTGGAGCCGGCTACTGTGAACGTGTCATTAGCAGAGATTATCAATGTCACCCGACCCCCTATTTTTAGTGCCTTGCTCCCCAAAGCCAATTTCATGGCGGCGTATTCACGACGGAGCGCGGAGATAAGCATCCGTGGCGTAGAAGCGTGGAGGTGAAGGAGGCAGCTGACAGGCCTGAGTCCTGCTTTTGTATGTAAATATGAGGGAAACTGTATTTCTAAGTGTGATTAGTTAGTTTTAGATTTCTTCTCAGACGACTTTGGCAGCTCTAAACTTCACACAAAGGAACCCGGAACGTCGATCAGGTGAATAGGGAGTGAGGAATTATGGATTCTTCCCTACAGAACAGCTCGGCCCTCTTCTGATCACTTCAGGTTCCTTTGGACCTGGATACGGACTTGGTCATTACCAAACTTGAAAGCAGTTAAATGTTGGATGTTGTGGTTTGGGTCATTCAATAATAATAGCTTCATATTCTCCTATCAAATTAGTTTGGAATCCATTTTTCCCTGGATGCCTGTAAGCGCTCCACCTTCTGAGGTAACAAAGCGTCTCCACATCCCGGCGCTCCTCTGCTCGGAGCTCCTCAGCTGGGAGGAGCTGGAGGTATTCTGTATTTCTCCAAACAGCGCTGATGAAGTAACCAAATACTAGAAATAATCACCGCCTCCCTCGCTCTCTCAGCCTCCTGTAGGACTTAACTACCGCCCTGATTGGGTGATTTGCCGAAGGACACTTCAACGGCGTGAGAGCTCGCTGTCGGAAGGGTTTGAAATCAGATCCCGGCGGCTGATTGATGGGTATCTGCCTCCCTGCACCACCCAGCTGCTCAGAGCTTTACATAGAAGGGAAACACACCCTTGACACTGACATAACATCTAATATCATAATCCTACACCTCACCTGAAGTGACACAGCAGAGAGTAGCTCATAACACACACACACACACACACACACACACACACACAGTATAGTAGTGCTGTCATCCACCGTATGGCTTTTCAGCAGCAGCCAAGAATAAGAGACCCGATGTGTTTCAGGTCAGTACTGCTGCCAAATATATGCATAATCCCTGCCAGTCGCTTCCTCAGGGATCAGCATTCCCCACCATTCCCCCAGAGGAGCGCGGGAATCAGCCAGCCGAGCTCTGCTGTTCCTGTTCCTTCTCCTCGCACCTCCAGCTCTGAATCACACGGCTTGTGAGAGGTTGTAAAGGCTCCATGTAGGCCGGGGCGCACTTCTGATTGATAGTCCAATATGTTGAGACCATCCTTTACACTACACATGGTTCTAATTATGCTCACTGGTACAGACCCCTCCCTCTCTCTCTCTCCCTCCCTCCCTCCCTCCCTCCCTCCCTCCCTCTCTCGCCTCGGTCTTGCTGGCAAGGAGAAGTGGATGAGAGTGGAACGCAGCAAGGTGAAGTAGCTCTAATCTGAGGACAGAATCGCGGGGATGTGAGGGAGGCGATTTTTGAATCAATTACACAGACTCAGTTCTAATCCCTGTCAATTTAACCACACACACACACACACACACACTCCATTTGCATTATCCCATTACTTTGCTACCAGCCCCTCAAGAGAAAAACACGGCGCCACATCGTTTCTCTCCCCCAAAGGCTTCAATTGCGAGCGAAGAGAGAAGCTGCGGCGTGATAGTGAAATCATTACTGTTCACCTTGACAGCAGCCCCCGAGAAACAAGACGTTCGCTAAAATGAACTCCCTCATTTATCTCTGCCTATTGCGGACCCACGCCTCAATTTGGAGACGGCGGAACAAAGAAAGGTAAAGATTTGTGTTGATGGAGGGCAAAGAGTCAAATGACTATTTAACAAAAACAATTTATCAGTGCATTCGCAGCGCTTTAATGGAGTGAATGTGAGGAGGAACAGCTTCCTTTAGAGGGAGGAACGGAGGAGTGGAGCGCGTACGGAGCGCTTACAATCGCAGTCTGACCTTCAGCGTGTTCACCTGAAGACGTGTGAGGTCGCGCCGCGTTCGTACGGTGCGGGATATTTGGTAAAAACATTTATTTATATCTGGGGAAAGTGCTGCAACCTGTAATATGTTGCAACTACCTATAAACTCTTCTCAAGTACAGTGATTGAATAATATAAATGTTACTTTCCTTCCTTGCAAAATCAGCTGTGCACAGGCTGAATAGTGCTCCAGATGTAGCTGAGGTGATATTTCAAGCATTTGTGTCACTGTGAGAGAGTGTGTGTGTGTGTGTGTGTGCGTGTGTGCAGTGTGTGTGTGTGTCCTTACAGCTCCAGCAGCCAGCCAGCCGTACTTGTCCTCGGTGCGGTTCATGTCCCGGTCAAAGGCGTAGAGCTGACGGTAGCGGAGGTTATCGGCGTCCACAAGGTTAAACTGCCGTCGGGCGTAGTGGTAACTCTGATTGTTTCCCACTCTGGGGAAATCCAGCCACTCCGGATGCCCAAATTCATTCCCTGCGACACGGAGAAGATTATTACATAGGATGTGGGTAAATGCAGGAGACTGACACACATTCTCCATGAATTAGCATAGATTTTGTCGATTTTTTTAAGCAGATGAAGCGTGAGAGAGGGAGAGAGAGAGAGAGAGAGAGAGAGAGAGAGAGAGAGAGAGAGAGAGGGAGCGAGGGGCCACAAAGCGCAGTCAGCAACATGTTTATAACCTGCAGCTACGCCTCCCTCGGCAATTCTGCAAAAAAAAAAAAAACCTCTTGCAACTTTTCACCCTTTATGCCCATCCTGTCGCCCAGGAAACGGGACGCTTTCATGGATAAACCTTCAAACAAAAAGCCAACACAGGTGGAAACACTGTGGGAAAATAAAATCCCACCGCTTTCATTTGAGTTTTCACTTTTTCAACAAAATATACACCCGCATTAATTCACCGGCAGATATTCATCTATTATTTCTTCATAACAGAGAGCAAACTTCCCGGTGTGTGTGTGTGTGTGTGTGTGTGTGTGTGTTGGGAACAGAGGAGGAACTGCAACAGAACTATTGAGGACACAAATGAGTGCAGAGCAGGAAGTCTCCAGGAGATCTGTCTCCCTGCACAATATTCATTCATTCAAATCAAGCAAAGTGTCGGCTGTGCTTCGTACTGAGCCGCTCCACAGAATTGTTCTCTTCAGGTTCTTTAGCGTGAGAGGGAGACCGGATGTTAGAGGTAGAATAGATTTAGAAGACACACACACACACACACAGAACACGCACACACGCAGCACAGAGTGTGTACATTAAGCTGTGAGCACATAAGTGTAGGAGTGAGCCGTCCCGACGCCACTGTCCTCTCACGCACAGTGATGAGATAATGAATCCGTCACTGGATGTCAAGGAAACGTCACAAAACAACAGTGGGGATAATTGAAACCCTGGCAGAGGAAGAAGCAGGAAGACGTGAGACACAGAGAGGAAGATGCACCACAACAGAGTAGAGACTCGATGTTTGTTTGACGCAAAAAGCCCCCCCAGCTTCTCCCCCCCAGCCCAATCTACTTCAAAAGAAAAAGGATATAAAAACAGATTGATGGGATGAAGCAGAGCGGATTGGGAGTGACGGCAGATTCTAATGAAATGCATTATGTAGGTGTTAAAGAAATGGGAAAACAATGAGCGGTGGACTCCAAACGGAACAAACCCACTGCAGCAAGACAGAGAGAGAGAGAGAGAGAGAGAGAGAGAGAGAGAGAGAGAGAGAGAGAGAGAGAGGAGAGAAGGAGAAGGAGAGAGAGACTTTTCCTGTGACATCTGCGTGAATAATAAAGCCTCCCACGCAGCTCAACTTGAAATGTAAAGAAGAGAATTACAAGTCAGACTTTGTCTCCTTCCTGAACTCCAGCAGCAGCAGCTTGAGTGCAACACAACCTCAGTAACACTGTGCGGTGTCACACACCTGCTCTGATTGTTCACAGTGTCAAACGTCTCTGAGCAGCTTTCATGATGACTGATTAGAGGACAGACTTTGTTTCCGTCCATCTTCCTCTGCTTCCACTCCTATCACTCACGGCGTCCCTCAGGGTTTAGTATCAGGCTCTACTCCGCTTTGTTTGCTTCGGCTTCATCTTGGCTGCCGTTTCCTTTGACGCAGGCGACCACTGTTAATAAAGTGTGACTATAAAACCACATGTTGGCCTTGAATCTTTGAGCAACGGTCTTATAAAGATCATTAGAAACTCTATTGAGACATTTTTATTCATAAATATATTTTTCTATCCACTTGGTTCCATCCCTGCACTGGTTAACTTTGTGCTCTGCCAGAGTCCCCGGTGATTGGACCCAAACCAGACTGTGGTCACTGCTCCTCATTACGCAGAATTATCATCACTCTGATTCAATCAGTGGGGAAAGTAGCAGCAGCAAGAAGCTAACTAAACACGCCGCTGCTATTGTGGTTCAATGCAGAACAGAATCATTAACTCACCTTGGGCACAATAATTCAAACGGTGCCGTGCAGAACACAAAGAAAAAATGCAGGTTTTCAAAAGGCTTGGAAGAAAGAGATCCTCTGAGAAAACCCTCAGCCAGCAGAAGCTCATAAAAGAAGGAGCGCAGTGGGAACAGAGGCTGGGCTCGCCATCGCAGCCCGTAACTGCATTCACACGTTTCCAAAGGGAAGTACATTCAACCAACGCTGACAAGGACATGGTCAAAATGAAGATGAATGAAATATTAACAGAACATTTCGCACAAACGCGGCCACAATGAACCCACTGGCTGTCTGCAGGCGGCGTGATATGGAGACGTGTCAAGTGGGAGCAGAAGCAGCAGCGACAGAGGATCGTCTCCATCTGGTGCAACAGGTTACAGCCTTGAAGAAGGAGCAACCTAATGAATAAGCTCATGATTACTTGAAGGAACCGGTTCTTTAGGATTTATTTAAAAATAAAACCCACACTATGGTTCTCGTACACTCTTATAAATATGTGATGCTCAATGCAACATTTACTACAGTGCATAATTTATTATAATACCTTTTCTCCCTCCGTCTGTGTTGTCAACACCTACTTTTGAATTCCTACATTTCCCAGAATGGCTTTGACAAGCCTGAGGGATCTTGGTTCTTTGTGTTACACTGTGTTGCATATGTGTAGTTGACGGGATCCGGAGCAACCACAGTACATTGCACATTCTTACAGCTGAGAAGCCAAAGCTGAAACAGATCAATGCCACGATGTGCAATACACCGTTCAGACCGCAAACCCCCCCAAAAAGAGAGAGGTTTGCTGTATTTCACACGCCACCGATGACAGATCCTTACAGATGCAAGCTCCAGCTGCACCGCATCCTCGCCTATGTGAGCCGCGGGTATTCAGCCGTGTGTGTGTGTGTGTGCCGCCCAGGGTTGAGTGTGTATGCAGCATTTTGTTCCAAGCGCAAAACTGCAGCAGGTGATACCGCTGATTACTTCCTCCTCTGTGGCTGAAGATGTGCTAATCAGTGAAATCACCTGGTGTCGTCTTGGCTCGGAGCAGGAATCTGCATCCACTCAGCTCTCTGTGTGACATGTGGCTGAATCCCCCCTCCAGGCCAGCGTGGAGACATTAAGCAGCCCTCCAGCCCACATATTGCTTAGTTGTAGGCAAATTTCCGCAAAAATCAGCAAAAATAAAATGCAAATGGATGCATTTCCACCAACTAGTGCTGCTCGCAAACACGCAGGTGTGACAATTAGATGTCGTAATCTGGTGCATCACGCCGCAGTCACTGCTGCTTCCCAGCTAAGACGCCAATTAGTTTAATGAAGGAATACTTATCCTCTTCCACACACGCACACACAGTTTTCAGGCAAAAGCGGAGGGTCGCCTGCAACGAGAGTCTGTGACCAGGTTCACACCGGCGTGTTGTGATTACACAGCATGAGTCCTGTGACCACACAGTTCATGGAGTCCAGGCTGTAACATTAATGATGTACGTTTGTCTGCAGCAGGAGAAATAAACAGAGGAATAAACAACAAGAGGCTTTCTTCAAATCCTCTCTCACCTTTATCCAAAACACAAACTTTACACCTCAGCCAAGCACTTTTCTCCCCTGATAGCTGGTATATATGTATACGTTCAATCACCGCGCCAAAGTTTATGGGTTGAAGAAGTTTTGCTGTCCAATCATAAGGATTCTTTCCATTCAAACTAAAGTGGAGTAACCTGAATCCTGTATCCACTGCTGGGGCCGGAGAGCAGCAGAGTCCCTGAACGCCACATTTTCCTCAAACTGGTTTGAGCCGGAGAAGCCTTTCAGGTGAATAGAAAAATGCCTTCAATCAAGGAAATTCCGTCGGGTGATTGCTCCGGAATCTCCCAGACATCTCACCTGAACGACTCACAGACTATAGAACGCTTCAGCTTCTCTTTCTTCTTCTCTCCCCCAAAATGTCATGCATTTCCATTCAGGTTGTTCAGGCCCACAGTTTAAAATGCACATATCAATGTAGAAGCCTGCACCTAAACATGCACCTGCACCTATATACTGCTGCGGCTGTCGATGCAGAGATAATGATCCTCAGAAGAAGTCTTACGTTAGCTCATGTGACCTTCTGACCTCTTAAGCAAACTACACATGTACCAAGACATGCAAAGTACTGTGTGCTATTTCATATCATTCAGGATGTAAATGTTTTGTATTTAACTTTAATAGGCAATCAGCGGTGAGTAATTCCTTCTCACACACCGGCATGTTGAGAGGTTCTTGTGTACACTAAGGCAGAGACGGCGAGAGGAGGAGGAGGTGAGTGATTTCCGGCGCAGGTTCATTCGGCACTCGCTGAAACCTGACGTCTCATTAGAGGTTTAAAGAAACACGTTGGATACACCTGCATTAGTTAATCACTCCCCTCATTCACCGGCTCCTGACTGTAACACACCGGTGTGTATTCCTCCCGTACGGCCGCATTAATCACCGTGATAATCGCCTTCCTCTGCCTCTTCATGGCTGAAACAAAGCAGATAGCGCCCGGCTCTGCCAGAGTGAAATATGATGGATTCAGAGGTAAGTAAAAACATCATTTCAGTCTCATAATATACAGTGGGGTGCGAAAGTTTGGGCACCCTTGTTAATTTTCATGATTTTCCTTTATAAATCATTGGTTGTTAAGATAAAAAAATTCAGTTAAATATATCATATAGGAGACAAACACAGTGATATTTGAGAAGTGAAATGAAGTTTATAGGATTTACAGAAAGTGTGCAATAATTGTTTAAACTAAATTAGGCAGGTGCATAAATTTGGCCACCACAAAAAAAAATTAACTCAATACTTAGTAGATCCTCCTTTTGCAGAAATAACAGCCTCTAAACGCTTCCTATAGCTGCTAATGAGAGTCTGGATTCTGGTTGAAGGTATTTTGGACCATTCTTCTTTACAAAACATCTCTAGTTCATTCAGGTTTGATGGTTTCCGAGCATGGACAGCTCTCTTTAAGTCACACCACAGATTTTCAATAATATTCAGGTCTGGGGACTGAGATGGCCATTCCAGAACCTTGTACTTGTTCCTCTGCATGAATGCCTTAGTAGATTTTGAGCAGTGTTTAGGGTCGTTGTCTTGTTGAAAGATCCAGCCCCGGCGCAGCTTCAGCTTTGTCACTGATTCCTGGACATTGGTCTCCAGAATCTGCTGATATTGAGTGGAATCCATGCGTCCCTCAACTTTAACAAGATTCCCAGTCCCTGCACTGGCCACACAGCCCCACAGCATGATGGAACCACCACCAAATTTTACTGTAGGTAGCAGGTGTTTTTCTTGGAATGCTGTGTTCTTTTTCCTCCATGCATAACGCCCCTTGTTATGCCCAAATAACTCAATTTTAGTTTCATCAGTCCACAGCACCTTATTCCAAAATGAAGCTGGCTTGTCCAAATGTGCTTTAGCATACCTCAAGCGGCTCTGTTTGTGATGTGGGCGAAGAAAAGGCTTCCTCTGCATCACTCTCGCATACAGCATCTCCTTGTGTAAAGTGCGCCGAATAGTTGAACGATGCACAATGACTCCATCTGCAGCAAGATGATGTTGTAGGTCTTTGGTGCTGGTCTGTGGGTTGACTCTGACTGTTCTCACCATTCTTCGCTTCTGTTTATCCGAGATTTTTCTTGGTCTGCCACTTCGAGCCTTAACTTCAACTGTGCCTGTGGTCTTCCATTTCCTCAATATGTTCCTAACTGTGGAAACAGACAGCTGAAATCTCTGAGACAGCTTTCTGTATCCTTCCCCTAAACCATGATGGTGAACAATCTTTGTTTTCTGGTCATTTGAGAGTTGTTTTGAGCCTCCCATGTTGCTACTCTTCAGAGAAGATTCAAAGAGGAGGGAACTTACAATTGCCTTAAATAACCTTACACCTTGAACCTTAAATACTCTTTCTCATAATTGGATTCACCTGTGTAAGGAGGTCAAGGGTCACTGAGCTTACCAAACCAATTTTGAGTTGCAATAATTCATTCTAAAGGTTTTGAAATCAATAAAATGACAACAGTGCCCAAATTTATGCACCTGCCTAATTTAGTTTAAACAATTATTGCACACTTTCTGTAAATCCTATAAACTTCATTTCACTTCTCAAATATCACTGTGTTTGTCTCCTATATGATATATTTAACTGAATTTTTTTATCTTAACAACCAATGATTTATAAAGGAAAATCATGAAAATTAACAAGGGTGCCCAAACTTTCGCATCCCACTGTAGCTGCAGCACTGCCATCTGAGGGAGAATGCTGGGAATTAAAAGCAAACAAACACGCAATTTCGTAGCTCTGGTTCATGTCTCTTAAACGCTGCCTCAAGAATAAAGCTTTAAATACAGAGCAGGTCATTTATGAAGCGCGGCGGCAGATTGAACCTGTTCCCTTATTCATACACACCTGTTTGCCCTGGAAGAGGCCTTACTACTGTAGATCCTCATTTGCATGTCAAGGACAGGTTTTGTGTCTGAGAGATGAAATCTCTATGTGCGTCTAAAATGTGTTAGTGATCAATACATCTGACATCTTTTAATCTATTTATTCAAATGGAGAGATTTGATTTGATCTCTTCCACATTCTAGTAGAGCTGCATCTCCCTCGTTCACACACACACACACACACACACACACACACACACACACACACACACACACACACACACACACACACACACACACACACACACACACACACACACACACACACACACACACACACACACACACACACACACAGGAGTATAAACATCTGTCGTGGCGGTGGAGGAGTTTCCCCCTCTGGTTTGTCACGTGCACTTTGCTTTTACACACCCAGCAGCTCATCACCATGGTGATCCTCGCTGCTTCTTCTGTAAGCCTAAATGATCAGGACGTATATTTACATACGTCTTAAAAAGATCTGGTGTTAAATAAGTTACAGCCTGATTTGATTGACAGGCGTCTCAGCCTGTCAGAGCTGAACTTGAACTGAAGTGACTGCTGCTTGCTGCTCACATCTCAACTCTCCCGGGACCCCACTCCTCCCAAAAGCTGATTTTCTGGATCCAGAAACTGACAACCACAGAAAACCAGAAGCACACTTGATGTCACTTCCTGTATGTTCATCTGCTGTCTCTGCCTAGAACCCTCACATCTGTGCTCTACAGGGGCCCAAACTGGCTCATCTTCATTTACTGGTCTATACTTAAACACTACTCTCCCTTAATGCAGCACTGTTGTGAACACTGAGTGAAAACAACCTTTTTTTATACCGTTCAGGCCCAAGCATGCTCGTCTCTGATTGGTGGGTTGCATTGGGTCTGACCTGGCAACAATCAGAATCACTTTATTTGCCAATTAAGTTTGCACTTCAGAGGAATTCACAGGAACAAGTGGCACAAATGCCCCATAAATACCTTGTATGTTGTCGGTGTGTAGGCGGGTAAATTCAAATGTGTTACATTATGATGTAATCATGACACAGAAGCAAAGGATCGATCAAACACAAAGCTATTATGGGCCGTTTGGAACCAATGGGTTTGTCTGTCCGGATGCATTCCAATTCTTTTTTTATATTAGACCAATTGAAAGCAGGGGAAACAATAAAAGATTATGTCACCTGTGGAGCCAAAATGCATAATGACAATACTCAGAGTTATGGTTCCAATAATGATATGATTAATGGGGGGCAACCATGTTTACACAAGGTTATGTCGGACAGCTTTTCAGCCGGCACATCCCATTACTCCTCTGCACGGCCCTGCATCAGATAAGGGCCTGACAGTTACACGCTCCCCTCAGTAATTAGCAGCAACGGGAAGGAGCCAAGGATCAATGTATTTTCCATTGGAGGGATTCTGGCAAAGGACAATCGATATGGGAATGGGAGGGGATGGGATGGCGGGAGAAAAAACAAAAACAAGCTGCAGACGAGATGGAATGATTACTTGCTAGATTGATTTCTGGTTAGTGTGTTAATGTAGAGCAACACTCTGAGTTTACACATAAAGGTTCCTGCTCCAACAACAGAGGTGGGATTGGAAAATTCATCAAAAACCACCAGCATGAGAGCAGTTCCCTTTTTTTTCCCTGAGATTATCTATTTAAAATGTATGAAGGGGAAATTCAGTGTGTGCGGAGGTCCGCAGTGTAACGGCAGCCTGTTGCACAATCCCATGAATACATAGGAGAACCTTTAGCTCCATTATTTAGACGGTAAATCTGCAAGGTTATCCAAAGTTTCTGCGCAGCCCTGAAAGTCAGGAAGTGAGAGCGTTTCCATTCCATCCCTGCTGATGTAATGATAAAACCACTGAGGCGTTTCATTACTGCCACGCCACTTGGCGCTTTAATGTCATTGACACTCCAACAACCTTTACTGTATCCATCTCACGCCATCTCAAATCCTGATGCTCCCCTGTCCCGGCGCCGTGTGCGGCTTTCTATCGGTCACGAATAAATAAATGGGATTTTCGTGGCGAGGCACTTCAAATAGATTTGCTTGCTCAAACTCTTTGCTGTTGCTCAGCACTTGTTAAACGGCTCTGCAACCATCGATCCAATAACATGAATGTCATTTGCATTTATGTGATTTCTTCTTGGGAAATATTATTGTGATGCTCATCTTAAACTTTGCAACTTGTACTTCAGTGGGATGTGACCTCACAACCTCGTCTCCAAACAAATATGTTCAAGAGTAACTAACCTGCAGTGGCACTTTACTGCATATTCACCCGTTGTGCTACAGCAGGAAACACTGTCACTTTCTTATAAAGCCTCCAGAGTTCCTGCAGGTGTGTCAGCTGGATGGACACATTGTGGGCGGATGTGAAGGAAGTGAAATGTAGGCTTTTCTGTTCTACCGTTTCTCTTTAAAAAATAAAAAGCTTTAAAATGAGTTCCCCCTATAAAAAGACACTCTGTTTTCTGTTGTTGCATTTGCAATGATGCAATGTCCATTTCTCCTCTGCACTGCTCCATTCTGTCTGTCTGCCTGAGGCCTGAGCAGCACACACACACACACACACACACACACACACAAGCTGACAGAAGGACACTAGGCTGCTTGTGTGTGTCAGGTCATTTGAAATGGGTTAAATGTCGATGTAAACATGTTACAGACATAACGACTCATCAGAGCTGCTGCTTTCAGTCCATGACCTTTGCTTTTCTATGGACATGACCTCCAGCACAGTTGAACACTTGCTCCCTGGTATGTTACACTATAAAAGAAATGGAAAACAACAAAACGACTAATACGCCCCCTTAAAACACATCTTTGATCCATTACTTTCTTCTCTCTTTTGTCCCCCACATGATTCCCTTTCCGTGTCTAAACGCCGGCCTCCTCTCCACATCTCTGCTCTTAAATCCACCACACATGAATTTCCTCACGCTGTCACGTGATTTGACAGCGTGAGGAAATTCTAGTTTGATTTGCGTGTTTGTTTGTTTTTTTTGTCTGAACAATTCCTGAAACTCTAATTAAAGAAAAACGAAAGACATTACAGTGAGTCATTTCCTCTTCCTCCAGGACGTTGTGCCACTAACGGAGGAGCTTGTCCTTTCTCCCAATTTACTGCCTACACAATTCTGCAGAAATGAAACTGATACATTAATTTATGCATGACAGGAATAAACAAAAACAGGAGAAACCCACTGGCACAGACTACAAGTCCTTACTGTCTGTCTGCCATCTTAAATCAGCTACAGAACTGGAGGAAAACAACTCACGGAAAGGGAAGGGAAGAACTTCTCTGAAGAAATCTGTGCAAAGTGAAGGAATGGAGGACGGTCACATACGACACACAGCATCCTAAAGGCCCTGGCAATAAACTGGCTTCAAGTCCGGACAGGGCCAAGCTGCATCAGCACCAGGAACCGGCTTTGATCTGGAGGTTAAAGCTTCTCACAGCCCAGCGACGCAAAGAGCCAGAGCACCATTAGGAGCTGACTTCACCTGGCAAAGTGAGACACGTCCCCACTTAGACCGTGAAAACTAAAAGGGTGATGGATTCAGAAACAGGTTTTCTGTTGAAGATGTGAAAGAGAGCCGAGTTTAGTTAGGAAGAGGTGAGAGGGTCTGTGTTTGCACTCTCCTCCTGTAGATCAGATAGACTAAAGTGGAATCTCTCCCGGAGCTTTCTAGGGCTTCAAACCACCACCAGTTTATCTGCACAAATTGTTATTATCTTAACAAATCTTGTAGGTTAAAAATGTAAAATGTCCGGAGTGAATTTGACTAAATCACGATCCTGCCCAGGACACACGGATACGGATGATGGATGGACGGATGAGCGATTAAACAATCGCCACAAAACACCTAGAGATTTAGCTTCTGTCCTGGATAAGTGAAGCAGAAGGTAACACACTGCTCTGTCACACACACTCATATTGCTCCATATGCAGTTTAACTTAAGTGCATTGAGTCTTAAATGTGAACTCGTCACCTATCGAGAGCTTTACTCGCTTAAAATGAGATACAAGTCAATATTATTTATTTATTCCTCTATTTTTACCCTCTTCCTCTCCAGCAGGTCAGACAGGTTGTTAATTCTACAGAGCCTTTCTATGGAATTAATGCCTTTGACTTCTGTGCTTTGTGTGTTCCAGGTTGCTCAAACTCCCACGGTTTAATGACATAACGCACACAATTTGGAAGTATAATGGCGCATTAGTGCACCTGGGATGTTTAAGTTGCATTGCAGAGACAAACTGCACGCGTGACTGCTAAGAACAGAAGGTCAAAGGTCAACTCGGGAAGCCACTGTGCACAATCCAGCATCGACAACGATTAGTCCCGGGTATTGACTCCATGTTTTTGGCCACGACTTTCCCTTCCAAATAAGCGTGGGCTTGTTTACAGTCAGTGTGCACGCCGCTGCGCCCTTCTGGACTCTGGGGAGAGGAGTGATGGCCAAAACAAGGCTGCAGGAAATCTGAATGCTCATTAGAAATAATAACAAATGCCATGAGAGGGGATGAATAAACTGTTCAATGAAATTATTATTATTATTAGGCTGTGCACACTTATCCAAATACTAATTCCTAATTTAGGAGTGTTCCTTAACCACTTGTTATTCTCAGATACAGTTAATAAACGTTTCTAAACCCTGAGCAGTGACTGTAGCATCACAAACCGAGGGAAGACAAAGATCAGAGAGCAAAGCAGCCTGGAGCGCCACTTTATCCCCACCGAATAACTGACATAATTACTCTCAACCGTCCTTCAGCTGACCATATGAGGTCAATGCTGTGACATCGTCTTCAAAGGGAGCCGCCCTGTTCTGAGCGTCAGTCAGGAGAAGCTGCTTTGATGCCTCTCTCTCCCCCCACACATCAAGCCACTTTGAGGGATTTCTAAGTGTTGTGGCCGACCGGCCCGAAGGGGCTGAAGCGTCACAAATGGAACGTGTTCCCTCTTCACTCCCTGGTTAACTCTCTTTAATCATTTAAGTTTATATAACGCGGCGAATAACCACTCGTAATGAATCCGGGGGAAGCAGCTGAGGCATTCTGAGGAGTGTTTCCTTCAGACGGCGAGCTCAGCCAGGACACCGAGTCAGCAGGTGGAGCTACAATGCTGTGGATGGGAAGTGTGTGTGTGCTGATTCACACTCGGCCGGAGAGCGGCACATGCACGGAAACACATTTCCTCCCGCCAAGGTCAACTTGCAATATCATTAATTATCACTTTATTATCTTTAGCAGCAGGCCTTGGTGCAGACAAACCGTAGCTTAGATGGGCGGTGAATATGATGAGCATCTGAGCACTGACGGAAGAAATTGGATCCATTTGAAAAGCCTATCTGATGTTAGACGAGGCCTTTTGTCCTTTATTTCACCGTGAGCTCGGGAAAATAAGTGTAAGCCAATGTCAACCCCACTTCTCAAGCTTTCTTTGATGCTTATCTTCAGCCTTGACTCGCTGGTGGCTAGTTACTCCAGAGATGTAGCCCTGGAAGAGAGCTAACAAATCTAATAAGTTACATTTCCCCCCAAACGGAGGAAAGGCACTAAGCCCACTTCAAGCTTTTTCTATCCTTTGGGAGGAGAAGATATGTTTACTGGTGCTCAGGTAAAATTTCAGACCCGACTACGATACAACACACACACACCTCCATCAAATGGCTTCACACCCACGGCAGCAGGGCAAACCAACACAGTAGGGATCGCCTTATCAATTAAATATTTATACTTCAGCCTATTTCTGCCTGCTGCCTGTGGAGGCCTGTGGACGGACAGCAGGATGAATGTGTGTTTCTATCTGTTCAGTGAGCACTTAGGGAGTGTGGAGTGTGTGCCTGAGGGCCGCGCTCACATTCAGCTGCAGCTCAGCTCACCAGAGACTCCGGCCTTTGTGTTCAGAAAAGAGAGGGAACCTGACTCACACTCAGGAACTTGACCTTTGGACTCACAAACCACCACAGACTTGCAAAATGAAAATATATCAATGATCGCATTGTAGATTTTGTGACCTATGATGTAATTATATGATAAAATGAAGTGTCCTTCTTTTTAAAAACTGAATATAACCTGATTAGTTTTACCATCTGGATTTTATTTCCTTCACATTACACATTTTTGGAAGAGTTTCATAATGCAACAGGACACTTTTCACTTTAATTGACAGTAAACAAGGTCATCCAGCGGTGAGCGTGGCTCACTGGCAGCTTTGTGTAATAGGAAGTGAGGAGAACACTGGAGAGAAGGTCTGTTAAAGTAACAATCCCCAAACAGTTCAACTGCCTCTGCCCATTCACTGGAAGATTTCCCCTTAAAATGTTCCATTATTATGAGTTTGCCCTTAAGAGTTTGATCCATTTTTTTAATATTTACATTTTTCATATTCTGGAAAATAACTACCTATAGCCCTAACATGACTCCATGGCCGGTGACATCATTTCATCTTATATAATGAATAAAATATGAGTTCATATTTCGCATTATGCTCATTTTGTGTCGTTACTTTGAACCGTTAAGGAACCCATTTTACTATCTTTTAGTATTTCCATATTTATAGTGTAATATAGTGGAGTGTGTGTGTGTGTGTGTGTGTGTGTGTGTGTGTGTGTGTGTGTGTTAAACACTGTGAGTTGCAAAATCTATAGAAATGAATCCAGTAATGCAAACTCATAGTGAGTGGAGTGAAGTGAAGGCCTGGGGATGAGGCTGTGGGCCTGTAAAGTCCTTTGAGACATTGTGATATTGGTCTATACAGATAAAGCTGACTGAACTTGACTGGATACATCAGAGTGTCTTGCATATTAAAGCCTTGCAAAGGTTGGAAAATAGACTCCCTGATGAAAGTCCAAATGAAAGAGAGAGAGAAAAGAGAGAGAAGAGAGAGAAGAGAGAATCTATCACCTCTGACACCGCCGCTCTCCATGACACATTTATAAATATCTGACTTTAGAGTGCGTCAGTGTGAATTATAATGATATTAAGCCTTCACTCACCTATAAAGTTGAGGTAGCCCTCTCCACCCAGACTGTGTGTGAGGAGGCGGATCATCTTATGCAGCTGCATGCCGCGGTCAATGACGGCCGTCATTGGAATCTCTGTGCTCATGTTGGTGTACATCTCTTTGTCCATTAGCCAGAAGGCCAGCGACTTATCTCCCACCAGAGCCTGGTAGTAGGACAGTACAGGGTCCATTAACCACAGATCAATCACGCTAACTACCCTGATGCTGGTGCGGGTGGAAGGTGGATCCTACCTGGTCGTGGCTTTCTGCATACGCGATGCATTTCTCCCCGTAGCGTCTGTTGGTCAGCGTGTGGACAATATTGCCCATGTCCCACTCCTCATCCTTGAACTCCTTCAGGATCTAGTGTGTGACAGAGAGGGGGTTATGGAGGAGGGCGGTGATAGATGTGTGAGCTCACCGATCCATTTGGAGTCTGACTGATGTCTGAGGCTCAGTATTACACTCTGGCCCGGCAGTTGGCAGGCTTCCTACCTATCTGGACTTTTCTCTGGGTTACACTTCTTTCTCAGATCAATCTCTGTTTTGACATCTCTATATCCCCACCGTGAGTTATGTCCACCTATGAATGGCGGTAATGGAGTTTTTAATAACTTCTACTACAGCCCATGGGTGGTAAGGCATCAACGTTCCTCCACCCCAGATGGGCAAGGTCACAGCCCTTCATCCCAAATAGAAAGATCCCACAATAAATTCAACCCTGGAATCAATGCTCTGCCACTGGACAGCCTACACACACACACACACACACACACACACACACACACACACACACACACACACACACACACACACACACACACACACACACACACACACACACACACACACACACACACACACACACACACACACACACACACACACACACACAGCCACTGAGTTACTTTCACAGGTCAGAAGTAAACACAAGTCACCATAACATGCCTCTGCAAAGCAACAGCATCTTCCTCCACTGAGCCTCTGCTGCTGCTGTGTCTGTATCTTCCTCCTCCTAATGAGTCAAACCCGCAGAGGGAAATGAGAAGAGAGAAGCCAAAGTGCTGCAGAGGGCGCAGAGATGATTTCATTAACCAGAGAGGTGACAGAGAGCCACACTATCCGTCGTTGCAAACTTAAGTATGCCCTTCCCGAAAAACCCCGTGTGATAGAGTGTGTGTTTGGGCGAGCGCAGGCCGGTCCGTCTGGGTGACAGGCCCAATACGCCGGGTGGAATTGGCCCCGACAGCTGATTGACAAGTCGGGAAACCTTTATATTACTCTACAGAGCCATAATCCTCTGAGCAAAGAGAGTAAATGTGCCGATCAATACGTCTGCGATGAACTGACTGCTCCACCTAAATAGAGGTTATCCCCTCTCTATACATCACCATCTGCTCGCCCCTCGCCACCCCTCCTCACCGAGACTTGTGCGGTTTCCGCGTTAGCGATGGCCGAAGGAAACCGAGGCTAAATCTCAGCCGGGGCCACTTGTCATCTACATGTACGACTAAATGTGGCACACGTCTTCCTAACTCCCTGTGAGTCCGCACAGCACAGCCGGAGATTCTCAAGCAGTGGCTAATTTTAGATTTAAGCTCAACATCAGAAGTGGCCTGAGTGAACAGCTTACCTGGGCTAGAAACGACATCACACCCAGCGTTAAAAACAAACAAGTGAGAGTTTCAGTCTCAATTTAAAGCTGCTTTTGGAAATGTGGAGACGTGTTTTAGTTTAGTTTAGTTTACCGCTGCAGAATGTAGATTCATTTCTCCAAGCTGCCTGTTAAAGGTTAAGAAGAACACGGTGCTCATATTGTTAGTGCACATTTCAGTATGATCGCTTCTGCTTAGATGTAAATATATGTGAGGAGGTTGGTCTTGGCAGAAATGTGCAGAATGTCCAAAAGTGAAATATCTTTGCTTGGCTTTGTTATTATTCTTTACTGCCCACTGCATTTCAATCTTTTGATAATAAGACTTGATTTAAATGTAACTCCTGTTGAGTAACTTCAGCATGTACTATGTAATTGTACTGTGTAATACAATAGCCTTAATTACAAAACTTGACTCTAAGAAGAAATTCATTATTATCTTATGTCCTGGTGTGGTTGATCATAAATACTTTGTAACATTATTTGCTGTTGCAAAGCTTAGAATGCAACACGGACCCTTTCCTACTCTTCAGCCCAGCTAAGCGAACGGCTCCACAGCTTGAGCCCCCCCCTGAGTCCGTCCACCCGCCCGCCTCCACATTCACGCCACAATCAGACACTTTACACTTCCTTATGAATCATTACAATTCAATTCGACCGCAAAAAAAGTGGTCCGGGAGCAATTAATCTGGCAGCGAGTCTGTCGGCGTGGAGACGGGAGTGACTGGGTTGACGACTTCGCTACCACCAGCTCACCCACATCAACCCCGACCAGCCGAGCTGCCTGGCACCACTGACACGCCACTTCATCAATGATAATGAGCAGTGCACAAATCTTACTTTACAAGCCGGCTGTCAGGAGCCAACCAGAGCGCCCAGATTAATTAGGCAGAGCCGGCGGATTAAAAAAAAAAAAAAGAAGGGAGAAAAAAGAGCAGTGTGGGATGAGGTCATCTCCCTGCCACTGACATCCTGTGCGAGTGATTCAAGAGTCTCTCCGCCCGCCGCCATCACACGGTCCTGGAGCTGCACGAGGACTCGCAGGCGGGGAGCCATTTAGTGCAAACCCCCTCGCTTCTTCACGTCGGGCTTCCTGCCTCTTCTGCCTCTGCAAACACGTCCGCTGGATGTGTGTGTTTTTCCCGTTGCTATGGGGACATCTGCTCTTCACACACGTAGCGCCGCCCCCGGACGTGAGCGGCGAGAGAAGGTGTGTAACACTCGATCCCACGGATCAAGCGAACGCCTCCCCATCTCCGTGTTTTCACTGTTTTGGAAATTAATGAACTTTCCCCCGCCCACGCAAATGTCTTTGCCCGGGGCTTTGCTCGACTGAAAGGCACTCCCAGCTCACCGCACACTTTTCCCTGTAATAAGCTGACGCCGGAGAAGCTCACACGCTCTAAATCCTGCGCTGCCAGTTAACACAATGCAAGCAAGGGCCTCCCAGGGCAAAATGAGCTGAGAGAGTGAAGCCAACACGCCGCTGTGAGTGAAGGCAAACGGGGTGAGACTGCAAAGGGGAGGGGCTAAGACAGCGAGCGAGCAAGCGAGCGGAGGAGAAGCGGCAGAGATGTTGACATTAAAGTGTAGGTGATTGAAAGGTTTGTGTCGGTGGAGGTTGGGCATCTATCTGGATGGAAGCTGAGCCGATGATGAGGAAACTGTGAAGGCGGTTAGGCTCGTTTAGTTTAAACAGAGTAACGAAAACAGAAAAGGAGAGCAGCGACCTTGAGGTCAAACCGAGGAGTCAAAGGGAACTAGGGAACACCAGAGAGACCTGAAACCCGCTCGCCTTCCACCTCGCCTGCTTGTAATTGTTTAAACCCCGTCTCAATCTGCAGCAGCTGGAGGGAAGCTGCCTTTGTAACGTTATCCATTAGGAGTGACAGCACTTTACGCTCATATTCAGATCAGAATCGCCCAAACTTGTGCAGCGCGCTCCTTATCTGGCCCTCTCATTAGGATATCTTCATTTTTCACAGCCTGTTGGCCTTAACCGCCTTCTGCAGCCAGCAAATGAGTCGTATCAATCAGTCATGCCGAGGACGAAGACGCAGCGTGAGGCCCAGCTGGAGGCGGGGAGGGAGGGAGGGGGGGGGGGGAGAGAGAGAGAGAGAGAGAGAGAGAGAGAGCGCGCTGCATGATTACTTTTCTTGGTTCTTTCTGTATTCTGGCCCCACAACATACATTCACACACACACACACACACACACAGAAACACACACACACACACACCTCACTGGAGGCCCCACTTCAGTCCATTCAAATCCCTCCCTAATTGACACTCTGTGACGAGAGGCCCGGCTCGCCCCTGAGACCACTTCACCGCACACACACACACACGCACACACACACCTCCAGGCAGGCGTGTTACAAACGCAGATGAATTCTCCCCTGCAGTGGAAAACATGAATTCCGCTGTTCACTAGCAGCTTCAGGATTCACGAGGCATTGTCTCCTCCGGGAGGGGGGAGGAGGAGGAAGAGGGGGAAGAGGAGGAGGAGGAGGAAGAGGGGGGGAAGACAACAAATTTAATTGAA
Organism: Genypterus blacodes; assembly: GCF_046128005.1. Classification (NCBI taxonomy): domain Eukaryota; kingdom Metazoa; phylum Chordata; class Actinopteri; order Ophidiiformes; family Ophidiidae; genus Genypterus; species Genypterus blacodes. Next base: position 973,499 of record NW_027466845.1, on the reverse strand, counting down.
GAAAATAAATGAATGAATTAAAGCAGGAGGAATGTCGAAGCAAATACAGCGTTATTGTTTGATAAGTCAGAACATCTCCAGAGGCAACGGGAGGATCCTGTGAACCCCCTGGTTACCGCCGTGCAGCTACAGCTAGTATCGCTAAGGAAGGTCGTCTCTCTCTCTCTCTCTCCTTCCCTCTCTCTCTCTCTCTCCTGCGCTCCCACCAGTAAGAAACCCACCGCTGTGAGAGACAGACTTGATTAACGACGCGCTGACTTCCCCCATCGAGAGACACGAGAAAACCGTGGGGTTGGAGGACGCACGCGGCGCCGAGGTCACACACACACACACACGCGCACAAACACACTCCACTCTGCTTTCCGCCAAAATGTGGGTAAATATAACTTTTACTGTGACCGAGTGGAAACAAAAGGAATCGCACAAGAAACAACAAAACTTCACTCGCAATTCAGTGAACAGCTTTCTACCCCACTCGCTCTTTCGCTCTGCTCTGTTTTCACTCAGCGTGCACGTTGAACATTAAAGCTTTGCATAGGTTTAAACAAATACATGGAAAATATTAAGTACATACATTTACTATCTGGATGTGGTTTAGGTGTTTTTATGAGTTACAGCTACCTGGCAAACATCCTAACACACACACACACACACACACACACACACACACACACACACACACACACACACACACACACACACACACACACACACACACACACACACACACACACACACACACACACACGCAAACCCAGCCAACCCCAACAGACAGACACGTCCCAGGAGACAATCTGCTGTCTGCTTTCTCACAAATGTCTTTTCTGTGGAATATTTTGCTGATTTTATAACAATAATAAATAAACTCCATTGTAGCACTTTGACAATGATTGAGTTACACACACACACACACACACACACACTTGGAGGGTCCGGATAATACATGATGAGCTCCATACTTAAGCTCAAGTGTAGCAAACATGGCTTTGAAACACAGAGCGCCGGTTGCAAACAGCTTCCTGAGAGCGAACGCAGCCTGGCACCGACATCCTCTCAGCACAGATGGTGACGGAAAACACATTTCAGATAAGGAAAATATATATTTATCCTTTATTTATGGATGCTAAGGTATAGACACGCTGTCCGTACACACTTTCACACCTGAGAGTTGCTGGGTTTGAAACACACTTCTCCCTTCATGGGCGACTAAGTGCTTTTCACAAGAGGCGGTTTGAGGTTGAAGTGCCTGGCTAAAGGGCACTTCAGCAGTTGTTGTGGATAGGATGGAGATTATTTCCTGCCCACATTTTCCCATCAAGTCTCAAGCACGGCTGCTTAATACCAATATTAGCATTAGAATGTCAGCCAGTAATGATTCATTTAGAAACAAGCTCAGTAATATTAAAGATATCGACTTCAGAACTGAGGCTGATTTAGGGGAAAACATTCCTATCATCCATAATCAGTTACTTACAATTAAAATAATTTTTAAGGAGACATAATGTCCTACATGATCATTATTGTAAGTTATTTTATTTTATTTGTAATATAAGCCGTTAAACATTTGCTTTACAGTTTCAGAAAATCCGGTAAATCCAATCTACTAGTCTTGAGCCCTGATTGGTCCTTTACCTCAGGCCACGCCTCTCGCCTCTCGCCGAACAATTCAACGAGACGCTGGAGAAGTTGGGGAGCACAAACACGAGGAGGAACACACAAAGCGGACAGCTGGTCAGACATGATGCGTGTCTCTGAGGAACATACTGCACCCTCAACCAACCTAAACACTTCAATCAAACACAACAAACAGCCTGGAGAATGTTGACTCAACTTCTACAGAGGAAATAACCACGAGTGAAATGTTCCTGTTCGTGTTGTAATATTGTTTTTCTCTCCATCAGCAGGCTGTATATAAATATGTATATGAAAGCAGCGGGTTACTAATGGTGAGTTAAATTACAGTTGTCAGACAGACGTAGACTCTGAATCACAGCACACACACACACACACACACACACAGCACACACAGCACACTCCTGCTGCGTTCAGGTGACAACAATATAAAACTGCACAAAATGAAAATTAATCTCGCAAATGTATCATTTTATTTGGAGGTGAGAAATGGAGACGCAGCAGACGAGTCAATCTGAAGGTATGGAACCCCAGCGTACACCGAGATTCATCACATTTCACGGAAGTGCGATGGAGCAAATGCAGACGTATTCCATTTTCATCTGGCAGCTCGGGGGTGAAAGTGATTCTGTGTGTGAGCAGAGTCGATCTCTAAAGATTACAGATCCACAATGTTCTTATTTCCATTTAAGTCACAGTTTCTACTTTTGGAAAGCAAAAAATAAAATACATTAAATCCAAACTACTACAAGTCTCTCAGGGTGCAGCATTGTTGTACACACTGAGTGAAAACGTTTTAGGTGCCGTTTCTTTCATGATTTCCCTCCAGGTTCCTCATTGATTCCATCCTACAGACTGCTGCTTTAATTATGAATGAGAGTATCTGGCGTACTTGAGCCTGCTGGGACACTATTTGGCATTTGTGTGGGGGGGAATTCACAAATTGTGATTGCTCAGCGATTAACTTTCCCTGACAGCTTGTGGGAAATCAGCACAGCCTCGAATTCAAAGTGAAAAATAACCTTTGGCAAAAATATAAAGGGACCCAAGGACAGAAGTTTCAGACGGAATAATGAATCAAAGGAAACGTAAAGGTGCCTGTCATGCTGCTCAGATGCTCCACTTATGAGGAAAACACCCACGGAAGGAATTTCAGCCTGAATCTGTGACTGAACGACCTTCATGTAACATTACGGAAACTCATCTTCCTCCTGGTTTGCATATTCTGACGTCCCTGCAAAAGGACTCACGCTGACGGATGAAAAGGTCGCTTTTCAACAAAACTCACCTTAATTTTTCAATAACAATTGCATGCTTTTCATGGTTTGATCCTAACTTTGTGTTTGAAGGGACGAACCATCGCAAAGCAGAGGAAGAGGTGGAGGAGAAGAGAAAAACAAAACCAGAGCCTCTTTTACAAATGCAAATGAAATTAAAAAGTGCACTCACAAATTACATAACTTGCTTGCACACACACACAGAGACACACACAGAGACACACACAGAGACACACACAGAGACACACACACACACACACACACACACACTCCACAGAGATAGTGCTTGTGAACACCTGGGCAGCTACTGAGCAAATCCGCCGAGGTCAGGGTTGAGTGTCTCGCTCTGGGCTCAGGAAAAAAGATTTGGGGGCTTCGCAGCAATATTTCCACCTGCCACCTGCTTTGCAACATATCAAAGTGATGCTCAGCGTCTCTTGCCACAGGCTAAACATTTGGTCCTGGCAGAGGAGTGGGGTGTTTTTTTTAGGGAGGGCAGCGACGGGTGCAGCTCCACTCAGAGGCACAATCTGTGAGCTACATGTAAACAAAAGGCTCAGAGACATGCAAACCTCAAACTGACACAGACTCTGAACAATGCATCCCATTCAGATTTAACTTCAAACAACCGGATCATTCTTCCTCTGGTTTTGTGTAAATTATGAAGATGAAAACTGAAAAGTCGACTCCAGAGGAAAACAAACGCACCCTGGCCCCCTGCAGCTCTGTAGATTACAGCGCCGTCTTGACTTGTAGATGGGAATGAAAGCATCCTCCGCCCACAGGTAACACCAGAGCATATAAATTAATTTCTATGTTCAAGCTTGTGTTGGAGTTCTCCTTCAAAGATTGGAACCTGACAAAAAGCTTTTCACGCCGCCCGTCCTTGTCGGTGAAAGTTGCATTGAGGAATATCTGTGTGCTCCGTCTCCTCCAGGAGAGTGGAGGACTTGATTGCAGCGCCGCCGCGTCGCTAAACAAGATCTGACACTCAGAAAACCCCTTCAGGGATTCAAAAGCTTAGCGAGGCCCCAGCAGAAATATAAAAACAAGAGTTTAATGCCTCCTCATATTCAATCCCTTTTGTCTTCCGCGCCTCTCCTGAAAGCAGACCCCCCCCACCCCTCGCCGCCCCCCGCCTCCTCCTCCATTTTCCATCTATGCACAGCTCGTGAAGGAGCCGCATCGTTTCCAATCTGTCAGCCACCGAATGCTGAAAATAAGCAAATGGTCTTACCTGGATCCACTTGTCGGGGATGGCCATGGCCAGCCTGTAATCGAAGCCCAGTCCGCCCTCCTTCACTCCCCGGCAGACGGCAGGCATCCCTGACACATCCTGGGGAGAATCCACAGCGTTTCATATGAGATTCTCTCTTTGTGTGCACAGCGGGCAGCCTTGGCGTTTTCATCTGTATTCTGCCTCGCACTTATATGAAATCACATCAATACTCACTCAAAAAGCCAGCGCACACATTAAGGGGCCAAAAACCCCTTAACCACAGAGCCAAACACTGACATCCCATTTACTTTTGCATTACTTCTTAATTACGCCAATGAATACCAAAGTAAGCCATGCCTCACTAATAAGTGCCTTTTAATTAATAATAGCTATGGGCAGTGTCATTGCAGAGCGAAGGAGTGCTCAGTGTGTGTGTGTACGTGTGTGTGTGTGTGTGTGTGTGTTTTTACCTCTGCGATGGTGATGCAGTCGGGATAAAGGGTATGAAGAACGTGATTGGCAAGCATCAGGTAAACCAAAGAGTCCTCATCCACTTGCAGGCCAAAGTACTCGCTGTAGTCCCCAGAGAAGCCACTGCCTGAGGAGTAAACACAGCAGCTGAGCCTGAACCCTGCAAGCCTCCACCGCTCCCCTACACACCCGCACGCTCACTGCTGCTCCAGTCTGTCTAAACTAGGCCACCTTCCTGTGCCGCACCGCCACCGAGCTCTCCTAATGAACTTACTCTAGTTTACTAACTATTTTGAGGAAGGAAAAAAAAGGAAAACCATGCTGATCAGCCTCAGGGTGGAGAAAAGTGGAGAACATATGATGGGTAAGTGGCAGCTAGTGGACTGGAAGGCTGGAGGCTAGTTTGCAAATAAGCATATTGCTGACTACTGCAATATTTCTGTGGGTAAAAGTTGATGTATATAATGTTAATAACACCATTTGTCCTTTACTTCTATTTCTATCCGCCATTTTGTTCACAAGTGTGTGTGTTGTGCTGCTGACAAACACACTCATTATTAGAGGACGCTCTGAATATAAAGGCAGACTTTTACTATTGTTACCATGACATCAGATGTGTGTAAAAAATGTCTTTCTTTGTTATTATCTATCATGTATTTACTGTACAGCAGATATCTTCGTCTTCATTCCAGCTCTATATCCATAACTGTGTCAGAACTGTTTCATACTGCAGAATCCATCTCCTCTTTGTGTCTATAAATGAGACTGTAAACTGATCCAGCGGGTACAGATCAATACCTGAATCTGGACTATATTACATCACTTCATAGTCCATCATAGGACACTTAGGCCTGATTGATGCTTTAAGTTCCTTTAGAAATAAGCAAAATGTTACCAAAGGCCTTTTCTTGTGATATGAAGGGTTAAGTAATGAAAGTGTTAAGATTTAAAGAAATTAATGGCCTTCTCAGTAAAGTATGTTTGTTTATGTTTCGCATTACTCCATACTTCATATTTCTCTGATTCTATGTGCATAAGTCATGAAATATTTGAGTTGCAGGTAATTTGAGTCTAAATGTATTTGAGTATCCGTCCTTCTGTCTGACAGTTTCACTTTCAGGACATCTTCACTCAATGCAACACAAGTAGACTTGATTGGATCTCTTCACAGTACAATCCTTAAAAATCCTTCCAATCAGGTAGGATTGCAGCGCTTCAAGTGGCACTTGGCAGGAAGACCTCCATTCAGCAGGTGAACCTCGCTGCAGCAAAGGTGCCAGCCAATCAGGTTCCATTATGCGGCCCTCCCTCTCTGTGTGTGTGTGTGTGTGTGTGTGTGTGTGTGTGTGTGTGTGTGTGTGTGTGTGTGTGTGTGTGTGTGTGTGTGTGTGTGTGTGTGTGTATGGAGACTTTTCACTCACATTAATTTGCAAATCTGAGCCGTTTCCAAAATGTTTTCCTGATTTCAAACAGACCACTAGAGAATTATCAGATGACTTGTAAAGGCCAAGCGATTTAGCTTCAGTGAAATGTGCCGTGATGAAGAGCGTCGCTGCTCCAGGCCTTACCGATGCCGTGGTGATGATACAGCATGGAGGTGACGCCGTCAAACCTGAAGCCATCAAAGCCGTACTCCTCCATCCACCAGCACAGGTTTGACAAAAGGAAGCGCAGCACTTCCCAGCTAAGGGAAAACACACACACACACACACACACACACACACACACACATACACACACACACGCAAGGTCAGATAAACAAGAAGCTGTGAATTATTCACACAACTCATTATGCAGGTTAGGCACCAGAGATTAATTTTCATTGCCAGAGGACATTCCCATATTGATAAGCGGAGCTCCATTATGTTGCAGATGGAGTGGCGGTGACAGGAGATGGTGTTTTCATTAATTACATTGTAAAGGAGAAGATATCTTTGATGTGTCCAGCTGTCAGCGCTGTCAGGAGGAGGAATCAGCAGCAGAAAGTACACGGCAAAGTTCTCTGATGTCAATCAGAGCACTGGCATGTCAATGCCGCACATGTTTATGTATTGCCGAGCTCATCCCAGTGTATTTGAACTGATAGGATTTCATGCCACACTTGGGTAAACAAACACCATGCAGGGGAATTGAGCTCCGTCTCTGGAGGACGAGATCAGTCATACTCCTCTACTCGCTTTGACCTCCATCCTCAACATGTGACTGTATCCTCTGTCCTACAAGCAAGAGGGGGGGGGGGGGATTACACTGTAAAAACAGGCCACCAAGAATCTGTGTGAGTGTGTGAGTGCAGCGTGAGGTCATGGGTTTGTGGCCCGATGCAGATTACAGCAGCGTGTGAGAGAAGCTGTGTGAGCCTGCCGGAGGCTGCACAGATCCATAGATCAACTGGATATGAACATCACAACACCAAGTAAACTACACACCTCGCCTATTCCTCAATGGCACGTTGCCATGGATATAGCGGTTAAAGAGAAAAGAAATGTTTCGGTTTCTCTACGCGGTGAATGTAATGAAATATAAGACATGTGGAGGCCATGAGAGAGAGAGACACACACACACACGCACACACTCACACACGCACGCACTCACACACGCACGCACGCACACGCACGCACACACACACACACACACACACACCATTTATGAGGCTGATTCCATCTGAAAAGCTGCTTCTGCTGTATCTGAAACATGTAACTGTGATGCTCTCTGTACTTTGGCTTCAAAAGCAATGAGACAGGGCAGCGCAGCCACAATGTTACAGAGACTGAGAGTGTGTGTGTGTGTGAGTGTGTCTGTCAAAAGACCTAAAAGGAAGTTTAGACCAGACACCAGAAACGTATGAAAGTATTTCTGTTAAATTGGAAAGCAGCAGGGAGATACTGACTCGGGCACTGAGCAATGTTTCAATGAATTCATACAAGTGACCATGTGTGTTTGGGCAAAACGCTAAAGAATGCTGAGAACAGGAAGCAGCTCAGGCCCTGGTGCTTAAGAAGCTTTATATATTGTGTTTCCACTCTCTTGCTATTCAATATTGGCACTCTGGGATCAGTGTGTGTGTGTGTGTGTGTGTGTGTGTGTGTGAGGCAGAGGTGTTTCCTCCTTATCTGATGTCTCCATAATTCTGCTTTCTGGCTTTTTGTTTGTGGCTGTCTGACATTGAAATGATTCCCACGTCAGGATGCTGTGTGTGTGTGTGTGTGTGTGTGTGTGTGTGTGTGTGTCTGTGTGTGTGTGCGTGTGTGTGAAGGCTCAGGCTTTCACAGCGTTTCATCTCATCCATCTATAAGACTGTGGACCTAAAAGCTATGCATAATGCAGTAAATGAATAATGAGGAAGAAAATAGTTTGCCTTTCTAATCGTATACTTCACTCCCCCTTTATTGTTACTGCGGGCAAAATATTGCTAACACATCACTGGCACTTTCCCTGAATGAACAAACGTACACTTCTCAGAGAACTATCCAGGTAATTATTAGAGTAAATGACTAAACTCCTGATTTTTACCAACTAAGCCTCGACTCAAAGTGCATTTTTACATATCCTATGCTTGATCTCTGAGGATTGGGGAGCCCCAGCACAGTTTGGCAGGTGTGAAGCCCCGCATGTTACAGCGCTGTGCCTTCCTCCCCTTGAGGAGGAGCAGGAGGGAGCCTGTATGATGGAGTACAGCAGCCTGCCTGCCTGCCTGCCTGCCTGCCTGCCTGCCTGCCTGCCTGCCTGCCTGGCTGCCTGGCTGGCTTGCTGGCTGGCTGGGTGGGTGGGCACGCAGCCCCTTTGATAAATAGATTAGGTCCTCCACTCCACTGCGCAGAGCCAACAAAGGCTCCGGCACAATGTATCCTCACGGGATGGAGATAATAGCCAGCGAGAGCCAGAGGCCCAAGATGAAACCATCCTGCCACATTAGGACCCACAATGCCATTCATCATCAAGTCCAATTACAGTGCCAAAGTTAGATCTCTACGCCCGACGCCATACACTGCTTATCTATGTAGTTAAATGAAGTTATCCTTCGGTCAGCGCCGTTAATAAAAAAGCAAATTACACGTGAGGCTGTCCTAATGCGACGCCTCCACAATGACAGCCTCGCCCTTTTAGGCAGACCTAATAAAGTCAAACGTTAATATTGCTGCTCGTGGCGCTAGATGAGGTCGTCTATCATTCGCCGCCGCTCTAACCTGCCGGCGGCGACGACACGCTTCGTAAGCCAGCCAAGGTCACGAGCGGGCGAGCCACGCATGACGCATTTTCCCCCGCAAATCTGTTTCCGTCTGCGTCACGTTTACACGACTTCTTATCAGAGCTGCTTCCTGCTCTGCGGCGCCACATTAATGCGGCTCACATTAAAAGCGATTTAAGTTCAGGTGCGCGCGTTAACTGACGCACAAACGTGCCGAGGAAGACGAGGGGGGTGGGGGGGAGAGAGGGGGGACAGGCAGGGCTTGTCATCGTGGCAGAGAGAGAAGATTTAAGTCTCTGTTTTCACAACATCACAGGTAAGCTGCAGATAAGACCGAATAAATTCAAGCAGCTGACAGGTCATTCCACCGCCAGTGTGATGCTCAAACAACAGCGGCCGACAGTCTGATGGATGACGAGACTCTGCTGGACCAAGAGGACGACTAAGGTGCCTCATTTAATGTCTTTCTAACTTTACTCTAATGCTCCAGGGTAATGACGCATCCAGACCAGAGTCACTGACACACACACACACACACACACACACACACACACACACACACACACACACACACACACACACACACACACACACACACACACACACACACACACACACACACACACACACACACACACACACACACACACACACACACACCACACCACACCTGCTATAAATCCAGATTTGGAGGTTGAAGGTTATTTATCAATTGAATCATTGATTTGATCATCGGGGCATCCTTATGGACAAAGAATATTGTTGATGGATATGACTTGATTTATGTCTCTTCTACATAGATTGTGTGTGTGTGTGTGTGTGTGTGTGTGTGTGTGTGTGTGTTGCTGAATTCAGCACAAGGCATTTTCAGTGTATTTACATTACACACACACACACACAAACTGCATGAGCTCATCAGACTCTGCGGTCACAGCTTTGTTTCCCTCTTCATTCCTTCCATTTTTCTCTCTCCATGCTATGAATTCTGGGAAGTTTTCTCTCTGTGTGCACCTGTACAGCCCCTTGAGACGATGCGTGCATGCTGGGCACCAAACCAATTCCATGGAGGGCAAAGTGGCTGCAGGTTTCCAATCAAACCAAACCAGCTGAACTTTATTGATTAGCTCCCCCTGTCCGATCTGCAGCTGGCCCATGGCTGATGGCTGAAGGCTGGAGTGGAAACCTGCAGCCACGTCCAAATCAACCGCTTCATACTTCCCTCCATGTTGAGCTGTCACACACTCCACACCATGCACTGTGCTGGACACGTATGAGAGCCATGCTTTCATGCTACACACCAGTTTGTGAGCAGCTGCAGAGTCAGTGTGGTATACAGGCTGAGACACACACACACACACACACACACACACACACACACACACACACACACACACACACACACACACACACACACACACACACACACACACGGCCCCGCCCCCCCGCCTCCGCCTGACAGACTGCCCCTGTCCTGCTTTGCTTTGTGTCAGATCTCTGCCATTTGTCTGGCTTTCTTTAGGCTGCCTGGCAGCTACTGTACTTAGGCTGCTTTGGCATCCTGGGAGGCAGATTCTGCTGCCGTGGAGACCGCTTGTATGTTTAGCAGCCTGTAATTACTATCACCTTTTACTTGCTGCCTTTGACGAATTGGTTGTAAACTGCAGTCTGACACGCCAACGCTCCCCCGGAAGAATCTGCTCCAATAACAGCGGGCCCATATCATAAGTTAGCATACGTTTGCTCCTTTTAGCACTGAAGCTGCTAACAAAGACTATTTCACCTCTTTAATAATTGTTTTCTTGCTTTAACTTCTGTGTAATTAAATGATAGTATTATATTAGAATCTACCCGTAATTAGTGTTTCCCAATGTGATGATGTATTGGGGTGTAATTGAAATAAAAGTTACACAATTAAACGGCAGGATGTTCTCCACTGTACACAGGCAGATAATTAAAGATCATGTGGAAATAGCTGAGAGGAAAAAAGTCTCTCTCCTCCGTCGTCATGGAACTTTTTCGGCGCTCCGTTGTGTGCAGAGCGGCTCGGTTCCTGCCCACTGGCTCCGAGCGGCACCGAGCGGAGGCTCCACAGGCGGCGCCAGCCAGCAGACAAGCACACCTACAGCTAAAGTTGTTCAGCTAAGTTGAACTCATTAGCCGAGGCTCACCAGAGGGGAAAAACAGATTTCCCCTGCTGCGTGGCTCGTTGGTGGAAGCTGGAGAAAAATAACTCCTAAGTGCTTTCAAATACTGAAATGACGCACTTTTGCCCCGTGGCCACACTTCAGCTGTGAGTGTAATGATTGACCAGGAGCTGGACACTGGCCCCGACCCCAACCGGACCAAAGTGGAGCCAAAGAGGCACAAACACAGACGGCCCAAAGGCAGAGCGTCAGGTTTGTGTCTTAGCCTGCTAACTTTTATTCAAACCATTACCCGGTGTCGCACTGTAGTTACTCAGAGTTTCTACTCAGAGGTGCTTAGCTGCAAGTTAAAAACAAATAAAGCTCCCATTGTCGTCGGTCCTGCTCGTCTCATTACGGCGGAGCTCTCTCTGATTCCTTCCCTCGCTCCTGAGTGTCGTTTCCATCCAGAAAGAGAGCGAGGAGATATGGTTTTGATGTCAGCGACAGGAGTGAAGCTTGTGATAACGATACTTTAGTGGGATGAGTCGTTTCCATTGAAGTGGAATAAACGTTAACACGAATTAACCTTTAGCGATATGCAGAACGTATACGTGAGTTAAAGAAGGCACACAGATGCAGAGCTGGTGGAGGAGTGATACAAGCTCGTCCCTAGGAACCTCAACACGCCGTCTCCTGTCTGCTTTCCTTTAGGATCAATGGCAGCAAAGAGACGCAGAACAAAGAAATACCAATTTACAAAGCTCCATCCTTGAAATTCAATCCAATGACACGTGTACTAAATTAATTTCCATCTATTTGTGAGCTAGAGAAGAGTTCAAACCAGCAAAACCCTGGCCTCAGTTTGTTTCTCCTCGCCTAGAATGCAGACAAAAACAGATAAAAAAATGGTTGTCGGCTTTTCTCCCGCGTCTGAAAACCCCGACGGACCAAAAACGGCCTCGCCCCTCGCCCGCCGCCTTCGTCCGTGTGTTTGTCTGACGCAGCGTTTCCACCATAATCACCGCACACAAGCACAAACCGGAGCGCGGCGTGTAAACATCCCACGCTCTCCCGGTTTGTTTCGCCGTATTTGAAAATGTTCCTTAAGCATCTCGGGCTGTAAATGAATAATGCAGGAACGACGGCGGCGCTGGTTTGGTCTCTAGCCATTATCAGCATCTGGGCGACGTCTCTGTCTGCCGTCTCCACTGTTTATCCTGATAAGAAAGGAGGCTTTTAAACTTACCTTTCAACATCAAAGTGAAAGTATTCCAAAGACATCTAATTGAACATTTCTGAAGCTACAACCTTCTCAACATACACCAACAAAACTCCTGCAGCTCAGACAAGCATCTATACAATGTGTGTCCTTCTGAAGTTTCAATGCGGCCGCCGTATCTCCTGATAAGACGTCGCTATTCAGTGAAAAAACACGTCTAGCATTTCAACGGGAGCCTTTATTTGAGAGGCCAGACGTTCTCAATACCCAAATCCAGACGCATTTGACTGGAAGGAAACCCAAGTCGCCGAAATTGAATAGAAAGCGCCGTATCTAAACCACGCCGTGACCACGCCGGGCTGAATAGGTTATGAGGGAATATGTGCATCGGGGAGGAGGACGCGTTTGCCTGATGAAGACGCGGGAGTGGACCCAGGCGGAGGCGAGGAAGAAGACAGATCCGCGCCTGGATAGCTGCTATCAGTCAGCTTCTGTCAACCTAATACGAACATCATGGTCTGCCTCAGATGGCTGATAGCAGGGCTGCTTGATTAAAAACAGACTGTATTCCTCAGCGGCTTCCTCCGTGCCCTCTGTGCTTCATTTCCTTCCAAAGGGAGCAGCAGAGAAGCGACACAGTGGAGACACAAGCAAGCAAACAAACATCAGGGGTGTGTGTGTGTGTGTGTGGGGGGGGGGGGGGGGGGGGGGGGGGGGTGGCAGGAGAGACAAATGAAGTGAGGAGGACATTGCGGGGCTCCTTTGGGCTCGAACAAATGACTCCTTATATGCCTCAGAGTCACGGCGTACGTCTGTGCCCCGTCTAATGAGCGCTTCTGATATGAGCAGACTTCAATAACTAATGAAAGAAGAACCTTGCTCTTATTATAGCCTCCATGCCCGACACTAAGCATCGCCTAATGTATTGTACGCCACCGCACACAGACACACAGACACACACACACATACAGTGATTAAAGGCCAGTTCCAAAAAAGCCATTTGATGGACTCAACAGTTTCTGCTCTCATTTAATGTGTGTGTGTGTGTGTGTGTGTGTGTGTGTGTGTGTGTGTGTGTGTGTGTGTGTGTGTTGGAATCATTTTTCTGTGCACAGCAGCGAGCGCAGAGGCACTTAATTAACAGACCACTACACCAATCAATACTTTTTGGCATGCGCACACGCACACACACACACACACACACACACACACATAGTGGGGTCAGAAAACAGGCTGCTGAGGCTTTTCATGTTTTCCCTCACACTTTTTTTGTAATTACCTTGAAAATGTGAGCATCTCTTGCATTAGCCAGCGCCGGCCCGGCCCGGCCCGGCCTCTCACATCCAATCCTTATTCAGGACGCATTCACACTCAACAGCTGTCCGGCCCAATGTGTAAAGGCCGAATCAAACGTTGGTGAGGAAACTTCAAATGGCCATTAAAAGCTCATTTAATGTTCATTAGAGTCGTGCTGAAGCTCACGGCTCGGCTTCAGATCGAGGTTCAGACGGCACAGAGCAGCGTTTCAGCCCATCTGTTTACATGTTGCTCTTATTAAAAGGTAAACATCTGTGCGTCCGCTGAGGCCGGTTTAGATGCCGGTCACATATGAGAGGCTGAGATCATGCGGAAGGCTGATATTGATTAGTAGGCAGGTTCTTGGTTCTACATCACAGGTGGTGCTAAAAACTAATGCTGGATTTAATGGACTGCTGCTCCAGGATCAGGACACACACTCTGTCTCTAAATCTCTGTCTCTCCGTCTTTCTGTCTCTGTCAGACAATTACAAAGGTATTAAGTGTAAGAGAAAACTAAAGGAGTCCCACTGTGCCGGCTGAGTGAGGACCTCAGTAACCCTTCAGGTGCTGCACCGGTAAGTCGCTACAGTTCTATCACATTAGAACACAATTATGATTCAGCTGTTTACAAAACCAGGGATAAACACAGATATCATTTCATAATTGTTCAGTTTGGTTGCTGATGAATCATATTTGTATTGTATTTCACCTGAATGAGCAAATTCAGTATGAAACGCCTTAAACCTCACACAATATGATGAGAAGGAGATCTACAATGCAGTTACATTCATGTTATGTGTGCAGTTTGTGTTGATTAGTGTTGAGTGTAAGAAAACAAATCATTCAGGTCATTGTTGGTGTTGTTGTTTGTTTCTTGAGACGAACCTGGAGTAGTTGAAGAGGCGGCTGTCCCACAGTTTGTGCTCTCCTCTGGGCGGGGCGTGGAAGAAGCAGGAGTCGGAGCCGTCAAAGCTGTTCAGGCCGTCCTCGGTGTTCTTGGAGGCGTGGCTTTGAACCATATCCAGCAGCACCACTATGCCCATGGAGTGAGCCACGTCGATCAGCTGCTTCAGCTCGTCTGGGGTACCATAGCGACTACCCACACACACACACAAACATACAACTGAGTTAGCGCAACAACATGTACAAAAATACATTTTCATACACTTCCCCTAGCCGCAGCCCTTCTGTGCATACATAGTGAAAATGTACCATGTTTGCGAGTTATTGGAAGGATTTCTGACAATATCCAGCTCAAGCCCCCCACTGAACTACAGAACAAAAACACACCCACAGCTTCAGCTTGCATTAGCATGAGCATTTGGGGCAAAGTCGCCCTTTGACCTTGACCTTTCGCTGGTTCAAAAACAAACTGATAGCGCAGGTCGTGACACTCATCCTAACCAAGATACCAAGTTTGATCCAAATCCAGTAAGAAAGTTTTCACCGTGACCTCAGCGATAACACACACACACGCACACACACGCACACACGTAGGCGCACACACACACACCAAATCCAGAAACAGGAAGACACATAGACACATCCAAACACACTTCTTCTTCCATCTCCTAAGAATACCAAATAAAATTCAAGAAGAAACTAAATTCCTATTTTTGTTGCATAAAATCTATTTGTGATTAAAAGAACTGGCGCCACACTGAGCGGGACATTATTTCCCAAATGTAATCTCCTTCTCTTGTCTTAGAAAAACATTCATTACAGGCGAGCTGTCAGGATTCCCACATTATTGTCATTTGATAGATTTTCTGCTGCGGCGGCGGCGGCGTCTCAATGCTGCAGCAGCCCCTTGATATCACTCAGACGGTCAGGAAGAAGAGAGACAAGAAGAAAACCACATCCTGTTTGTACATGTATGCATGCACACCTGCCTATGCAAACACACACACAAACGCACACACATAACACACATCTTTGTGTACATTTTGCAATGACGTCCTCCCCGTCCTTCCAG
This sequence comes from Genypterus blacodes, assembly GCF_046128005.1. Lineage (NCBI taxonomy): Eukaryota > Metazoa > Chordata > Actinopteri > Ophidiiformes > Ophidiidae > Genypterus > Genypterus blacodes. The sequence continues at coordinate 958,095 of NW_027466845.1, read as the reverse complement.
CTATCATTCCATCAGCTCCCTTGCCAAACAGGACACATAGTGACAGTATCGCCCTGCTTGGCTTCCCGGTATTCACTCGCTCCGGTTTTAAATGACTCCCAGGGATCAATCATGGGTGAAATTACACTATATACATTACACTTTGGGTATACGCCGCACTCTAAAGAAGGAAGGGGATGCAGATAAATATGACTCTGCCTCGTCCGTCCTTTATCTGTGCTGCCTGCGCCTCTTCTGGATTAACTGCAAATGTATTTACTGGGAGATTACGGCTGGTGTCAGACTTCCTCACCTTCATCCAGGTGACTCCAGACAGAAATACTAGCATAGTCGTCTTTAAATCCAGGACAAAATGATCCTAATATTGTGAGAGAATTCATACTAAACACTAACATCAACGTAAACAATCCCCCTGCATCAGGACCAGAGATGGACGCACCTGGACGCGGCGAAGAAACTGGTGATCTGATACCCGAAGCTGGCGTAGTAGGCGTGCTCCATGACGGCCATCAGCTGGATGCAGTTGTAGCCTGAAATCAGAGGAAGATCGATCATGCGCCTTAAATAGATTGAGACTTGATTTGAATGTTTTCAGAGCTTTCCCATAAGAGTGTCAAGCTAATGTTGTCTAAGTGATGTCAAAGTCATTCAAACGGTAGTAAACCGCTAAATTATGTATGTTTGGTAAATATGTATGACTCTGTGGCGCCGTGTTTACACTGGGCTGTCTTACATCCTGGTGCCTCCGCCTAATTAGATGAGGATTTAATTCCAAGAAATCTTCCTGAAACGCCAAGGGGAAATTAATATCGTTTTAATGAATTCCCCTTAAAGAATTGAGAGGAACAGGACTGACAGGACTTCCATCAGAGGATCAGTCGTTACTGCGGGCGTAGTGGAACATCTGGGCTCCTCTGCCAGTGCTCTCTGACCCGCGTCAATCCCACACACACACACTCGCTCCAGGCATCTCCCTTCATGACACCACAGCCGCGGAGGCGTCCTGAAGACACGCGGCGGCGGTGGCGGCGGCGGCTGCACGGGAACACCAGCTATCAGAGTCACCGGGTCATGTAGAGTGTTTCAAAAAGCAGCTACGCAAAACTGCCTCCATGAATAAGAGAACATGAGGCTGTGAGAGGCACGGAGCGATCCAGCAGGAGGGCCCCAGGTTGTTTTCTTTACCCTTGACGGGAGTTTTATTTATTTATATACAGTATGAGCCTCTTTTCAGGCGAGCGGAAAACTTTGACTTTTGAAGGATGGTGACAAAAGCACGGCGGTGAGAGGAAGCTTCTCTCTCTCTCTCTCTCTCTCTCTCTCTCTCTCTCTCTCTCTCTCTGCAGTGGAGAGAATGAAATGGCAGGCAGAGGCAGGCGTCAGTGGAGACGGAGGAGTTTAGCCTCCTGGAGAATCCCCATTGTGCACATTTCCCAAGGCTGCTGCCGGTACGATTCCTTGACAGCATTGTACAACGCCAGGTTCCACTTCCCTGCTAAACACCGACGGCCGCAGCCAAGAAAACAGCGTTTATCGGATTCCTTCCCTAGTTTGCAGTGGCAGCCGGATCTTTGCCTTTTAATAACGTCGGAGCTGCCAGATGCGTCTGAATGCAAAGCGACGTCTCACAGCCGTGCAGGAGTTAAACCCACAGACAGATCCGGCATGTTCTGCATGTCAGTATCATCACATCGTCTTATTAACATGACAACAATGAGGGATATGAGGAGGAGGAAGAGCAGGGAGAGTTCTTCTCACAGATTTCACTGTGTGTTGGTTAACGACTGAACTCTGTATTGATTTCTGCCGTAATTACTCATCAAATATGGTCTGATCTTCATCCAAGTCATCATAATAATAAAGGCAAACACATTGGGCCGAGCTAATTATGTCTTTATTGAACAAACTGTTTCATCTCTCTGTCTAGCACAGACTTCTGTACGTGGATCTTGACTTTAAGAACCTGCTGAAGCTCCTGTAACACTAAATGTTTCCCGTCGCAGCTGATCAGAGCTCGCTGGGCATTTTAAAGCATCCATCCCTGTTTCTCTAATCTTCTCCTTTCAAACCTCTTGATTCATTCCCCCTCTAAATGACCATAAGCTCTCCATGTGCTGAAGCAGCAAAGCCGCCAAAAGACTCCACACTCCCTCCATCATTGTGCTTCGTCGCTGGAAGTCTTCAGAATGTGGAGTTGGTGTGCAGAGCAGCTTCTCTCCCAAACAAAGTGCAGTGCGTGTCTAACCACAGAATTCCCTCTCCTTCATGTTTTCTGTGAATTTCACCGTCCAAGGAGTCCCGTCAGACATCCAGGTCCTGTTTAGGAAACCTGACACATACAGCCGTGTTTCCTTTGGGGAGCAGAGGTTTGTGTGGTTCAGCATTTCAGCTATGGTGGAAACAAGAACACAGACTTCTGATACGGAGAATGAGAAGCTGTAAATCTGACCTTTAGTTTTCTTACTTTAAATGAAAGATATATTTTAGTTTGTTCTTTATATGTCAGGTATACATTATTGTTGTTTCAGTAAATAAATATTTGGAATATTATTGCATATATTCATTTAATTACCAGTGAAGTTTAACTCTACTTCACTGTTTAAAAAAAAAATGTTTTCCACAAAAAATTAAAATAAAAAAAAAAAAAGAAATAATAAAAAAGAAAAAAAAAAGAAAAATAAACAAAAGAAAATTACATTATAGATGAAGTCTCTTAGTTTGTGTTCAAGTAATAATAATGATAAATCCGCATTAGAGTGAGTTTTGCTCTAAATATGAACATTACCACACCATGATTCCATCTTGTCCCTGTGCCTGAGCTGCTTACTGGACGAGCCCCTATTTTCCCTTCCATCCCTCTGTTTCAAGATCACAAACAGGTTCACAAACTCTGCAAACGGCCTGCGACTCAAGCTGTGCTGCTCCCTTTAGGAACACTGTCCAAAGGTAAGCATCACTTCACATCACGCCAGCACACAGGATGTTGACTTACTGATGTGGCTTTGTGCAGAGACAGTGTGACAGGTCTGCCACTGAGAATCCACTTGAAACGCCTGCGACTGGGGAACGGACTCAAAACAGCACAGCATGTCTGCTGGGTTATGGACCAGTGCTGACAGAGATGGCACAAGATGCTGGCAGACAGAAATGGGCTCTCCATCCCCGTCTACCCTCATCTATTGTTCTCCCATCCACACTGTTGGCTCAGAGGTGACGGCTACGCAGCGACGTACAAACCTCATCTTTACGGTTCACTTACTGTCTGTACTTGGCTGGAGACACAAAATGTTCTCAAGTTGAGTCAACAAACAACTGACATTCAGTCAGATGAGGACAATAACAGCTGGATGATTGCGCTGCGCTTCTATTCTGCGGAGCTGAATAGCAACAAAATAACAGGGAGGTCCCGCTCCACAGCCAGGGGAACAAAGCACTCTTTTGAAGGTAATGCCATCTCATGTCTTACCCAGGTCTTTGATACGCGGCAGCACATTGGTTGTGAAGTTTGTGTATGATGCAATCTTGGCCTCGGGTGAAGCGATGCCCACGTGCGCCTCGTAGATTCGCAGGCTGGTGGGCTTCTTGGGCCGAGGGTGGATTTGCTGATGGAGAAACCCAAAGTCAGAGCATCAAAGACGGGCAATGTTTCTCAAAGACGTAATCAATGCTGAAAATACATTTGTGGAATCATAATGAAGCAGAAAGGGCCGAGTGTGTACTCTTCACTCTTCACTCTTCACTCCGTCTCCACTCCACCATCTTAGGACAGAGCCTGATCAAGGTGGTGTGTGTGTGTGAACGCCTCTTGAGATCTATGATTAACACAGATTTGCTTTATACACTGAGCAAGTGTGTTTGATACACAGAGCGAGCCCTCAGAACGCCTCCTCAGCTTTTCGAGTGCATGATTGAGCCACTTACAAACAAAGTGAATGTACTGCCAGTAAAGGGCGCAACTCTCATTAAAACAGGTGATAAAGAAAACAAGGTGCTTCTTAATTTGAGGCTATTGTTTTGCTTGTGCACACTCGGGGTGAGGGCGAGACGTGGCATCCAGATGCATTCAGCCGCTCTCCAATCAGCAGCGGCGAGCACGCGCCTATTAAGACTCGCCGCCGCTGCGTAAGTAATCAGACATATGGACGATTCTGGAAAGCAGGCGGTGGTTTCAGTTCTTAAGCGTGTTAACACAGGCGTACGCACGGATCGCTTAAAGCTCTGCAATCGCTCCTAATTAATAGTCTCAGTTATATCTTAAAGCAGAGAAGAAGGATCCTGCAGCAGCGATGATCGGTCAGACGCAGACGACAGGAGAAGCGTGTCACACGATATTACGAGCTAATGTCAAGCAAATCCTGACAGTCTGTCGATGACGCTCACTGGCACAGATCTGATTTAATTTGATTTGGATCACTTGTCCCCGGCAGTGTAAATGCAGCGTGAGGGACTCCACAACAGACTTTTGCTGATTTTGCTCTAAGAGCCAGAGAGTGAAGCCTGTAAAGTCCTCTGAGACACGGGGATGTGATATCGGGCCGCACAGATAAACTTTGATTTGATTTGATTTGATGAGAGAGTTGTTGCGAGGCTCTCACCTTGTACGGCTGAGGGGGATCCCAGTGAACCCAGTCGTAGATGACAGATTTCTCCTGCCTGGTCACATATTTGGCCCAGGGTGAGATCCTGTACAGCCGCTCCCCGTCTTTGGTGTGAACCACCACCTGGGGAAAGGAAGACAAATGAGACGGGGTTATGGCGAAGCAAAGGGAACCACACCACAGTCACAGCTCTCACACTCTTTGTATTAAAACAAAACAAACAATCAGTAATGGATGAGGCTGGGTCTGGATGAAATTTTGATCACAAAGAGAAAACGCTGGAAAACGTATGATTAACTGCAAAATAGGGAGAAATAACAGAAATAACAGTTGAGTAATAACAGTATTCAGTTTAACAAGCACGGTCACAAATCAATAAGTGCTGTAAGGTCCTTTGTGACTACCCAATGTCCCCGCGCCTCTGCGCGTGTGTGTGTGTGTGTGTGTGTGTGTGTGTGTGTGTGTGTGTGTGTGTGTGTGTGTGTGTGTGTCTGTATTTGAGTCAGCATTTATGTACGTCTGCCAGGCATGAAATGCTTACATTCTCAGATGCGTCCCTGTTAGTCTCCATCCATTACACTGAAGAGATGGCTCGCATTTCTCAACCAATCTACCAAACATATTTCAATACGTCAAACATCAAAGTCGGCCTCTCCTCCACAAAAGCGTCTCCGTCTCGGCGGTGCAAACGTTCACGGGTTTCATATCTCTGCAGGCTCCGCTGGCAGACGGGACCGCTGACAAATATGCGAAGAGAAATAGCAGCATACACATGTTTACAGGCTGCGTGTTGATGTATGTGGGATGGATTCTCTAATGCATCCACCTGAAAAATCAAGTATCCGCCTCCAAACTAAACTCCAGTCCTGCGTGACATCTAACTTTTCCAATCGGCTCTTTTCAAAGCGGCCGATGTAGATTTGAGAGTAATTTAGAAAAATAGCAAATCTATGTCAATCTCTCTGCGGCTCGCCCGTGACGACTCGGAGCGGCCGGGGGTCAGATATAATCGTGTAGTTTGAAAAGATAATAACCGGCAACTTACTTTCCCTCCTCCGGTCCAGAAACACAAGAAAGGAGGAAGCCAGCGTGGCATTTGAGGGAAAAACTCAGCCGGGATCGATCCTGGTCGTGCCGCCTGCAGCATGCGATCGCCCTGTTCTGTCCCCTGCAGGAACGGCCTATTGGAACCCGACTAATTCTTGCCACTGTTGTGAAGTAATGACTGTTCCGAAGCCACCTGCCTGCCAGCCGCCGGGCAGACCCCCCTCGGAGGTTTTTCCATTATGGCCGGGCCTCCTGGGGGGCGAGCTGCCTGGCTGCCATTATGACAAGCTTCACAGTTTATAGGATTAGGAAAAGATAGTTGGATAAATGGACCGGCATAAAGGCCGATGGAGTGGTGGCCCTTCAGAGGAAGAGTGGCCGGCATTAGGCGCATTAAAGACCAATCAGAATGCAGAGTGGGTTGAAGGAGACACAACCGACGTACGGAAGCCTCGGCGCCCGGCTCCACTCCTTCTCCACTCCTGCTCCACAGTTCTAGCAGGTTCAAGCTTACTGTAAACCAGGGCTGCCACAAGAGAACATTGCTTGTTTACGGAGACAAATTGGGCCCCCGAACAAAAGGGGACGGAGGGCAAGCTGCTCTACATGAGAGTGATGGGAGCTCGGCTTCTGCCTCCACGAGGGAGTGCTGTGGAACTAATCCTAAAGTGGAGCTCACGGCGAGAGAGAGCCATTCGCAGGCAGCCGGGGTGCAGAGAGAACAGGCCAGGTGCCAGCGTTTCTATCTGCTTCTTATCGTCCTTAGACTGACCTCCGCTGACAATGGGAGTCGGGCAGCCTGTCCAGGGGCACGGGGTGTGTGTGTGTGTGTGTGTGTCTGTGTCTGTGTGCCAGCGATGACCCGCTCCCAAGGAGAGACACGGCGTCGTCAGCGTGCCATCCATTCCACTCCTGCCGTCTCATTTCAGCCTGATTTCTCATCCGCGCTGTTTACTTTGGAGACAATGCATAATGGGAGGTGCGTCGTTTGCATTTAACCCTGATGAATTATTTACTAGAGCTAAAAACCAATCATCTCCAGCCGCCGTGGGATGTGTTCTGCGCTGAGCGAACACGGCACAATCTCCCGGGGAATGAAAAGCCGTCGCCCGGGTTCCTCAGGTGTATCTTACCTCCGCTGTGCAGAGTGTGTATATATAGTAATGTAGTAATCTCCAGCTCTGCGTGCTGCGAGCGTGACACGCCGTCGACGGCTACACGCCAGCTTTTTCATTCGATTCATAAGAAATGACGGAGCGCACACACACACCAGTGAATCTCTCCCTCGCACCTTACAGAGACACGTCCCAGCGGCGCCGCAGCGAGGTGACACCTACCTGGGGCGTGAAAACAGGCATGAAGACGCTCTGTTCTCTACCTTGAGTTTGCTGTTGTGATCCACGGCTGGAGAGTTGTCATGCTTGGGTGGCAGAGTCAGCGCCCACTTGCCGTATTCCTCCCGGGCGAAGGGGTGGGAGAATTTGTCCCATTTGTCTGCGAGAGAAGACGAGAACACATCAGATCAGTGGGTTTAAGGGAATCGGTTAGCTTTGTCTTGATCAAAGGCTCTGTAGGGATGTTACAACACACACACACACACACACACACACACACACACACACACACACACACACACACACACACACACACACACACACACACACACACACACACACACACACACACACACACACACACACACACACACACACAGCTGTGTTCCGTATTAGAGCTGCACGAGACGAGACGTGTACGTTATGATCATACATCAGCTGAGTCACAACGCCAACAGATCCTTCGCCCCCTTTGGATTTAAGACGATGAGGTTTAGTCTGAACAGGGGTTGATTGATAAGTTCTGAGCCTGATGTGAGGAGGTGCAGAGGTCATGTTCAGTACTTCACTAATAAGCAGATGGGCTCAAAACTTTTCAATCAGACTTTGGGACGGCGACAAAAGCAACAATTGAAGCCTTTCAGTTGAGATCAAAAATGTATTGTTGGGTGCCCAGCTGTACTCATAACCCCAAACTGCTGTGTACTTCCGAGAGATTGTCAGAGTGATAGTTAACTGTTATTGCTGTTCTGTTGACTGCCGGGGGGAAAAAGCATTTTTCTGCGTTTCCTCGTCCTCCAGCCAACAACACCTCCTGGAAGTGATCCACCATTAAAGGCTCTCGCTCTCTCTCTCTCTCTGTCTCCGTCTCTCTACTTTGCAGCGTTTTTAGTTTAGATTTCCACACACACACACACACACACACACACACACACACACACACACACACACACACACACACACACACACACACACACACACACACACACACACACACACACACACACACACACACACACACACACACACACCCCGTTTCTCCTCTTAGACCCTCCTTGCCTTGCACAAGTCTTTCTTCACCGCTTTCTTCACTGCTTCCTTCTCTAACTTTTGCAACACTGTGTAAACCTTCAGGCACACACACGCACACACACACACACACACTGATAAAATACCAATTCGCTGCTCATTGAAATATTTCATTACATCGCCGGGGGAACAACAGACAGGCGTTACATTCATAACTTTGCTGATGCCACCCTGCCAGCTGTCAGCGGCTGACTGGGATACAAATCATGTATTATAAAGCGACTACAGTGCCGTGTCAATTTAGTGCGGCGTTTTCATGCGGTAATCCATAGCTGCTTGATATTCATGAGTCAAAAACAATGGCAGGGATGGGGAAATGAATCACAGGGGGATCCTCCAGAAGTGACCGGGCGCCGCTGCCGCCGCCACCTTTTCCCCCCTGAGTCACATTTCCTTTCTGTTTATTTATCTTTTGCTTAAAGAGAGACAGAGAGAGACAGAGAGAGAGAGAGAGACAGAGGGAGAGTGTGTGACGCAGCCGTATTCATGGCCGGGGCTGCTGGGCTGTTTCCACATTTGCTATGAAATTGAAATCAAATAATATGACTGAGCCGTGTCAAAATGTAATCTCTCACAGAATTGAATGTTGGGATTGAGCCGCTGCCCTAGGTCCTGGGGAGATAATTAAAAAGGAAAAGGGGAAGCCGGAATATGGAAGGAGGAAATTGGAATGACAGAATTAACCACCACAAAAAAAATAGCATAGACAAAAAACAGAGCGGGAGACAATAAACAAATGGACAAATCTTCAGTGTCGTACACCGCATCAAGGGAGCGTATCAGTATCCTCCTCATCATTACCTGCAGGGTGTGGGCTCTGATGACTGCAGCACAGAGGTGTGTGTGTGTGTGTGTGTGTGTGTGTGTGTGTGTGTGTGTGTGTGTGTGTGTGTGTGTGTGTGTGTGTGTGTGTGTCGCGGCCTCGCAAATACAGAGGTCTTACATTCCTTCATCGTCCCGTTTGATTGAGACTCTTTTATGGCGCGTGTTCATTCAAATGAAAGCAGCGTCTCCGCCTTGCGTCTGTGTGCGGCGGCGGCGGCGGCCGTGTTGCAGCCGAGGCGATTCCATCAGTAAAAGCACTCAAACGAGAACAAGGGGGTTTGTATATTTGTTTGCAAGGCGTAGAGTAAATCTCTGTAATAAAAGGCGCCAAATAAGGAAACAAATAAAAGGCGTTTGGCTGCAGCTACACGGCACACACACACACACACACACACACACACACACACACACACACACACACACACACACACACACACACACACACACACACACACACACACACACACACACACACACACACACACACACACACACACACACACACACACACACACACACACTCCAAAGACTACTAACCTGGTATTACTTTGGAAGTGGATACAGGAGGGAATAGAGATTTCAGAGCACACGGAGAGGTTGCACTCTCTCGCCAACTTGGCAGCAGATGATGAAATAACCAGCTACTAAAATATTAACAAATACTTCACATTCAGCAGAGCGCCCCCTCGCCAGCCCAGTTTATCCTGCGTAATCAATATCTTCCCCCCCTGCTTTCCCCCCGCTCCCAGTGCTGGTTGATCAAACAGGGCCGACGCCCGTGGACCGCGGCGCGCCACAATGCGCCTGCAGCTCGCCCGCGCCACGTCCGACCCTTTTTTGTGTCCCGCAAGCAGAAACAACACAAATTTTATGCAATACACCAAACATTTCTTTACTTTTGGTCCCGGCGGTGACGGTGCTTTCAGGTTCAGTCTCTTTTAAGTCATTTCCTTGTATAAATAAAGTAATAAAGCTTTAGATTCTTATTGAAGAGCCGCTGTGTAGTTTGTGTTCAAATTATCAAACAGAGGCACGATTCTTCAACAGACGAGGAGAGGAGAACGCTGAGAGGAAGAATATTTGTTATAAAAAGAAAGTTATTTTTCACTTGCAAAGCTATAATTGGAGGACTGTTTGGCCTTGGTGGAGGTATGGACTAAAATAATTTCTTTACTTCTACGGCAAGTTTATGTCAAAATGTAACATATTTAATTTTACCCGTCTAGTACGAGAATCTACAATGCCACGTTTTCACTCCATGTGCACAGTGCTGCAGCAGCAAGCAGGTGAGAGAGAGAGAGAGGGCGAGAGAGAGAGGGAGGACGAGGCACATTAGCATATTAAAGCATCGCAGACCAAATTTAGAAAAAGATCATGTAAGATTCTCGCCCTTTAAAAAAAAAGAAAAGGAAATCTGAAGTTCATCCAGAGTTGCAGATGAAACCGAATCTGCACTCGTCTCAAAATAGAAACGCTGGAGTAAAAAGGACAAGCGCCGAACGTTATCCCAGCGGCTCCGGCGCTCCAAACACAGAACGTGTAGGTGTGCTAATAAAGGAGCAGCGCTGAGGGGAGAAGGTGGAGGATCCGGCGGCGGCGGCTGCGGCGGCGGCGGCTGCGGCGGTGGCGGCGTGCAAGGGGCCGACAGCTCCGCTCAGGCTGACAACAATCTACTTACTGAAGTCTCCGGTCAGGAAGAGCGCCTCTGCCGCCGGGGCCCACTCTTTAAAACACAGGCTGTTGTCGGGTCGCCGCTGCACTCCAAAGGTCCTGTAGCCGCGCGTGAACTGGTCAAAGCCTCCCTCCGCCTCCTGCAGGAGGAAGAGCTGCTTCTGCAACAGCTCATACCTTCAAACCACAGGGAGACACAGAAAGTGCAGTTAATACACAATCAAACCCACACACACACACACACTTATTCTGGGCTATTTCACACTGCGGTTATGTGCGGCTGAAATGATGATGCATCTTCCTCTTTTGCTCTTCCTCCGGTGCGTCAACCCACCTCCATTTCCCAAAATGCTTTTTTGACAAGCGGGCATGTTGGTGTTACAGATAGATGTGGGCTTTATGTGTGGGTGGAGAGGAAAATAACAATAGAGAGTAGAGAGAGAGAGAGAGAGAGAGGCGAGCCAGAGTGTGTGAGTGTGTGAGTGTGTGAGTGTGTGAGTGTGTGCTGCTGTGTGACGGCTGGATGTCAGAGAGCACAGGGATCCTGGAGGTGACACCTGGATCTGGACCCAGACTGGAGACTTTTATAGGGGGAAACCTGTGAACGACTACAGAGGAAGGACAGGAAACAGAGGAAGCAGAAGCAGGAACTCTTATTCATCTGAAATAAAGGCAGAAAACTCTAATTGTGACTGAGCTATTAAGTTTCCTGACCACCATAAGGTTCAAATAAAGAACTACTTCCTGTGCTGAGATGGAGAGATGAGGAAATGACCTGTATTAATAAATGAAACAGGGATCAGGTAGATCAACATCACACACATCTCCTGGTACAACACAGGAGGTGAAGTGCTGCAGGCTCCAGAGGAACAATGACCATCATCATCATCATCATCAGCCTTACTTCACAGATACATGGAGGGTCGTCATGGTGAAATGTGTGTGAATACGTTCCATAGAGACGATGAGCTCCACACTTCAGGCATGTAAGAAGGTTGGTGGTGAGTCAGAGAGCCAGCAGGTAGAATGGGACTGGAGCAGGGATCTGAGAGAGGAACTGGAGCCAGAACCTTCACACACACACATCATCATACAGAGCTAAATCAATCTGACCATGTCTCACAAATACAAACTCCTATAGAATGATGGATATGAAGCTTTACTTCCTGCTTCATTAAGCCCCTCCTCTCTCAGAAACAGATCAACTCAAATTCATTTCTAATGTTTTGAATGTTTATATTAGTGAGAACATGTTGCTGTATGAGGATGAAAACCTTCCACACTGATAAGAGGTCCAGAGTATCCTAACACCTCCTCCTTGGCATCTTTATCTCTTTGGGGTCCTACCTGAGGACGCAGACCTGCCTCGCTCCCTGCAGAGCGCCTGACTCGCGGCCGTATCCACAGCGATAAGCGTCTGTCTGTTACTTTCAACACGGTCAGGACCAAACTAACTACTTTGAATTTATCTCACTTAAGTTCCTGCAGCCAGCTAGTGTCCATATCAGATTCCCTTGGTACAGAGAGCCTCTTTCAGCCAGCTGAGTTAAGTGCCAGTCTCTCCCCGCAGCCCCGGAGCCAAGCTCAGGCTGGCCTGTGAATGCCCGGGGGCGAGCCGTGATGTGCTGGAGTAACGCCGCCATTTCTCAGCAGCTGCTCCCTGTGCTGAGCACCGAGGACGCAGACGGCTCTCGCCAAATGTAAAACCTTTAAAGTCCAGCCGACGCCGCTGCCACATGCCTATTTTGCCACTTTGTCTCCATTTCGACAATCTGCTGAAAGGAAGGACAAAGGAGGGAGGATTCACATAACGGCAGCGCTCCTCTGCCTCAGTATTAATAGGCATGAAAGTCACGGCCATGATTATAACAAATGGGTTTGAGCGTGTTGGGCCGTGGGGAATAGGGCCGGGCCCAGATCCTGCATGGATGCATTATTCTCCGCACATCTCTTGAGTCTGCTCCCACTTGAGATTACAGCCAGCAGATGAGCTCAGACCACACACACACACACACACACACACACACACACACACACACATCACAATGAGACGCTCAAAGTGCCTATAAAGGCGCAATTCATCTCACAAAGTCATTACCAGACCTCGAGCTATATGCAAAATCTAAATCTTTGATTTACTCGCATATTATCAATAATCAGATGGAAAGCGTCTGCGAGCATCCGTTTTGTCCTCAATGTCCTTATCTACAAATTTCATTTTGATGAGGTCGTTTCACTTCCTCTTCTTAGGCCTGCCGCCGCCGCCGGTGCCCCAGCTGCCACGTTCCATTTTGTACGGGATCTCTTGAGGACATAACAAAACACAATATCTGGCACAGGGCCGCCCGTGACCTCCACTTGTATTCCGCCATAAAACATAACACAGGCCTCAGACGGGGGCGACGGCAGCAGAGGCTTCAGTCACACCGGCCGGAACTCCAAGGAACCTGGAACTCATCTGGACCCAGAACTATCAGAGCTGCCTGAACCAGACTATAGAGGAGCAACTACACAAGTATTTAGTTTAAATGGAACAGAACCGTTACAATGATTCATCAGCATTGAGGTTCTGATTCCCCACCTGCACCTCACTGCTGCTTTGTCTCCTTATGTATCCAGTCAAACATGTGGATCACATTCCCACGGTCTCATTAATATTTCTTTCCTTCTTCTCTTTCTTTTCTCCTCCTCTCTCTGTATCAAAACAATCTTGTACCAAATGGTCTCATCACTGCCTGCTCATTGTGATGTCAAAAGCTTTCTTCCATGAAAACACTCCACAAAAATAAAAGAAAGAAACACTCCTGGTTTGCTTTTGAAGAAGATGGAGAACGAAATGAAGCCGCTGACTTTTGTGTGAGTAGTAGGTATTAAAAAGTATTCAAAAGATCTAAATTACAGACTAGAACTCGTACACACAGAGGGAGAGCAGGTAGACGGAGTGTGTGAGTGAAAAAAGAGCCTAAACCAGCTCGGCCCAATGCGTTTCAATCGGTGGCACAGTATTTGATCACACACACACACTTGTATTCACCATATCAATCTGTCTGTGTGAGTTTCTACGCTGAAGCTGCAGAGACGTGAAGTTTAGAGCCAAAAAACAGATGAGCAAATATTATTGAGCTCCTCCGTTTGGAGCCTGGATCTGCTCTGTGTTTGTCTGAAGGATTAGGAGCGACTTGATCAACCTTCTCTGCACAACAAAACAAAAGAATTCCGCCATTTCTTATTATTTTCCTTTTCCCCCCCACTAAGAAACACACAACTAATCCCTCCGGCCGCCAAATCAAAGGAGAGTTTTGTCCTGAGCTACGGAGCAGAGAGAGAGATTACCGTCCTCCCAGCTCTCTAATCTCCCGGTTTGGTAGATTGGGCTTTGTATGACACACTGTACATCATCTGGATCAATAGCCTATCTGTATTAACCGTTGAACACAGCTGTCAGACGCATCAGGCTGTCCTAATGTAGACAGGATCTACGAGGGGAGTTGAGTCTCTCCGCAGGAAACAAGGGGGTCGCCTAAATTCCACGTGTGACACCCGCCTGTCAACGACCACGCCGCACACGTCTCAATTAAACCGCCAATTCAAAAATCAGCAGCCGTCAATCCGGGTTTTTGCTTTTCTGCAAGCGTCACCTCGCTGACAATCTGTTCGCACGCCGCGCCGCCACACAATGAGGCGTCTAAATATAGAAGCGTCTGCGGGCCTGATGTTTGGTTTGTTGGGTTGTTTGAGCGACGGTGGCAGCTGAGGCGCAGAGGTGTCAGGACAGTCAGGGAGCGGCGGAGAGAGAGGTGTTCCCAACAGCAAGGTGACTTTCAAACTACGGTATTAACGTCCTTATTTGACTTAAGTGCATTGACGGGGCTGAAGAGGCAACTGGAACGTTTTGCGGGGAGACTTGATGGATGAAAGCGAATATTCCCCCGCCGACCTAATATGAAGCTAAATAAGCACCGGGCTCCAGGCTGAAGGGGAAATAGTTTCAACGTGGGATATTAGGATTTGAAAGAGCTTGAGTTCTATCTGCAGCACGTATTGGATGAGAGTTCAGAGTCAAAGGGAACACGGCGTATTAGGCCTTCTGCCAGATTCTCTCATTTCTATGATCCCATATGTGGTGAGTACATATTGAACATCGGCAAAGTTGGCAAAACTTGGCACTGTGTGTGTGTGTGTGTGTGTGTGTGTGTGTGTGTGTGTGTGTGTGTGTGTGGCTCCGCTCGATGGTGTAACTGATGCTTATCCGTTTTCCATCCATCATTAATTCCTGTATTTTTCCAGGCGATGCACATTCATCTGTAATCATCACATCAAAGTCAATACTCAGTTGAGCTTCAAATATGTTGCATCACCATCACAAGATGCGCGGCGGCTACATCTCCACTTTGAAAATTAGCCGTGATGACATATCCCCCATCTTTGCACAAAAAAAAAAAGAAAAACGTTGCCATAAAAAGCGGCAAAACTCCAAAAGATTCCTACTTTCATTTAGTCCAATTTAGGAGACGCACGGTGCCACGAGTTGCAAAATCCCAGCAGCACTTCCTGTGGACTTGTGCAACGGGAAAGGGTAAATAATGAAGCGTGTCAACAGAATGTGGCTCAGTGGGGCTTTGGGGGGGGCAAATCGGGTAAGTAGGGTGGGTGACAAACTAGTTCAAAGAGGATCGTGTACAGCAGCCAACAAACACAGAAGACAAACACTACACATTCCCCTGTTAGTCCATCTGCTGCCACTTATCTGCCTGTGGCCCACTCCGCATCAAAACACCACTATACACCACTAAACACCACCGCTCACTTCCTCACCGGTCGAGATCATGAGGCGTCGACCAACCAGATCCATCGCAAAAGACGAAGAATCGGCTTTATTTCTTTCCCCGATACCAGTTTAATTTTGATATCAAACCTTTAACACCGTCAGAAAACATCACCGCTTTACTTCTGTTAACACTGACGCAGTATTAAAAGACCTGCCAGTCAAAGCTGAGGGCCAAACAGCCTCCAATCTGGATGTTTGGTTTGTGGTGATGAGGCTTTTGTTTACTATTGATCACAGATTGCATCTTTAACCGCCGCTCAAACCAAACACGCATCATCCTGAGCGCCGGGAAAACTCCTGAAGGACATTTGTTCATATTTCCTGACACTGTAAACGCTCAATGACAACTCCATCCATTGAAATAGTAATCAGCAGTGAAGGTAATTGCTCAGTCGCAGCCCGAAAGTCGACAGGAATGGAAAAAAAGGACCGATACGCGTGCGTGCTGATGTGACGCAAAGCAAAGTTCAACAAACTGAGCTGAGCTGTGGGCAGCCTTGAGCGTGACACGGTGGTGAAATCTACAGTCGCCCGTCGTGGTCAGAGGTCTCTCGCTGATAAGACGGCTGAATTCTTCGCACTGCAAGCTCGGCGAGCAAACTCAGCGTGACACCGCGGGCCCAGAGCGCTCCTGATTTCCAATGCTCGTGTTCACCAAATAGTGTTTGGGCTCTCGGGGCTCACAGTACCGGGGGGGTCGATGGAGAATTAACCTTCACACAGCGCCGCTCCTATATGTAAAATCATTTATGCGCAGTTTTCATCAGGCAGACAGGTGTTGGATACATGTCTGGGGCGCGGCGAAGCCTGGCAATCCCAAGCTGTGTCTGAGATGGAGCTGACACACTCCTCTCTCTGCACGGATAGAGCCGTGCTCACACACCTCCAATACAAAGCAGGTGGTCCCTCACCTGACATATTAGAAAGCACATCTGATCCACTAATTAAAATGGATTCAGATCCACAGTAAGCAGCGCTCTGAGCTCTGGGTTCTGGAGCTGTGGCCATGTGAGACGCAGCGCAGCATCGCCGTCTGATCCTGAGGGACATGCAGCATGGAACACTACTGCATTCTGAAGAGAATGGAACTCAGCTTCGGAATCACGCTCACAAGCTGAGGGCACATACCTCCGCCAAGGCTGAAGAGTGGTCTGATTATGACTATGATTTTAATTGTTGTTGTTATAGCGCCACCATCAGGGAGAGTGATGCTTCTTTTTTTTGTACCCTACAGCTCTTAGAAAGGTATGAAAAGGTATAAACCGATCAATTAAATCAATAAATACATTAAATAATATCAATTTAAAGATATTGTTAGAAAAAGAGGAATTTGGACAGCTTGTAGGCATATTCAGCCTTGGAGGAGGTATGTGCCCCAAACAGCTCCCCTTAGTGTTGGATTGCAGTGGATTTGATGGGTGTACCTAATAAAGTGGACGCAGTGTCCAGATATCAGATCAGCATGTAAACGTATCCCTGCACACCAAAAAGTATTCTCAGATCAATACACCAGATCTGTTTACCTGGGATTAAACACACAGGGACCATAAATAAATAAACATCATGTGCCTGTGTGTATCCACTGACTGTTTGAAGGTCAACCCAATGAGCTGAAGGACGCGTGGGGGCTTTTTAAGGACGCTCTGGAGGCAGAATACCGGGTTATTTCAGTGTTAGAGTGATTAATTCAGCCCTATACGCATGAACACAACAGACTTACAATAAGTAAAGTGATGAACCGAGGTAATGACCTGTAGAGGGCGCTGACCTTGAGACTTCTACTGTATTATGAAGTGTGTAAAGACAAGTTTATACATTAGTCTTAGCATTACTACAGTGAATATTAAGGAGAGTGGTGCAGTATGAGTGCTGCATGAAGTCAATAAACCCTCTGGAGACTGAATGTAGTTATATTTTTAAAGTTTGTAAATAATAAAAGATCAAATTTATTCTGTTCCTCTCTCATTCCTGTAACGTGTTGATTTGTATCACAGGCAGATTTGCTCAATTATTTGCAGTCACACTTCCTGGACCTGTTGACTGAAAACTTTATGATCACTTTCGGGTTTGTTTTGACATCTTATTCCATCAAATGCCAGGATGTTACCAAGCTAAACTTCATTATGTCTACTCAAGGAGCTTTTTGAGGATTTTTAGGTGACAACTGACAGAAATAATGGCTGTGACCCTACAGAGGGTTCAGATCTGAGAGGTGATGAATCAACTATGTGTTCAATCCCATTTCTGAGGCTCATTTTTAGAAGATCAGGAGGCAAACGGGGAGCTCATCACAGAGAGCCACTCCACTGAGCACCGGGGCCTGCGGGGAGGAGAGTCTGACCTCCACCTGGACCACAGTGACGCATCAGAACATAACACGAACCCCACCAGCTGACACTGCATGGTGACGTCATCGCACACAAACAAGCATGTCTCCCCTCGAGCTGTCAAACACTGAGGAAGTTGTGGCTCCTTCCTTCTGCGATGACTTGTCAACACAAACACAAGCACCCCTCGCTACCTCCTTCCTTCCTTCCTTCCTTCCTTCATTCATTTTAAATGCGCATCCTCGCCACCTAGCTACCCGGGGGGAAGTGGAGCGTTTCCGGGGCTACGTGACCTCTACCGCCGCGCGTCACACCACCGCGACCTCCCCTCTGCAAAATGTCAACTCCAACTTTACTTTGTAACGCGCTTCAAACATGCTTTTAAATCGCACTGACGCTTTGTTTTGACGGGGAAATCGGTGCTCGCTTGCTTCGCCTCGTTCATAGCGCGACTTTAGGAGCTCTTTCGGGGCGATAGAGTGCGAATTAGCGGCGCGTCATTACCTCCGCTTGAAGTCCCTCTCGTAGGTTTTGAGGTAGGGGTCCATTTGGAGGAGGTAGATGAGCTCGGGGACGGTAACTTGATCCTCCGGCTCAGCCATGGCGCCACCACAGTCCAAGCTAATCGAGCACCGAGTGAATCGCATATGCTTGCGTGTGACGCGTTCACGTTTTGTTTAATATCCGGGATTAAAGAGGATGGGATGGGCTTGGAGCGAAAAGAGCCGAATCAGAGAGTTTTTGCTCCGAGCCCATCCCACCGTGGCCCTGCTGTGTGTTTGCAGCCGCGGCGGGGCTCAGAGGTGAGACGGAGCCGGTGTGTGCTGGGAGACATTACGGCTTTAAGATGACAGCAGAGGCGATGGGGCGTCAGAGGGAGGGAGAGCTGGATCTGTGTGTGCGGATGTACAGATGTGTAGGCATGTGGAGACAGTGTTGCTCTGTGTCTGCTGCACCATCATCACTGCAAACATGGACTGGTGTGTGTGTGTGTGTGTGTGTGTCTGTGTGCGCGCGCTTTATATAAATAAAATATTCATTTTATGTAAGTATTGAATTTTATAGATGTTTTCATTCATAATATTATTCATAAGTACACATAAAAACTTCACCAAAAAGTTCAGTATTTCAACTTTCTCCATCTACTCTTCTTCCTCTATGTCCTTTAGTGTCTTCTAACATTTTCTTCCCCCTGCTTTCATTTTTCACATTTACATCTTATCGTCTACGACCTCAACAACTTTCCCAAAGACGTATAGCCTAAAGTTATGTAACGGAGTGTAGAAGGGCCGCACCATAATTTAGATGAAAACCCCCGGAAAGGCTGATAAATATGCACACTTACATGGCAGGAACGGCGTGTCTGCTGAAGAGTGCCGTCCTTGTCACGCAACAAAACGCTGGCAGATAAAGGTCACAAAGCGAGTGTCATTCTAAAGAGCCATCTGTTGGTAATAGATGAAACAAGTGTGTTACTGTCCACCCCAGAAGGTTACGCCAATAAACGCTGTCTCTTTGATTCACAGCTAAATAACAAATGTTTACTGAGGTTGTCTGGAAACACACAGCACCCGAGGACAACGGGAGAAAGTCATTCCAGACGATATTCAACCGATGACCTGCAGGATTTCATTCTATCTGTGAGCCCCCGGCGCCATTACCTGGGATCTGCTTTGATGAGTGAGGCTGTAATGGATGACGGAGGCGTTCTGTATATGAGAGGAGCCACAGGAGGAGAGGGAGGGTTGGGATTTGTCGTCATTTGTCTGTAAATTCTACTCCCTACTGTTATTTCTCATTTCCTCTACAAACTAAATGAACAATTCCATTCTTAATGAGTTAAATTTGAAGGTGTGAAGATTGACATTGACATCCATACACAGAATATAGTTTTCTAAATCTAATTACATTACTGAATCTGAGCTATACATTGGTGGTTGTGTGTCGTGTTTGTTTGTACAGCGATGCCATAAATGTAACTGAATTTATCACTTCACCGCATCAATGTCAATATCTGGAAGACAAATAGACAGACAGACACACAGACACATACAGACAGACAGACAGATGCTGATGGTAACACAAGTTCCATGCTGGAGGTAATTACAGAGGATAGAAGCGTTCTGTGGAATCATAATGAAGAACATGGCTTCAGGTTGACAGCTAATTAGCAGCATTTGTTACAATATAAAGTCGCTCTGGTTATCATAAAACTGACTTGCAAAGCAACATGAGCAAATTAACAACTTCACAAGGAAATGATGTGAAAACTTTGAAAAGATGAACCACAGGTTATTCAATCCATTACTAACAACTGCATGATGTCACTTTATTACCTTAACACGACCTTCACTTTAACATATATATATAAATACTGTGTGTACTCGACTTATCAGGCTAAAGTGACTCAGGTTTGAGAATTAACCTGCAGAAATCTTGTTTTTATTGACTATATTGGCTATTTTTATTGAGTTTTTAACCGTTTTCTCCCCATTATGTACCCAAACCTCTTCTCTGAGCTTTAAAGACATTGACTCAGGGATACAGGACAGAATCTAAATGTTGTTGTGATTTAAGCACAGGCTGACACAAACGAGATTATTCCTCAACTTAAATGATGCGAGGACGCAAGCATGCTGAACTGATATCATGCATAATGAAAGAATACAATTAGTCCTTTAATACCTGTAATTATTCATGAAAGCATTGTAACTCATCCACGCAGAGAGAATTGCTTTTCATGGATTTCATCATCATAAGACTCCTCCTAGGCACAATTTATTAGTGTTTGGAAGAATGAGCAATGAAATCAGTGAATGTTAAAACATTATATGTTCGGCAAACCAATCAGTGTAAAACAAATACCCAGAGTTCCTCCAGGAGACACGCTGACACCGGTACTTCCACTATTTCAAATAAGCAGCATCGTCTTTCTCCAAATGAAAGCTTTGAGTGAAATCATTTTGGGCTTTACAGCGTCAACATGTGCATGTGGAGCAGACAGAACCAATAAAGAGGATGTTTGCTCAGCAGAAATAAATAAAGCTTTAAGGAAAGGCGTCATGGGGACCGTGTGAAGCACCAAACACAGAACCAGAACTATTGTACATAACATCTACTCTGATTCAGGATGATGCACACTGCTGGGTAATATTTATACATTTTCAAAGGATGAGAGATGCAATGGAAGCCGGAAAGTTAAGGAGGGAAATTACTTCATTTTGGTCATTTTTGCTTGATTTGAAATCATTCTTTATAGAACACCTGTTCTAATTCAAGTTGAACTGAGGATTTACAAAATACATTTTTATAAATCTTCCCAAGAACTCTTCTATCAAACCTACAAGCATTTATTCAAGCAACAGTTCAACCAGAGGAAGAGGAGGAAGCGAGGAGTCGTATTAGAAACTAAATCCTGGAGGCCAAAGCAAACATCCCTGATCTGCTGTGGATCAGCTTCAAAATGATACTTCTGATTTTGCTCAATGCTGCGAGCAAAGATAGTGACAATCGATGAACTCAGCGTTTTGATGATGTAACATAAAGGTGGAGATGTAACTGGAGGCTAACAGATGAAACCCAACGCTCTCCATCAGCTTCTCTTCACAACGTTTAGCTTTTTTCCCCTTCGCTTCACGACTGCGTTTACAAAAGTTTAGTTGTTTTGTGGATTTTTTTATTCTAAAAGAAATTGCTCAGGGAGGAAAATCAACTTTGAAGCGTGAGTTAGTTGAAAACCGCATTCATGCCAAGTGGGGCCGAGTGCAAGTGAATATTCAACGTTAATTTGGATTAAAAATGGAAACCTCAGTGTCTGATTGTCATCCACATCAGCAGCTAATTTGACTCTCTGACACCTGCTCGCTCTCGGAGGATTACATCTTTGAAGCTTTTAAATGTGATTGTGCAGCACTTGATTAAAACACGATGCCTTTTCTGATGTTTTTCAATGCAGATGAGTCTGTGTGGACACGACGTCATGGCAGTCTATGGAGGGAAGGTATTTTTAGAGGAGCGGGGCTTTAAAAAAAAAAACAACAGACATCTGCAGCTGTCAGACGGCAGCAGCGTCAGCTCTTCTGTCTGTGAATGACAATAAGGAAAAGTATTGTTTATTCACGTCAATACGGAATCCATCAATCTGAACTCACAAAAGTGTGAAGGAATTGTTTTAGAACTGCATTCATCCAATATTATCATTCCTGTACTTTTTCGGTGGTGCAAATTACCCATAATTCCTCATCAGACAATTAGGCTCGGACCGTATTGTGCTTTACAATCCATGAACTCCTCAAATAAGAACGGCAACGCTTCATGATGCCACAGAATTTACTTTGGCACCAATCCATCTTAAATGGAGATACGAGTCTCGAACTACCTGCACACTTTAACACCAAATGAAAACGTATGATAATTATTATTACACACATTGAACTCCACTTAACACGTAGATTTGCACTAAAAGAAGAACGCCACATTTCCATGAATGCAGCCATGTGAGAAGGTTAACACGGTGCAATAAAGGGAGTCGGGGAGAATGGGAATGAAGCTAATGAGAGGAGATAAGATTCAGTCCAGACCTCAATTTCAAGGATGGAGGAGCCAGGATCTAAGAAAGGACCACAGACTGACGCGAGGAGAAATATCTTTAATGAGAGACATTAGAGTGGGAGGAAGCTGCCATATCCGCGTGTATCTGTGAGGCCCAACGCACAGCTTATGCTGACAGGAGGTGTCGAGCCCACCAGGTATGAATGGCTTTTATATGGTAGAGATTTACCAGATGATGTGTCGGATCAGCTCTGCCATGACCATATGCGGGGAGACTCGTTATGTATGCTCTTAGAATAATTCACAAGAGAATCTGAGGGCTCGGACAGCGACCGCAACACATTTTGAATAATGCGACTCGGAGTGGTTTTGTATATCCGTATACTTTCTAGTTGCTGATGTAGGCCGAGGACATGAGGCAGTAAGCAGGGGCCGTATCGCCACACTCAGGAGTTTTCACCAAAACTCATTTATGAATTTCAGGCTAGTCAGCCCCTTCAGTAAAAGTGAATTGTTAACACCTGACCTCACAGTAGAACGGGCCAAATGGTTTAAATCAAGCAAAGGTGGCTCCAGGGACGGCATCAAAGAAAGAAGGCCAAGAGCCTCAATTTCAATTGTAGTTCAGCATGTGGGAGTCAATGATTTCTTTAATAGAGACAAGAAGACAACCGAATAAGGTTAGAGAAATATAATTACCTAGGCCGCTCAATACACCTTATCGAGGAAAATACATGACTACGTGTCCTCGTGGCTAATTCAGCATGCAGACTGTCCACCCACGGCTCGCACCCAATATCATTTCTCTCTTGGCTTCAAACCCGTGACCAATTTCATCCCACCGTGTCTAAAACCTGCAGAGTGACACGCATAGTGACACACAGAGTGACATGCAGACTGATTGTGTTGCAAAGCAAAATGTTTTGAATTTAGCTCATCAGTTTATCTCTGCCCTTCCAAAAGGTAAGATGTTGCTGTTGAGATGCTCGTGGAGATTACGGCCAAAAAAAAACATTTGTTCTTGACCTTAAATCTTAAAAGGACCGGGTGTGAGGTCATAAAAGTGACCTAAACGTTTGCATTTGGTACAAAGATGAGACAGTGAAATGATTTAAGTACAAGTTGTTCTTGGACAGAAGCTTCCATATTTATAGCTTTTATATTTTATATCTTCCTTCCTCAGAATGTATCTGTGTCATGCATTAGTCTCAGTGGTCTCCAGCTTCTTTCACAGTATGATGAAAGATGACATGAAGAGAAATCCTATTGTGCACATTGGAATCTGCAGTCCTCTCATGATCTTATTTTATATGAACTGAGAAATGTTTTTAAAACTTAAATTGGTCATAATGTGCTCACGTCTTCATATTCCTCCATATTTCTCTTTTAAATTCTTCATATGAATCTTAAAGCTTTAAGAGAAGAGTGAAGAGTGAAGATCTGAATCAAAAAACTTAATTTAATGTCCCCCATTAACCTCAATAGATGCATGAATGCCTTAAATTCCATTGGACTTCAGTAGAATGCCCACAATGTGACTGAACATGTCCATTAACATACAGTATATTTCATTCATTCCTTCACTCAGGGCCAAACGTCGCCTTGGAGAATATATTTCAATTAAAAGCCTGCCGTGACAGTTTTACATTTCATTTTACCCGACACTTGTCCCAGAAAACTTTGGTTTTTAAATGGGTTGAATGTATCATTAACGACAATTATCACCAAGAAACAAGCCTGTAAAATGTTGTGAAGGGGTATTCATCACTTTAAATGAAGAATACTGACAGCCAGTCTCATCTTTAATTCACTTTGCCAAATGAAACAGTTCAGATGTGCGGTGGTTCTCTTTTTAATCACGATAACGTGTTCTCTGCCACCGATAGATTTACAAATAACACTGGAGGAATCATTAAAGCATTTCTTAGCAGTGGAAAATGCATCACAAATCACTAATTAACTGGAGATAATCTGTGGATATATGATTAACAATGAATGTAGATCCTATATAACAGGGTCCTACAGAGAAGCCATGAATCTCAAGTATCTCAAGTATCTAACAAGGATGTGGCGGCAGTAGCTCAGTGGGTAGAGCTTCCGCTTGGGAACCGGAGGGTCGCCGGTTCGAGCCACTGCCGAGGTGCCCCTGAGCAAGGCACCGAACCCTCAATTGCTCCCCCCTCTGCGAAGGGTGGTAATGTAATGTAAGTCGCTTTGGATAAAAGCGTCTGCCAAATGCTCGTAATGTAAAGAATAACTTCCATAAATACAAATGTCAAGAAAAGTCAACTGAAGCCTCGTTTGTGCTCGAACTTTCTCTATGACGACCCAGTGTAGTATAGTTTAATATGGGTGTTAGTTCAGTGTATCTTATGGTACTTGGAGGTCAAACTTCAAAGATGATTCAATTGGTGGCGTAAAGAAAAAGCCACCTCAATGTTTGTCTGCGTTTAGCACCAAACACAAATCCACAACTGTTGTATTTTTCACCATATGACCGACTTTTGACTTAAGCGGGAATAAGACTCACTTAAGTTCAGAGAAGAAGAGAGAAAAGCATGCGTGGCGCATCTGGATCTGCAGAGGGTAAAAGCGGCTTATTGAAGCTGAAAGAAGACTGCAGATCTCTTTGACCCGTTTGTCCACATTTTGTTTGCCTTCTTAAGTTACGCCTCGACTGAATCAGATTTGTGCTTAGTGCATTTTTCCTTCACTCAGTTGTTGACAAAATCCAACGCGCCGAGATGCTGTTTGATACTCATCAGACTGTTCTCAAGAACACACTACAACAGATGTAAAGCAAGAGTTTACAGATGTTATGGGCAAATGGGAGCATCTTACAAGGAAAAGAAGATAGGACCCAAAATTGAACCCTGCGAGACCCCGCAAGTGATGTGTGGTGAGGATGATGATGAATTGCCTACAGTGACAGAAAAGTTTCAATAGGAAATGTGGTAGCTGAGCCAGCACAGTCCTGTATCTCTCACTCCCACCCAGTGCTGGAGGCACTCAATTAAAATTGCATGATCTAGAGTATCAAAAGGCTTGCAGAGGTCTAAAAGGATTAAGATTGAACATTCCCTAGCATACACTGTTAAAAGAAGGTCACTTTTTACTTTTGAAGGGCTGGTTCAGTGCTGGGTAACACTCCAAACTCTTGTTGGAACTGTTGATGTGGTTGTGGTTGAGTGAGGAACACTGTGTTGGCTGAATCACAAGTTTAAAACCAAATAGTACTCCAATCCTTTGACGCCACTATAACCTATGGCCTCTACAGTATAATACTAAGAGATTGAGATATGGGAAAGTATTGTTCATATATAAACTTGACAAAAATACCCCAATATATTACAGCAGCAGTATTATTTTTACTACTGTACTGCAGACTGTTGATTTTGATCTCACACCAGTGCCAGAGTGGCTAACTGGGAATTGTCTGAAGATATATTTATAGATACACATAAAGATACTTCCTCCTTCTCTTTAATCATTTTCTAGAGGCATCAGATACACTTTATACAGACACTTAATACAGATTTAGGCCCATAGTCTGGTGAAAAGAGCTTGAATCTTTAAAGCATGTCTGATTCTTAAAGCTAAACTGGACATGTCTCCGCAGCCTAACTGGCAGAGTGCTTACCTACATGCTGCGTTTCACTGCACAGAACCCTAGAATTACAAACAGAAATCTCTGGTTCTGCTGTGAAAGGCACTTTAATAACCTTCCATTTAGCTTCAGTTTTTGCGCTCTGCTCAAAGACCTCCTTCTGCAGCTCCGACCTCCCATTCAAACGTACTCCTTTGAAAGCGTACAATTACAAAGACTGATATTCCATTATATGCACAAGTCTCAAGTTGATTTGTTGAAGGTGAATTAGTTGTCACTTCCCCTTTCCCCTGTTAACCAATGATTCACTCACAAGGCCTTTTCAAATGGTTGATGAGGTGACAGGGGTGGGAGCGGGGGATTACTCACCTTTTATTTTAAATAGGAGAAACAAGGTTACTGACTGCTCCTGAATGAAAGAGGAGCAGAACTCCACACTTACCTCAGCAGGACTACTAGCAAGGCCGTAGCTAGCTATGAGGTCACCAAGGTCAAGGTGTGTGTGTGTGTGGTCTTCACCTTCACCACCTGATCGGCAAAGCAGGACGATGAAGGAGCAGCTACATCAACCTACGCGACTATTAGTACTGGAAGGTGCGATGAAGAGTTCTGCGAATTATACCCACAGATGTTTTTAGCTATCAAACATAACAGCAGCTCTGATCCAACAAACTACAACAGGAGCAAAGGCAGACAGGAAATCAGGATCCTTGTGCGTTCCAGTGTGTTGGACCTGTTACACATTGGAAGAAGAGTATCATGGTGTGAGACTCAGTCATGAAATAAAAGGATGAGCAGAACTAAGAGGTGAACCTGGTAAATGATGTAAGGAGTGTTTGTTTCCTTTGCTCTCTCTGCTCCCGTCTGCTCCTCGTCGTCTCGCTCGTCTGTGCATCCTGAACCTTTTATCTGACTGACTGAGCTGGAAATTGGTCTGGTTTATTTATTATTACATAGCTCTGCTCTTTAGATCTCTCACTGAGGATGGAGGTTAGATGAGGCTCGCCAACGGAGCGACAATCCACGGACGTTATAACTGTTACCAGACAGATTCGTCCCTTCCCTGATTGGACGGAACAGCGGGTTTCCCATGTCAAAGAGGATAGACGACACGGATTAGCTTAGGGTCCATTTCAACACATTCGCTACTCTTTAATGTACAATAAATGCATTGATAGACATCTACTCTGCTCTTAAAAACAAGTTGTTTTAGGCTCTGTCTCTTTAAAGCCCCCTCTGGAAAAAGCCAGCTCTGTTCCGTCTGACCAGCTGTATCAGGCCTGAGCTCGCCACCCATGGGCTGCAAACACAGATGCTCTTTGTACGACTCGTTAAAGCAGGTCTGAACTCTGCGTTGCACTCCGGGCGTCGAGCAAAGCAGCAAACACACGAGCTCGTCTGAGGGAGCTCGTCTTCAGATTAGCGCGTTGCATTCTGCACCTGTATGTGTTTGATGCCTTCCGACGGGTGAACTTTTCCATATGGCGTCTTCAAGCGTTCTGCTGATATTGTTTCACCTTGTAGACGAGGGTTGATTGGACTGGGAGATCATTTGTTTCTGTCCTATTTGGTTTTGAGTTCTTGGTTTTGAAAGTTTTCATGAGTGTCTCGATGTACCAAAGTTGCACTCTTGCTTCACTATCTAAAACAAATTACTGCCTGTTGTTATTATTATTAAAATAACACTTCAATAATACAAGATTGTCACCATCTGTGCTGCACAGCATAGTGTTTCTAATGAGGTGTGAAGTTAGTGTAAACAGGAAATTAACAGCTTTATGAGGCAAGAGGTAAAATATACAATTAAGCACAGTCTGAATATGAGCTTTACCATAATAATTAACTGGAAATCTAACTTGACACGTGAGTTGAGATCAGCTCTAATCCCTCAAATACGCAGCAAGAAATAGACAGGGTACGTATGTGTCTGTTAATAGCTCAATTAATGGCAAAGCATTGTTCGGCAGATGAGGTGGGTATTATACATGCGTCTGACTTCACCTCCTCCTCCCCTCCCCCTCCCCCTCTAAACAGACCTGTTCTGGAGTGATGCCACAGATGGTGATGAGCCCGTGTAATCCCTGTAGATTTCCACGGTTTATAAACAGCAAGACAAGCAGCAGGTCCCTCCGATCCGAACAAACACTTCTAAATCAGGGGGTGTTTATCATGCCTGTTTGAGACGGAGGTTGTAATTATTGCAAACAAGAACAAACATGCAAAGAGAAATGGATTTCATAGATCTAATTGGTTGCGGGAATAGCTAAAGATTTAGGGATTGCGCGCACGCACACACACACACACACACCTCCTCCCTTTGCCCCCCGCCCCCCTCTCACAGAGCTGTGAGGATGGAGGCTTCGTTAGAGGTGAGAGCACCTGAAAGTCTTCACCCATTTGAATGAGATAGAAAACCGCGGCCTGTATTCCATTTGTCTGAAAAAAAAGTTGGGGCTCAGTCGGAAATGCCTCATTGTTATGGACCTCACAGAAAAACAACAGATTCATAATGGTGAAGAACATGAATCTCACCCTGGATCCAAAGACGGGGAGAGCGCTTCCAGATAATTGACAAATTCCTGCATGAAATGAAACGCTGCGCATGCTGAAAATAACATCTGTGTTTGCTCTCCGTCAGGCAAAGAATCACTGTGTCTTGATATATTGCCTAAGCCGCGCGCAGAAATACATTCCGCTTTTTTTTTGTCCGGTGAGCTCTTTCCCACTTTTCCAATAGGCACATTAGAAAATTGCTTTGATCTGTGACATGCTGACATTTCATTTGGAGAAATCAATCAAAATCTGATTGGGTAGCGAGCAACAAAGGCGCCGTACTTTATGTGTCAAATGAAAGTGCCGGAATACAAAAGTTTTAAGGGAATGGTTTGGAATATTTATCAAGTAAATGAGATATTTCAGGGCGCCAGGAGAACTAATCATGATTTTCATCTCTTACTGTTACTGAGAGGTTACCCACGGGAAATTATTATTATCTGCAAGGCTAGTTTTGTTTTCTGGTGCCCTGATATGGAAAAAATTCAACTGTAGAAAAGCTACAAATTAGAAAACCTACTTTGATCATCACTTTCTGATATTAGAAATTGTTCATTTCTTTGTCTGCGGTTCACATAAAGTCCTTGTTTTACACAGTTGTCTAAAATTAGCGGCACAGTTTGAGAAACAGCAGGTAGTTCACCCTGCTAATATAGACTCTAGAGGTGAATTAGCCATTAGTTGAAAGGGTTTATTCACCTCTAAAGCTGACGCCTTTGTGCAAGAAAAAGTGAAATCCCAAAGTGGAGCAAGTATAAAGGCTATAATAGAGACATTTGTTTGATTGGACTAACTCAACGTACAAAAGCGCCAGAGTACCGGAGTCCTTTATGTAGAGGCAATTATAAAATACTGCATTCTACTAATGTACATGTAGATAAGTATGACTTATACAATGTGCTGAATGTAAAGAATTAAACCTGGCAGAGCGAAAACCCTCAAATCTGAAGATATTGTGGAAGAAAAATGTATCGCCTTAATAGGAAAGATGGTTACAAACTGTTTGATCTAATCTGACAGATCTAGTAAATGTAGCTTAAACGTTGTCAGAATCTCTGGATAAACTAGTGGATGTGGCAGCAGATCTCAATGATGTCAGACCTTATATGACCTCATGGCTCAGGTTTACAAAGTAACACATGGAAATATTTCACTACAGTATTTGAGTAATATTTGAGTTTGCACAGATGACACACAACATAATAAAGGTTGAAATTAAAGCACTTTTCAGGCCTGGTGTTTTGAAGTGAGGGACGTTACCTGGTCCTCCAGACGGTGAACAGGTGTTTCTCCTGCAGTGTGTCCCTGTTCTCTGGGCTCTGGCAGCTTTGTTTTGACCGAGGAGGACGGAGGAGGACGAAAAGGCTCCGTACACCAGAGGAGCAGAAGCCTCCTGGAGCCTGAACGACGGAGGAAGTTCAGCTAATCTCGGTTTTGTTTGCTTAAAATGGCGCTGCAAAATCAAACCCCAACACAATCAGGGAGACGCGCGCGCTCTCATTAAAGGGGGCGTGTCTGCAAACAGGAGCCTATAGGAAGAAGATGGGACGGTCACGTGCACATACGCAAATACGTCAGAGGAGCTCTTGTGTGTACGTGTGTTGTTGTATTTGTTATGATTCTGTGTTAACCTTACTGAGACATTCATGTTAAATGCAATTTAAATGAAGCTGATTTGAATTACAAGTTGTCTTCAGAGTCATTACTGGATCTTGTTGATCGAACATCACCTGTGATCGATCCCTTAGAATCATTATTATTCTCATAATCGTTGTTTTAACGGCAATTACGGCAGCATGAATCGCAAAGCAAGAAGCGAACATAAACATCTGCTTTCACCGAGAGTCTGTGGCGTTGGTGAAGCATCTCCTCCGGGGACTGAATATCTAAATATCTAAATCTATATATACGGGAAACCCCCTAAAGATCCGTGAATGGGACCATACGGCGACGCTCATTTACAAGCCAGCTGATTGGTCAAGAGACAGAGCTTCATAAGTCACCCCGACCAAGCTCCAACTAATACTGCTCCGGACTCCAGGATTGCCGAGGAGCATCAGTTACCATGGCGACGGAGTGAGATCAGAGGTGAGTCAGCCCCGTGATGCAGAAAAGTCCGACTTGAGCTTAAACAGAGCGACTGAGCACTAAATAGTAGGCCAGGTCCCTGGATCTGGTGGAACACAACACACACTAATCACTCACACTGCAAAACAATCAAACATCCAGACTAGAAATGATTTTGCAATGAAGTAAACACATCAATTCAAGAAGAAACTAAAAAAAAATAAATAAAAAAAAAAACTCCAAAGAAATCAAAGCTGTTATTCACCCTTTTATTCCTGTGTATCAGATGTTTATGCCATAAGACACGAAACACCAAAACAAATCTGTGCATTAAAATCTTGGCTTTTATATGCAATTAACAATGTGTTAAAATAAACATTTAGCCATTTCAAACTGATTCTTTCTCAGGTCATTATAACAGCAGTAATTTACCTGAGAATGTTTGGACAAGCTCTAATTTCTTAAGCATTTAATGAATCTCCATGACAGACTGTGTGCCTATATTGATCTGATTCGGGAAATAAAAGCAAAGCTATCCTGTTTTCTCATAATATATGATATAATAATAATAATAGATCCATTTGTGAACCTTTAATTCGCGTATTCAGTGACTGACTAAGAACAAAATCATTTATTTGGAATAGTGTCTCATCATCCATTGTTGCTTAATGAAACAAAAATCTATTGAAGTGAATTGTAAAACCTGATCTTGCGGTTTGATCTGGTAAGTGATGTGAAAGGTGAAACTCTTAAATGAGCCCAGGCGTCTGTATCACATGACAACTAAGAGAGAAATTAAACCATTTCATGTATGTGTTGTGTAAATAGGGCCACAAAATTTGGTGTGTTAAAGGCAAAAGTCTCTTCATGATGATTCAAACACAAATGCAATGTAGCATCCTGCATTAAACTGCAATTACCAACAATGACGCTTGTGTAGGTTTGTATCTGTCGTTACTTTACATATGGTGGTTTCAGGGCCCGGATAGCTCAGTCGGTAGAGCATCAGACTTTTAATCTGAGGGTCCAGGGTTCAAGTCCCTGTTCGGGCGAAAAGAAGCTTTTAATTGTGAGTAGAGACAACATGGAAAAAGATTCTGAAAGATCACAAACTGCTACACATTCTGTTTCCAAATAGGTTAAAAGTTCTCAAATTTCCCTCTTAAAGTCAGAGAAAACTACTGAACGGAAATCCAAGCGCATGCGTGGGATTTCAGTGCTGTGGTCCAAAGGCTGGCTTGCGGTCAGGAACAAGATGGCATCAGATAACACAGTCCACAGCGTGAGCCAGGACCATCACGCGCCAGCTCAAAGCAATCCAGGGTCAGGCATCATCTCCTCCTCCATCTCCGCACAGCTATTACTGAAAACATTCCCACTTCATTCATCATCACACAGGCTGGTACAATGGTTCACACACACACACACACACACACAGACACACACATAACAAACTACAGCACGTTGTCAACCAGTCATTGAAGATTACTGGTCGCCCCCCACCCCACCTCTCTCTCTCTCTCCCCCCGCTCCCATCAATCCAACCACTCCATCCCAGCCTCACGCTCATTCATTTCTGAGCCAGGACGTCACTTCAGCCTCAGCCCTCAGGGGGGCGCTATAGATTTTTACCCACAGAAACAATGAGAACTGGACCCTGGACCCTGAAGCCTTTGCTGTTGGCGCGATCTTGTTCTGTACTTAGAGGCTGATGGGGGGTTTGGGTGCAGGTGTGTGTGTGTGTGTGTCAGGTGGACAGGTGACAGCTGGTGGACAGGTGGAGAATAATAATTCAGTAATGAAATGTGATTAATGTGACAAAGGAGCAGGTGCAGGAGAGGTCGCTACGACGACTCTGTCCCTTTAAATGTGTAAGATGAACATGAAGAAGATGAGCTTCACTGATGTGATGCACATTTCCTACGCAACCATCACTTCCTTTAACATCAGATATGTTTACATTGATGCAAGAAAAGCTGGTGATTGCTTAATCCTGATCAAAGTTTCATTTATGTATGAATTATGTATCAGTTTGAGCTTTTCCTCATAAACAAAATTGGATTTTAGGGGGGCACAACTGTTTAACATATGCAGCTCGTGTATACAAACGGCGGCGGTGTGAGCACAGCAGAACGGCCAGCCTGGTGTGTGTTAAATGTGTTACTGCAGCCGCATGCATCAGTCTGTTCAGGATGAGATGTTTTACAGCAGTCCTTCAGTGCTTTGCAAAGAGTGTATTAGTCATTCTCTTAAAAGCCCGAGGCAGCAGTACAGTTCTTAATACACTGGAGTCGAGCTGAGCTGAAAGAGCAAATGGTGGCCAGTCAAACAATAGATACAGGCTGCAGCTGCACAACACAGCGGCTGAGCTTTAAGCAGACAACACACTCGACAACCACACACACATACTCTCTCTTTGTGGGCGTCCACATAAACAACAGCGGAGCTCAATCTGTGCTTAAGCATTAATAAGGTCACATGCTCTTAAATCCTGGCCTTATCTCGGGCTCCGGCTAATGAACGTTGTTATTATAGATGATTCAATTCAATTTCTCATGATTTATTCTATTATTCAATTGAGGAAGTTTCCATGTTCCACTTCTCCCTTCAGAACAGTTATTGTATATTAGATTTTAGCTGGAAATAGGCCGACCTGTCTCATGTTCACACTACGTTCTGCCGTTAGACGCCGGTGTCTGTAACTTCCTCATCATGTCGCCTACACGCACACACACACACACACACACACACACACACACACACACACCTACACACACAAAAGACTTTTCTGTCATTTTTCTTCGAGTTGCTGGTGAGGTGGCGCATAGATATTTTGGTATTCTTGTTTCAAAAAAAGTGTGAGACGTTCATTACCTGTTGGCGGTTGCGTGCGATACAATAAGCACCCGTTTCTTTAAATTATACGTCTGTGTCCCCTTTTCCTTCCTTTGTTATCTGGTGTAACTGTGCTACATGAAATGCTTCCTCTCTCCCCGCCGCGCTCCCTCTTCCCTTCCCTTCCCGTTCCCCAAACTCAAATCCTCTGATAGAAATCTTTATCAGAAAATATGTCAAAGCCCGGTGACAAATGTCTGTCTCCAGCTCCCAGAGGTTAAGGTGAAGCTCAGACTGTTTGTTTTGTCTGCACGGCGGCGGTGGAAACACCCAAAGGGAATCAGTTTACAATGAAGTGAAAGAGAGAGAAAGCACACAGGAGAAGCTGAAATGTGCTATTGTTGAATTTTCTGTACTTGAAATGACTCGTCTTTTATCAAAATTGCTGCTGATTGACTGATCTGTAAGAGTAGGTATTATTACCACTGGTGCCATCATTACTTTCTTTGAATTGAACGGCACAATAGACTTCTCAAACAGCCAACATTTGACTTTTCAGAGCAAGATTAATGATTCCTGCGTGGAGTTTTGGTGCGTCAGCGGGAGAGCAGAGGCCCTGATACTTGTGCCAGAAAGGCTCAGTAGTTCATCCATTTGAGTCTGAAGCATTAGGAGAGAGGGAGAATATAACTCCGTCGTTCTTTTCCTACATCCTCGGAACTAATTTCAGTTCAGTTTGTGTTGTACAAAATAACAATGTATTGGCTGGCTGCAGCTGTTAACTCGCCTAGCAAGCAGCCGACTTGTCTGATTCTGCTTTGTGTCTGACTTTCACCTCTGCAAACACATAAAAGAAGATGTGGGACCTGTTTTATATGAGATATCGGCTGTGGAGAAAAGATTTCTGTGAATCATGGATAAAACACCTCCAGTCAGAAGTGGCTATAAAACCGCTCCGAGGAGTAGGAATGACCTCGCCTGGGCTCGTTACTTATCATTCAATACTGAAACAATATAATTAGTGTGTGGCGTCGTCTTCAGATCTGACACAACAGCTGCTTATCCAATTCATATAAGCAGTAAGTAGGCAGATGCGGACAGTATAAACATGTAAGACGTGTGAGGGAGGAAAAACCTGCAACAGCTTTCACATTTGCTGCTCTCTCACTGTACGGCATGATGAGTGTGTTAATCAGAGAGGCAGACAACAGAGACGGAGAGGGAGGGGGGGAGAGAGAGGGAGAGAGAGAGAGAGAGAGAGAGAGAGAGAGAGAGAGAGAAAAGGACGGCCAGAGAATTTGATATCAATACTAAGATTGTCTCAGTAGGGGGAGGATGTCGAGGCGTAAGCTGGCACGCTCAGAAGATTGGCAGCAGGGAACAGATGGTCAGGAGGAGAAAGGAAACATGACCAGGATGTGTAGTTATGCAAAGATAAGCAAAGGAGGTGCCCAGAGTGCTGATGAGCTGTGAGGCAGCCGCATCATCATTCAGAGTATAACACACTCATCCAAGTATCAAAACTTTTAGTAACGCTTGCTGTGTCAGACCACCAGCAAATCACGCGGAGCCTCGGAAAAAAGCCGCTACTCGGTGTTTCTCATTTACTGTGAAATGAACAAAAGCTGCTACACAACAGATGTCTTCCTTTCTTTCTCCTTTCGTGGATGAAACTGCTCCGCTCCTATACTTTCATTCACTATGGCAATATGTTAGACAAACACAAGTAGCACGTCAGAGAATAGGACGCTTGCTTTGTTTACCTGCTGCTGCTGTGATGATGACACCATGACCTTGATGTCTGAAACTAAACCATCACAACAACACACGCATCAGACCTTAAGATCTACAGCTCCAATGCAAATATGTAAATAGCGTTATGTAAATGGACCTGCCTTTGTCGGAGCTGGTAGACAGTAAAAGGCAGCATGGCGGATTACAAACTAACAAAACTGAGAGCCCAGCACTAAAATGTGCTGTTAATCTTGCCCACGTCCATATCAAAGTGATTCCGGCCCCAATAAGCTCGGTGTGAGAAATCCACTACGGGCAACTAAATCCTCAAATCAGCCCATTTTCCATGCAGTGGTCTGTGAGAACACCAGCTGCCCAGGGCGATCGTGAGGCCCAACACAAAGCACTTCGCTCTACATAACATAAGCGGGGCACTAGGTTTTGTTTGTATGGGCGGGCACGGAGCACCGGAGAGCGGAGCGTCTGCCTGGATATGCCTCTGGAGCGATCCCGCGGGGGCGGAAGGCGCCCTTGAAAAGATGCTGGGTTTGTAAAGTTAAGACAAAGGCCAGTATTGATTGAATCATTATGGGGCTGTTTTCCTGGAGCGGCACTGTAACAATACAGTAATTGTCATGCACCTCTCATGTCTCAAAGATGACTCATCGCTCAGTCGTGGCTGCAGTAGAAAGTAAGGGGGAGTCGGCCGTTTCACCGTGTTTACTTAACATTTCATTTGCAATTAATGAGCCGTGCTGGGGTTCTGCCTTGTAATCCTGTGATGTGAGCCACACAACAGTCGCACTTAGCTCCTGTGCTGTAGATGCGTGTAAGCACTTCTGCATTAAATGGTACTGAAATGTTTCTCTCACAGCCACAACGCCAGCCAGAGCACCTACAGCACGTTATGCTGCTTCCAAGTGGAAAACATGTTGGATAATAGGGCTTTGAGGGAATACAGGTAAATGTTTGTGCCATTGAAGAGAAAGACTGATGGCATATTTGGATGTAGCTCAAGGCTTTACCTTGTAGCTCGCCGCAGCAAGAGAAAGTCTGGTGGTATATTTGGATGCGGCTCAAGGTTTTACCTTGTAGCTCGCCGCAGCAGGTTGTGTGGGTTAAATGTTTTGGATGAAACATGCAGTATTTCTGATCTTGACCTTGTCCATTGTGCCGCGCCTGACCACCTGGGTTTGCAAACACAAAGTACGTAATAGCAACACGTCTGGAATCTAATGTAACATGTAGGAAACACGCACACTTATTCTCTGTATGATGGAGTCACACAGGTGTTGATTCAATTCTATGTCGGTGTTCTGAGGCTATAGCTCGTGTTTATGATCTGGGACTGCACGTCGCACCAAGGTGATGCTTTGTCGACGCCCAGGAGCAGATGATGTTCCTCTGGATTCTTTAGCTGCTTTAGTTTCAGCCAGACGAGCTCATATTTGATATAACCAAGATAGAAACCACATGATGAGCTGGTCTGGAGACTCAGAGAGGATAAACGCTGGTTCACAGCACACAGATGACTGAAAATTGAAGAGTGGCGCCAGCAGCAAACACAGAGGCCCAGCAGCCATGAGCACAACATCTTTGAGCCTAAAACCAGCTGTACACCCCTTCTAGACGTGCTATAGGTCCGACTTCACCTTTATTTCTCTCTGTGACATTGCGACAAAAGCTGGATTCTTCAGATTGTCGCCAGCTTATATTATGTTTAGGTTGATCAGCTGATCAGACAATAAAGAAAAAGCATTCAGGAGCTCCGATCACAACATGACACACTCATAATATCTCAATATGATGATGGAATTCATTAAAACAATTCACTAATGGAAATAGCAACGAGCTTCACACATTTCCAACAAGCCTTTGAGTGATTACCTTTAATTCTGCCGCATAATGACACCAAAGAGTGCTGACTTGCATGTTCTCCGCCTTGTACAGAAAACTCATTATCAAGTGTTGCCGTTCCCAATGTCCCATCAATAAGGGAATGAACATATGGAATTGTATTCCCACCAGCCATCAATAACAAATATTCTTACAAGGATAGGGAAAGGCAGCAGGAACATAAAGCTCTCATTACGACACGCTGCTGAAGTTCAAGCTCGACAAAGCCTGAAGGAGGAGGTGTTATTTCCCACCAGAGCACGAGGCAGGAAACAACACACGTGTCAGACGCTTTGGATCACAGCACGCCGCTATGGAGAGTTGTATACAAAGTGGTTTGGTGTTGTTGGTGCATCCCCGGAGTATTTCTCACCCTGAATCTGACGGTAGGAATGCACAGACGTCGTGCTACTGCTGCTGCTGCTGCTGCTACAAGAATATGATGCAATCAGGACTGACGAGGGAAACGTTAATGATGGGAAAAGCAGGAAGTAACTGACAGGGATTACCACGTCAAGATTCCTCTCTTTCGCAAGAGAGAGCAAGAGGAAGTCCGACACAAATACAGCTCAGATAAAACATAGCAGACACATTATGAACACACAGCCACGCATTAGAATCATAGCTGTGCATCAATAACAAACTAAATGTTGCTGAATTAGAATGTATTCTGTAGCAAGAACCTAAACACTGGGCTTTGTTACTTTACATCACCGTTAATCCTCTGTAACAGTAAATTATTATTTGACATCTAAGCGGACAAAACCTACCACAAGATCGGAGTTTGACCTTGAATCAAGCTCATACACCGAGTGGACGCTGAGCGATTGTATCTGTCAGGCTATTTCAAAGTTTTTCTTCTGTGTTTGAATATTGGTGTCGGTATAAAAACACTTCTAAATAATTTAATTGTGGACTGTCAGGTCAAATATAAACATAAGTCAGCAGGCGGGCTGTTATGCTGTTTAAGCCCGTCCTTCCTCATTGCTCCGTCAGTGATCATCATCATCATCATCATCATGGCAGGAGGACGAGCTGCCTGTGTCACGGTCAGAGCGGTCGGCTCGGGTTTGCCTGATTCGAAGCTTCTCTGCTCGGACTCATTCTGCTGCCAGAGTTCTGCTTTGCTTTCATTGTTCTCTCACTCTCACAGCCAGCAGAGCCGGTAACATTAGCATGCACCAGTATGAATGGGCTCTGTTGTGGCTGCTGTAGCACACAAACAAGTCCACAGCCGTGCTGCTTTGGCACCGGTTGGCCTATTAATTAACTGTAATGTCACATGGAAAAGGTCTACACTGTATAATCTGTGACAGTGGTCCCGAGTCCTCCTCTCCTCCTGCTGCTCTGCCCACAGCCTAATTAGCTTAATCTCTGTGGCTAACAAGCCTTGCTGCACGTTGCAAACTGCAGAGAAGTTTGACACGATTGCTAAAACTCTCAGGAACAAGTCGCTTCCCACTGGGATTATTTTGCTTTGGCTGGTTTGGAAACTGCACTTGACAGAGGCGAGCTCCTTATTTGAATGCTACTTTTTTGTTTGGACTAAAGGAGTCCTGAAGGGGATTCTTTCTTCTTCCCCTGTTTGAGCTTCTGGGACCCAGCAAAGGACTCACATTAAGTCAAAGAACTCTGGGTAACGGAATTTTGCACCTGTTGTATAATACGCTCGGGTTTGGAAAAACAGGGAAGTCATTTTGGGAGCATGATGTGATTTCCTATGTTTTTTATTGCACTTGAAGTCCTCCTGCTGGCTGAGTACTTTTCCATGGGTTCCAGTGCTCACTGCTCATGGATCCATTGTACAGTGTGACCAACTTCAAAACTGTCAAACACACTCTGACTGGCAAACTGACACATTAAAAGGATATAGTGTGTGGTTCATTCACACAGCCGTGAAAAACAACATGCCACAATACCACTGTGTGCAAGAACTGTCTGAAGGCCAGCTGGGAACTTTTCAAAATAAAATGACTGATTTATATTCATCAAGCTGTGACAAGAGGCAGGCAGAGAGCGTCGACATTCAGCAGGAGCATGTTTGAATTTCTAATGCCTAACACGACTTCAAGGTGAGAAAAGAATTAAAATGTCTTTGTTCAAAATGCTTTTAATGGGTTCTTAATTTTTAAAAGGAGCATAGTAAGACTTCAAAGAGGTCATGTACAGATTTGTATATTCCTGCTGCATTTAGTGGTGTGTTTTGAAACTTTGTCAATTCTTTAACATGCTAATTGCTCACTGACACATCCCGGCTATCCCTTCTTGCAGCACCACTGTGCACACTGAGTGAGGCACAGGAAACTTGTCTCTACTTTTAACCCATTCAGATCCCGTTCCTGACAAAAGCCTCTTCAGACCTGCTGGCTAAACCCTCCCTCACTCGTCTCTGCGGGCGAATCTGACTGAGTGTTACACGCTGATGTAAACAGGTTACAGAAGTAAAGGAATAATCAAAAAGGAATCTTTCCAGGCAGGTCAGGGCCTGTGGGTTTGTGTTATTGGATGCATTTCTATAGATGTAAACATCAAACTTTATCTCATACTCCATAATACATGACACTATAATAGAAGGAAAATAATCAAAAGTAAAACTTTGTCCCCTCTGCAGGTCATTCTCCATTTTCAGTAACGTGCATAAGTTTTTGGGGAAGACTTTGATGTGATGATATTTATCGGTGCTGAGCTTACAAACTCAGCCCCGGTCTGAACTTCGAAGGTGTGTGTTCCCTTCTTTGTTTTGGTGTTCCCTCATTAGCGCCCACAAACTAATGGGAATATGTAACTGCAGCGTCCAGCTGAGGTAGTTAAAGCTCTGCTGTGTGCTGCCAGCTGAAAAACACATGATGCTAAATTTCACAATATCTCCAAGCAGAGGAAAACAGAGATGCTTCCTTCTAATTTAACCCATTTAGTTTAACCCAACACCTGAACAATCGCATCAACAGTGTTTAATCTGGAGCCACGGATGCATTTTAATTTTTTTACCTGAGTTCATTTGTTGAATTTTCAAGCAACATAACAATAACAAACAGTGCATAACATTACACTGAAACAAGATTATATATATGCACGCTTAGTGTCGCATAAATACAACAAAGACCAAACAAAAAAAAGGAAAAAAGGATAATTACTTATTTCCCGTCCTTGACAAGAACAATGCAAACCTGAAGATGATTTTAAAAACCTTGCTCATGCTGCAGTCACAGTCCCAAATCACCCAGAATGCACCGGGAGCCAAAGGCACGTCAGCCCTCACAGCCGTCATTCAGACTCACCCTGGGATGGATTGGGCACAAAGTGTGTGTGCATTAGTTGTTTTTGGATCAGTGAGGGATTAAGCCTTATCAGTCCCGGGAGGTGACACATCTTATGCATAATAATGTAACTCCACCTACACACTCAAACTTTTTGTCTGGCAGTTTTGTTTGTGAGTCTCTCTGGTTAGAAGCTTTGAGTCGGCTCACAATACAACATCCAGGCCGTGAGTAAACATTATGGATTATAGGAGTGTGTGGATCGATGTTATGTATCATCATGCCAACGTAAATATGTGGACCTTGAGCCAAATACATAGATTTCTTTGTGTTTTGAACCTGTAGCTGTAGTGTTTGTGTTCTATCTGGAAATACACACAATCGGGCGGTTTAAGGAAGAGAAAGCACCAATCGTTGGGCTCGAGGTCAAAGCCTTGTGGGATAACGTGTGAAAATAAAAATGCGAGAACGCGCGTCTCTGCATTACAGATCTGTGTCAGCACCCTGCGATTTACTGCTCAACCCACATGGTCAATACATTCAAGCTGTTTGAAAAAAGGAGACGCACGTAGAATCTGAGTCTCAAAGATCTAATAGAATGACGAGGAATTGACCTTCGGGACACGTGGGATTGATTCTTCACCAGCACCCTCATGGTAATTGGCTTTGCACAGTTCTGCTCTGAATTATAAGTGAGCGATGTATTCAGAGATGTATGTGGAACAAAAAGTGCTCAGTCCTTCAAGGTTTACAGGTTCAGGAAAGCAGCAGTGATTTCACAAGAGATTAGAGATGTGCGCGTGTTCTAAGGGTCAAACGGAGCACAGGCACACACAGGGAGCACCAGCACGTCGCCGTGTAGAATCCCCATCTTTGACCCCAAACGCTGTAACGCAATACAACACGTTAAAAAACACCACTGATTTCAAGTTGGGGCAATAAAAATGTGTCCGCTCACAAATTGCTCGTTTAAATAGCGAATAGCAGAACTTCAGGTATCTTTTTATATTCTACTGGAGAGAAAAGCCGGTGATTTAAGAGCCCAAAGATGTACTTTTAGTCCACACAGCTTTTCCAAGGTGATACAGCCAGGTCAGCAATTTGATTTGAAGTGGGAGTGGCGTGGAAGGCCACTGCGCAAAATTGGACCAAATTCGTTCCTGGCAGCATGTTAAACCATGTGTAAAATCCTCAGGATGGGCTTAGAAAATGATCCCAGGCTGGAGCCTCCACTTTCCCCCCCTTCTGTCTTCAGGGATGGTCACACTCATTTCTGCTCAGCACTCCGAGGAGCCTTTGAAGGAGGAAGGATGTCCAGCAGCCTATTAACCTCCCGTGTGCCAGGGCAGAGATTCCTGACGTCCACCCAGACTCTGGGTCAACACCTTTAGGAAAGCAAATTCCTCCCTTTCCACGGATGCTCAAGTCAAAGACCGAGATTGAAACGTGTGGAAATATTGGACGCCACCACGCCCGAGTGCTAAGGAAACAATCTGTGAATGTAAATAAGGAGGGTTTGATCTGTGAAGGACAATGGGTTCGACTTTAGAATCACAATCAAGTCATCGTGAGGGAAACTATTGAAAATCCAGAAGTGAATCTTGACAAAATTCTTGCATTTTAGGTGATCATTTTTTAATTTTTTAATTTAGTTGATTGAAATATTCAAAATTGTAGAATATTTGCAGTAAAAGCGACATCCATTATCAACTTCTCATGGGTCTGTGCTTGGACTTGGAGCTCTTCATGTTACCGAGTCTCAAACCGAACCTGAACACACCCAGGACCTCGCCCCACCTGAGGTCAGATCCCAGTCGGTGACAGAGATCACGGGTTCTGTTCCGTGTGTAACCTCGTCCTGGGATCCATGAAGCACAGATGTGGAGTTTGAGTTTCAAAGTTTGGGAAAATCCGCCTCTTTGGTTTTCACACGGGTCTTTCATTTGTAGCTTTACACCAAATCCTCTAAAGCGGCGGAGGAGCGGCTGGAATCACAGAGAAGATGTGATGCATATCCCTCTTCCTTCTCCTCCTCCTCCTCCTTTCTCCCACAACTCCTCCCACCAGAGGAGGATGAGGCATGACTGGCAAGTGAGGTCACCGTTCCCCTTGTGGCACATTACGGTACTTTCTTTGGGGGCTCCGCATATTTTCAAGTCCCTTCAATAGGAGGCGCTACCGGACACAATCTATGAAGTAGCAACACACAGAGACAACATCTCCTGCTACGTTACAGAATCAAGCAAACGACATGAGGGAGGATGTCTCAGAGACTTTGGAGGCTTGCTTGTACGCTGCTCACACTAACCACAGTCACGCACGGTGCAAAGACGTGTGATGTTCCTGTGCAGCCTCACACACTTCACTCTCCCTTAATGTCCTTATTATATTTTATTATGTTTTTACGGTTTCACGCTCATGTTCCTATGGAGACTCTTTCCACTGTGACATGCTGGCAAATGATGTTGTTGTTGCGCAATAACGACCCTCCCCCCTTCACCCCCACCCCTCCCCTCCCCTCCCCCCTCACCCCACCCTAAACCCTGTCGCAAGGTGTAATTGTTTTGACAGTTTTTTTCCCCCTCCTAAACTAATTGTAGGTGTTCTCCATTGGTGAGGCGTCTTCATTAGTCAAAGAGCGTGGGCGGGTCTCCTGCTCTCTGCGGCTCCGGTCTGAGGGAATCAGGCTCCAAAGGAGGCTGGGGCTGCACTTTCTTTCCTCCCCCTCCCCGACCAGCATCTCTCGCCGTCCCGCCTCGCTGCGATCGCTGCCCCCGGATCTGCCAGAATAGAGAGGGACTTCAGTGGGAGAAGGAGAAGAAGTAGAAGAAGAAGGAAGGAGAAGAGGAAGAAGAAGGAGGAGGAGAAGAAGAGGAAGAGAAGAGAAGAGACAACAACAACACGCAGAGTTCATCCCCCTGCAGAGGCGCACATGTAACTCCGCTCAGCCCCGAAACTGCGCCGTTTACCTGGATAAGTCCACCCCGAGACGAGACGAGAGACGAGAGACGCGAGACGAGAGACAAGACACGAGTGGACAGGACGCGAGTGGACTGCCGACGTGCCATTTGTGAAGGAACCAGAGAAGAATATGATCCTCCAGCGGCACCTGCTCTTCCTCCTCTCCAGCCTCTCCGTGAGCATCTGTAAAGGTGAGCCTGGATGTGCGCCCGTGTGTGCGTGTCTCTGTGTGTGTCTGTGTGCTGCGTGTCAGACGGGCGTGGTGGCGGCTTTGCGTGGGGCTCGGAGCTTCACGCGTGGACCCGTG
Organism: Genypterus blacodes; assembly: GCF_046128005.1. Lineage (NCBI taxonomy): Eukaryota > Metazoa > Chordata > Actinopteri > Ophidiiformes > Ophidiidae > Genypterus > Genypterus blacodes. The sequence continues at coordinate 914,608 of NW_027466845.1, read as the reverse complement.
TCACGCGTGTGAGTTTACCCGGGTGTCCTGCGCTGTGCGGCGCGGTGGTTCTGCGGGGCGGAGGGAGGGCGAGTGTGTGTCGGAATGCCTGGAAGTTGAAGCGTGCGGCAGAATGCGGCGAGCACAAGTTTGGTGTCGGTGGCAACTTGGATGTTGTCTGACATTGGCTGAGGGGGGGAAACACATATCGGGCGTTGAACGCGTCGCCTGCTGGGCTCCGATGGTCCCGACGCGGCGGCGGGGCGATGCGTGGGAACATCCAGCAGCTGAGCGCCGCGTCCGGTTCATGCGGAGACCGGAGACACCGAGCCGAACCGGCAGAGGGAATGTCAAACCGGCAAGAAGTTAGAACGGCTGAGGTTACATTGGAGCTGAGTTACATCCGAGAGGCAGTTTGCGCACTGTGTGTGTGTGTGTGTGTGTGTGTGTGTGTGTGTGTGTGTGTGTGTGTGTTGCGTGTTTGCGTGCGTACGTGTGTGTTTGTGTGCGTGCGCGTGTGTGTGTGTCTCTCTGTCGGTATGCGTTGGTGGCTGTGCTGTCCCTCATTCAAAGTTGTGATGCGTGGATGAGACGCAGGTAAGGCTGTGTGTGCGTGTGTGCCCGTGTGCCCGTGTGTGTGTGTGCATGTGTGCGTGTGTGTGTGACGCCTCCCTGCAGCCAGGCACCGCTGCCTCTCATGACAGCCCCTCATCTCCCCACAGACTGTCCCATTCTTGGACATGCTTGCGCAGCCACCGCCCTGTAGGCGACCAGTGCTCGTGTAAACGCACACACACACACACACACACACACACACACACACACACACACACACACACACACACACACACACACACACACACAGACAGAGCTATACATCCCCATCTGTCAGACGTGTTCTTGTGGTGACAAACATGTTAGTCGGGCCTCCTATGATAAGATGACACCACACTTCTCACAGCACGAAGGCACGAAGGAAGGTTCTGGTCTCACTGATCCAAGAGCTGTAAGTGTGTAACGGGGAGGCGATACTGTCGAAGCCACAGTGATACGGTTGAAGCAGCTTCACTTACACAGCAGCTAATATGCTGAACTCACAGGGATGATGGGTGTCTTGTTGGAGTCCAGCACTGCTGAGTCCAGACCACCGAGTCAGACGCACAACGCACAACGCACAACGCCGACACAGACATCTGCTTTCCATATTGCATCATTGTCAGATCAATGATATCCAATGAGGCTCAGATTCTGTCAGGAAACCTCACCTCCTGCCACATGTCAAATGTTATTAGTCTTGGTGCCAGACGGTTGTGTGTTGAAGGAAGTGCACAGACTGAGCAGCGCAGGAAGACAGCGAGCAGCGAGTGTAATGCTGTTAAATCTCGTTAAACTGACTTGTAATTTGCTCTCTGAGATACAAAACCCAGAGTTTATTTTGGGCGTTCTCGCTCTCGCTCCCTGCACTTCATTCATTCATCTTGATTAGACGACATCATGCATTGCCATCATGTGCTGCGTATGAAAACGCCACATTTAACACACACACACACACACACACACACACACACCAGCCCAGTATCATGTGTGGTACTACATGTATTAGCCTTATAGGGTTAAATAGACTTATAGGGCTGTATGGACATGAACATGCATGTTTGAGACACATTGTCATCTTCTGTATGCTCATGTTTGTTACATGGAGAAATGTTGTTGTTTGGACGGTGAATCGTCCTTGAGCTTCTCCTGTTTTTCCCAAACAGTCCCTGCTTGCAGCTGCGTCACCGTGCGATGATAACGTAACTCTGAGTGTCAGGCTGGTGTCTACTGGTCGGGCTGTGATCCCTTAGAAAGCTATACTGAGAGCAGAGTTCCTAACACACGGCGCAAAAGGTCAAGATTAGTGTCACTAACCAACAACAGGAGGAGGGTTTAGGTGCGTGACATCCTGCTATAGAGGACAGGGAGGCTGAGTTTGATCTTGAGGACGAGCTACACTTGAACATTTGCATTGTGATGCAGAAGCTGGACACCCAGACTCTGACACCACAGCTTTGGCTCCAACGTCAGCCTGCAGAATGTGAGGCTCTTAGTTTGGACGACGCCTCTGCCTGCTGAGTCCAAGAGATGCATTATTTCAATTGAATGGGATGTATAATTCCTGTAATGCCTATATTTTTGGGTAATTTTCCTGTAATGTCAAAGTTAACAGCCAAAGAAATGTCTCCACTTAAGACAAACTCACTTTCACATCCTGCACGGCCCAGAAAGATGAAATGTGGATATTCTGGAAGCCGACTTAAAGAGGCAGTAACCAGAATGGTTACTCAGTGTCACTCAGTGTGCAACGCAGTGCTGCAGCAAGGGGACTATAGAAGTGGATCCCTACTGTGTGTGTGTGTGTGTGTGTGTGTGTGTGTGTGTGTGTGTGTGTGTGTGTGTGTGTGTGTGTGTGTGTGTGATGCACATTGCAGATGTTCCAAAATAGAAAATGAAGATAAGTAGATTTAGATCTATAGAACATCTCTTGTGTAAATCAGATGCAGATGTATGCGATGTGATCACGGCCCCCCATTATGTTCTGCCCCTGAACGCATCGCATTGTTTCCACAGACTAAACTGAAGCGTTGTGCCCCTCCATGCTCAGGGCAAAGTCACGTTCTGTATGTGCCGCCGCCGCCGCTGCTGCTGCACATGATGATGAATGAAACAATAGATGATTATGTGCCGTTATTCTCTCTTCTCTATTGTGTTGCGTGGCTCCATTGTCTCTTCTCGTCCTCTAAGGCGCCGTAAGGTCACACACACATCAGCACATCATCACCACAGCACATCTCACCAAAGCAGCTAATGCAGATTCCGTCGGTGTGTGTGTGTGTGTTAACAGGTTAGGTGGCTGGTCTGCTAGTAATGCTAATTAGCCATGTGGTGCAGCTATATTTAGCCTCTGCTTCTAACTGTGGGCCGGCGGAGGAGTCACACATGTAAATTGTGTTCATCCGGCTTTGCTTTGAGAGTCAGAGAGCCTCCACACACTCAGAGCGAACATCTCCTCTTTGTTTGCACACACGCACACACGCACACACACACACACACACACACACACACACACACACACACACACACACACACACACACACACACACACACATACACAGCCTTTCATCATTCCTTATCGCCTCACACAGTTCGGCAAGTACAACCTGCAGGTGACATTTGAGTGTGTGTGTGTGTGTGTGTGTGTGTGTGTGTGTGTGTGTGTTTGACCATAATGCAGTAATGAGGGCAAAGAAGAGAACCCGGATTCTTCTTTTAAATTCAGACCACAGACATCAAATGTACCTTTATATTATAAAAGGTAAAGAATTGCTTAAATGTTGATATTGCAGTGACAAACAGATGTGAAATTAAACATTAATCACAGCCCTATAGGGACTATTGCTGACTGATTGCTATTGTATTCACAGTAGGACAGGAAGTCATTTCATCTAAATCAAATCATGTGAAGATGTCATCTGATGATGTCATTAAAACATCACCAATATTAAAAAATGTCACTCTAAATATTCACCGCTGACACTTTCATCTGAACATCCCTGGTGTTTGAAAACCCGTCGGAGGCTTCAGTCGTAATATGATTTGAATATCGGAATTTCTTTCTCACAAAGGAAACTGGAATTCCAGACCAAAGTTTAATAAATAAACAGCAGATTCACATACACATTACATGCATATTAATGTCCGCATGGTCTAAAACGGTTTGAATTATTTAAAATGCTTCATCTGCATTCACCGAGATGGAAATTCCAACAGTTAAGCAAAAATAAATGGAATATATTAGAGGGCCTCTGCTCAGAATGCAAAGGGTTAGAACGCTGCGTGTTACGTCTCATTCTCCTAATTCTTTGAATATGCCTTATGCATATGCATTATCAGGATTAAAATCAGGCATCAAAGTGTCTCTTTTTGTTTTGTTTTTTGGCTACACACCACATTTGCAGTTGTTTGTCTCAGTAGAAAGAATCCAGGAGTGAAGTGCCCACAAGAAAGCAGCGTCCTCCTCTATATTTGGATGGAGAATAAAGAGATGAATAAATGTCCTCCCTGCAAGGTTCTTTTTCATTTTGTTTGGGCAGCAGTTGGTGCACCACTTCTTTGTGCTTATATGTGAAAATGGAGGATTGTTGCTTGCTGGAACGCCACATATTGAAAGTGTCTTGAAAGGACCACATACTGGACCCACATAAACTAAACCCCAAAATGTCATATATTTGTGAGACGCAGGGAGCCGGAGAGAAATTCATGGGAACATCTCCCATGGGCTGGAATAAATAGGCAGCGGGAGGAAGAGGAGGAAGAGGAGGAGGAGGAGAGAGGGGGCTGGCAGAGCTGAAGGCGAGGCAGGGCTGAGGAAGGTGGCTCACTGGCGAGGATGCTCCTTCCTCACGAGCCAAGGGTGAGCTTATCCCTGCAGAACATCGCTTAGTTGCCGAGCGCCGGCCGTGCTGCTGCGCCGTCTAACACGGCAAATGAATAATCCAGTAAAAGGGACGACTGTGCTCCAAAAGAGCCGCCGCTGCCCCGCTTACTTTCTGTTGACAGATAAACATCTGTAGGGATAAGCCAGCAGCCAGAGGCAAATGTGTCCAGACAAGTGGGGAATGGACTTAAAGATTAGCTGCTGCTTTCCCCAAACCGTGCTGCTGCTGTCAGTCTCCCTCTGCCGAGCTCTTTGTCATAGCACGTTTACAAAGCCTGACCCCCCCCCCCCCCTCTCAGAGTGGGCTCGGGCTTAGACATAAAGCTGATCAATCACAGTTTATATCCAGATATTCATGATAACTGTAAAGCTGCAGTGGTTAAAGCAGCACTGACATCAGGCACCTGAAGGGGGAAATCCACCTTAAAGCAGAATTTACATGCGTGCCAATGATCTCAGACAGCCGAGGCGGTAATTCTAAACATGAGGAGTAAAGTTAATCACATCGTTCATTTACAGTCCCATCCACAGCTGTTTCCAGGTATCATTTCCACCCAGAATTGATCTAATCATATCAGATTCCAGGTGCTGTGTGTGGTGTGTGTGCGGTGTGTGTTTACAGTATTTGGTTACTGCATGTGAAAGAGGTGATTGACAACTTCACTATCATGTAAGTGTGTTACAATCAGGAGTGTGTCATGCTTACTGATTCCAAATCCAGCTAATTATTTGAAAAGGTTCCTAATTTGAGGTGCACACACAGTTCGTTCATACAAAAATGAAAAAAAACCTAAGAGGAAGAAAACAAATTAATGAAACAAAGAAGTGATGATCCTTCCCCCGGAATCACGTCTTTATTTCACTGAGATAAATTAACAGCTGTAATTTGCTGCAGCTTAAAAAAACAACAACACCCCCCCCCCCAAAAAAAAAAAAAACCCCAAAACAAACGGTTGCTTGGACGCGGCAAGATGTTGTTTCTTTGATGTTCATAAATGACAGATTTAATTTGTCATTTGTAACCCAGATCACATATAAATAAATAAGATTCTGTTAGCACGACTCATTCGGCGTGAGTTGCACCACACACACTGTGTCTGTCACACAGATGACGAAACGTTCACGCTCCCCATCCAGATCAGCGATTCTTTCATTTTTCCTTTTAATAGTGCCAGATTTGTTGAAGACATCTGGATAAATAAATGAATACGCTGATCTTCCATAATTTAAAGACGAAGAGTTGTGATTGGAGGACCTGCTGGGCCTTGGCGGAGGTATATGGGGGGCCGAAGAACATCCCTGGCTGCTTTGATGAATGAGACTGTGCTTCACTGTTGGAAAGATGGCGGGTGTCCTTTCTGTGAGAGCATTATGCATTCCCTGTATTTCACTATTGTGCCCGAAATGAAGCCTATACTTCATTTTATGCCCGTTTGCAGTGTTGACCTTTACCAATCTCTCTTGGCCCTCATCTCTGCTGAAGTGGGCTTTGTCCCCGACTATGGATGAGCCCCTGAATCTCATTTAGCCGGTGTGATGAACTCCCTTTTCTCCTCCTGCAGCAGTCTCTATGAACAAAGTTAATATTTTCTGTTCAGAGATGGCGGCGGCACACTGTTCCCTGACCGTGGCGCAGGTTCTTCACAGCCAATGTTGTTTCACCCCAACCGATGTCACCTTTGTCTTTCTCTTGTCTATTCATGAGTTTTCCTTGATTATTATCATGGGGGGGGGGGGACACGTCTTCACAAAGGCACTCATCATTTTAAAAACAAAAACAGCGCCAGCAGCAAATGAAATTGTTATTCAGAGTGTTTACATGCATGTTAGAACATTGCTTCTGATCAGATTAAAGCAGTGAGCTGATTGTTCTTGTAAACACCGTAATTATATTGAAATTGTCATAAATCGACAACGGTTTACTACAAGTAACTATGGGTAATATCATGCTTGTGTGATTGTAAGTCGATTTAGTCGAGCACGTAAACGATCCACTGACTTACAATCAGAGCAACAACGACCACATGTGTCTCCCCCCGGTCAGCAACAAGTTATTTATAGTCCCCACAGAGTCCTGTTAGGTCCACCCGTGTGTGTGTGTGTGTGTGTGTGTGTGTGTGTGTGTGTGTGTCTGTGTGTGTGTGTGTCCTACTCTGCATCCGAGGATCTGAATATAGTGGGCCTGTTATTGTACCTGAGGGAGTTGATTCAGTGAGAGATGTGGAGCAGTATAAGGAGCATCACTATGTGTTTGCCGTGACAGATATCGCCCCCTCTGCCGCTCTGCATATTTTGGACGCTTCCCAAAAGAGTGATGGACTGTCTGAGGTCCCACACAGCAAACCAACCACCTGGCAGACTGACCAGAAGTGATGGGGCTTGTTTTGAATTATGTCAGGTTCCTTTGCAAACACATAAACGTGGGCTACAAAGACAAGACAGGGAGCTTTTCCTCAATAATGTTTACTTCTCCTTTCAGATCTGCACATCTTGACAGTACAGACAAGGAACATCTTCTCCTCTCCAATGAACATTTGTCCAAAAGGTTTCAGCATCAGGCTTCCCCACATCTTTTGGAAATATACTGTATATTTTTCAGGGAATGTTAATATTGCAAGATGAGGCATTTGTTGACATTTTGGCAAAGCTCTCCCAATCTCAGACACCAATCTTAATGACTGATAATGACTAATCTGACTCAGTGTAATGACAGTAAAAGTGGGGCTTTATATGCCAGAAAAACACATCAAACTAAACCCAATGTCAGTATTAATAGTCTCAAATTAACCTGGTTTGCATATCTTTGAAAATTGAGAGGAAACCCACAAGGATGAAGGGAAACATGCCAATATAACAAAAAGGACAGTTTGTAAAACTTAAAATAAAGAACAGACTAATTAAAAATTGCCTTCAAGTCAGGCGGTATTTCAGAACGTTTCATGATATTTTCCCATGTGCCTTTGCTTTTTTTCCCGCCGCACTCCCTAATACTGTTACTTTCTGTCACTGCAAAATAAGTAAAGGGACTGTTTCCTGCCTCGGAGCATCCTGGAAAAAAAATGGCATAACTCCAACCTGTTTATTTCCGTACCGCGATTAAATGTGACAATTTTATTGAGCAAAGTTGCTTGTAGTTATCAGTCGACTAATTCCCACAGCTTCTGCTGTCAAAAGGCAGCAAAGTCTCTGCATCTTCACTCCTGAATTGTGGAGCAGGATTTCACACTGCTGCAGAGATCTGTGGCAGGTTTGGCCAGGAAATCCACACAGTTCGACCTGCCTGAGAGTGTTTGTGTTTACTATACTCTGCAGCATAGACACCCTATACTGAGCTGTGTGTGTGCGTGGGTGTGTGGGTGCTGCACAAAAGAATAAAGGCTCCAGGTAATCCAGTGGAACGTGTAATGACCGAAGTATCCTCACTGCTCGGCCCAATTAATTCAATTAACTGCATTCTCACAGAGACTTGGCATTAACTACATCCACTAATGTTTAAACAAATGCTGGGCTTTAAGTGCACGCATTGATGTAATTTCATCATAAGCGGGGATTCTGCTGTATAATTGTTGAAAAGGCATTTAATATCAATGGCTCCGTGGTCCTTAATTAAAAATGAGCAACAGTATCAGAGGAAACCCGTTTCCTTCATAACTACTGAAGAATTGCTTTTGTTTGAATGCAGTGCAAGCGGACAAACGGTGAGAATTCATCTCGGGCATGAATGCATGAGTAATAACTGGATAATGATTTTGTTCTCCAATCCGGCTTGATTGAGATGCTGTTCCAAAAAGCTAGCTTTGTAATAAAGACACTAAACGCACAAACGTAAGCTCATGCATGTTTATATCCTTTTATTGACTCCCTCTTTAAAGGCTTCCCACGGGTCTCTAAAGCTTGAGTGTAGATCCTGAATGCAGGCATATTTGCAAGTGAAGGTGGGGGATAAAAGCATTGAAACTCATGTCCTCATAAAGAGGGATCAGCAGTCTGAACGGGAGCTGCATACCGATGCAAGAGTTGCCAGTGCTCACAGCCAGAGAGCACGCTTTGCTGCAAAAGACGCCTTAAAGCCACTAAGCTGAGAGCAAGAAGGGGAAAGGAAGGGGATGTGGGAAGCAGGCTGGCACACAAACCACAAGGCAGAGGAGAGACAAGGGTGTCGTCTCTGTGTAGCGTTAGGCACATCTATCCTGTTCCTTCACCTACAATAATGGCAACATCTAAAAGATCCTTAATTAGGTTTAAACAGGGAGATTCATTCATTTGAATCGGTGTGTGTCAGCTTCTGCATCATTGTCGCCACGTTGAGAAACGAATTTGCGGGCGCCGACGCGGTTCATTCTCACCCACCAATGCAGAGGCTGATTAAGTGCCTGCAGCCAAACCTCCAGCTCGGTGAGTCACGCCGGTCAGTCAGGGCCGCGCTCAGGTTGCACCCTAAAGAAGACGGCACCGTGCGTCATGGAGACAGAACGTGACCTCAGCGGTGAGGAGGTCTGGGGTTCCAAACCGGAGGCGGAGATAATAAAGTTTTTACATATTCTTGGTGGATGCTGGTTGTCAAAGTAACGGGATGAAATATACAGCAATATGCAGGATGCAGACAATATCGATGATTCATACAGGTGTGGCCATCATGTTGTGTGTGTGTGTGTGTGTCCATCTGTTGGCTAAAATCACACTGTGCCACGCTGAGTAACTTCCATGATAATTGAAGCTTGTGTTTGAGTGAGAGAGAGAGAGAGAAAGAGAGAGAGATGCAGAGTGCACGGGATGACACTTGACAAAGAGACACTGTGCCACTACAATGTGCAAGATGTGAGGAAAATGTGTGAAGGAGTGAATATGTTATCATTCAGAGAGTGAAGTGAGTGAAGGAGAATTAGGTGACGTGTAAAATCAATCAATGACAACAATGAGACAGTTTGTCTCATTACTCTATAGATTGTGTTTTCTTCTAAAAAGCATTTAACCATATTACTGTTGTGACAAGGTGCATCTACTTGACAGATACTGCACATAATAGCAACCTTGATATGACGATGTGGTTTCACGTGATGGAGGAAAGTTTGGTGCCTTGTGATGGAGACTCAAAGTGTCGGGCGCGGCACAAGAACCTTGTTTTCCTCTGATAATGTTCTCGCCGCTGAAGGGTTTGTTCCCACCGAGCAGTTTTTTTTAAGCCCTGAGGCGTAATTATTTCAGTTTGGCTTCATTCTGGCAGGTTAGAGCCGTTTCTCAAAATTGGGCGCCCAGGAAGCAATCACTGTGTGACTGGCAGATCATTCAAGTGTCAGCACTGTTTGCTTCCTTATGAGCTGTAGTGTAATTTAAACCGATTGCACATTCAACCTCTGGAGTTGTGCTTGATTCCATGTCACACTGGTTTGCGACCCTTGTCCACCTGCTGGTGTGCAACATGAACCCAATGAACTGCACCAACACAACTGTAGGCAAGGCAACAGAAGGTTTACTGCTATGGTTCGTATAAGGGAAATCAAACTCTGGGCCACTTCACAAATGGTACAATAGCTTAACTGCTTTGTTCCACAGCGATGTTAGTGTTCTGTGATCTTTATTTCTTCTTTGTTTCTTGTTATTTCTTCAGTTTAGTTTTAATATAGCAAACAGTACCAAAATGTTCTTCACAACAGTTTGACTCACATCCGTCTGTTTTGTTGTCATGAGTTGTTTGTGATCTCCTGATGCTTATTTGTTAGCGATGTTGAGGTTAGACTTAAGATCAGGCTTAGCAGATATACTGTTAGCGTTAGATATCCCTGTATGTTATTTTAAAAAAGTAATTGCACAGAGGATAATTGCTTTCAGGGATTGGAAAAGGTGACAAAATTGGAAACAAGGCAAAGAGCAGACAGTGGCTTTGCTCTCAGACTGAATCTGTGACTTTGAGCCAAATGAGAGCCCAGACTTCCTCACAGTCTGCAATGTCTGCTATCTGTAAGAATACACGGCTGGAAAGATGTACTATTTGGATTGTCCTGCTGAAATAGCAGGATATAAAGCCAGAATGGTCCCTACAATAAGCTCCTATATTGGCCAGTCTGGATATACGCAGCCTTTTGTGGGCTCAGAGATGATTACACATTTAGTATCCTCCAGTACCGGTGGAGTGTGTGGACATCCGGTGTGTACCAGGTGACCTTAACTACTGGAGCTGTTGCATCCCCCAGATAATGACCACTCTGAAACCCAGAAGCAGGTCTCATCACCCCATAAATACAGGGACCATATGGACTCTCGGTGGAAAGCTGCTGAGGGTCACTTTTCAAATGGACATTTACTTGTAGGAGGCTTTGTGTTGTGAAAAAACACTGCACCGGCATGTCCGCAGGTTCAGGGAGACAGACAATGTTTCACAGGCACAGATATGTTCCACAGTGGAATGTGCAGTGCAGTGGTCTTAACTTAACAAAACAAAACAATATAAATGGGACAGTAAATGGCCCATTATACATTTAAGCATTTATTGTTGTACTGAGCTCATTTTGTCACTTTTAACTGTCAAACTTGCAAAAATTATATCATTATAAAAATCCATGTGATTTTCATAGTAAATTCAGATTTGCAAAGATTTCAAAATATTATTATTAAACACAAATAGTTCCACTTTATTTTAATCAATGCTTTCCTCATAAAGTTAGAATGAGTTTTGCAGCCATTGTTCTCCCAACATTGTGTACTATCTGGGGCGCGTGAACGAATTCAAGCTCAACCGCAGTCCAATGAATGGAGCCCCTCCCACTGACTGCTAATGGTCCCACTGTGCGGCATGAATTCGGAAAAGTGGAGGGAAATCAATAAAAACAATTATATCCAGCTGGAAGTTGTTTAGAAGCGTACAGCACTGTGAAAGGATGCTCTCCCTTGTAGTGGTGCTGGTTTATAGAGCTCATGTATCACATATCCTCCATTTATACTGATGACTGCATTCATAGTTAATCAGACGGAGAACTAAAGTTTGTTTGGTTGTTTTTTACTGCTTGTGTTTGTTAAATATTGAAGAGGATGAATGACTTGACCACTCTGAACACTCTGACACATGATCCACTACACTGTAACCACCATAAAGAGACGGCTTTCATAAATGTAGGCTGTTGGTAGAGAGATTCTGGTAACGAGCTAAAATGTATATTTGACTCCATTTTAGTTCCATAAATGCCACATTGTGTTTGTAGACGTGTGTGCCGATTGAAGCATCTCTACAGGCAGTGACATGGACAACAAGGTCATATGAATTCAATGTGTTTGTGCAGTTAATGAGACGAATGTGTGTGTGCATGAACAGATCAATGAAAGATATCAGTGCGTCGGGACTTGAACTGCACAAAACACGTTCGTCACTGCCGCCAATAGGTCCGTCTCTCCATCTGCTGCCGAATCTCCAATAAAGACCCGCAAGATAACCTATTTGTGTAATGGTTGTTGAATTTCTATTTTCTGCTCAAGGATGTTGACGTTTGCTATTGTTGTCATTGATCCAGCTTCAAGCATATTATTGAAATAAAAGAGACATTCTGAAAGCCCAAATGTGGCGGTGAATGAGCTAATAGCAGCCAGAGCGACTGCAGAAGAATTCACCGTATTGTTTGCTGACGGTCGGCATCTCGTTACTCATGGATAAGTGAGCCCTTTGAAACGGTACTTCAGTGCAAACACGAAGACCTTTTGAAAGATGATGCGGTTGCATTGAGATGCCAAATTGAGTACTTTCACACCATTCAGACAACAGACCCTGTAGAATGTAGATACTCTTCCTCCTGAAGGCCCTGGCCTACACGGTCTATGGTTCACTGCTGTATCTGTAGTTTGAGTCCTGATTGAATGAACGAGCACTGTGTGAGCAAGTGCGCCTTTGCATTCTGCAGTTGATACAACACAATCAATGGCGTGATGTTGCGCTCCAAATAATGAGCCGATATGACTCATATCCAATGTTTGTCAGCCTCCAATCTCGAGCTCCAGTCCTCATCCACCATGCTCCTGCATATTCCAGCCAATGTCTTTGTGTCACAAGGTGTTTGTCATAGTGATACGATTCACAACATGTGTACAACCTGAAAACAGGCAGCATTGAATGGTCTGCTGTCTCTCAGTGTGCACAGCAGTGCCGTAGCATGGGAGATCAGAAGTGGATTGGAAGCCTAAATCAAAAGATCATGGAACGACCCATTTAAAAAGGTGCATTTAGTATTTTATCAGCATTATCCTCCCAAAAGAGCATTTTGTCAGTAACAAAACACATTTGCTTTTCTGTACCTAACAATAGCAACAATAGATGTTATACCGCTGGGCTTCTTTAGGTGAAAAGGAAATAGTGTGCACTGTGGAAGTACACCTGATGGTTCTTGTAATTGTGTCTGACTTTGAAACCTTCAGACTGCAGGTTTCTGCTCTAAAATTTCCAAAACGCAATTACTGGAACACAATCAGAACATTTGAAGATCGTCGAATCCTTCTTCAAGTCTGATTGTGGATTTCTTACACGTTTTCTCTGGAGCAGTGATGGGGCGCATTGCTTTTCAAGATATTCTTAGCTATACACAGACTTTGTCAATTTCATCCCAGATTGACAGGCTCCAGTGGGGATTTTTAGATTCTCTACCAACATTGAAACTATAACCCACTGTCATTTCTGCAGCATAACTCCAGAGGTAACAGAGAGAATGGTCTGACATTTCTACACTTTTGATCAGTTGTCTCTGCTTTACTGGGGGATCATGGGATGGAGGTTTAATATTCTGGCTCTCCTGCTGCACAGCCAGATATTATTATACCTAAGTAATTACAACTTTACTCAGACTTCAGTACCCCCATTTTTCTGTGGTAAATAGCAGTTTCCGTATTGCATTGTGTTACATCACTGTCTTATGATGTGGGCTTGTTGTTATTAGTCTGGAAATGCAAATCAGTTCAGCTTCACGTGATAGATGACATTTCTTATGAAAAGCATATTTATTGAACTTAGTCATGGTCTGGGAACAGAAATCTTTCTCCTGTCACTTTGCACCAAGCCTCATGTGGAAGTGAAGTCAAGATGTATGTTGTGTATTTCTATGCGTTCTGATTTTCTGGTGGGCTCACAAACATCTCCGCATCATGGTATTGATCCCATCTCACCACACACACAGCAGCACAGCGTTTGATACGCTTGGTAATGACATGACATTTTGTTAGACTACATTACCTTTATTGCATGAAAAGTCAGTAATTCTGACCTTGAGTCTGAAGTAGCAGGAGGTGTGCTTCCGGGCTTTTTATGTTTTTGCCATTGCAAATTATTAATACAAATTCTTTGCTTTAAGAGGGAAATAACCTGATACATAATTGCTCTCAATGAAAAGAAACCATGGAAACGGCATTTACAAAATGCTGTCGTAAAGGCAAAGTGCAAAGTTCTTAAAATAGTTTCGAATAATTGGCCTTAATGCTTCAACACTACAATGCAGTGCCGTCCAACAGTTCTGTTCAACCACAGGAACATCAGCTGCTGCAACAAATGTGGCAGACTGCTTTGAGTCAATAATGTTCTTATCTGTTAAATTGACCCAATCAGTGTTTGAATGAATCCAAAAATTCATACACCAGTCGACATTTTAGATGCATATATAAAATACTGGTGGTAAGTCTGGTTACTCTCTCATTTGAATAGTTAAGTATTTGTTTTTGTAAACTCTTTTTCTGGATTTCTCTTCCCCGCTTCTCCCCAAGTCCACTCGCTCTTGCCATCCTTGTCTTTGCTGAGCCCCCAATTGTCTGCCAAGGTTGGTGCAGACAGACACAACATGGTAGACGCTGCCCCAACACTTGTTCCCTGGCCTGCTGCTTTGTGTGTGTGTGTGTGTGTGTGTGTGTGTGTGTGTGTGTGTGTGTGTGTGTGTGTGTGTGTGTGTGTGTGTGTATGTGTTAACCATATGGGTTACACTGTGACCTCAACATGTTGCAGAAGTAAAGGACTAATCAAAAATTAAGCTTTCAGGGCAATTTTATAACCTCTTGGATTTGGCTTAGTGGATACATTTCTGCACACATGCCGTTTATATTCTACTAAAAAATGCCTAAAAGGCACAATGCTCTAATGAAAATATTTACGGCACATAAATTGTAGTTTAATCCGTGTCCTATCCAGAGAACGTCACATTATGCAAAACTGCCCATCAATTGTTGAAGCACATTATGAATTGTGTGTAATCTTCACTTTAAATGAACTAATACAGAGTCAGTAATTAATCAGGGATTTTATGCATTAACAGATGCCTCATGGGTGTTTCCTTTCTTGATACACAAAGGCTTTGTGCTGAGAAAGCCCATATATGCACAGTCAGCCCCACACAGTCATGAATGGTGTCATGTTTATGGCCGCTCAATCAGGAGGCTGCTGCATTAAAATGTTAGTAAAGGCAGCCCCCCTCCCCCTCCCCCCCAGAAAAAGAGAATGAACATAAGTTCCAACAACATCTTAATGAATCAATCTTCCACATTACATGCATTCCCTAAGCAAATTTTTTGTTAATTGTTTTTTTTGTTATATTATCCTCCAATTTATACTTATTTCCCCTGCCTGCACCAAATCCCTCCCCTGCAAGAGCTGCACAGGCTCCTGTAGTGTCTGCTCTGCACTGTATGCGTCACAAAAACCAAATGCTTCCAGGAATCTCTGGCCATCTACGGTTCTGTGATTGGATTTTATTTATGAATATTGACATTTATTTTATAATAACATACTTGGGAGGGGGGGGGGGGCATGGCATTTAATTTAAAATCCACACACTTGAAGTCCTTCATAATGTAATGCAATATAACAGTAGAAAGGTTTTCTTAACTCTAACAAATTATCTTTCTTTCCCTCTGGCACCTGTGCTGTAACAAGAGTCCACTGCTCCATCAGAGGGCGCTTACAGCTGCTCTCCAAGTTACATTATAATTTAATCAGGAATGTACTTCTTCCTTTGCTATATGCTTACAGATACCAGCATTACAGATTTCCTTTCATTAGCTCTTGGCAGCTGATCCCATTACATCTTCCCTTCCATCTCTTCCCCATCACAAACACCATCACTAAACGGATTTCCTGCTGTGTTTTTAAAATGCAGTTACAGTAAGACTCTCTGCAATGACATTCACTTTTGCTTAATTCCTCCCTTAGTGTGATTGCGATGTTGTCACCAGAGTATCAAATAATTGCAAGAGAATTCATCCCATATTCAGACATTGGTAGAATTGCCAAAATGGAGTTAGAATGCAGTCAGTTTTGTCCAATTCTATGCAAAATGTTGAAAGTCTAACCTGTGAAAGTGTGGGTGACTCAGATTTGTTGTTTGGCTTGGAATATTCCCGATCACGGCTCTTTTGTTACCTTCACACAGGCCTCCCACACGCTGCTTTAGGGGGGATTCTTGTCACTTATTGGTTTGTTTGGGTGATCATCTACATCTACAGCGTTTGGCAAAGACGATGATTCTGTCTCCTATGGACACACCCAAGGATTGAGAGTCCGCAATTAAGTCTGAAGATTTCTTACTTTCTTAAAACTCACTGTAATTGAGTAGTCACGGTTTCCCTGTCAGCAGTTATGTAATTGCCCTGCAGAAAAGGCTTGAGAACAAATAAACCCAGGAACACATAAACACACAAATATGAACTGGGTAGAAACTGAACTAGATTGATGAAATGCACAGACGCACAAAGGACCAACAAAACTGTCTTATTACTGCAATAGGAATAATATAACAACAATCATAACTTCAATAATAACCAATCACAAAAGCATTTTAGTCATCTGTAAAAAGCTACACACCTAAACTACAGCACCCTAATTATCTCTCTACTCGTTTGCTTGTTTTGTCTTTGATTCTCCTCAGTCTGTTGTTTTTGGTCCATATTGGATCCTAATCATACATACATTTATTTATTTTTTATAATTTTGAATTCAGACATCATGTAGGGAATTTCTGAGGCACCAAGCAGCCACAGAGCATTTGTCTCTGGTACAGACTTGATGGTTCTGCTATGGCTTGTAGCTCATTCTTTTTAATTAGCCCCGCTTTGGAAGGTCATTAGTGCAATTTTTTAACACTATCACTATCAAACTAGCATCCTGAGTTGCCAGACCCAGACCGTAGCTCGTGTTTAATTATCTTTTTCTCTGTACTTTCATGTTTCCTCAGTCTGCACAGCCTGTGTGCCCTGACTGAGAGCTCTCTTCAGCTTTCTTTAGCTGCTGTGTAGCGAGCTTGCTGCAGGTGCTTTATGCATGCATGGACCTCCTCCTGCCTATGATAATGGTCTGCAGTGGTCTTCTCAGGCCGGGTCTCCTTCCACTGAGCCTTATATGCAGCTGGACATTCACTTCTGTAAATGCCTTTCTTACAAGACCCATCGGCTCGCAACCTGTCAAGCCCGTTTTCCTGCAAACCTACTTCCGTCAGTCATTAAGCTGCTGAATTATCTGACCTAGAGCTCTGGCAGACTGATTCTTCTGGCTGCGAGCATCTTCCAGCTGTGCGATGAGTTGATGAATTGTTGTCTCGACAGCCACAGCAAACTGGCATTATTTGCACTAAGCCTCCTTCAGCAGGGCTTTGAGGGCAGCGATCTCTGTCTCTGGCAGTTCCCCTTCCTGTCTTCTCCCTGCTTCCACTGGACCCGATCCAGAACTGCAGTCAGCATCTCCACCTGGGTTTTGAGGTCAGCTCACCCCCCCGTTTTCATCTTCCTGTGCCTCACTTTCGGGGTCATGCAACTCACATTTTGACTTCCAGAGAATTGGAATAAAATCTCTCCTGAATATTTAGATATATTTTGCATCTATAGTTCTGTATGTATCTTATTTTGTTGGACCTCTGTATTTCTCCCTCTGCCGTCTTTTCCTTCTCATTTTCTGCGTCTCTTCCATATTTGCACAAAAGATGGAAACATAATAACAATGTATAGATAAACATATATTCTGTATCTTTCTCCATACCTAAGATTGAACAACAGTATTATGGTATTGCAGACAGTATACCTATTACAAAAACAGATTGCATGATATTGAATCGCCACCATTTCAGCTGCATCCCCCTCAGCTTCAAGTTTCTAACCCTGTTTGTTCATGTACATCAACTCCATTAATATTCCCTCTGTCAAAAGACTGTACCTATGCACCTATTGATGATCTGTCTTGGGATAAATATGCCTGATTTGTTTTGTTGTGATTACTGGATTACTGAAGACATTAACAAAAATACTGAGAAACTGCACCAAATCATAGCCGATCCCTTATCTGGACAGCTTGCTGCAATATATCTACAGTATGTGATGATGATGGCCAAGCTTCAAGAGTGGAAAGTAGCTGCACCAAATTGCTACTGGAGCAGTGATTGACATGGCCGAGGAGAAGTTTTTGCTAAACTACCACCTGCTCACACAAACACACTTTAGATATTCTCTTTGGATCAGCACTTAATTCCTAAGGCCATGCCCCACACCTTTACCAAGTTTCGTCACAATTGGCATATAACTATTTTCGTAATCCTGCAAACAAACAAGAAATGGCAACCAGCAAACACTGGTGAAAGCATAGGCTCCTTGGCAGAGGTTATTTGGCCTGAAATACGGCCAAGATTCTTTGTAAGAGGAAAAAAAAACAGCTTCCAGCTTGGTTAGAGCCAAGAGACTCACCTAAACAGTGTTTGTGTGGGCTGCAAAATCCAAAGAATGAGTTACAGGCTGCGCAGAGATGCTTATGCCGGAGTTGGTGTCAATTCTTAGAGGTTATGACACAAGTGACTCTTTTACATTACAAAGGGTCATTTGATTTAGCGGTAATATCCACCAAAAATCTGTAAATCTACTGTTTAAATGTTAAGATGGCCCTTAACAAGAATATTTCAAGAGAAGCAGAATCCTCTGCAGACAAAGGGAAAGACTCCTCTGGGTGTTTATGGAGTCAGTCGCAGCCGCAGGATACGCAGGCGGTCTAAGATGTAAACCAGCTGATATACAGCAGCGTATTAAAAGTTGTAGGAAAGCTCCGAGCCATACTCGTGTTTGTGTGCTCATTATTGTCACTATTCTGAGTTTGAAGAGGGCGCTTACGCTTATCAAAGAGTGAATTATCAAGCATGACATAAACAGGCATAATTAGACCATTAATCAAGTAAATTAGTTATGGATTATCTCCCTGTAATTGACCCCTTTGGATTATGGGTTCAAAGTGAAACCCGGCTGAAGATTTTTAAAGTGGCTTGGGTGGCTGTGATTTATGTTTCCCTTTGTGCCTCGTAGAAATGTAGTGAAGGGTAGTGTTTTGTATACACTCACCAAAATCCAGCAATTACTATCTCTGTGGGCTACGCAGCTGTTATTTTGTCCCTGCTGTATTAGTGATGCTGAAATCCTCTTAAAATGTGTTGGATGGCTTATGTAATTGCACGGGGGCGGGGGGGGGAAGAAAAAAAGGATATACGCTGGCTTTTATAAATGATTTGATCGAGAAGTGAGCCAGGCATTGGTGTGAAGTGATGGATCCTAGTCTCAAACTTAAAGGCAAAGCGTTCCTGTTAACAGTCTGCGCCAACATGATGCCGTTAGGACGCGAGAATGCAAATGGATCCTGGCATGGCTGCTCCGACGTCTCTAAATGAACCTGACGCACTGTATCAAAGCACGGTAACAACAAAAGACCTGCCGACGCGAGGCCGTGATCTGCACTGCCGGGCCCTTCTGCTATACCTGAATGAACTCCCAGACAAGTTACCAGACGCTCTTTTGGTGAGCGAGCAGCCAGGCAGCAACTGTGATGTCTGGAGATGTTTACTGCGGAGCTGTAACGAGGAAAGGTGGAGCAGCCATGTGTCTCCTTCTCTGTAGAGTCCCACGGGTGTGTGACTGTTATAAGGCAGAGGAGTGAGAAGTTATTCAGGCAACATTTATAAAAACGCTCTTGTGCATCAGGCTTGAGAGTTCTGGTTCATTTTAAGCAGCTTGTCTCTGTCAAATGGGTCCCTGGGTGAGAGTGGAGGTGCTTTACTGCTCTCATGCCACCAACATAACAAATACACACATGCTGGGATTGCTTCATTTTATAGTTTACCATGAAGTGAGTAAAATAGAATTTGTGTTTTCTAAAGTTCCATTGATTCAAGTCACTCAAGTAGAAAATTGCAATGTTTCGAGGTACACAAGTCTATCTGCATCTGAGTTAGCTAGCATCTCAGGTTAATGCTGATACCACCCTACCCACAGGTGTCCTGAAAAGACACGTGAACACAAAAACTCTATTTTAGATTCCAGCAGACACAACCCAGCGAAAACCAGCAAGTAGCAGTAACGTTTCCCCAACAGTGAGCTCAGGTTTAACTGGAAACCTTGTTTAGAAAATGTTTAACATCTTTAACAAAGCTAGCTAGCACTGCTCACAGCAATGAGACTGAAGTATCCTACAAGAAAGTGTACGTTTCCTCTTTCGATCACTTCAAATGTCCAAACAAATAATGAATGCTAGCTGAGACAGAGGAACATAACAGGAGTAAACTGTCTATACTTCTGGCCGTTTCATCACATCCATCATCATATCACTATCAGCAGTAAGCGACTGTCAAATCAGTCTTCAACTTTTGAAATTGACAAGTTTCCATTCAGCTATGATTTGAATACAAAGGTAGAGAACTGAATGGCAGGGGCACAGACTCTGAACAGAACATGCAAGGACACTAGAAATGCAGACAACTCTGATAAATACAAGCATAAAAATAAAGGAAAATGGTGTCAATACAAGTACTGAAGCTAAATAATGCTCATGGTATAAGGGGAGGCTAAAGACAACCAGGAGGCAAGACAGAGCAGAACCAGAGTTTAACGAAACAGAGCCAAAACCAGACTTGCATTGAAGACAGGAACAAACGAACCAGAACCACAAGGAGTACATTCACAACAACACATCAGAACCAGGGAGCAAGAGCCGCACAACAGACAGGGAAACGTAACGTGCTGGCCAGGGGTGATGACAAACAAAGAGTATAAGTACAGTTGGAGACAGAATAAGGATCAGGAGTGTGACCAGGGAGAAGAGAACTGATTGGAAGACGGAATCATGTGACAGGAGGTGAGAGAAACAGGAACAAAGGGAAACCAATCAGACAGGTGAAACCAATGAGCAGACAATCAAGGAATACAAGGGCAGGAAGTAAACATAACAGGAGACGATTACAAATAAAACATGGTTGCCACACGTTTGGCCCTAGGTAATATTGGTTGGAGACTCACCCGCAGCACAGGTAGACATCAACCATAGATTTCCAAAGAGCCATTCGACTCCATCGCCCAGAGTCGCAGCTCACTGTCGTCTTATCGAGTCCAAAGTTTGGGCGTGAGGAGGAGCAGCAGCCATCAAGGCTTTGACAGCATGACACACCTGCCAGTCAAGCAAACATGCCCCCACATAAACTCCCTCCTTAAGCCTTAATGTCCTCTGAACAGACAGAGACACACCGGGAGAACATTTGCTATGTGGAGCCAAACTTCTCTTTCAAAAACGACTTTGTATTTCTAGAGAAAAAGTTGGAGATTTTCCCATTTACTTCAAACTGTTTCTTGTATTTGGATCCAGCATCTTGAAGCCATCAGGGAATCAGAGCTTAAGGCGCTTCCACATTCTACATTGATGCATTAATATTGATGCATTGATTAATATTGATGCATTGTTGTTGCTGCCAGGCTCAGTATGACACATCTGTGGACCTTGGCATTTATTCTTCTTGTCCTCTTTCTCAATGCTGGAGATTTTCAGAAAGGTTGTAGTTTTACATTTTAGCTGGAGTGCAAGTTAAATCTGAGGTGATGTGTTCGAATTTGGCAGAAGTTCCATAATTTGCTCCGCCACACATGACCCCTTGCTAACATGTATTATTAACATCTCTGCCAACCAGTGTTGTACTTTTTGCCTGTATCAATTTGGGTCCCCTTTCTGCAAATTATACTTTCAAAGAAAGGAAGAAGAAATAACCTCTAACTGTAACAGCAGACTGTAGCAGCAGGAGCCAAAATAAAAAGTGCTGCAAAGCGGCACTGGCATTATATTCTGTTGTTTTATAACACAATAGGCTTTTCAATTGCTCAACAACTCCTTGCTCCTCAGTAAATGCTCCTCTTAAATGATTTAATTTATTCAGTTTTCCATCTTAATGTTTCTGCATCCAGTGAGTTAACCATGCCTCAACCCAAACTCAATTTAAGGGCCTAAAAGTCAACCCTGCAAAAGCCGCCAGAGCCTCTGTGTGTGTGTGTGTGTGTATATCTGAGGCACTCTGACATTCACAACTAAATGCCATGAAGAGAAATGTGATATTTCTTTGTCAGCCCTGGCAGACATGTGATCCCACACACACTACAGATCCTGAAAAACAGATTCAACTCATTCAGCATCTGTTAGAGGCAGAATCAGATCCCATCTTCACTCACTTCAGACGAAACCAGATAATGACAGGAAAGTCTGACACTTCAGGAAGCAGAACACAAAACTCATTATTGCCGAGTTCCTTGTTTGAAAGTGCTAATTTCATGGTGTGACCTATTTTCCATTTTTACCTTTGCATGCATTGTAGCATAAGGTAATTGTGCAGCACCATTTTTCTTCAATATTGGATAACTGCCGCCGTGTGTTCCAGTTGTCAAACTGAAGGAGGGTGGGGGGTGTGTGTGCAGGCGCCTGCAGGGAGGACGCATGCTGTGGATATCTGTCACTCTGTAAGAGCTTATCACAGCGCAAACATTTTCTGCTCCACCAGTTGTTTGAATTGAGATTCTTTTTTTGAGCTTGTCTAATGTCGATTATTACAAGATGAATCTGACAGCATTAACATACTAAGTTTTCTCTGTGGAGATGTGAAGTTGGAAAATGTTCCTGGATTTGCTTTCGGCATGTAGAATAATAAATTATTTTCCAGGTTTAGCTTTTCACTATGACTGTGTTAATGTGTTAATGCCAATGCCAGGATGAAGCAGATGGCATGAAAGACGCCTAAAGTGATGTTCCTTAAAGGCATCTGTTAATTGTCTTTGAAGATGTACACAAGGTGTCTCTGCATGCAGGAGCTGATATGGCATGTGGTCGACGTCTGAGTGGGATTTCATAATATCATATCTGGTACCCAGGTGTACTTCCTGATCAACGCAAAGCATCAACAACATATTGCGTTGGGACGAGTCCACAGCATTCGTCAAACTTCTCCAAGCTTGTATGAAAGTTGATGAAGGATTTGCGATGCTCATTAGGTGATGGTTTTATACGAGCTGTATGTTGGGAGAGATAAATGTATTCATTGATCATTGATAGTTTTTGATTTTGAGGCAGAGCCAGATGGAGGAATATTTCCACTGTCTTGTCAACATTCTTGCCCACTTTCTGAAAACTTAACTCAGTGATTTGAGTGAAACATATTGAGGCGTGTGTATCCTATGGTGCCTGAGGAGGAGTCACCTTTATGACCTCAGCTACCAACAAGCTGTAGCTACGAGGGTTTTGATTCAGCAACAGAATAACAATTTATCCTGTAATACTGCCTGAGACCTGTACGAATTTAATACATCTGTCAACTTGATAGATAGTCATAGATCTAGTTAGTTTGCTTTGCTCCTCAACTTCAAACGCCTCGCAAAAAATAAAATCTTTAACATTCACAGGAGATCAAGCCGTTTCCTGAAATACATTTTTTAGCTCCTAGGATTGCCAGAGTATCATCACCAACCAAATGGATGAAAGAGGGTAAATGGTAAAAACCTATGTGGAAAGTTCACACTGTCTGGGTTTTTAAGGCTTGTAAATGTCAAATTTAATGTCTACCAGTGCAGCGGTAAGCCTTATTTCTGAACCTTAGAAAAAGGAAATATTGAATTGCATCCTGTCATTAATCATATTTCAGTTTTGGGCCTCAGTGCTGCTTAAAGTCATCGGCCATCACGCATTGATTTGACGTGCGTATGCTCTGGCAAACACATATTAATTCTTTGGATAAGATATTCAGCTGTTGCCCTTTTTAACAGCCTGAAGTTTCCTGACCAACATCACCTTAATAACCAATCGGCCCCAGACTCTGCTGTTGTGTTGTTGCCTGGAATTTATTTGTCCTCCCATAAATTATTCAGTATTTTGCATCGACTAACTGCCATACCTTTAAGGTTGCGGATCCAGGACCTTGGCACACCTTGCATGTTAATATGGCTGGACTCA
This sequence comes from Genypterus blacodes, assembly GCF_046128005.1. Lineage (NCBI taxonomy): Eukaryota > Metazoa > Chordata > Actinopteri > Ophidiiformes > Ophidiidae > Genypterus > Genypterus blacodes. The sequence goes on along the minus strand of NW_027466845.1, from coordinate 890,924 downwards.
CAAGACAAGGTGAAAGACAATTTCAAAAATACCAAAGCCTCAGTGGAGTTGTCCAAAGAGCCTTAAGTTTTGTGGCGTTTCCTGTTTAAGTCAGTTTCTTCCTGTGACACGTACCCCCCTCTTCTCCACCTCGGTCTGTCCCGGCGTGGACCTGTGACTATTTTTAAGACTCAGTAACAGCTTGTTGGGCAGAACGTTAGAGATTATCACACTGCGGAATGCCTCTTTGTTGTCAGGCCAACATAGTGTGAGGTATCATGGCCTATCACCGTCAGGATGTCAGTGTTGATCCCCCAGTCCATCTGTCAATAGGCGTCCACTGTGAGGACGCATCCCGTCCCCTCTGACACTCACTGCAATTACAAGCACCTGGCAGGGCCACGGCAGTGAATAGCCTGGAGAAGTGGGCTTACCGTCTCACTGCTGCTCAGTAAATGAAGTTGAACCCTAGTGCGGCTCTTGTCATATTGTATTTTGTAGAGTTTACCTGAGATAATGTCTCATCTAAAGTTTCCTCTCAGGTTTGAGCCTCTGAGCTGCCTCCTTAACTCTCCCTGCCTGTAACGGGGCTCAGACAAATACACTATATGGAGTCTGGAGGATGCAAGCACAATAATTATACTTATTAGTGGATAATGATAATTTGGTAATTAATTGATGCATTTACAAAGTACTTTAGAATTTGCTTCATTAATTCACATTCAAATGATATAAAAACTATTGGTCAAACAAGTTGTGAAATTAGCACTAAATGCTGCGGTTAATAGTTCCTTAATGCTTAATTAGGAATTGGCCAGACATCATTTGCCGTGGTAAGTGTCTCTTGTTAGCCGGCCAATCAGAGCTCTACTTACTTCTCTGCGGCTTAGATGTTGGTTTTTATCATTGATAAATGCCTTTAAACTCAAATTAAGAGCTGGGACAGAAGATAGACTGGAGGTATAAAGCCTTTTATTAAGACTTTTTTTGAATTATATTCTTCATCTAAAGTTAATAATTGCCACATTTAATGATAATTGTACACTTATATATATATATACTTATATGCATATTAGGCATATTAGGAAATCCAACCGGAAATCATATCAAGAAGTGACAATTCTCCTCCAAACAGCAGCCTCAGTTTGTCTGAGAGAAGCTGGACCGCAGTGTTAATCCCATTCCCATCCCGCTCCCCGCCTCCAGCCCCACCAGCCCCCGAGTCGACGTAATGCAGGTCCGAGCAGTGCGCCATGTTGGATTAATAGGTGATGAAGATCTTCAAACTTTCCCAAATTGAAACGCCTATCTCCTGGTACCACCTTGGGGCTGCAAAAGTGCAAAGTTTCCCCGTGCAGCTTTGAGGCGATGCAAAGGCCTCCTGATCAGCAGGTAATAAACGGCTGAGAGGCGTCTTTGCACCTAAGCCTTAGCTGTTAATAGCTGTTAACGTGAGGTGGTGATTGAAGAATTGCCATCCTGTGAGTATGCTGTACTTGTGGATGTGCTAGAAGAGGAAGCGGCGATAAGGTATCGAGAGTGTAAGAGCTGAGAAATCACGGCCACTGACGGTGCAGCTTTCATGGCAGGGGTCACTGCGGTGGCAAACATGTCAGCTCCTTGGATGAACAGGGGGAGTTTGTGAGAAATTAATTAATGCATGCTGCGTTTGGACTGGTTCGTCACTTGGGTCCATCATTTTGGATCTTTGAAGACCTCAAACTGTGCCTTGTTTGGCTTGTGCTGATGAGGAAAACTATCTTGCTCTTCCTGCATGACACCAAAGAAACTACACTGTCTCTTGTCTGCATCAAGACACACAAAAGGCATCATCAAATATAAAAGCATCCATCTGGATTGGCTCATGTTTTTGTGTCATTCCAGAACAAATAGCTTTGAAATGGATACTGTACTGTGTGTGTGAAACTGCTGTGGACTGTTAAAGTCTCATACTGACTGAAATCAAGCAGCTGTTTTTGAAGTATACAGTCACATTCAGGATAGTCCATCATTGTTCAGAATAACAAAAGCATTCAGGAGTGTTGGTAGCTGCAGAAAGCCACGGGTGGAAAAGGAATCTGTTAACTTTGACTGCGTTTGTCCTCCCGTTTTCAGTCTCAGTGTGCTGACATCAGCCATGTCCCCTCTTTAAACTGCCTATTAGCTTCGGTAGTGCTGATGTGGTGAGTGTAAGCAGACCTGAAGCCAGTTTTACCGCATTGAAATTTATTCATTGAAAGATTGCTGGCCACACACGCTCCCCTCCGGTCTGTGCTTCAGATTCATAAGGTTACACACAGTCACACCTGAGAGTGGCCCAGTGCAGCTGCTGATCACTGGGCGACTTCACTGGACCAAACAGGGGAACTCTCAAGGTAATCATTAAGCACATTTACCACAATATCATGGATGTGAGCCAGTGATCCTCTGCTTGCATGGCTGTTAGTCTCCAGTTTCTGTCTAAAAGTGAAAAGTGCAACAATCCCATTTCACTTTCCAAGAAGTAAGAATAATCCAAGTATCTGTGTTTGCTCACCTCTGCGTGGCCTGCTGGCACTCTAAACATGTTAAACACGATAACCACTAAATTTGCAAATAACCCCCATGTGGCAGACGCACGCAGCCAAGCAGCACACACTCGCTCAGATAAAAGGATGAGTCAGAGGAATGGAGCGGAGGGATCATCAATCTGATCTGATCTCCCACGCTTGGCCATTACTGCAATATGTTGTGAGCAGTATTTTGTAAAGATCACTTACATCGGGTAAGATAATCATTCACGGCCAAATTTGCGTAGAACTTCTGAAAGACGATTATCCAGTCATAAGTGACATCGTGCCGACAACTGAGACTGTTGCTCCTGGTTGAAGGAACCTTTGATTCAGCCGTCAGTGCAGCTGGACCAGTCAAATGTTGGATTTATAGAATACGTTTTTAGAAAATAAAAGGCGAGCGAAACTCTGCAGATATTCACTAAGTTCAGCACTCAACTAAATGCATTTATTGTTACGAGGTTAGAGGGGAGAGGGATTCAAACTCAGACAAATCGCTGCTTTTATTTTGCTCAGCTGTGAGTTGTTCTCCATTAGGCTGAACTGGCACACAGCGATAGAGATTGGGCGAAGCTAAGTGCCTTTCTCAAGTCAGCAAAGGACAGTTTTGGGAAAAAAGCTAGACGGGTAATTACCTGTAATATCTACTCACAATTGAGCAAAAGCCAAGTCCGGTCCACACATATAGAGGCAGACTTTGCTCTATAGCGGCAATTAGGCATCCAGGAACTGCCTACTGTGCCTGTTAATGGTACTTATAGAGCTGAGAGAATTGCTCCAACTTTTCTCTCCCCAAATTATGTCTGGGTGGAAATTTATGCAAAGTCTGAATGTGGAAGAAAAGTAGTTCTGAAAGTAACTTATGCCTGTTACAGGAAAATTATCCTTTCTGTTCACCATGAGTCAGATCCTGTCCTGAGACATGGTGAGGTTAAACCAATTTGATGTTTCTAAAGATACTTGTGCCACTGTGTTGCAACCTTTGGTGAACAAAGCAGCTCTGTGATGTGATGGATTCCTAGCAGAAACATGTTGTTGGAGGAGGGGAGGGATCCTTAAACCGGCTGAGGTGACAACTAAAGGGATAAAGTAGGTAAACATAGTGGACACAAGGGGATCGAAGGGTTTGACCCCAACTAGCAGCACCTCTGGCTCGCCCCTGCATCTCTACGGACACAATTGGCCGTGTTGATGGGTGAGAAGCTGGCAGTGTTCTGTCCCCTCTCACTGTGTCCAGCTGCTGGTCCCTGGCCTGAAGAGGAGGGGGAAGAGCAACCAACTTCCTCTGTCACACTTTTATACTGTGGGACTTTATGGATTGTGCTGTTTTATGTGGCGTTTTAGTTATTTTGTGGTTTGCTTTTTTGTCTACCTGCCCAGGGACAACAGATGCAAATGAGCTGGAAGCTAACTCTGCTAACATGTTTAATTGTGCACTGTCCCTATAAAATAAACAATAAAATAAATGAATAATAAATCGAAATTTTACACCCTTCTGTTCTGGCTAAACTGGGATGAGAAAGTGGATAGTGAGCTGTAAAACTCAGCCCGTGGGTGGAACACAGATGCTGGCACTGTTAGCCTCCTACATCGCTGTTGTGTGGCTTTGTGGAGCACGTGCCACATGTTGGTTCACAACACGGAACACAAGTAACACAAATAATAATCACAAATCTAAGCTTTCATTCAACATGAAACACCAATGCCAGAAAACGTATCACCATGACAACAAAATGAGGGGAAATAACAAGAATATATGAGTATGTCCCCTTTAACTGGGAGATGAAACAATATAAATGATTTAAGTGCGAGAAACAAAAGGGAAAAAGGCGGTTTTGTGATGAAATATGATGTCAGTATGTAATTGCAGATAACCAATATACATGTGGGAGCTCTGTTATAAACGCCCCTGTAAGCATTTTCCTTCCTCACTTCCTACAAATAACAACACCCATAAAGCCCTGTGGTTGTGTGTGTGTGTGTGTGAGTCTGAGCTCCACAATCAGTCTTGCGAACGTGAGAAGCAGAAGTAGAAGAAGTGAATTCATTTGTTATTCATGTTTAGCAGTCATACAAGATTTCGGTGGATTTTTTTTGGCTTCTTTTGGGAATTATTTCAGAAAAACTTTACACATTTCTCTTCAATATTGAGCAGCTTTGTGTATTGGGAGTTTTGACATTTTCAAATGAATCGGTCCCTCAGCAGCAGGGAGTCACAGCCACAGCCACAGACCTGCTGGAGTACTTCAATGACTGTAGGAAAATATTGTATTTCGATTAAAATATTCATACGCGTTTGTACAGGCAAATAAGGTTAACAGAGCCCCTGTAGAGCGATCAATAGAGCAGCTTCCTGCCAGTGTGGAGTAGTAGAGAGTCGTTTGGGGAGGAGAGGAATCTCCAAGATGTCACTTTAGATACAAGTCCTCACGCTCGACCTGCGACGCCCCCTTCAGTTGTCAGATAATTGGCTGGTAAATGAGACACTGATAAACGAGATATTTTCTCCTGTATTTCGTCGTGGCTCCTCCTGGTCAAAGTCAACGGATCTGTCAGGAAGCTATGAGCTCATTTCCATATTGTTTGCTACTGTATAATGACTCAAAATTGGCTTCTAATTAAATCTGAGAGATTCACACTTGAATGTAAAGAGTGTGCGTGTCCGTGTGTGTGTGTTTGTGTGTGTGTGTGTGTGTGTGTGTGTAGGGCGTTCACAGAGGAGACAGATGGCATTAGGATTGCATTATAATGTACATGTTTCCGTGGGGCTGGTGTGGTTGTTTATGTGTTTGCGTTTGATGGGATGAGCGTAAATCCAAAGGGTGATTAAATGAAGCTTATCCACATTACGACCCCTCCTCACTCAGATAACTGGATGCACACGGCAGCTTGTGTTTGACACCAAAATATGTCTTCTACATATCTGACAGGTCTATTCTCCAAAAGTCTTTTGTAGGAATTTAACACAAAGAAGCAGTGTAGTCTGGTTTTAGTCCTATCGATTCTGTTATCCACGTTTCTACACCCCTGGCATTTCAAATGTGCTTTTTCCACCGCTTCGTCTTCTGCCGCTGGTTACTGCATGGTGCCTGGGCTGAAAAATCACATATCAATAAATGCGATGTGTAGGAGTGAGCCATCAATCAAACATACTTGTAGGATATTTGGCTTTTGGTACAGTGTGTGGAGTAATATTTGGAGTATTGCAGCATTATTTCCTCCCTGTCAAGGTCTCCAGTCTGTCATTCAGCTGAGGCTACGTTATTTCCATCATCCTTTAAATGGATTTTGTTTCCATTTTTGCATAAATAGCCATTCTTGATATCAGGTAATTGGACTGTAAGCTCATCCAGGCAATCTGCTAATTTACTGCACAATGTAAGCGACTTCCAATAAACTATTCACCGAGTTGGGATACGGAGGCAGATGGTTTCATTTGTATGTGGCCGTTAAACCACACTTCCTCTTCACTGATCGGTTATTTGAATTTGCATTTAAATGTGTTTGACCTTGAGACTTTTCACAGTCTGCCTCCTCTTTGTTGCTTCACACCTTTAATTGGCTAATTATTTTGGGTTTTGTGCTCAGCCTGCTTCATTATCCTTTGTGTTTGTTTTTGCTTTCTCATGTATTGCTGCTGAGAGGTGATTAGGCAGGAGATTTGTAAGTGTCGTATTTTCTCAGTGATTTTGTTTTCCAGAGCTCACCGAGTTCCCCAGAAATGTGGCCAACCTGCGCCTTACATTGTAACTTTTGTGGGAAGCATGTGGGCCACGTTTCCCCGTTTCAGTCTAAGTCCGATTGGCTCAGCAAGAAAAATGCAGCAGGACAAGTTCTTATTTTTTTGCATTTCTTTGTTCCCTGATAAACAGTTCAATGCGCCTCTTCCAAACAGAAACAATTCTTGTAAATAACATAACTGCGTTTTCATCAATCTTTTAAATAGAATAATGAAACAAGACCTTTCAGCCTCAATGGAATCGCTACCAAATCTAATACGATGTGTAAAGCAGCACAAGTTACATAAAACATCCAAGAGAGAGTTTGTTATTTTTTTCTTCTTCTCTCTGCAGCAGCACAACAGCTTTTTGTGTGAAACATAAATACATCTGAAACACCAAGAGAGGTCATATTAAGTCGTTTCCGAGGGGAAAGACTGAGTTTTGTGGTACCTGACACTAAAACAGTTGATGGCAGACGGCCATAGAAATGTTCTGGCTCCATCTCTTTATCTGAAGAGAGGAAAAGAACATTAGCCACATACTGCTGTGATGAGTCTGTTTGATTTTGTTGCATTCTTTATATGACTAGTTGGTTTTTACAAGTGTTATCAGAATCCCAACGCATTCAGACAGAAAACAAAATCACAAAAATTATCCAACGGGAAAGGAAATGTATTTTTTTGTGTCTAACATCCCTCAACCAAGCTAGAGGAATGGCTCAATAAGGTTGTTTGGTAAATACGGTTCTCCAACTAGATTTCGAAATCCTTATTACATCCTGGTATGAATCCAGAAATTAAGTGCTCTGTGAAAACATATCGGTCTCGGTAGTTCCACCCACTGATTGGGTGAACATTCCCCCAAAAATAGCACCAATCACTACCACAATCACGTCTCATGTCCTCAGGCGGAAGGTGAAGGCAGGTAGGAAGCAGAGAGGAGGAGAGGGGAGTCGCTACCACTCCGTCCTCTCCACTATCTCACAGGCTGATGATTTAAAGCCCCGAGACTTCAGCTAGGTCAGAATATCGACCTGTAACCTGTCAACACTTCATTTGAATCTGGCATATACGAGTCTCTTTCTTTAACTCACATCGCTGATAGTCGCTGACTTTTGCCTCGTGCGTAACTTGCAAATGCACAGTGAGTCTGCAGAAATACTGAGAAATACCTGCCGGCCCTAAAGCATTACAGCACAGCTTTTGGAGTGAAACCGAATGATGCCATTTCAAGGCATAACAAAGGTAAGAGCAATCTGTTTTTAATCTCAAAGATTTCGTTTGATAAAACCTGCGATTCAATTTCCCAGGGACACTCAGTGATGGGAAGAAGGCCAACTACACGCCGTGCATTTTCATAAAAAAAAGGATATTCATTCACCTCAGAATCCTTCACTTTATCATGAGCTCAAGCCAGAGGAGCATTGTAACAGTAACAGTGTATCACTTTGCTCAGCCGCAGCCACGGCCCTGGTGCGGCTCTGAGGGAGGCTCGTGTCCTGATAAGGTCACGACTATGATCGGCAAACCCCTGTGATGTGGAGACGTGTTAACCACAGGGTTCATTCTAGGTAACATACATATTCCAAATGGATGGAAATGGGCTCCGTGAGAAGCAGCGATGAAAGCCGTCGCAGCGGCGGCTAGTCGCAGTTATCACACAAACAGTTTTCAATTTGTGTATTTAGATGCATATTTGGAATGTTAAATGGCCACTAAGGTGTTACTTTGGGTATTCTGGAAACTGGAACATACACAGACAGCAAAATGCTTTCATGAACCACATCAATCTATCTATCCATAGCGTTCTCCAGTGATGACCTCGTCATTTCAGGAATGCGCCAAAGTGCTGACGGATCATCTTTACACTGTGTGGCTCTCTATGCCAGGTTGATTGATATTCCAAATAAATCCACAATTTTTCTGCTAAGGGTTGCTGTTAGTATTTCTTATTGGATCTTTGTGACTGCGGCGTTGTCACATCTGCATCCTATACGTACAATGTACTGTAGATATTGGCTGTTAAAGGACCCATACATGCTTCCTAACAGCAAGTCAGAATATCTGCCTTTGGTCTGCAAATACAGTTTGTAAAGTTTATTGACAAAACACCCACACAAACCCAACTTTTGCAGCTTTTGCGACCTCTCAGTGGTTTTGGCGGAGAAGCCACAGCTCTGATTGGTTCTCTCTGAATTGCTGCTGTCCATGAGGGCCTGCCCTAAAATTACAAAGAGTAATAGGCTTAGGATTGATTTGTACATTTGGGCGACATATCAATAGTGGTAGGCTCCTCTCTTTTGTGTCTTTTCGGCACCTGTCACACTCTGTATTTTGTCTTTTTTTGTTGCCATGGCACCCGCAAGCTGACACAGGCCACTTAGAGTAATCAGGATCTACAGTATGAAGAATTGAATGTCATCCCAGCGGTCATAAAGGCGATTCGGCCATTTGAGGCATTCAGGGCGGCTTAGACAACATGAATATCAGAATATAATGTGCATTTAATTACGTTCATTTTGGAATGAAAATGCTAATACACCTTTTTATTGTGGCTGAAGGTCAAATGTTAAAACCTTTTACCATTATGAGGAGGAGGCCTGATGAAGAATAACTAAAATTTAAAATGTCAAGGCACTTCATCTTATTTCCACTTTTATTTGACTTTTATTACGAATCCATCCAGTCAGAGATGATTTGGCTTCAGCACAAATGAAAGCTGCTGCCGATTTTCTATTTTTGGCTTTTGCTGTGATTTAATTCACATTGTTCAGTTTCTTAAAGTAGATTTGCCTTTTTTAAGGATTACACAAAACAGCCAAACTTTATTATCCAGCTTAAGTATCAGTTCAGTCACTACATTCATCTTGTTTACTCGCTGTGCTTCTCGGAGTTGGAAATTATACCATCTGGCTGCGTGTCAGGTAATGAAAGACTAACTGAAATATGTTTGGCTTCCTTTTCTACAACATATGAATATTCCAGGAGAAAATAATTACAGCTTTCGGAGGTTTGTTTCCAAGATGGCATGTTGGTTTCACTCTCTTCATCTGTGATAAGTGACACGTCTCTGTTGTGGCTTATAACCATAGCAACGTGCTAATTGATGTTTTACAGCCACACTCACGTATTTAAAGTGAGTGACCTTCTAAACTTATAATACCAGCACACAGTGGAGATGGGAGCATTTAAAGCAGCCCGGTGGAAGATGGCATTTAGTAGCTCTAATGCTGAGCTCCAGAGATGAGTAGTTGTGTAATCAGACTAAGTGAAAGAGATGGGATATCAGATATAATTATATTCATGGTTTGACTTAAAAAGGTGTCTGAGTTTTGATTTTGCCCATAGTTGCTGATTGTTTTTTTGCTTACCCAGAGATATTAATCATATTTACTGAGCCCTGCAGCTGTCATGTCTAATAACCCCATGCCTCTTGAATTTCTCTCAAACAGACATATCAAATCACCAAATGCTCCAAACTTGGAGCAAAGCACGTCCCGCACGCTGCAAAGAAATGAAAAAAGCAAATGAATGATAGATGTGCACGATGAAGGCAACAAATAATTTTGTCACATTTCCATATTCCCGCAGCAGATGAGTCTGACTGTGAGCTGTTTGTAAGGATAAGCTCCGGCTTACTGTTCCGTGGACAGTGGAAGCCTCACTCACACACACATGTACTGTGCTGAAGTCAATTAATGAGTGGAAATTACATCTCTGGAGCAGCACTAAAACGCAGAACATATTCAATCGTGACAAAACCTTATCCCTCATCTGGCTGATCTGTACACCAGCAGCTTGCCTGTGTGTCTTGGTTTTATACTGTAAAAAAGCAAAGGAAACATTTAAGACAACTAATGGAGAAGAGTGTGACCCTAATCTCAGGGGACACTAAAGTCCCTAAGATCAACAACATGAAAAGATAATGAGTCCAGCCTTTTAAAAAGACAACCACAGCAGAGTAACATAATGATACACTAAGCCTGGCGTGTGCACCGGTCGCTCTTTATTGTCCCCGTCGCTCCTCTGCGTCCCCCTGCAGCTCTTAGTTGAATGACACACTCTGCTGTGATTGATTAGCAAATGCATGGAGCAGGGGGGGAAACATAAAGCTTTAATTATTCCTTAATAGGAGCTTTCACACAGTCTAACATACACAGAGGAGCTTGTTAAAGACGTTTGACGTGTTGTACGTTTGCAGCTGCAGAGGAAGTGTCCCATATGTCTGCTCGCTACCAGGAGAGCTCCAAAACAACGCATTCTAATGAGATTTCATGTAACGTTAAACCATATGCCAAGGAATAAATCATTTGTTTGCTGGCAGCGTCACGTGGCCAATTAGAAAGCACAGTACATTTTGTCTCTGAACATCTTAATGGTGAGCCGTAGACCTCCAGAACCTCTTCTTGGACAGAATGGTTCTAGGTCACGTGGACTTGGATCTGCCACAACACATTTCACACTTTAGAAAGAAATCAAATTAAAATTGAAGAAGAGCTTTTTCATCATTCTCTCTGACCTTCACTGAATGTAGCACATATTTGAATTCCAAAATAATTCATCGTCGTCATACCCTTTTCCAATATGTGGTTGCCAGATTCTTATAAGCGAGGCCTGTTGTAATGTAATCACATCGTTTACCATGAACATGCCAATACTAAGCTTGATGTTATCTAACTTACTTCCTGTGTTTATTGAATGCGCTGCCTCAAAAATGTAAACCTTTAGAAAAAGGCAGAACGTTGGTTTTTAATATCCTCGAATTCCAAAATACAGACAAAATCTATTTCAATCGGTAAATATTCTGCAGCAGTATTAAAATTAGATGCCATCTACTCATATCTGTTCTGAGAGATTCTCCAGAATTTGAAAATGTGGTGCTGCAGTAGCTGGATGAATATAAATTGCCATTGTGGTCATTAGTTTGAGCCCATTGAGTTTCTGCACTCTTCATCCTCACACAAAGCCCTCCTAAACACGCTCCACATCAGCCAATCAGCATGTCTCTCCATCATTATTTGGATTTTTTATACAGAACTTCCAAATTATCTCCAAGTCACTTCTTCACAAAAACAAGTTCACAAACCCACCAATTTCCAATCATGATTTTTCCCACAATGCATCTGTTTTATATTATCTGTGGACATCTCATTTCCTTTACCATTTATTCCAATATTTTTATTCTTTTCATTTTAGTTGAACTCAATTAACTAAGTCACATTGAAAACCACTTGAAAGCCACGTGTGAACACACTCACCAGGGGTCAAGCAGCGTTAGAGGCTAATAAAGAGCACAGTCAAACCATGAACACAAGCGAGAAGTGAAATATCAAACACTTTGCAGTATAATGAGCCACACAGTAAAGCCACTTCTCTATGGCAAACGGTGGAAACAAAGAACCGCCGACCTCCTTCTCCTCTGGAATTATCGCCTGTTACACTGGATATTTTTGCACAACACGTGCACATAATTGTATTCTTACAGCATTGATGGATGAGACTTAAGAGTTAAAGTCCTATGGATTTTGTAGGTTTGCGCTGTGTTATTTTAGCGGGCCTCTTTCGACTATCCCTGGGTTTCTTTGAGTAGACAGATGAAGGTAGGTATGGGCACAGTAAGGGCAATGGAGTGTGGCTCGCCTCAACCCTGTCACTTTGATAGAGTGAATACATTGTGAGAGATAATGGAAACTTTCTATTCAGCGAGGGCTGGAATAAAGAGAGCCTTCCTACTCATTCATCAACATTGATTACTGTACAGCCCATGGCCTGGAAAGAGCATGGGAGCAGCGCTGCTCACAAAGACTCTGCTGAATTGCAGGTAGAGAAATCAGAAAACAACAAAAGTGCAATACTGGCCTTTTAAGAAACATCACCCCAATTTGTTTTAAGGTGAAGCCGTACAAGATCTAAGACACCCCGGCCAGGGTTACAGCACGGAGCTGCAGAGCTCTGCTGGAGCTGCAGCACCGCTCTACCAAGCTACACTGATACTGTAGCTTAGCTGGGGGGAATATTAATTCATCATTAAATATACAGGTGTGAAAGGAAAAGGCCACTTCATGGAGCGTTAGTCCGACCTCAGAAGAAACCTCTCAGTTAAACAGTGATACTGATATTATAACTGTTACTGAATAAAGTCGCAGTAAAGCCATTAAGTGACATTAGCACTTGAGCCCACAGAGCTAGTTTGATAGCTGCTTCAGTTCCTCTCACTTGGGGCTCTTCATACAATACAAAGGGATGAAATTATTAAATTGGAAATGATTGTTCAGATTTCCATTGTCTTAATTTCAGTTCCTGTTTTTTGATTTTAGGAGCAAACACACATGCTAGCTATGTACACAGTAGGCCAGCTAAGGTCAGTAGTAAAGATGTAAAAATTTACATGAGGATACTAGAGTATTTCCTCAATGCTAGATTTCTTTAACAGTGCAGCGTCTTTCTCTCAGCTTCATCTGGCTACTACAGCGTTGGCTAACTGCTAGCTACCTCATTGGCTCGCTAAACATTGCATGACATTAAAGTGGTGCTCTGTAACCTAAAGTGTGGTTGGGTTTCCCCCTGTGGGACTAATAAAGGTTTATCTTATCTTATCTTATCTATGGATATTGTCTATTATATATATATTATTGTCGTTTATATTGTAGAGCAAAAATTGGACGTAGTTTTTAAAGTTTGTAGTTTCAAAAGTCCCTAATCCTCCCCAATAAGTATGCGAACAAGACCTCTCATGCACCAAGTGTGTGCCAGAGCCAATGTAGTTCAGATCAAGTCTAATCCTGGTCTTAGGTCTCAATAATGAAGCAACTGAGGAGCTTCACCTCCATTTTTTTACTTCAGTTGGAGCCTTTCAAGTCTCAAATGAGATAAGACGGGTGTGTTCAGCCTCTGTTGTCATGTGTGTGTGTGTGTGTCTGTGTGTGTGGTCTGAGCTGAGAGCAAGCGCTGAACGTGAAGTGCCTGCAAGTTAGAAGTGACCATCCCACACACACACACACACACACACTCCAAAAACACATTTTCTGCGGCTTGATGAAGCCACCTGCTGATGCTGCAGTGATAATTGTCATTATATTATGTGGAGCTCAGTCTCCAGAGCTGCTTGCTTGGTCCATATTTCCCCTCCTCCTCCTCCTCCTCCTCCCCCTCCTCCTCCTCCTCCCTGGAGCAGGTCTGTGGCTCAGCTTATGGTCCAGCACCTCGTGTTCTTGGACCTCCATTTAGAATCTGTTCTCTCAGCATTACCCAGGTGTCACGTCATATCACATGTCAAGTCAGCTGTCACCTTAAAATCCGCTAAAGCCAAACACACCTCGTTTCCCGGTGTGTTTGGGCTCAGGCGCTGCAGAAACCAACAACAGTGCAATGCAGCGTGAGCGGAGCCGACTTTGTGATTGATGTTTTTCAGTCCAGTGGAACCCAACGAAAGCCTCAGCAGAATTTATGACAACAGCTTCATTTGGAAGACGTGTCAAAGAGAAGATACTGACATGTTAATTCACACACTTACGCTGCTGAAGCCCTTGGCTAACTTGTGAAATTAAACAGAAATCGCAAGCTGTGGTCTTCCAAATTACATCTTTTCCTTATTATCAAGTGCCGCTTAACATTGATAACAAGCCGTGCATTTAGCTTAATATCATTTCAGCACAGTTGTCCAAAGCACAGTGAAGGTTCTGCTCTGCCACAGGCCTGTAGCTCACTGGGCAATCTGAGAGAGCAGCGTTAGGAAAATGCAAACAGAAATCCAGGCAGCGCTGTGAATTAAACCACAATAAAAAGCTGTTCACTCAGCTGACCTCTGAGGGTTTGGAGCTTAAGGATGGATGTGAGAGCAGACATCACTCATGTAAAGCACATATGCTGTTAAATGCACAGAGTCCAGTGTGGCCAAACGGAATAAATGGTTGTCAAACTGCTGCATTATTACGACTGCAGGCTTTGTGCTGACATTGTTTTTCCTCTTCCTCCCCTTCACGGACCAAATCGGGTGCAGTCCTCGCGTTATCTCAGAGTAAAGCTCTCTTTACTCTGCCGTTACAGTGCAAGCCAGGCCGCTACAAATGTAATTACACCAAGCAGCCGCACACACAAGAATAGATGGAGGTTAATAAAATAAAATTCTCCCTCATGAGCCACTGCATCGCGCTAAAACTCCAAGTTACACACTTGTCCTGACAATAATACGGCCATGATAGTGTACAGTCAGAACAAGAAGAAATTCTGTAGAATAAGCTGTTTGCTGGTGAGGGAGCAGAATAAAAGCCTTTCATTTCACTTCGTTTGGAGGTAAAAATCCTTCTGAAATAGTAAAAGTGCAAAGATCTGCACCTTCACAGCAGAACTGTGAACCAGAAATGAAGCTATACAGCATTTATCCTTTTTATGTAGTAAATCAGTGGAGAGTTTGAGGGAATAAATGAACTAACCGTCCAAATAGCCTCACAGATTCATTTTTAGCAAGAATCATTGATTGATACTTGACACCATCAAATCCAAGCTGGTCGCCGGAGCTGAAGCCCTCAGCAGGTAAACAAAGACGTGAACATGGAATTGAAGAGGGATCTTTGTTACAACAGCTGGTAAATGCATTCATGCATGTGACTGATTGGTTTGACTATTTAGCATAATGCAAATATTGCAAAACGGCAATTCCCCCAGGGTGAAATTGTTTATAGGAGATGGGACACACACGCACACACACACACACACACAAACACACACACACACACACGCACACACGCGTTGTCTCACAGGCTAAGATGCATATGCAGAGATTCATATGTGGAATACCTGACTGTCATGTGGACGTTACACAAACTTTTCCTTACTAATTCTGCAATAATGACGATCTTTCAGAATCCAGTTGCGTGTGTCTCACTGTGTAACATGGGTATTGTGTCGGACTGTACAAACTCAAGCTTGCACGGCAGATGGTTGACTGAATATCAGGCGAGGAAAACTACGAAGGGAGCATGCAGTCATCCAACGCTCTCCGTTTACAGATGTGAGTCATAGCAGCTGGGAAATGTTCTGACTTTGCTCCGCAATTTCTGCCGCTTCTTTGTATTGCTGAGAGATTTTGGTTGTTTGTTGTTGTTTGCTCACAAGACTGCTGAGAGTACTTTAGTGGCCTCGTCTCATCCTGCGATCTAGGACAGAAGTTTGTGATGGACGACCAAAGGTTTCATCTGGATTGCTAGTTAGACGAGTGGGAGTAATTGGATTCCATCACTCGCCGACTATATGTGCCTCAATGTTTCATCACTTTATGAGCGGAAGCGCACCAGGTGAAGAATTACCCGCAGATTGTAAGTTCACGGATCGTTTACACACTTGATTAAATTGAGTTACTTGGAATACACCGGCTGTGTGTGATTTATGCTGCTTTCACTCAGATTTGGGGCTTCGTATGAAACCGAACCGAGTGAGTGACGAACAGAAGAACAGCCCAGCCACAACACAAGACGATGAAACAAAATGCCATTCTTTTAATCTGAAAAAAAGCCTTTATCAGAGACATCCTAAGCACTTTCAGTTTGAATAATGTGACCCAATAACTCTCTGCTGCTCCCACTTGACTATTCAGCATTTCCAACGCCAAAACCAAATCTCCAAAGTTCCCGTGAGAGAGTGAGTGTTAGAGAGTTTTTCCTCCCGTGCTTGTGTCGATGCTGCAGTATTAAATCATAGAGCTCCGGCTGGTATCTCACTTCCTCCTCATCCATAGAGCTCGTGCTGTGATGAACCTGTGAAGTCTTATCAGGCTCACCGGGATATAGGGATCGACCTGGAGACTTGGGCACGACGACGTGAAGGCTTGACCTTGACGAAGAGGGAATGTGGCTCGATATAACACGGAGCAGAATGGACTCCACGTAGTTAATACACAAGCTGAACGTTGATGATTTGCGTCATTTCAGAAGCTTGTTAATATTCTGACTCAACCTATTCATTTATAATCTATTTATTTGTATGTATTTCTGTTGACGTTACCTGCGTTTGATGCACGGCGGAGCTGCACACCTCCATTAGTCTGTAATTGGCTTTGCAGGGTTTATTAAGGATGGATGGATGCTGGCAGGGGAAGACAAATATGTCCTTCACAGAGGATTAGATATGATCAGCTCATGTTTCTCACTCCTAGCTGAGCTGAGCCCAGGCGGTGCAGCGCTCAGGACTGCGTAGGTAAGCAAACACAGAGGCCTGGAGTTTCTGGCGAGCGAGGCCACGCATGAGCGGAGACTCAGGAGGCGGATAAAGACACTGAGAGGGCAGTCATTTACCTGTTTATGGAGCTGCTTTTGATTAATTCCTGCCTGGGCCACCACCTTGAGTATGTGTGTGTGTGGGTGTGTGTGTGTGTTTAACTTTAAACCATAAAATAGGAAAAAGGAGAAAAGCCTCCTGGATCGTTCACGGTTGCTTTTATTGACTGGCTTTTATTTTTACTGGATTACTGTTCGATTATTCAGTTGGACTGTTATCGTAATGTTTATCAATATCATTCTGAGCTTTCTGCTGCTCTGCCTTGCTGCTGGATTCTATATTACTCGATCTGAATTAGAGCAAATGCTGCATATTACAGATACAATGAAATATTTGAATTTTTTTTGAAGATGTATACCATGATGAGACTTAACCTAACATAAAAGCGATGCCTCCTCATACTCACAGCTCAAAGTAGATTAACACAGAAATCCTTCACGTGACATTGAGTGAAAATGGTGAGAAATGGAGAGAAGAAGCAGATTTTTTGCAGTAAATCCATTTAGGCGCTGCAAAGGCTTTAAACTGGATCCCTAAATGGAAAAAGGGGAAGATGGAAATGGGAATAAGACTTAAAAGGAGCCATTCCAAACTAAACGTACACACACAGCAGGGGAACTTAACAGCAGAGATGTGTGGAGTCCAGGTGCAGTAATCACCCACATCAAGTTCAAGTCCTTGACGTTCACCTTCAAAGCCGTGTCCAATATGGCCGCCGCCTATCTGAACTCCCTCATTCAGGTTTACGCTCCTCACACTCGCTCCACTCTGCCAACCTGGTGGCTCCGCTACAACGAGGCCCTAAATCTCAGGACAGACACTGGAATCAGTAACCAAACTCCACTGGACCGACTTAGTCCCTCTCTGTCTTTACAAAACGGTTAAAGACCAAACTCTTACATCTTCATACTTAATGCCTACCTCTTTATTTAAAAGACAAAACCTTCCTCTCTGTCTCTCTGTCTCTCTGTCTCTCTGCCTCCTCTGCCTCCTCTGCCTCCGGGCACATATGTCCTGCTGTTCGGCACTCTTGTTCTTCTTCTATCCAGACTAGCAGACTCATTTATAACCGTCATCGTGTACACGTTGGGATTAATAAAGACAAACTTCCAACATTTTACCACTGAGCCTCTATGGCAGAACAAACAGCCACACCAACATAGAGTATACTATGTGTGTTCATGTTAGAACGTCTTCACCTGCTCCTCTCCTCTCCATCCTCCATCTACTAATGCTTTAAATGTGTCAGGATTCTACGTTTCTGTGTTTTATAAATGAGGACTCGACCTTTCCTTGTGTTCTATTCAAATAGACCGGTTCAGCCTTCTCAGCCTTCTCAGCCGGTCCCCACTGGTGGTAACACAAGCGTTCTGCAGAATAGGTCATAGAAGGTATTCTTAGTGAAGCAGGTTTGCTGAGCCGCCCTGAGCTCTGTTATTATTCCATCCTGCCTCGTCCATGAGCTTTGTTACGCACTTTCCAAGGTCGCGACCTCTGCCCACTTTGTGGATTACACAGCAGACGCCTTCACTCAGCAACTCTGAAGTGTTGTGCACGGCTAGAGCAGCAGCATTTGTAAGCAGCTCTACATGACTTCATCTTTGTTCTTTTACCTCTGACAAGGAAGTTGTGTTTTCTTGATTGTCAGAAGAATAACTCCAAAAGTAACAAAATGGATTCTGATGAAATTTTCTCGGGACTGTCACTCTGATTTTCCCTCTGAATGCTCCAGACTTTTATTTTTTTTCCTCCGTCTGATGAGGATCCAACCTTTGTTCGGCTCGTATCTGAGCACAGGTGCAGGCGCAACCTTGATGAGGAAATTAACTCGCATGAACGGCGATGTAGGTGACACAGGTGACGAGGCCAATGCATGCGCTCGCTAAAACATTGTTTCTGCAGGCATAACAGATTGTACACCACAGTGCATCCTGGGAGCTATGCGTTTCTAATTAAGTCTGTGTGTTGCGTTGGGACCTAGGGCCTGCTTGTCACGGCCACCCACTGGAAATGGAACTTGTCATAGTTTCTTCAATGCCACATTCACTTGATGAGATAAAAAAAAAGAGAGGGAGCGTGAGAGAGAGAGCGAGCGAGCGAGCGAGCGAGAGTGCAGGAGCAAAGCCTCGCTAAGATAAATCTGTCTGAACTCCCCCATTATGTGCCAAGTGGGATGCAGAGATTAAATCTTCTGTTGACTTGGGGGTTTATCAGCAGTCACATTGCCCTTGGCAAGGCCTCCTGTTGCTTGACTTAAGCACCGCTAGTGGCCACGTTTGTCTTTTTAAAAAAAGGAAGATATTAGCCTTTATAATTGAGAAGGGAAGAGTTGCCATCCAGGCCTCCCTGCTCCATTTCAAGGCTTTTTTATTCCAGCCTGCCGCAAAGCAAATTAAGTGAATCTCCTGAATGCAAGATTGCAGCCGTGAGAGTTGTGAGCACTCAACTGTCAGTCTTTGTGTAAATACGTAATTCTCATTTCATTGGAACGGCATTGAGAAGCTTATTTAAAAATAATCAGGTTATATTGCATTACTCATTTATTATGAAATGGAAATTGGCCTTTAATTTACACGGCTGCGTTTGGAGCTGGACGCTGTTCGGCTGTGTGTCCTGTCCAGCTTAGTTAGCCTCACTCACAGTGTCATAGTCTTGGTGTCACAGAGGCATTTGGACACTGATAGATCGGTTTCATCTGTGAGATCATCCAGAGTGGCTTTTTACACGGCCGGGCTTTGGAGCAGCCCTTGTCACCGCGTATGTAATTACAGAAATGGTCGTCATTGATTATAGTTTTACCCTGATGGAAGTCAGCCCGGCAGACAACAGATGATTACTGTCTTACCTGATTTTGTCCGACCCCCATTGCAATCAGGGAGATTGAGCCGGCCTCAGATCCGTGCTGAAGCTCAGAGCTCTGTCTCTATTAACGTGCGGCTGGACCTGAAATGGCCAAACACAAAAATCATTCTTGCCGAGCTCCCGGGGAAAAAAAAAAGAAGAAGCCCTGTGACACCTTAAACGATCTAAAGAAGGCAGCGGCCCGGCAGCTCAGGTGTCACTGTAGATCTCTATCTGCAAAATGGAATTTCTGCACTGGGACGGGCTGAGCTGCATTGTTTCTTTATATTAATTTGGAGCGTTTCACATGGAATCTAACTGTAGTTACATATTGACGTACATCACAGCCTGGAGGAAAGCAATAGTAATATTCTCTAAGTGAACCAGGAAATAGAAATCAATTCCCTTTGTATTGTTTTTAGTGTTATTCATTTATTTATTTAATGAGAGCAATGTTCATCTATATAATCAAATACTGCTGTTTGTCTCCAAAACTCTTTATTAGGGATGAGCAATACATTATTATGGGATTTTGATGCTGCAGTGGGTTGATTGACACCCTCTGAGCCTCTGAGCCTCCGAGCCTCTGAGCCTGACACACACACAGTGGAAGAGTTTGGTTGAAGTGATGTTTGGTAGCTTCATTAATTTGAGCAAAGTGGCGGACACCCCCGTGACCCTGAGCAGGATAAGCAGGTATAATGAATGGATGGATTATAAGGGATGATGTCATATCAGCTGTGAAGGTTGGAGTGGACGACCAAGAAAGGGCTTTTATGAAATTTGGATAAAAGCTTTTCTTTTTTTTGCATTGACGACGATTTAAGGACTTTAAGAGAGAAGAATATTGTGAACTCACTGTTTTCATCATTCATGTTTCTCCTTTAAAGGCTGTAAATACAACACACTACTACAGTAAACACACTTCTGTCTGATAAAACTGGACTGATATCATAAATCATATCAATCATTAAAATAAGGAAGAAATCCTCACAGTTTAAACTGATGAATATAGTAGCAGTAGACTGAATATTTTATGTACACAACCTCCCAGAACGAGAACGACCTCCAGAACAACTCTGTACTTTAGACTTTGTCCGGCTAATTAAATCGTTGCTGTAAATATTGTTTGATATTTTGCTGGCTGCCCGGTGATAAAAATCAATTTTGGGATGAAATCTAAGTTTATTTTTAGTGCAGCAGGAAAGCTCCACAGCGGCGAGTTGAGCCTGTAAGTTTCTACTCTTTAAAGTCTCTTCTTCTTCTTTTATGTGTTTATGTAAATGCTGCCCGTGTCTTCAGCAGATGCCAGAGGCAGCATCTGTCTTAGCCGGTTCAGATTGGATGCCAGTGGCCGACGGTGGCGTTAGAAGGGCAGCAGAGCTGGACGGAGCCGCCGCCACAGCCGCCGCCGTCCCGTTTCAACGGACAGATGGATGCGAGTCACATGGCAAAGATTATGCCAACCACTGGCTGATGAGATGGCAGATGGGTGGGCACTTCTGAAGCATCCCATTAGCTGTGTGGTGTAACTGTTATCTTCCTAATCACTTCCTCACTTTGGGATAACTTAGGACTGACTGGGTTTAACATTTTAATGGCGTAGAATGGTAAGAAATAATGATGGACAGGTTTCTCATATGTTCACAGCAGAGCCGGACCGCTGCTGGATCTTTGAGGCCGATAACGAGAGAGAGAGAGAGAGAGAGAGAGAGAGAGAGAGATCAGATATTACTTCATTACTTTAACATTAACATACAACATTAACTGGTGAATTAAATTCCCCCAAAATGCAGACTAGAGGCTGAATACATGTGAGGTGAATAATGGAGCTCATAATCAAAAATTACTCTGATGTTAAATAACTATCATTAAGAATTACTACTTTTATAAGTAACTATCATTTAAGAACAGTCCATTCCACAAAATTGCTGGAAATGAATTAATAAAAATTCATACAAATACATAAAAACAGAACAATGGCAACAAACGGAACTGGACTTAAAGGGTTAAAGATACAAATGAAGCTCTCGCTGCATAAATTGGAGCGTTTCTGTAATAAAAGTCAATGGAAGTACATAAAAACATGAATAGTGCTTTTATGCAGAGATGATCACCTCGTAGCTGATGTGCCTTTAAAAGTCCTGTTGGATTCTTTATTCAATTACATGTGAATCGTCAGGGGCTTTGGGACACTGATAGTCCACCGATGGTGAATAATTAGATCTGGACAATAATAGGATTCAATATATGACTTTGTCCTCTGTGGCGGATATTTTAATAGGAGTTGAGACCCTACCAGGCCATTAGGCAGATGGGTCAGGCCAACTTAATCTCCAAACAATGTCTTCAATGGAGCAAATGACCTAATTAGCTTCTTAATACAGGACATAGACACACAGGCAGTCACAAATGGAAAGGCCGCAATAGTATTTCATGTAGCGTAATTATGCTTGTGTGTGTGTGTGTGTGTGTTGGAGGTGACGACAGCGCAGTGACTCACCAGGTCGATCCAAATAACACCACACCCCCCCTAGCCCCCGCTCGGAAGTGCTGCTTAGTCAGGTGACAAGTGCTGTTTTTATTTGTTTACAACCGCTATCTGCTTTTTGAAGGATTAGAGATGTGAGAGATTTGAGGATAAAATAGCTGAAATAAAACTTTCTCTTTCTCTCAAATTATCCTGATGGAACAGAGCTGATTAAAAAAGACCAAACCACCATTTAACCTCCATTCATTTTAGCGAAGACACATTAGAAAGGGAGCGGTTGGGTAAATCATGGGCGGCCCCGTGGGTGCCATCACACAGCTCTGCTCATCTGACGACTTAACACGGACCATTTGTCTGAGCTACATCTGATTAGCTTTTTCCTGGGTGAAATTTGACAAGCCGTCCTGTTGATTTGGGACGTTACAGTCACACACACACACACACACACACACACACACACACGGCCCAGAAAGAAGCTTGCATTTCCTCACACACACTTAGTTTGACCCCCACAAACAAACGCACCCATTTAGAAGGGGGACAGAGACATTGTGCCTCTGTCCTTGTGTTTGTAGCGTCGTAAAGTCTTAGAGACGGACGACAGGAAGACAAACCATGAAGTCCTGAACTGTCCCCAAAGCTTTGTTTTCGTCCTTTCTTGTGACATGCGACTGCGCGGACACAACCGTGAAGTACTAAAGCTGCCCAGGCTTTTATGATAAAGGACCCTTTTACAATCAGTGTGCACAGCGGTGTTGCAGCAGGGGAGTGATAGATTGACATATTTTTGGCACATTGAGGCGTTACACAAGTTTTCCCCTTCAGACCTTTCAAAATAGAGGCTTTTAAGAAAGGAAGAGGATTGAAACGTCCATATCTTGTTATCTTCAACTTAACCGTCGTGTTCAGACACAAAAGTAACAGAAGTGATTTAAAATCCTCCGTCTGCCAAATACGGCCGACTGAAATCCCGCTGCAGTTTGCCAGTTAGAATGCTGCAGGTGCTGTGTACATCTTGAGATTACACACGAGCGTGGGTGCATTTTGGTGCACACACATCTACGTGTGTGTGTGTGTGTGTGCGTGTGTGTGTGTGATTACAGCTAACAAACCCAGCAGCCTGTGATGGCTGTGACGCTGACGCTGCCTATCTGTCCCGCTGATGAGTGCAGTGCATGGCGGTGATTACACGTCTTCACACTGACCTAATGACCGCCCACAGTTCTGTTTTGACATCATGCTGCCTGCTGTTAGAAAAAAAACAACATTTGTGTTTAACTGAGAGAAACAGTGAGGACGTTTGTAATGAGACTCTGAGCTTTGAAGACAATCTGCCTGTTTCCTCTGGTGGATAAGGACATGTGAGGCCTTTGTTTAGGATCTAGGGACAGATCCTAAACAAAGAGTCGTGGGAGACAAGAGGAGAGGGGATTTAAACTGAAACGGTCCAAGGAGGAGTGGAGTGTGGATCTGCTCCTATCAGCATGGATCAGATATGCAGGCAGCTGGACTGGGCAGAGGTAAGAGAAAGCAATGTGTACTAAAGGTCTATGTAAGCGCAGAGATGCAGCACATAGAGCCGCCACAGTCGTCCTCTCAAGGCTTCAGAGGAGCCACAGTTTGGACCTCAGCAGCTCCTCTGCAGCCTCTGCGTCACCGGCCAGGCTGTTAGAACATCATAAACATGCATGAGAACAACATGTGTCAGTCTCTCTGAGTCACTGCAGCATGTCTTCTTCTTCTTCTTCTTCTTCTCCTTCTTCTTCTTCTTCTTCTTCTTCTTCTGAGTTTGATGGAGTGTCCATCAGGGTGCAGGAGGAGGAGGAGGGATTCTCCTCTCACTGTTTGCTCTTCCTCCGCTGCCTTAATAACCAGCTTCTCCCTGAGAGCTCGTGGTTTTATGTCACCTTGGTCAAATCTCTGGATAATTCTGTCTCTTTTTTCAAAGCACTACTCTTGATAGCTCTTTGACAGCGGTGCCTCCAGCAACCTTGCCTACTTGAGCTGGTGAGATGGTGCTTTTGCATTTATTGCTCCGAAATTACAGACTAGGTCACTGTGAAATTTCCCCTCCTCCACTTTCCTCCATTTCCTGTGTGTTTCTGTATGTAGATGCACGGTGGCTTTGCGTTACGTTCTCTCTCTGCCGTCTGTCTTTGTACCGCGGCAGCAGCAGCCACATTCTCACCTGAAAATTTTAAAAGTCCCTTTGTTTGGGTGCTAAACTGTGTGTGTGTATTAGGGGAGCAGGCATAGGCAGGTGCAATAAAAGGTGAAATTACCTCTCGCTGCTTTAGTAAATCAGGCTGAGGGATTTATGGGAGGAATGAAGAGAAGTCTGTGCCCCGCCGGCAAAACGCATTTCAGCCCGGATATAAATCAGAGCGCCTGCTTTCTCTGTGTGTTAAGGCATTTAGCTCAGCGCAAACTGTTAATAAACAACAATAAATAGTCATAAATAATGAACTGTTAGTTAAAAAAGGCAATATTGAAGGAATTTGCTCTCTAAATTAATCAGACAAACAGCCATCAGTGGTAGTTTGGTACATTCACTAGGCCTGCTGTGTGTGTGTGTGTGTGGTTCTCCTTTCTGTGTTGCTATCTTCTGTTTCTGCCCAATTAGAAAGCAGGTGATGTCATGTGGTGGCGTCTCCATCGCTCATTGTCAGGCGTCCCATTGGTCGCCTGTGGGCATATTGTAAGTGTGTGTGAGTGATTTGTCTGTCTACCTGCAGTATCTGTGTGAGTGACAGCACCGCCGTCCTTTGTGTTTGACGCGTGTGCCGGATCGACTCTGCGACCCTGAATAAGAATCAGGGGGGCGGATTCATTATTTATTTGATATTGTTCAGTTTCTCATCTGATTGAAGCGGCTACAAGCGAGCGGCGCCGCAGACCCGGGCGCTTTTCTGGACGCCATGAATCATTTGCGCGGTGAATAATGGGGATTTGCATTGAATCTGGTTTGCCAAGTCGACACTCCAGGCGTCCCGTCGCCTCACGTCAAAGCTCCTGGAATTCTGCTAGAATTTATTCCAAATCTGTCAGTCTAACATCTCCCTCATGTAGGAGAAGTTACAGAACCAGACGGCGCTGGCTGGTATCAGCTGTACTCTCTGCGGCGATGGCGGCGGAGAGACGTGATGATCATGTGGTCGCGTCCCTGCACTGCAGAGAGGAAACGTGGATTCTTTCTCAGCATTTACAGATGCATGGTGTGTTTGTCAGAATGTTGGGAGGCTCATTTCTCTGTTTGTGTTGGATGAGCATCAGCATCCATCAAGATTGTTTTCCTCACATTAACATTCTGCAGTTTGGGTTCAAGCCAGCACTCGGTGCTTTTGCCAAAAGCTGCTGGAGTGAGAACGTTTCTTTGAAAGCCGCCATGATTGTCATGCTAAAGTCCATGGAGATGCTGCAGCTCTTCCTCAGTGTTCTTCCTCTCTTTTTGTGTGTGTGTGTGTGTGTGTGTGTGTGTGTGTGTGTGTGTGTGTGTGCCCGTGGATCATAAGTTACTAAATTATTTATATATCTGGAAAATGAGATGGGCTTGTTTTGACAGATGCTTGTTTTGGGGCAGCGGCCAAAGCTCAGCTTGATTTTCTGGATTGTCACACGGGAGACTTGTGGTTTATACTTTGTTGTTAGACAAACACAAATTGTTGATTTGGCACGTGGTCGAATAATTATGGCTCCTCAAAGAGACGTAATTGTGCAACTGGTTTTGGTTTTGAGGACAATGCAGGACATAGATTTGGGTTTTGGACGGCTGCTCGGCCCGTTTGTTCGTCTGGCCCACGGAACTCTGCTGCCATTTTATAATATCTGTTTACTGAAGATGGAGTTTGATTCCAGGGATTTCTTGGTTGCCTAATCAAAAGGATAATAATGTGTCGGAAGTTTCCATTTGCAGCCATAAAGCCTCTGTTTGTGTTTGAAGCGGAGGAATTAGCCGGACAATCAGGAATCCCTTGAGATTTGACCAGTCGTGCCCTTCAAGCCGTGGCTGTTAATGATGTGTTTAATTGTTTAGGATGTCTTTATTTTCCATCTTAATAACAGCGTTTCCCTGCAGCGCTGAGTCACGGCGGGAGATTAGCCTCCCTGTTTGGCCGTAGATCTCTAAAGGTGACAGCAATGTCACTTTTCACAGGACATAAAAAAGGCGGCGCCTGGCAGAGACTTTATGTGGCCTTTTAATGGATTCAAAATGAATGAGCTTTACCGAGCGGAAAGAAAAGTAGCAACACATCTATTTAATGTTGCTGTGACAGCCCCAAGTGATCAGATTTAATCCTCACAGGTAGCTAATAAGCTTTTATCACAGAGGAGGTTTGTTCCTTTCTTTGTGAGGGGGATGGAGCTGTGAGGGAGCGGGCGAGAGAAAGAGAGCGAGAGAGAGCTGGCTCCTCGCTGACAGGTTTGTTTATTCAGCTGTTTAACATCAATTCCAGGGTCCTGCGTCTTTTAAGAGCAGCTTCCCTTCACCAGGCAGCAACGTGCAAATGGCACCGCGCTGATTGAGCCTCTAAATAAGACAACCGGGTTTTATTAATTCCTTCTTGTGAATAATATTCTCCCCATCTGTAAAACATGAGGCTGAGATTTATCTCTTTTGTCGTCGGGGGTTTAGATTCTCTGGATTGGCTTCATTTGTGGGACCGAGTTTCACCTGAGAGCAAAGAAAACAAGAGCCAACTACCAACAAGCACAGCCAGGAGAATCACTAAACCTGTCTGTGTGTGTGTGTGTGTGTGTGTGTGTGTGCGTGCGTGCGTGCGTGCGTGCGTGCGTGCGTGCGTGCGTGCGTGCGTGCGTGCGTGCGTGCGTGTGTGTGTGCAATCCCATTTGTTTCTGGTTCCAAAGCTGCTGCGCCACAACAAAAGTGAAAGCAGCACAGAAACAGCAAATTGATTTCTTCATTTACAAATCCAACATCTGTGCTGTCTCAACAGGTGTGTGTGTGTGTTTGTGTGTGTGTGTCTGTGTGTCTGTGTGTGTACTGCCTGTGGGCATCTTGTGAGTATGTATGAGCACAAAACATTACTTACGTCCTGCACAATGGAAGCCCATCGCACAGTAAGACCTCATTCATAATGAAGCCAGAAGAGTGAACTTAAGTGGTGAACTTTGCCACAATAACAACATTTCCAATTCCAGTTTTCCAGTCATGTTGCACACCACCTGGGGGCACTCGAAGTACCAATGTTGTGCTTGTACCCCACAGTTTGAGAACCACAGATCTTGGCTAGAAAACAACATTATCCAATCAGAGCTAAACAAGCAGCGATCAAACACACGTTCAGTGTTTCTTTGTCTATTTGTAGAATCTGGAGGGTTTCAGGGTCTCAGGTCTAAACTTGGTCCAAACTCAACCTCCCTAACAGAGCGCTGATGACTCCAGACGGATGGTGTTCAGCTTTATGTTCTTATCAGGTGTAACAGTTGATCCTTTCATCCGCACAGATGTTAGCAGCAGCCGCGCCGCACTGGGGCAGCAGCCGTTACCTCCCAGGACTGCTTCAATCACGGGAGGCTTTCATGTGTCAAAGCATGTGCACAGTGACCTCTGCGACTGAGCAGGCCCGCTGCTGATGTGTTCTGCAGGCCGCCGCCGCCACCGCCACGCTAATCTGGCTGAAGTCTAAACAGGGAATGTATTAGCGCAGCGCCGTACGTGCATAACAAAGTCCTATCTCGGCTACATTTGAAGCTTTTGAGTATTCTGGAGGTGTCGGCAAGGATATTTGGAGGTGAGTTTAATTAGAGCGCAACTCCCCTCTGCAGCGCCAGCCAAAGAATACAGAATAGCTGGAAGACACCAGAAAGCAGCTTCATAACCTTGTCGGGGTTTTGATTTCTTTACTCTTCAGAAAATCACAGCGATCATTTACAAATAAACAATATTGGTTTATGCAGGATAAAATACCAGCGTGTTATATAGCGTAGATGCATGTGTGCATGTGTGTGTGTGTGTGTGTGTGTGTGTTTGGAAACTGAACGTTCTGTCAGTATTGTGGCGTTTAGTTTAACAACCTTTCTCCACTCTTTTCCTGTTGTACTGTAAAATAAACCTGCAGAGCTCAAAGTGCTTATAGAAAAATCTAAATGTGTGTGTGTGTGTGTGTGTGTGTGTGTGTGTGTGTGTGTGTGTGTGTGTGTGTGTGTGTGTGTGGATCCAACATGAGAGGAAGGGATCGATTCTCTCCTCTCTTTCTCCCGTGGCCTCTGGGAGCGAGCCAGAGTGTGCGGCGGCATGACAACAGCCAAAGAGGCTAATTGTCGGTCACATACAGTAAATCTTGGCCAAACGTCGTCTCCTCAAACACCACGCCGCGCCGTGGAAGCCGGCCAACGCATAATTCACCACGCCACCGTTGCCAAAGCCGCTCCAGTCGTGACCTTATCATTTTTGTAAACACACACATAGCCGAGTGTGTTTGGGTTGAAAGAAGACCGAAGCGTTTTTGGAGATGAAAAGCTTCTAAATGAGCCGATTACTAGACTTGGAAAATATTTAAAACTCTTAAGTATGAGATAATAGACGTGCTGTTTCCCTCCCTTAATAGCGGATAACTGGGTTAATGGAGTTTAAACGCGATAACGAAGACGATTCCCCTCTCAAAGACGTTCCGTGGATTGCCAAAATTGGAACACACCTGTGAGAGGGGCTTTCACTCAGCGACTGCCTTTCTCTCAGATTAGTCAGCGAGGATTAGAGGCAATGAGCTTCTTCCCTCTGCGCTCCTTCACGGAGACGGAAGCGTGTCGACAGGGGCGGCGAGATCAGGAGACGAGAGTTCACCAGCAGGGACGACCGCGGCGTGCAGGAACTCTGACATTCGCGCTGTGCGGCTCCGTCTCCGTGACATCCCTGGCGTAATTTCCTCGATGCCAAATGGAAAGGATGAAGGTTTGATGAGTGCAGCTTGAATTCTCACCGGCAGGACCTGATGTCAGCGCTAATAGCTGTGAGCTTAAATGGAAACGCCGATGCTAATTTCCTGCCATATTGTGGGATCTGCAGAGGTCACATGTCAACACGAGTCATGTAAGTGAGTTCTTGAACCCTTTCCTCTGCAGGGGAGTGACAGTGACTCCCTCCTCCCCCCTTTTGCTCCTGCTGCACCCCAACGAACGCTGCTACGCTGGGGCTCTGAAGTCCGTCAGTAGGAGGCGCTGCAGGGACACAAAGCGCTCAATGTATGGATTTCTATCAGGAGGTAGTGAGGCTTTCAGCAGATTCTACCCGGGAGGTTCCATCCTGCCTGAACGCTCCTCCTCCTCCTCCTCCTCTGCCTGTGTGTGAGGAGCAGAAAGCTGGGATGCGGAGCAACATTTCTCAAAGATGAAGGGACGGATGACGGCCTGCTAACAATCGCTTTTGCATCAGCTCACCTCACCTGAGCTAAGCCACCCTGTCATGTTATTAAATGAGCATCAAAGAGCATCACACGGCTCTGTGTTCTGTCTTCAGCTGGATGGGAGGGGAGACGCATCCTGGTGCAATCCGGGGAAATTGATCTATAAATTCTTGCGGAAAAAACACTTTGTTTATCCTGTAGGAGAGGAACAGAAACACAGAGGCTTCAAATTCACAAGCTCCACGTGCAAAAACACCAAAACTATTCAACTAAATGTCTCCTTTAGCCTTTTTTTGAGAAGTTAAAGGTGTAAAGTGTGAGACGTTTGCTGTACCGTTACTTTCAGCCGTGAGATTCTCATTGAACAAGTCGCAGTTTGTTAGAAAGGAACAGCTGGATTGAAACCAGTTTTCATACCGACTTAATTTCCTCACAGTAAATGAAGTCATCTAGTGGTGATTACTGCTCACAATGTGCCTCCAGCCGCACACAACCAAGGAAAGAATGGAGAAAAATGCAAAACAAGTTGTTAAGAACCACATGAACCTGAGTCCTAAGTGATTCCACCTGGATGCTTCTATCAGGGATTTGTTGCTCCAACCTTCAGCAATTTGCAATATTCAAAACAACAAAACAAATCAGATTTTCAACATTAATAGAAACAAAAACATATAAACAACTAGAAATGCAGCACATCTGACCTTTGACCCAAAACAACAGCAGGAATATAAAAACAGACAGACACTAATGGAGACGAAACGTTCTTAACAGAGATTTGCATGTAAGATAATAAGCATTTCATTAAAATAAGGAAATAAATGGAGTTGTTTTTGTATTCACATAAATCCTGGTTAGCCTGTTGTTCTCTGCTGTCTCCACCTTTTCAAACGTGTGTGTTCTAATCTTCCCCTTCGTCTCTCAGTCTGAGTGTGTGACCAACCACCAAACGATGCTGATTGCGAGTCGCACTTTGGCCACGTGCCAAGTCCGCAAAGCGTTAACGGCGCTGCAGTCGCTGAAACACATGGAAATGAAACAGGAGGTGTTCCACTTGTTTGACCTTGCCTCTCTCTCTTTTTTCCCCTTTTCCTAAAAACACTGTTTACTACACTGGAAGTGGAAACACAACTGTGACCAGCTGGCCGGCATCCTCACCGCCGAGCAGCATGAGATGAATATGAAACCGCAGGTCCTCGCATAATGAATTTGCCGGGAGTCTCTGGTTTGATAATGTTTACCTCAATCTTTATCATACAGAGCCATATTGTCATTCATTGAGCATTTGGCGAGTGCACGGCGAGCGCAGCGATTCCTTTTTAGAATGGACGCTCTCACATGGGAGCCAAGCAAGGGGCCACTCTCTCTCTCTCTTCTCTCCCTCTCTCTCTCTCCCTCTCTCTCTCTCTCTGTGCTGATGTGGTGCTCAGGTATGAATCAGACTGCCAGCTGTGACGGCTGATCATGGAAGCTGTCAGCCAGGGAACTTTTCAAGGCAGTCCAGGTTCATCGCCAACTGCTTTCCAGTGAGATTGATGCCAGGCCTGTGTTGAAGGATGGCTCTGTGGTGCAGTCATTGGGCATGGAGATTGAAGCTTAGCCATGGCAGAGCAACGGTGACAAGACTCATTGCCAGAGAATTATATGGAGAGAGAGAGAGAGAGGAGAGAGATGGGAAACACAAGGCCCCCGATTCATTCAGTGCTGATCAGTGGGCCGATCAAAGGACAGTAAAGCACCGAGCACAAAGGGCTGCCACACGTTTCATTAACAGCATATTCAGCTGTTTGGTTTCTACGGCCGCAATGAACAACAACTTAAACATGATTGAGTCGTGGATGCAGAGGAGGATTTGCCCCGTTTGGTTTCCAGTCGTTCCCGTGATCCCCGGGCTTCAGGGGGTGACGGTGTGATGTAATCAGGTAATCAGATTCCTGCTTCTGATGGTAAAACAGGGGATTACTCACTGGATTACATTTTTTAACACTTTTCTGCCAAGCACGCGAGCACACAGCACCTGCTCACAACAGAACTCTCCTCTGCGGCGAAGCTGCCAGTTCACTCGCCCGATGCTGTCAGAACGCAGACGCGAGATTTTCCAAAAGACGATCTTGACAAACGGCCAGCAACACAAATGTAGACGTGCAGACCGGCTCAGCTTCGTCTGTCAGGAGACGCGAGTCAAGCGGCAACAATATCACCTCCAAAATCTGCCTGTTTATTAAGAAACGGAGCCATAAAAAAAGTTTGTATCGCAGTTTATCAGACTATTACATCAGATGACATCACTATAAAAGATTTAATCATTAAACTCCACAAAATTCACAATATTAACGTTAGATTATTCCACATTATGTATCAGACATTAGAGATTAGATTGCTGATCTCTAAAGGGTTTCAACTCTAGGTTATTAAGTTCCTACAGGCCAAACTGCAGACTAATCTGTCTTTAGTAGCAGCGTGTGTGTGATCATGTGATGGTGTGGCTGTATGGCTGCGGTTCTGCTCCATAATTCGCCCCCCTTGACAAGCAGCACATTAGTATTCTGTGTCTGAGGCGGTGATATAGGGTCTGACCTATGTGCTACCAAATGAATTCAATACTGACGATTCCTCACGAGCCATAAACACGTACAGTGAAGCGCCGGCGTCCTGAAAAATGTCACATCCTGGCGTTTCCCCCCGCTTCATTTATTCTTTAACGAGTAGCTTTCATTATTTCCATCCTCTCCTCGTTTTTATCGGACGTCCAAAGTGACGCGGTGATGCCCGGTGATTTCCTTGAAGCCTTACAGACAATTATTTTCCCCGGGTTGAGCGATTAGCTCTCTAAACAAATGCCTCTGCCTTTTTTCCCCAGCAAGGAGGGCTGAAGGTCATCCATCTGTCTGCCTCAATTTTTCCTTTGCTTTGTTGTTGAGTTGCTTTCCCAATATGTGAGGAGAGTCATTGCGTTCAATACAGCGCCGGGCCCGGCACTAGTGCTTGGCACAGTGATAAATCACAACACAGAGAAACAGAACTTTATTTGCATTCAGCTTCCATCCACGTTTGAAGCCACAGATTTGGAATTGAATTTCTCCACCCTCCCGGCTCTCCTTCTCTTCAGTAAGAGGCCGTGATCTCGCCTCTGAAATATCTACCTTGTTTCCCTGAGAAGCCCTGATTCAGCTTGATTCTGGTGGCGGCAGCCGCGGCGCGGCGGCGGAACATTTGCATAGCCGTATAAACGCCAGCAGCAGTTTCCCGCGTCCTCGGCTCGATGGCTGCAAATCCAGCGAGGGAAAGAATCGGTTTGGGCGCGGGCGGCGGTCTTTCAATCTAGTAAAAGCATTAGAAAGCGTGCGGTCATTTATGTCACCATAAGTTATGGTGATTACGGCGAGGATAGAGGAAGGCCCAGAGGAAGCAACCCGCCACCAGATTTTGGAAGATAAACAACAGGGCATGTGGCAGGATGTTGACTGGCTCCCTCCCGGGTTTGCAGACTGCAAAGGGAATCTATCACGTCAAAGAGGCCACAGCCCCGCAGCACACTCCAAATTTGTCCCTCTGCACACACACACACACCCCCACACACACACACACACTCACATAAGCGTTCCGCTCAAGGGCCGGCCCCTTCCACTTGACCGCTCTCAGTGGCAGAGAGCGTATATACTCCCCGTGACAGTGGCACTCTGTTGTCCTGGTGGAGATGGAGTTCAGCCTCTCCTCTCCTCTCCTCTCCTCTCCTCTCCTCTCCTCTCCTCTCCTACCTGCCTCTCTCCAGTCCTCACGTGCCGCCACCTCCCTGTCCTACAAGCAAAAGGTGAAAATCCCAGCAATCCAGGAACAAACACTGTCCATCTTGTCAAACGCCAAACCGTTTTGTTTTTTTTGGGGTTTTTTTTCCCCACCTCCGTTTCCTTTCCTCGGAGCAAATGAGAGCCAGTGGCGTGTTCATCTGTGAGTCAAATGAGGGAACGGTGTCGCCAGGCTAATCTGCTTTGCTCAATCCTGTTTGGGAGTGACTGACAGCGCGCTGATAAGGCTCCAGCCACCTGAAGATGCCAACAGATTGTTCCCATAAATCACATTTGAATGTTGTTTGAGCTCCACTCTCCCAGTCATTTCATCTACTTTTTTAAAATTGTATTTATTAAAACTCTTCAAACCGTAGAGTCACACTCTGATTCACACGTCCTTCATTTGTCAGACGCCAAATTCAACCAAAAACCACAAACACAAATGACTGCAGGATAGAACTTTTGATTGATAACGCGGTAATCTCACTGACAACATTTCTACTTGAAATGTTTTTATGCAAATATGAATTTTAATGTGACGTTTGCTCGTCCTTTGTATTTGTGAGCTTCAAAAAATCGAGGGATTTCCCCAATTCTCGGGTGACATATGGAGCTTTCAGAAGCAGACATCCAGCGGTGGGACTGCACGCTTGCTGCTGCATGGATTTACATTACATCACCATAATCAAGGGCAGGAAGTGTTGCTGTAACAATGTTTTCCTGCTCTGTGGATAAAACTTTTTCTGAAAGTTGATGGGGAGTTGAGTTTAAGTTTAGAGAGCAAATCCTAAACTTCAGCGTCTCCCACAATCCTTTGGGGCTCCACCCTGAATATAAAGAGGATCTCTGACTCTCCTTCCTCATCTACTGGAGCTTCAGACTGACAAATAATGCCACATTACACTCAGGAGGTGATTATACAGTAGATTTAGTAAAGAGATAAAACTATGATCATGTGAGTATGAGAACAATTTCCTCTGAACATAACTGTGAGTAATCAGGCTTCTTCTCAGATTCTCGTCATTCATATGAACGACGATACCAAAGCTGTCACACTTCACAACCCGCGTTTGTATTCTCTCTCCCTTCAGACTGGCAGACAAACATCACTACCATGCGCACACCGTCGTGACTGTGATTAAGTGTGAAATGCAGTATGCGTCTATCAAAGCTGGGGGGAGGGAGGAAGAGAGGGTGTCAGAAGTCTCTGCTGAATCATTATGAGGAAGAATACGTGTGTGTGTGTGCTGTGATGGTTGATTCATCAGCTCTAACTCTTTGTATCGTAGCTTTCACAAAATGTCCTCCACAGCTGATCAGACATTTTGGTGGGGGGTGGGCGGGGCCAATGGGGCGAGTAAGTTGGGAGCTGAACTCGGTTGTTTCCTTCATCAAAACAAACTCAATGAGCTGTAACTTAATATCACTGAGCGGCAAACAAATGTGGTGCAAAAAGCACACAAGGAGTTAAAACAAAAGAAAGAGAAGAGGAACAGGAACAGCTCCCTCTAACTTCCTGAGCTGTCAGATTCAGACTTATTAATCATTAAAGACCCTAATTTCTGCGATTTATTAAATTTAACAGTCACCCTCTCTGGATCCGACAGGGAAGGTGCCGTGAAATGTGACTGACAGGACTAACAGTTAATTATACTTAACACCCCGGAAAGTTTGTTGATGGGACTCCACTGTTTCGGCAGCGGTGGCGGCGGCGGCGCTCTCGTTACGGCTCCTCTTCTTCTCCGGAGTCACAAGTTAGCGAAGTCATTAACGGCACCACCTTCATACACTTGGTGCTATGCTCTGCTGGTCTTAGCGCAATTAAATACATTAAGCATGGCGTGATTAGATCCTGAGTGAAGGCATTATGTGAGGAATTGATTTGATCCTTTGAATAATCACTCCAGCCCTCCTTAAATATAGTCAATACAGTGGGCAGTAATGAGTAGCATGCAGTATTGCATTAGAGCTCCTTCGACACTTCACTGGGTCCCAGATTGCTTTAGGCACAGACATCCTTCCTTGCTAGGCCTAATGAAGCATCTTGCACTCCTGTGGCAGCCTACTTAATCTCCCCACCATGGCTGCATTGTCTGAGGAGAGCGCCTGCATTAGGAGGTTGGAGGTGTGAGCCCGAACCCCCATCAGGAGTTCGCGGCGTCAACATACGGCGCCATCTGCCGAGGTGTTAGAACGGCGGTTCAGTCAGAGTTGAACTGCGTTGTTGCACTGTGTTTGTTCAAGCTGTAGAATTGTCATTTCTTGAAATAGATTTATAGGAATTTGATTATCGAAGCAGATGTTTAACAGAGAAATACTTAAGATACTTCAGAGAAATATGCCTGCAACTAATTGTAGAGTAATATTCCTTTAAAATAAAGGCAGAAAGGCGATTTCATTCACAACAATACCACCACACAGGCCCACAAAGCGACGACACGTCAAACTTCTGCAAATCCAATCACGGCTTCAAGAAACCGCCTCAAAAATTCTGTCGTGTTCCAAATTCACCCGATCACGATGCACCGAGCGTCACTTCGCTCCTCAAACTACCCGACCGACTTCCGCCTCACTAATCCGTCTCGATGTCTGCCGCCGCTCGTTAGACCGTCGCACTTGTGACACCACTGAATCAAGCCTGGTGCTTCTGTCGTACGGTTCTGGAGGCTGCGAGCGCTTCAGCAGATGTCATCGCGCTGTTTACGTTGGCGCTCTGAGGGGTGAAACATTGTTACAGAAATGCATTACCACCCTTCATTAAACTGAGACCAATCGCAGGCAGGATTATGTAAATGAACCCTGATATGAGAATCAGTATGCCCAGGACAAAGAGCCAGCGGTGCCAAGACGAGCTGGCCGGGACGCCGGCGCTCCGAGCCAAGAGTGGCTGGCTCCAGCAGCGGAGAACATGTGTTGGTCTCCATGTTGGAGTTACTTTGCATTTTCACTCCTGACAGTCTTCATCATCCATTTGGAAATGGTGGATGTAATTGGGGAATATGCCAGTGCAGAGATAAAAAGGTGGTCATTAACTCTACCCCCAGAAATCTTTTTGTCTTATTGTTCTACAAACTCAGAGTAATGGTCCGGTCTAAAGAACCATCACAACGCAAATCAATCAAGTGATGACCTTAGCCATCTGTGCATCTCCCTGTTCCTCTATCACATCAGACTGGCTGCTTACAAACTGGCACACACACACACACACACACACACACACACACACACACACGCACACACACACAAACACACACACACACACACACAAACACACACACACACACACTGTCTCGTCATTAGCAGCATATTTTTTCCGGAGCAATGGTGTCTGTTCCGTTGTTGCAATTAATCTAAAGTTCTTGTTATTTCACAAGTCAATCTGAGGCTGGGTCATGAGTCTGACACATCAGACTCCCAAACAAGAGACAGGATAAATTAAGGACGTGTATTTAGACAGGGTTTTATAAGACAAAACAGTCTAATTCAGCGTTTTAGAGCATGAAGTGGTCTCAACAGAGTCGGACTAATCAGGGCAGGAGCCGTACCTCTCTGTGTGTCTGTGTGTCTGTGTGTGTGTGTGTGTGTGTGTGTCTGTGTCTGTGTGTCTGCTCACATCCCCGCACAATACGGATGTCCGGAACCCGAGTGGGCTCCACCAGGCACAGTTTTAATATTCTCTCCATGAGGACAGAGGCCTTTTTATACGGAGCATCAGCATCTCTGAGTGTGCGTCTGTCCCGGGGAGCGAGGCTCCGCCGGGCTGAAGGTAATCGCCATGTTGCCTGCAGCTCTACCAGGGGAGGGATGAGAGCCGCCCCAGGCCACTGTCAGGAGAGCGGAGCAGAGCCCGGGCCGTGTTTGTCATCGCTCCTGGATATGAGCCTCTGTGAGAGCCGGCCCCCTAACAGCGGGGGGGTGGGGTCTCGCTAGTCTTGACGGAGGAAACGTCCTCGTACTCGTCTAGTTTATGGCCGTGATGATGATGAGATGACAGCAGTGGGAGAGACGTGTGTTGGTTTGGAAAATTAAACCGTATCAATTATTCAGACTTTCACCTGCCTCCTCTGCTCGCTTCCCCCCAGCCCAGGGGTTTCCATGACGCCGCTCCCTCCAAACATCCTCACCGGGGGGACGGCGTGACACGGCAGCTGCTATGAACGAGTTTGTGTAAAACAAGAACAACATTAACGTGGACTGATGTCCCGTTGTATCTATGATTAAACTCAACATCCTCCCCGGGGCTGGATGTATATCAGGAGGAGATGAGCGGGTGGAGCCACATGAAATCAGGCCCTGGGCTGTTAGCACTTCGTCACAGAGCCACACACTCCGATACGCGGACCCCCGTGGCGCCCCAGACCACCACTGGGCACTGGACATTATTACAGAGAGCCCAGTGGCGGTGATGTGATGTAGAGGTTCCCCCCCGAGGACGAGCTGCGGAGACAGAGCTGATATTTTTCCTTTAT
Source organism: Genypterus blacodes (assembly GCF_046128005.1). Lineage (NCBI taxonomy): Eukaryota > Metazoa > Chordata > Actinopteri > Ophidiiformes > Ophidiidae > Genypterus > Genypterus blacodes. The sequence continues at coordinate 853,450 of NW_027466845.1, read as the reverse complement.
GGTCAGACTGGCAGTGATGTATTGTCCATAATTCAAAATGAGTGGAAATGTGTGGCTTTCTTTAATAGCCTTTAGCATCGTTCAGTGCAAAGTGTTGCGTTATTGATGTCTCCTTAACTGTGCGGCTCTTTCACTGGCCTCAGTATCAAACTGTGTGTGTTTGCGGTGTTGTGATGAAAAGCCCCTGAATGGATCGCAGGGAAAGTCGTGCTTCTCTGGGCGGTAATGACTGATCACGCTGCGTACAATGTATGCAGGCCATTTGTTGGTAGTATTTGCTATTCGTCTTCCCGGGGACGGGGGGGGGGGGGACGAACGCGGCGGGTGCGGCATGAGCGAGTGGGAGGTGGAGGTTGGGTTCTGGTGGATGCATCACCGAGGAAGCTCCCGAGGACACAGAGAGCCGTCTGTGAAGAATAATAAGGAGGGGATTTAAGGATCATTATTACAGATTTTCACAGGAAAACATCCTGAGTCCTAATCCTGCCGGTTCTCCACGGAGGTGTTCCCAGGGTCCTCTGGGTTCCTCCGAGCGGAGAGCCGGGTCCGAATTATACTCTAGTCTAATCAGGTCAAACTGGGTGCCATGCTATTGCAACAGGCCCGAGGCCCCGAGTGTGTGGATACGTGCTCTATCTGAGAGGATCCAGCCAGATCCTCCGTCTCTAATCGCATAATGCATCATAATCACAGCCGGAGATGAAGAGGTGAGATGGAGAGCCCGGTTTGACACGCAGGTGGAAATGGAGGCACGAGGAACAGGGGAGCTGAAAGAAGAGAAGAAGAGTGGGTGCCTTTCTCTCTCTCTCTCTCTCTCTCTCTCTCTCTCTCTCTCTCTCTCTCTCTCCGGTTGTCCGGTCGATGGGCCCGTCAGTTTTGTGTTTCCCTCCCGTGCAGTTTACAGTAAATGAGATCATGGAGGAGCCGGGGGAGCTCAGGTTTGGGCTTCAGACAATAGAACGTGAAGGAAAACGACGGGGGGAAGACATTTATATGAAATATTTGATATTAATATAAAACTAATTATGTGCCAGAGTTTTCTAGAAGCAAGAAATAAAAGAATCTGGTGAATTTAATACAAAGGGGGAATAATGAAAGAGTTTCCCGCTGCAGTGCAGAGAGGAGAAGAAGATGTTAGACTCCACATGTTCAGCACTAATGATGTTTGGTAAAGTTGCCAAAGCTGTTCACCTTAGTTTGTGCAGTGCTGCTCTCTTAAAGCAGCTGTCATAAAGCGACTGCACTCTTCTGGGATCCTGCTCCTCCAGATATCCCCGCTCTCCTCCTGCGCCCTGCATAATTGGTCAGCACAGGTATTTGGCATTGAAAACAAACGGCTAAATCTGAGGTCAGAGAGAAGGAGGCAGGAACTCTGTGGCAGTAGAGCAGCCGATACTGGATGCCAGCTCACTGGGCAGCTCTGGTTGCTCTTTCTGGAAGGCGAGCCGGCGCCTCGGGGAGCGGAAACACCATCAGATTTATAGGGCAACAGCTGCCACCCCGCTTTCTTCGAGCAAACTCGGCTGCAGAGAGATTTGTTAGTATTCACTCTCATCGCTGATAATCTGATTCCCCATTCTGACAGAGTGGCGTAATGATGATCATTCTAAAGAGTGTCAGCTTAGCCCTGCGCTGCTTCACTAGACCAGTTAATTTAAGAATGTGGCTTGCTGCCCTGGCACAATAGCGAGGCACATACATGCTGCGACCCTTATGGATATTCTCAGCCTCGGCCTCAGATTTGTGTGTATAGAGAGGGCGTGAAGTGGGTCACACACCGACGCCGCCCTTATGCATATCGATCCATCTGCACAATGCTCATCCCTGCTTTCCCAAACGCCCCCAGCGTACCAGGCTGTAGATTTTTAAGTAACCCCGGGTGGCTTTTTGTTCCAGTCAATCCATGTGATGATTAGTCTGTGAAAGGTGATCAGACGGCTTCCATCAGGGCGTGACTCGACAAGTCTGAGCGCTCAGGCCTGACAGATGAGGCAAAGACCTCCACTTAAAGATCTCACATCTTTGTTATCTCTCTCTCTCTCTCTCTCTCTCTCTCTCTCTCTCTCTCTCTCTCTCTCTCTCTCTCTCTCTCTCTCTCTGTCTCTCTCTCTCTCTCTCTCTCTCTCTCTCTCTCTGTCTCTCTCTCACCCACTCTCTCTCTCTCCTCGCAGATTGAACTCGTCTCTGTATTTTATTTGGTTCTATTCCATTCCGCTTTTTGTTGCCCTCCCTGTTTTTATTGCGTGATATAACAGAGGACGTGTTGCACTTTGCCCAAGTCGCAACACTTGTCTGTGATGTTTGTAGCTACGACAAGCTGTGTGTCCTTAAAAAGAGAGGCGTTTTCGCTCAGTGTGCACGTTGGGAGAGCAGAAGACACGTGTGACAAATGTGTGACAGATTTCAGCACTTAAGCGCCTTAAATCTTTAATTTGATATCTCAATGGTGTATTACTCTCTGTGTGTCGTCTTAACTCCCTCGCGAGTTAACGGCAGGAGTTGTAGGTTTGGTGGGACGATGAGGAGAAGAAGAAGAAGAAGCTGTAGCCTCAGTGAGCTGAAAACAATAACCAGCTGTTACGGGAAAAACCCTGTCAGAGAGACGGAGAGGGAGGCTTAGTGTTGATCCCAGCGTGGCCCATCATGTACGACGGGCGGGCGGTGTGTTTGGATGGGGAGCCGGAGTATTGAGTCGCCGCGGTGAGTCCCGGGAAGCCGGAGCTCGATAGCTGCAGTGAAAGAAAACGTTCACGCTGTGCTGACGTTACAGTCTAGTGGAACTCCAACGATTTTTTTTTCGCGCCCCCTGTCTTCTATCTGTGCTTCCTCGCCAAAATTGGATCCCGTCCTTCTGTCATGACTCATTGGTTCTTTTCAGAGATGTAAAATCTGTTCCATCTGGCTCCTTCTTGTGTTCCGGTGAAATTGAATGAACAGAGCGACGCTTGTGGAAACTGAATAATTTGTTAGCATTCATGGAGGGACACAGGCTCAGCGCTGTGGCTTTACCTTAACTTACATCTCCTATACGCCGCGTTTAGAGAGCAATGTGACGGAGGGGACATTCATAGAACCGACTGTCATAAAAGGCAGCACAACAAACATGTCCCTCCCCTCCTCTCCCCTACACATACACACGCACACTCAAACACACTCCAAAATACTGATCCAGAGTTTCCCCCCAGTCCAGTCAAGTCTACCTGTAACTGTGAGACACTCATTAGTCCCCTCTTCTGCTGTTGATCCCCAGCCCACATGCTTATGCTGTAGAAGTTCTGTCAGACCAAGCTGCCGGTGTCAGAAATAATGGTACTGTAGGTGTGCGGCGAAGAAAAGTGCGACGAGTGCACTTTCCCTCCCTCCAAAAGAGGAATAATGAAGTACATGGTCCGCGTTCCCCATGGGAGGTGTAATTTGGTTTGCACACCTGACAGTCTGTGATGTGCGTTCCTTTCTCAGGAACAGAGAACATGATTTATTTGCTCTGCTATTTTTGTCTGACCTAATTGGACATTATTCACATCACATCAGTGACAGGTGTAAATGTACCCAGGAAATATGAAAGTTAAATATTATTCCCTAAAGGCAAAAGAATGCATTCAGCCTCCACACCGGAGCGCCGAATGCAATTCAGCAGCTGTCCCTAAGGTTACCGTGTTGTGTTTCCAGCCTCCGTCACAAACCCCCGACACAGAATCAGGAATTAATTGTTGGCAGAGAGAGTGACAGAAGAATATTGAGACAAATTCAGGCCTTTTGTTGAACCTGATCACAGCCGCATGCGGCCAAATCAGCCCGATTGGATCTGTCACATGTGACAACAAATCACTGCAAAGCCGCGTTCCACTTTTTCACGGCGGCGGTGTTGTTCCAGCCTTCGCTTTTACTGCGCTTCACGTGTAAAATGTTGTTGGGGCCGCAGCAGCAATCTGCGCTGCCATAAAAAAAACCGGAGCAATCTCGCCTTGTGGCTGGGTTATAGTGTGTTCATCTCACAGCAGACGTGTCTGTAATGTGGCCCAGATACTGGAGCTGTTGGTATTATGAGGTTATAAACTGAGGCCTTGGGAGTCACGCCTAGCTTCATCATTATGTATGACCGTGACATCTCGCCACGCTTTGGCTAAAAAAAGCAACCGTAACACACAGTACAATAGTGAGACACACAGTTTGTCTGCGTGTGAGCTGGAAGTTGTTTCTCTGTCTCGTCTCATCTGTGCCGACGATGTGAGACGTGTTTGAGTGATAACGAAGACGATTTGAGGTCTTAGTGAAATGTAAGTCTGTTGCAGCGAGCTTCCATTTAATGCTAATGTCTACCAAGTGCTGCTGCGCTCCGTGATCAGCACACACACTTAATCAGAGAGGACCTGCAGCTTCTCTGTCTTCCATAGAACTCGTTGGACATCCATTAGAGGGACATTGATTTTAGTTGGACTTTGACTCACCTGCCCTAATTAGTGTCTTTGCTGAAGTGGATGCTTGGTAACATGCTGTGCCGCTAACAACAGCTAACCTGAATGTTGTGCTGTTGTTTCATTATCTACCTGTCAGACTTCTGTTTCTCGCTCTACCTGTTTGTTTCCAGCTTCCCAACACTCAATGAGAGCGTCTGTACATCAAGCCCCCACTGATTTCACCAATCCCTGACACTTTTAGGTGCAGCACACCTCAGATAGCATGGAGAGCCGTGAGCGTTCACACTCGCAGGGCGGTTCATGTGCTAACCTCACTCTGCCAGCCCATATTGTCATTATATACAAGTGAAATCCGTTTTCTATCGTGTAGCTCTGTTTGCCTGGCAGTAATCTGGATGTTAATACGTTTTGCCCTTGCAGAATTCCAATACTGTAACTGGAACATTTAAAACATCCATATTAATCATAATTCTACTTTCAAATACACACTGTGCAGTGAAATGAGTATTGCCTGATTTAAATGCATTGGATTTAAGAACTAGAGCAGCCAGAATACTGGACCTCATCTGACACACACCAATCCCACTAATCCAAATTTAGGTAACCTGCTTGAGTTTCCACATTTAGATTTCCCTGTTTCACCGCTGCAAACTGCCAGGATTGACTGGAGACTTAGGGGAATGTTTGCATTGAATTTGATCAGTGCCACAAAATGAAAAGGTGTCTAAACCTTAAGAAATGTCATGACAACATATGTACAGAAACAAAGTCAAGTTATTCTATCCAAAGCCGATTCCTCTGCTCCAGATTGGAATCGGTGCCGTCTGCACACATTAGCTTCAGTTTATCATGAATCAGCCCGTAATCAAGTGTTGGTATTAATTATGTCTTACAGACATCATGAACAGCAGCCGCATAGAGGAGTTTGGCTTGTTTGATTGAGGAGATAAGTTGTTAAACGTTAAAGTGGAACAGGAAGATTATCTCATGTCAGATATGTAAAACGCTCCTCGCCGTGTTGAACCTCAGGGGGGGAAATTGGCAGTGGTGACATTTTAACAAATACCAGGGCCAAGCGACTGTGTGACCCTCACTGTGGTTCCCTCCATCCAAACATCCAAACACACTGCGGCTCCCAAATAATCAACAAACTGTGGCACCGTAATTAACATTTATGTTCACTTTCATCCGTCTGCCTCTTTTCCTGTCATTCTTACCATTAATAATCTAATGTAGTCTGACTTCCCTGACTTCCTTTAGTCAAAACAAACCAACGCTTAACAATCAAAATCAGTGCAGATCACCTTTTCACCCCCACAATTCTGCCTCGTGTTTAAACTGTAAAGGAATTAAAAAGGAAAACTGCATACATGTCATCTGTAATGTAAACATTCAATTCATTTAGAGAGAGTTATAATTCATGCATTGCTGATTCAGCCTCTGATAGTCACACTGTAAATTGAGGAACTAAATTTCCCTACAAATGTAAATCAAACAGAATTTAATCTTAACATTGATTAGCCACAGTGCAAACGCACCCTCACGATGCGTTCAGGGTCTCATTGGCTCATGTAAAAAGCCATTTCAGACAATACCCCCCTCTTCTTCTTATTAAACGTCTCGCAAAATTACGACAATGACATTATTACTTGTTTAAATATGCTATGCAAATTTACAGCGGGGTCTTAATTTAAAGAGTGTGCGGTGGCAGATACATTTCTGGAGTTGACTCATGTTGTACATTCCTGGTTCAGGCACCTTTTGCCTTGATAAGCTCCACAGTGTAATTACCCTTCATATTAAGTCGACCATCCCGGATGTAATTGCTCCATATATCAAAACCAACCTGGACACAGATAGAACTTTAGAGCTCCGAGCCCACAAGGTTAATCTCTCCCAACAGCCGAGTGCAGGCAATCAATCTCTGCGGAGGAAGAGTATTCTCTCCGTCCATCCTTTGAGGAGTGTGATGGAGGGCTCTCTCTCTCTCTCTGGGGGCTGAAGTGATGCTCCAGCGACGGTGTGTGAGCAGCTTCTTCACACACCACACATCCATCAATACATCGCCTTCCACACACACACACACATTTCAGCAGGAGGGGATGTTTTTAAATGGATTTTTTTTAAATCGGGGAGGTATTTTTGGGGAGGTGTGTTAATAAATGAAGGGTAAACGCCACCAGCAGGCCCCTCCTCTGTGTGTGTGCATGTAGTAAACAAAAGCATGAGTGATCCGCCGCACGTTGGAGCGCTCTGTAGTCAAGGACGTTCACTGTGGCTCGACTGGGATGACTGCTGAACTGACAATGCTGATAAAATTGAAGCTCTTGTTTTTCTGTCAACATGGGGGCATGAGCAAATCTGATGATTGTTAGTCTATGAAGGAACTATCAGCGAGACTGTCATAGATATCAGCTTTGACAGTGCGAAATTACACATTGCACAGAAGGCAGGGAAGCGAGTGAAAGAGACACTTGTTTGGACAGGGGGGCCTGCGATGAGAACAAGCTGAAGCTGTTGTATTGAGTATGTGAGGAGCTAACCCTGGCAACAGCAGTCAATAGTTATGTATTTTCTATTTTCTCAGGAGTGTAGACTAAAGCCATGAATACATAATTGAACAAAGGGCGAAATATTCCAGGACAAACAAAGCGCCTGCAAGACCCATTAGCATGAGCTGTTTGGGATAAACAAAACTTAATTCCACCTTCTCGTCCGTGTTGCTGCACCGCCGAAACAACAGCTGATGGCTACAGAGTTCCTTGTGGTGCTCTTGGAATGGAAAGTTGCAGCACTCTAATGAATTCCTCTGCACGGAAAAGTTACAGTTTCCACGTGATTGCAATAATGAGCGGGCCGGGCCTTATCTTCAAGCAGTGTCTTCACCCTTAGACCCCGGCAATTGGCGGATTAGAGGACTGTAATTATCGAACACGGTGTGAGAAAATGGTATTTATTGGCATTATCTCAGTTCACGATGTCAGCCTGACTCGATTAACTCCTCTAGTGAAGAGCGAATGAGGTTATGAGCCTTATCAGGTGGGATTGTGCCTGCGAGCTGTTTGCCTGTTTGCCTTTGTCAGTCATGAAGACCTTCTTATTGATGGCTGGGGTCCAAGAGGCTAAACCGATATTACAGTTTTTAATGGCAGCTGTGCAGATACGGCACTCCGCATCCAGCGCCGCCAAAACCTTTTGTTCTTCCTGCCTGCAGGCAAACATGCCTTTAATCAACTCCTGGACCTTGTGCTGAGAGTGGCTTTGGAGATATGTTAATGAAAGCCACAAAGTACAGACTCTGCCTCAGCCGCGCCGCAAAAAACCTCCGCCGCCGCTCCGACACGTTGTGAAAGCCGCTTCGCAAAGCTCATTCAAACGGCGTCCCGCTCTTGGCTGTGATTCAGCCGGCGTCGTTTGAGCGAGACAGACTGAAATGATGCAGCACAGACCTGATAACAGATGAGCCGCTTGTTCTTAAGTGAAGATATCCGTGGCGATCAAGGCAAGAAAACAACAACAACAACAACAGATTACGCATGATGGATGAACAGTGTCGACAGTTGACTTTTAGTGCGGGTTCCAAAACAGCCCAGTGTAATAATAATAATAAAATGCTGAGATCCATTTGTGAAGGATTTCATAAAGCTCTCAGCAGGGGGTCTGAAGCCATAAAGGCCTCGTTTGAACGCCAGGTTAACGCCACACGTGCTTCCTCGCTCATTGTTGTTGTTTTGTTCACATGCCACATTTGCGCTACTTGCGTCAATCTGGAGGAGTTAACACTGTCTCCACTAGGGGGCGGTGTGCAGGCATCTTAACACCTTCAAAACTACTTCAGACAAGTTTTGTACTTATGATAGTAACAGCAGCTGCAGCGGTGATGGAGGAGGTGGAGAAGGTGAGGAGGAAACATTAAGTAATCCTGCCGTGTTCCGTTTCTCCCCACTACTTTCAGCCGTTTCTGCGTCGCTGACAAGACAAAACAACCTCGACTTTACTGCCCCGGCCATTTTTGTGTAACATTAATTCTCCTCATGGCCACAGTGGAAGGGAACATAATCATGGACGGCGCCACCACAAGGTCGAAAAATAACTACCAAAAAGATTAAAAGAGAAAGAAAGTGTTTAGTTTGGTGAGTCATCGCCCAGAACTGGAACGACACGCCGGCACGTCCGCCTCTTTACAAGTTTCCTGTCAGGGGAGAAGTGAACAAGTGGACTCAGCTGTGTGATGCCACACTTATCTTCATACATATGGATCACTCAGCTGCTTCGGAGAGCTTTGTTCTAGCCCATTTAAATCATTGTCAGCTGCTCCTTCCTCTGATTGGCCCAGTTTCATCCCGCCAAGAAATAAGACGTTTACGGAAATTACCCGTTTACCGGAACGCTTTAATGACTTTCAGCAAATGTTGCCTGTTGATGGCGTAATCTCAAGGTGAACGTGTGTGTCGCCTCTCTTCTTCCGTGTGACATGTTGCAGAAAGGCTGGATGCCCTCAGAGCACAACTTTGATGATGGCTTGTGACGGCCTGCCCAGGTGCAAGAATAACATTAGACCTGCTGGACAGGTGGCACTGTGAGAGGGGAGAGCTCGGAGGCTCAATAATGAGGGCTACGCCAGCTAGACCCCCATCTGTTGCCATGCACAGAACTCTGATCCATTTAATTGCCGCGGCGCACTCAAGTTTTGTCACAGATGAGAAAGTGTCGACTCCTCCAAGGTGTGATCACAAGGTTCCTCCTGTCAGGGAGCCATTTTAGGTCACCTACATATGCAGGTTGTTTTAATGGTCGACGCTTTGCCTTTGTCTGTGAATAACATTTGTACTGACATTCTCTCTCTGCCGTGTTAATGTAAAGAACACAAGTGACATGTCTTAATGGCTGAGCTGCTGTGTTATCTCTGCAAGGAGCAAATAACACGTTATACTTGGAGCGAACAGGCTGTGATATTTTCACGGTGAGGTTGACTAATTAGAATATGTGGCGGCGCTTAGAGGAAGATGCCTGGTGAACTACCGGGGTGTCAGATGATAAGAACTTCTTTAAAACGTCCTTGTGAGTCCTTAACTTTCTCCTTTCAAAAGCACATTAAGACTCCCAGGCCGTTGGATGTGAAGCTTCAGGCCCCCCGCTTCCTTCAGAAGGACGCAGGACGAGTGAACAGAGAAAGAGAACCGGCATGAGACCCCGACTCAGAACATTGTGCTCAATATAGTCCTGAAGAATTTGTAAGGGTTCTTTGTGCAGAATGGTGACCAGTTACCTTATACCAGAGTGAAAGAAGCTCACACTCCACAAAGAGAGAACACAGCTGGCAGTGCCCACTTATTTACAAAAGTAGCTGCCAAAGAACACGGAGAAGAACACGGTACACGTCAGGAATGAACCAAGACAAACGTCAGAATCCTCTCTCTGGAGACGCAACTAGCCCCTGTAGTGTTTGGACCAATCACAGGCAGGGGGCGGGAGCAGAAGCAGAGAGGAGTTAGAGGCCCTGCACATGGAGCCACGACAGAGCAGGAATCACTTCATCTCCAGGCTCAGACGACGTCATGTGAAGCTCGCTGTCACCTTGACAATCAAACGGGGAAGCTCGTCTCGGACGGCCACCTACAGGGCGGCACAGGGTGTCACAGCGGCCACAGTGGGAGCTGCTGCACACCTGAGTGGGCACAGGTTCCAGAGGATGTGACCGTCTGCAGGCTGATGCTGCGACAATCTACTTTGATAATTACACAATGGAGAAAATCCACCGCATCCATAGAGATGAATATGGATGGAAGTACGGCCTTGTTCTCTCTCTCTCTCTCCTGCTCCCTCTCTCTCTCTCTCTCTCTCTCTCTCTCTCTCTCTCTCTCCCTCTCTCTCTCTCACTCTTGTGCAGCTTAACTTGGATGATGTGTGTTGTTTCAGAGGGGGAAACAGACAGACAGTCTTTCAGGGATTTAAGAGTAAATCACAGCACTGGGAACCGGGCTGCTGGGAATGACCCTGTCAACAGGGATGTTTGCAAGACGAGCAGTTTCCTTGGATTTCCCACTGTCGGGCCAAAGCGGTGGCGGCGTTGCCAGAACCTGCGGTGAGCCTCGTGTCAAAGGAAAGTGAATTCCCACATACCCTGAGTCAGAACTCGTCTGGGGACTCTGCTGCGTCTGCTGGCTCGCTTCCAGCAGAGAGATCATCTCGTCCTCAGCGGGGTGTGTCTGTGCTCGGGCTGCCCGTCACTTCCCACCGCCTTTTTGTTTTTTTCTCCCCGGGGCCGACTTCATCGAGGGCTAGACGGACGAGGCTTTATTGCTGTGGCGCTTTCTTGATTAGTCTGAACTCTCACAGTCTCAGGTGGAGCGGCGCTGATACAGGCGCTGCTACAAAATTAAAACCTTCCATCTCTTTACACGTCTCATTATTAACAGGGAACAGTTCATCCTAACAGCATCGACTCATTTCCTGTCTTAATGTACAATCAGAGTCCAGCACAATCAGACAAACGCCCACATATTAACCTGTGACCACGGCAACAATGGGAAGGTTCCTGGTTAATGGTCTGAGCTGGTTCCACGCTCTCATTAAAGATGAGCAGCGTGCAGGATGCCAGATCATATGAATGGTCCTTCAGTCCGACCAGCTGGCTCCCAGCGCTGAGCCAGACAACAACAAAGCCTCTGTTTGGTCCTCAGGATTATATTTGTTGTTGTTGCAGGATTATTTCTCCCTGACAGCAGTCAGCAGAAAATATTCCTGACAGACATTCAACATGACATTCAGGACGAGAGGGGGACAAAAAGCTGCAGAATGAAACACAAACCAGAGACAAAGCCTCACCAGCTGATGTAGTTCCACACGCTGCCACCAAACCACCGGGGGCGCCAAAGAGCCACAACACCTTTCTACTTCCTCTTTCAGATGTGAGGGGACAGTGCGACCGTCTGAAGGTTTCCTGCTCGTCCCTCTTTATGGATTCATGCTCGCACGCAGAAGTTTGATTTATTTAAATGTTCTAATATTTAAAAGTCCGATCAATACGTCAGTAGCAGCATCGATCTCACTGAGGGTGACGAGGTCGTTTGGCATCGAGGTGCAGTTTTATTGTTCGGTACACTTAAAAGTAGCACATCGGTCATTTTGCTCACAATCTGAAAGGATCTTTAATTGTTTTAGGTTTGTTGTTTGAAGAATTCCTCTTTGAAATCAATGTGATAATCGATAAAATTGGAGATGGAAGGTGTTCCTGGCACACTGGGTTATTTAGTGAATTTGAATATTCCTTTGTCCTTAGAAGAACAGAAACAAACAGAACAGAACAGAAAGGAACAGAAAAACGCTTCACATTTTCACATTTTCCCTCGCCTGGGTGGTTTGACAATCATTTTGGTTTTGAATGCCTCAGTGAGGGTCTGACCAGCGAGGAGTCAAAGATGAAGAGCTTTTAAGTGTTCTAATGCAGCGCAAATGGCTTCCCTTTGTTCGGAGCAGAGAGCTGTGAATGAGAGCCGCCATGATTGAGGACCAACTCATGGCTGCAGCCTGTCAGCCTCTGATTCTGACACCAACACCTGAGAGCGAGGGGTTTAGTTTAGCTTACGGTCCAACTCCACTCTATCAAACATCTAAACAAACGTCTCCATGACAAACTACAACACGTCCAGGAGTCTTTTTCAGCAGTATTTGAGTGTTTTAGGGTTTATTTCCTCCTTGAAAGCTGCGAGGACGTAACTGACACTCATTTTTAAAAACCTACAACAAATCACGTCGTCTCCCTCAACAAGTTTCAATCCGCGTTGTCGAGCGCAACAATGTTTGCTCTCCGAGATGATTTATGAAGCGTCCATTTCATATCAAGGTGGAAGTCAGAGGCTTTAAGGATGACACGTTGAGAATGTGAACAGATTCATCAAAGTGGATTATCTCTGTGGCCGAACGAACTCTCCAGAGGTTGACCTTCTTTAGAATTCCATCACTGGGACATGGAACACAACTGTGAGTGTGTTTGGGAAGATAAGGGACTGATATGCCAGGAGGGTAATAAAGTGAGAGTGTGTGTGTGTGTGTGTGCGTGTGGGAGCTTTTATAGTAAAGTATGACACAGCAGAGATCCTGGGTTTGGCCTTCTGTATTAATGAGTTTATTTGAAGGGTTGGACATCAACGACAGCCCGCTCACTCCCAGTTTCCTGCCACATAATGACCTTGAGGACGCCAGCGCCTCTTTCTCCGTCACGACTCTCTGTGCCGATAGCTTAGAGGCAGCGGAGGTTGGAGAACAGAAGCCTGACGTGACGGAAACGAATCACAGTGACGGAGCTTGACCAAGACGCTTCATTCAATGATCGTCTAACTACACAACCGTACGTTTGCTATAAATAACAGAAGGTCGTCGTCGTCGTTGTTGTTGTGGTGAGAAAGGCTTCATTTAGTCGACGTGTACTCGCTCCGAGGGAACAACATTATCAGTATGACACAGCTTGAGACGTTCCACACAGAAAACAACACTGTTTTATGTTTAATCCTTTTCATGACAAGACTTTACAGAGCTAAATATCTGAAATACTTGGAAAAAGGGCTGAAGATAACTTCCACACGTCACGCAAAACACCTACAATCATCCCAAGCTACTCGGATCAACATCAATATGGTGTTCTTCTTTCATGCCCCTCAGCGACACAAAGGCGGCGGAGATGCAACGCAGCAAAGTCTTTCAAACGCGCTCCTCTCTCCTGCTGTTCATCATATCTCCCTTAAAATAGCTCCCCCAAGTATTCATAGGGCGTTTTTAAATCTAAATGGACTTCATCCACAGTTGTATCTTGTGGAACCAATTTGCGGCATGGCGGTCTTATCGCCCGATCACTCCACATCTGCTCCTGGAGTGTCGTTCCTGCGGCATTAGAGCCTTGTACTTGAGTAGTCGCCCGGCAAATAAAACACCCCGGCGCCGCAATCTTGAGTCTCAATTCAGACTGCATTAACTCCGCACGGCCCGATGCGTCCCCAAACTGCACAACGCTTTAGTCAAGGTATAAATCAGACGCTTAATGTGAGGAAATGGCAAATTTCCATCGGAGGAATGATTGGAATATTATCATTTTTATCAAATCAAATGGTGGAAATGTCAACATAATGCCCAGGTATTTCTCATTTAAACTTCTGATAAACCTTGTTTCCGACATTATTGTTCCACATTGATTGTGAAATTGGGGGGTTTTGAATTATGCATGTCCCTCGTGTGCTCTATGAAGATATGAGGTCTGACAGAGCAACCATCATGCTAGACTGAAGCCAGAGCAGAGGAGAGGGTGTGTGTGTGTGTGTGTGTGTGTGTGGTGTGTGTGTGTGTCTGTGTGTGTGTGTGTGTGTGTGCCATTATCCTGGGGGTTGGCAGATAAAGACTTTGGAGGGTTGAATCCTGGATTGCCTTAAGCAGGGACGCTCATCTGCATGCACGGTGACATCGCTGCAGACACATTTAATGTCAAGCTATTTTCTGTAACATGGGGGACAATTGATGAAGAACCAAGTGAAGAGTGGAGATGGACACTCCCAACATCTCTGTGGAACATCTGAGCTTTGGTGAACCCCAGCACAGACTGACTGACTGACTGAAGCATGATTGTTTCTATACAACTAAAGTACAGGATTGAGTTAATATGAGACATAATTACGCACAGCAGGCATTTGTTGTTATTGTATTCAAACAAAGGAGTAAATGTAGTTAAATCACTCAGAAGTCTCCTTCCTCTTAAGGTCCTGATGTAACAGGAAGTGTAAGTGCACATGATGCTAATGGATGTTTATAGAGAAATCAATCAATTAAACACAATATGAGAAAGTACAACTTCAAGACAGAGGTCGGTGTTTGTGTTTTACCAAATTTAATTACCGGTCTAAATCTTGTTCATGTTCCTGCGGTGCAAACGTCTTATTACAATCTGTAGAAAAGCTATTTTCTCTTGAAAGCACCATCGGAACAGTAAATCTAAAAAAGAGGCACCACCAGGAGCAAAAACAGAGATTTGATTTAAGTGTTGTGGTGAAGTTAAGGGCCGCTGTGGACAAAATGGTGTCTAGGAGAACAAAAGGGAGAGCAAGGTAATGGACAGCACATTATGGTAACGGCTGACGTTATCTTGGCATCGGTCCGTCTCTAAATTCAAAGCCATGTTCTCTGTGCTTGCCAACATGATTAATGGCTGTATACAAGCTGAGCTACTTCAAAAACAGGCTCATGAATTAAATAAAGGGCTGCATTTCTACCACCGCTGTGAGTTTAAACAACATGTTCACTAACGATACGCTAATTCATCTGCCAAACATCACACTGCCACTGTTTTAAAGTCAAGATGCTTCCTTGCGATGAACCCATCCTTTGCTTCTTCTACTTGTACCGACACAGCTGGCAGGGGCGCTTAAAGAACCTGAAATGGCCTGTTTACACTCAGTATGCACGGCTGAGCTCCAGCAAGAGAACATATAGGTGGATAATGTGGACTAATAGGGGATAGGAAGAATAAAGCAGCGTCAGTCAGGCATTGTTTTCAAGTACAAAGGTCGATTTTTGGTTTTATTTTCTCTACACGGGTGTGAAAACGTGTGTGGCTCTTATTCATCATACGGCGGCTACAACATGACACACCTGTGTGAAATCAACTTTTCTCAATTACTCTGGCTGTCTCTCCGGTGCTCGGCGCTGTAACTGGAGAGGGACGCTCGCCACGTTTACCAAACATGAAGTGTTTCGATTGGAACGCAGTTGAGACAAGATGAGAAAATTGAAGAAGAAATTGGTTTGGGTTGTAGTCAGCAGGTCCAATATGTGTGCCTGTAACGCTGCAGAGAAGCTTTTTAACTTGTGTTTCTACTGGAGCGGCCAGCAGAGACGCGAGCTGTGATTCTGCTCGAGCGACTGGCAGAGAGAGAGAAACACGTCGGCCATCTTCTAATGGGAGCGGCGGCTGTTTACGCCTTAATGAGGTAAAAGCTGGAGGTGAAGACTCTTTCTTTACAGCTCGTCCTCATCAATTATCCAGTAAGCGCTGAATTATTCACATGACCCCGCACGCAGGTGAGGAGATATTATCTCTGTAGAACTTTACAGGCTGTGTCACATCAATCTCAGCTTTTCCATCAGGCCGTTAGCGCTGACGTTACCTGTTGAGCCTGGAAAGCGTCGGGGCCGTCTGCTGAGAGCATTTCTGATGTATTATCCCCTCCAAAGTCCTCATTCAAGTCACCAAATTGCAAAATCATTCCTTTTAAATGACTAATAGTGCACTCACGTTGCTCATTGTTCCTGCCGGTTTGTAATTTACACCTTCAGATGAATCATTTTTGCCTTCAAATTACTCAATTACCCAAATCAATGATGTCACCTTAATTCTGTTTCTTGGTTTCTCTCCATTGATCGTTTGGATTCATTACATTTATATATTGATCTTGGACCGAAGCATGCGGATGAACTAAAGGTAACTAAAGGAGAAACTGAAATAAATAGAAGTGAACACGAAGCTCCAAATCTCAGTTCCAGTTTCATTGTGGGCCTCCAACATGCACAGCTACCTAGAGAAGCTTTAAACTAGCGATACGTGTGTGTGTGTGTGTGTGTGTGTGTGAGGTGAATATGATGAAGTGCTTCCCTGTCAAAGGCTCACTTACAGCCCCGTTGTCCCCGGAGTCTTTGTTGTGTGACTCTGGCCGAGTCGGGAGCTGTGACCCCCGTGCTGCCCCGCTGAGGGACAGAGAGCCGCTCACACTGCGCCGGAGGACAAAGCTCGCAGTGGTGGGCTAAACTAATCACCATAGGGACCAGATCCTATTGCTTCCTCGCAGGCCTGCATCCCCATTCCAGACTCTAAGTGTGAGAGATAAATGAAGGGACTTTCTTCTGCCACACTGAGCTTTGGAAACTCGCAGGATGCAAATGCGGCACAGCAGCTGCATAACAACACCAAACCGATGCCTGCGGTGGCCAAGCTGGCCCGAGTCCCATCTCTCTGCCTCACCGTGTCCCTTATTATCTTATTGCTTCTTATCTCATTGTCATTGACATCTTATTGTTTAGTTTATTGTTTCCTTCCTGCACCCGTGTGGAAGATGGTTGGTGTGTGTGTGTGTGTGTGTGTGTGTGTGTGTGTGTGTGTGTGTGTCCTGCATGTTGTTTCCTCCCAGTGTTTGACTGTTTGAGGTTTGAGTCAGGATGGATGCAGAGCTTATGGGTTTGTTACTGGCTTGGTTTTGTTTTGCTTTTGAATGTTTTTTCTAGCTTTTTGTTGCATAGTAGCTGAACGCTGCTTGTCCGTGTTTAGTTTGGACTCTGGGGACGGCAGACGGGCCGGTCTCAGATGACCTCAGGCTCCATACTGTAAAAGCATTCCTGTGATGTATTTGGGCCCTGAACTATTTTGTGATTTATAGAAGCACAGCAGTATTTTTTAAATCAATGTTCTGACTCCCCAGGACTCAATGCAGAGATTTAAGCACTGAACTGCTGTAATGTGTTCAGACTTTGGAGCAGCAACAATCTGAAGCAGCTTTCTCAGGGATAATAGTCTAACCTACTAGACAGACATTGTTCAGCTCCTTCTTTTCTCCCAGTTTGGAGGAGGCGATGCTGCAACCAGCCGCCTGTTTCTCCGCCTACGGAAGTCAGATGCCGTCTTCCTCTCTGTCGCACTCTGACCGAGTTTGTGGCGCAGCAACAAGATCCCAAACATCCCAAATTCCCTCTGCCAGCCTCCCACATGCCAACACGGACAATTGCGTCTGTAGGATGCACCGCTAATCAGGAGGTGCAGCAGCTTCCAGAGGGAAGTGAAACCAGGCTGGAGGGAAAGTCTAAAAGTGGAAACCAAAGACGTGCAGTTAGATAGAAAACAGCAATAAGATGTTTAGGAAGTAATTACATGAATGGCAAATGAAATAAATGATGAAAAAATGATATAAGCGTCTAAAGATACAAATTACTCGATTAATAATACAAAATAATCAGTAGATGAATCAAATACTGTATCAATATTATATCCTATATATTGGTAACAACAGCCCTAATTAGATTCTGTATGTTTTAACCATTAAGCGAGTATAGACGTCACACATTCTGGCTAAAATATACAAACCTGCCTCATTGTTATTGTGCTGATATGTGACTAAAGTGCTGCTGTGTTGATCCAGATGATGAATGTTTCACTCATTGACATTCTCGGTGCCCTGTTATAGATTTTCAGTGAAAGTCCTCTCAGGAATGTCAAAGCTCTTTACTCTTCAGATAGACTTTATTGATATGCTCCTCATGTGCCGCAAACATTTCCAGTTCACAGCAAAGGAGAATCTTATCATTGTGTCTGACTTTGTCAACACTATTAAATTTAGAAGCGAGTCAGAGATTAATAACTTCCACGCAGAGGGAAAAAGGGAAGAGGTGCAATCTTGGGAGCATACAGAAAGATTAATGAGTGTCAAAAACAATGAATTTTCCATTAGATTGCAGAATGACGCTTGTTACTCGCACGGCTCTCCTCCTCTCAACATCAGATAAGGTGGCGCTTGTTCAAGGATCACAAATAAATGACCTATTTTTTAAGATAAACATTTTGTCCTTTCTGCAGTGTTAAGATTAAACACTGACCCATTTCCAGGGCAGAAATAGCAGCGGGCTCCACTCCACCATCAGCTAGGAGCATTCTAATGATCAGAAACACTTATTTTTACTCAACATTTGGCCTAAGTGTAATTATCTCGCGAAAGAAATGTGCAGTACGTGGAAATTTGCCATTTAGTGTTTTGTGGCAAACATACGCGAAAATGATAATTTATAGAATTCCCCCGACTCCAACAGATATTAATAAGGTTTGCAGTGCGAACACGAGGACAAGGAGAGCTCTCGTCAAACTCTACACTTTGTGTGACGTCCTCAGCCTCTTTCAGGGGGCGAACAAGAGCGAGCGAGCGAGCGAGCGACCTGCGGGGACCCCGAGCCGAAACCAGCAAACACGAGGCCGCTCCGTCATTTACAGCTGACAAAATAATTGCACAACATAAACTAATGCGGAACCTTTGGTACCAAACGCTCGGCGAGGAGAAGTGAAGCACAATGACAAGAAGTATGACACCTGGAGACCCCGAACGCATCAAACAAAAGACCTGCCAAGTCCTGAAAGCACACGGAATAACATGGAGACAAAGACTCACGGATAGAGCAGATCAGCTGTGCATTGAAACGGAAGGTTCAAACAGCTCAGATGGGATAATAAAATAGAGAAAATAAAGGACAGATGGTTTCCACGAGGAGCTTAAACACTAATTCACTGCTAAAATAAAGATTGGAGTGTTTTATCTCCATTTGATCTCACAGGATGCAGCAAGTTTGAACGTTCAGGACACATGAGGAAGGCTAGTGTGACTCTGAGTGTGACGTTCACATGGAATCCACATGTGTTTTGTTTACATGATGGTTAAATAGAATCTATAGAGTCAGAGAAGCTCCGCAGTATCTGAGGCTAACGGATCAGAGCGGCCTTTAGCTTGAAGGTATTTCCTGTTTGGGTGGATGTTTGAGCGACTGAGACGTGTCTGTGTTCTCTGCTTGTTTTCTGCGTCTGTGTCGGTAATCAGACTGAAACTTTGTTGGTTTCTCATCCCGCCCGGCTGGTTGGAAAATCAACAAAGGGCGGGGGAGCGAGCAGCCTTTACCTGCGTGGAGCTGCGGCCTGATTGATGATGATTATCGCATGTTCTGTAGGATGAAGGGCGGCATCTGATCTGAGCTGAACCCAGCAATTTATCAATCAACTGTGTTGAGAAAGTGAGGAAGAGGAAAGCGAGCGGATTTCCATAAGCAGATCAATCGGCTCATCTGGGAAAAGCAACAACTTATTTGAGCTGGAGTGTGTGAAGCTGCTGGAAGAGCAGGTGTGCTGCCCAAGGGCTGGAATAGACTTCATCACTGGAGACTGAACATTCTTCCTCTTCTTCTTCTTTCTTTTGTGTTATTTTTCACATTGACAGACAGACAGGTATGTGTTTAAAGGTGTTTGTTCTTTGTTAAGTCTGCCTGTAGATTGGGTTTTCATCTGCGAGAACAAAAGTGCTTTTACCTGAAGTGCTGCTGAGAGAAGTTCAGTACCTTTAGTTTATTTATGCCATGTGTGCCATAATGTGTTGTTTACATAGAAGGTGAAAGCTGAACTGTACACAGGTTTTTAATTTCCTACAGTTCTATATGGAGCATTGCATTAGAGAGTGTGTGCTGAACTCCCTAATGCATATGAATTCACCCGCCTACACACCTGGATGTACACAAGCCTCCAGGGCGGGCGTGTGTGTGTGTGTGTGTGTGTGTGTGTGTGTGTGTGTGTGTGTGTGTGTGTACGCGCTTCCACATGGTCAGCCGTTTGTGTGTGTGTGGAGCAGAGCACCAACACAGCAACACACATCATCAATAAGAGCCCAGGTTAGACGCACGTCACATTAGACACTGATGGATTTGTGCGCTCGCTCTTCTTCGTTTCTACTCTGAAGAAGAACCCAACTCCAAAAGGGCAGTGTGTATGTGTGTATGTGTGTGTGTGTGTGTGTGTGTGTGTGTGTGTGTGTGTGTGTATTCTCCACTTCTACTCTAATTGCACCCAAAATGTTTCCCTTAAGCATAGAGGAAGTGTTTGTGTGTGTCCTGTGATGCTGTGTGCGTTCTGCAGTAATATCCTCTCTCATCCGGGTCAATGTCTCGCTCCTCTGTCTCATCTGTTAGTCATTGATGTTTAGGTAAATAACTAATTACCCATCCACAGTGCTCAAAAGGTTCTATTTGACACCCGATAGAATATAAATAAGGCTAATGCTGTGTGTAGCGCTCACATTTCCATATTCCATACACCCTGATGTCACCATGGATACAGCAAATGATCATCCTGCTATCAGTGTTAGTCTTTCATACCAGCTATCTAACCTGCTGTTTCCTTGCTTCCCTCCCTCATGCTATCAGTGGCTGGGACAAAAAACAAAGCGAAAGGTGAGTTATTGCCTCTATTTTCTTGCTACATGATTTATGTCGCACACAGTTCCCAATAAACAACGGTGGGATCGGCCTTTTATCTCCCCTTAGAGCCGGGGGAACATTAACATACGCCGCCTGCTGTAAGCCTTTCTGGGATCTTTTCCTAACCTGTATTTATACGGCAGAGGGTTTGCTGAACACGCTCTCGCTCCGTTCAGAGGTCCAACCTGCTCCACATACTGTACTGTATGTATAGATGTGCGTGTTCACACCGGGGAGCTGCCCGTCTCGCCGCCCGGTCATGCCTTGCCTCCATTTGGCCACTGTGCAGCTCCACTGGAGCAGTCGGGGGGTTGTTGTCGGTTCAAGGGCGTCTCTGTGCCGGCGCAGGGAGGGGAGAGTGTTTTTCATTTGCTTTCTCCGCCCAGAGTCTCAGCACGCCGCCTGTGCGTTCAGACCGGGGACCTTCTGCTCACAAGCAGGCTTCTTCTAGGTTACTGCCGGTCAATGTTTAATTTCTGCCCTCCTTTTTATTGTCTTATCCGTGCTTTTGTTGCTTTCACTGCCGTTGGTTACGACGCATCGGCAGGTTTAGATTCATTAAGCACCGATCTGGGAAATCCACATCAGCGCTGATCCCCACAAATAATACACATCTGATCATTCACCATTTCTCTTCCCTTCATTTTGGATTTATATTTTCTATCTCTTATTGTGGTTGTTGTGATTGGGTTCTTCCCTTTTCCCCTGGCTGACGCTGGGACTTCAGCCTCTATGGCATCAAACCACCGCCGCCCCAGTGGCTCTGCCAGTATGGGAACAGATGTTAGTGGCATTACTAATGGATGCCCTCAAATCTGTATTCATAAATCTGTCACCCTGGCTTGTTTTTCTTATTCATCAGTGTGAGGAAGTACACTTGTCTTGTGTTTGGGTGTCAGGCAAACGTTGGCCCTCCTGTTAGGCACAAACACGCCGCCACATTATCACTCTAATCCAAAGGCTTGTATTCATTATGTCAATGTTTTCTTTGAGGAGAATTTAACCAAAACTATGATTAATGTTCACAAATGATGGGAGGGCTTCTTTCTTTTTCCTCATTTTTGCAGTGAAACATTTTCTAATTACAGAACTAATTAGGGAGCTGGTTTTTAATTAACAGCAGATACAGATTCAGGATCCGAACCACTGAATTCTAGTTTCGCCATTTTTTTCCCCCCAACATCATTTACATTCAGAAGGCGATGCATATTCCATTTACATCCTGATAAACAGCATTTATTCACTGTTATTTGCAGATGATGTAATTAGAAGTATCGCTGTAATTATGCTTAATAAGTTTTCATTAGTAGCAGTAAAGATAATGAGGACAATCGCAAGGAACACTGCTGGATTTGTGGGTTTTGTCGGCTTCCTTGTGTTCTAATAAGTTACTGTGCCATTTGTTTAGCAACTGCAGAGGAAAGTAACTTTATATATATATATATATAACTATGACGGATCGTTCTGATAGATAACTGCTGACTGACAGTTTGGTTTTGGTTGCTGCTTTATTCTTCATATCGACAACAACACACATTTCTATCACACTGGAATTTTCCCGCTCACACACTTGGTTTGGTCTGTGTGTGTTGCCAGCTCAGGAATTCAAGGCAGTACTTCAAAGGACCTGTTTTCACTCTATGTGCACAGTGGTGCTGATTAGATTCACATTCAAGCATTGCAAAGATCATGATATTTAATATAAACTGAATCCTCCCTTTGGGTTGGTTGGAGTTTTTCTGCTTCAAGGATTAAAATGTTTTCTGTAATCTTAGAACGCCAAAGTTGAGATAATGTCAAACAATATAAAGCTGTTTTCTTCACTGCACTGAAAATACGGCATCTTAAATTTGAATCATTTTTCCCCCAATAACAGCAGTAGATTTGACTCTAATGTGCTCGTAAATGTTTCCCTTTAATCTGCAGTGTCATTAAAAGCATTATAAACAAGTCATATAAACGTATCAAACAGTGTCAATGTGTTTTAGGCGCATTAAAGTGTTTCAAACTTTCAAAATAGATCCAAAATGAAAATAAGAACATAAACATCTTGATACGTCCCCGTTTAAAGACAGATCTGTATCTCTGACAGTCCAGCCTGCTTAGTGAATCAAACATTCAAGTGAGGCTGTAACTAATCTCCTTCATTCCCACCTGATGGCTTCACGGCACACAAAAGAAAATCCATAGTTATGGTTATTGAGAAAATATGCAGTATAGATCACAATCAAGCTTTTTCCAGTTTGATTTCCTTTAATTAAAGCATTTATCCAGCTGCTCGGTGCTCTGGAGTCGGGCTTGATTGCTATAAAGGGTAACCACAGGACATACTTGCAGGCATATGCATAGCTCAGAGCCATCCAACGTGTAATTTTAACTTTCCCTGCCTCACCTGGAGACTGTACAGAACTCCTGACCCACTTTCTGGAGCTGATGTATCATCGCTCGCCCTTCTCTTCCTGTGCAGCAGGGGAAAAAAAACGCTGCTAAGAGTTTCCCCCAGCAGGGATGTTTTATTGTCACTTCGGCGGATTGTCCACCCCTCCTACCCCCCCCCCCCCCCCCCCCCCCTCCCTCTCCTCCCCCCTCCTCCCACTGTGGCAAATCACAGGGGAGCTGTGCGGCGCTGTGAGTGGAGGGAGGCTCACTGGCGCTCAGTAACAGCCACAGAGTGTCCTCTTTGATGGAGGGTAAAGCTGACAGACAGCTCACTCTGTCTCGCTTACAGGCTTCATCAAGCTTTGTAACAACTCAATCAAGTGACTAGAGCATTTAAGATCACGCCATCAATGCAGAATATGAATGGATGGCGAGGAGACGTGCAGGTGGCGGCTGACCTCCGCACGTGCGTCTTTACAGCCCAGAGATCCTCTGCAGACGAAGCGAGCACACAGCTGACTGCTGGGAAAGCTTTCTGCTAAAAGCATCCACAGGCCATTTACACCTGGAAATATGTGCAGATATTTTATCTTCTGTCTTCTTTCATATTGTAATGTGACGTGCAGATTGGCTGAGAAACAGAGAATATTACTAATGTGATCAAACACGATCACAGCCATCGCTCTGACCATAATTACATATGGATTTTCTTTTGCTAAATGAACTGAATATTACAGGGCCCATACGCTGGAGTCGGCTTATAGATGAGATTGTGTGCGTAAGATGAAATAGGACCATATATGCTTTTACACTTTAAATACCTGCCTCACTTTGCACAGGTGATCTACAAACTGCCTTCAGTCAATGCAGTGCTTTCATCACAGTGTGTGATCCTCATCTTGTGTTTATTTCAAATTGCCTGCGTCGTGGAAATACAAGAGAGAAAGACAAATCCTGCTACAAATGCAGATTCTGTTCTTATGGCAGTGATTTGCATTGCATTAAGAATGATAAATAATGAATCCTTAAAGCACATTCTTACCTAAAACAGACTCCTAGATTGAGATTCTATATTTTCTGTACTCCCCTATTACTTAAACTCTTATTTCCTAAAACAAATCAGCAGGTTTAGATTTAGCTTATTGTGCCTGTTTTGATTTCAGGCATTGATCCGGAATCGTTGAATCTTATAGACCAGACCAGGCTGCTTAAATACTCACAAAACTCTACCTTTAAATGATTAAAGCGACCAAATAAAGGGTTCCTGTTCAGCATCAGAGCGTTGAACACGTCCCAGCCTATTGAACGCCTCAAACCGCCGTGTTCAACATTACGCATCTGAGGCATTATTGTTGCCGCTGAACCAACGAGGCTTAAATTACACCGCCGTCAAGTGGCTGCTTCTGCTGGCGACAGGCTTGACCTTTGAGTCTTTACATAAAGAAATGACATGAAATCTGTTTTGCCAGTTAAGACCGTTCTCAAAAGGTCAGCTGAGGTGAAAGCTATCAAGGTTTGAGGGTTTTGCTCGGCGGAGCCATTGATACTGATGATCCTATCTGGTCCTACAACCCCCCCAGCCACACACACACCCCCATCTACACCCCCATCCGACCACAACCATAGCGTATCCATTAGCAACATGCTGACACTTTCTCCAGTCTGCCTTTGGATACGCCTCTAACCACGGATCTGCCTTTACATTCTATACGGTATCATGTAGTGATTTAGCTGTGGGTGGGGCAGGCAGGACATTCACTCACATCTCCCTTCCTCTACCTCACATTTCAAAGGGAAATACTGTACATTTAGCTCAACCACAGCTGTAGTAAACACCTGGAATCCAGCATGGACCCGTGAGCCGGTTACACTCACAGTTTCCCGTGTTCTTGTTCTTGTTTGGGGGTTTATTTAGAAACCTTTGCAAAGCTTTGATTGTGATTTGATCCACTTTCACTGCAGCATCTGTCAAAGCTGATTTTTGAATGCGGGGCTTTTACTTTAAAGACTGGAGCGGTGTGTTTTTGTGTGTGTTAGCAAGTCAATGCAGCCAAATAGATTTATCCCATTTTGGATTTGGCTTGTATTTCTTGTCTCTTCTTCCCTGTAGTCTGTGTGGAAATACAGTCGAGGGTGCAGTGGAAATCCATCAGAGTGCTGCATTCATGTGCAGTTGTTGGGGGCTGAATAGGAGTTCAGTAATCAAATTTTAGCTTCTGAGTGTGCATCTGTTTTGCTTTGAATGAATCAAAGTCATTGTGTACCTGTGAGCTGGAGTTTGCAGCTCAGCGGTTCATCTTACACCTTCACACCTCTTCTTCTTCTTCAGTTAAAGCAGAACAGACTCATTCCATCATGTTCACATTCCTCCTCTTAACACGCCAAAGCTGTTAACAGACTGTCTCCAAACTAAACAGCATTCCAGTTTATTTTATTTGCCTCACACACACACACACACACACACACACACACACACACACACACACACACACACACACACACACACACACACACACACACACACACACACACCGTGTTTGCGTTCTGGCTTTAAGAGCAACAGCAAGCAAGAAAGCAGCTTTTCAGAATTATTCTTATTTGAAATACAGAGAAGATGAAAGAACATGTAGCTGCATTCCAATAACACACACACCTCAGCATATTAATGTAGTGAGATATGCACACACTCTTCCTCCTGTTTTGACGTCTCTTGCCTGCAGAGGAAGAGTCGCCCTCTCTGAATAGACGAGCAGTATGATTCTACTTCTGCACTACAGGGTGAGAAATCTTTAGAATGCAAGAATACAGGAGGTGTTTTCATTTTTATGAGCTTCTAAAGGTGGGATGAGCATTAATCTAATCCACTTCACTCCCGTGGAGAGAGAGTTGTTGTTAGTTTTGGCAGAACGAGTACATAAATGCTGCTGTGTGATCATATCAATGGGGCTGAGGCCATTTGTGTGACAGGTAGCCATTAACTGGGCCGCCTGACAGCCTGATTATGTCTCTCTCTCTGCTACTGCATCAAGGTTTGGGGTGAGAGTTTTTAGTTTACACCGATTTAATCTATTTTTGCATTTTTTAGTGTTGTTAATCAGCGGTTGCCTTAAATGTATATGGACTCTGGCTCTCTCTCTCCTGTGAGCGGCTCAGGTCTCTTGTACTTTTCTATAAGACTGTATTTATCCCACTGGAGACCGTGACAGAGCATGTTGAACAGCTGCTAAGATGGAGGGCGCTCAAACTCTCCACCGTGTGTTCATCCCAGCTCTTTCTTTAAATGTTTTCTATTTCCTTTTCGTGAGCGGCAACATCGGCTGCAGTAACCGACAAAAGAAGAAGAAGTAAACAGCATTGTTAGAACACAGAGGGGAGCTTTGTATTGTTTCCCCTCATTTTGCAGGGTAACAGCACTGCCCTGAACATGTTACACACCCTGTTAGACACGTGTGTGTGTGTGTGTGTGTGTGTGTGTGTGTGTGATGGCGTGTTGTGCCATCATGTCACAGCTGGCCAGTGTGAACAGACTTACATGGCTTAAATGAACATGACAATATGAAAAGCTGTCTACTATGATACACTGTAAGTAATTAAAATAGTTTCAGAGTTGTGTTACTTTTCCATTTTTAGTAATATAAGAAAATGATGGTCTGGTAGGAAATTAACACTAAAAGTAAAGCTGTAACTCATAAAACATGGCCGCAAAATCCATTATTGTAATGAGAATAAAGCCCCGAGTGTCCTGTCTAAGCATGACATCACCTGTTCACCCCTCCTGGGTGGGAGAAAGTTTGCAAATATAAAGATTTGTGCGGGTGTTGGGTCATAACCTCCGTGTTTGCCTGTCAGACCTCAGACCTCAGACCTGTCTCGTTCCACAGTCTGAAAAAGAATCACTCCGCTCCAAACGGCTTCACCTCAACTTCATTATAACTTCAGAATGATCTCGCTTGAGGCAATATGTGCGTATAAAAGATTAAAACAGTTTAAAATGGGCTCCTATTGTGGTTAAGTGGACCAGAGAGGATAACTAGGAAGCCATTTATACGCAGCAGAGGTCTGAGTTTCTCACTTTCATAATTCCCTCTGCTCCCTCCCATGTCCCTCTTCAATTTGCTTTTTGGAAATTACCAAAGAATAGCTGACGAAATGCATTAATAAACAATAATTTCCCGCTATGCTTCTCTTCTTGTCAAGGAAATTAGATAGCAGAGACGATTCAGGGCCGGTTTGCGAGGCGATTCTCCACGTTGTATACTTTCACTGAGCACAGAGCCGCAATATGGCAAAAAGTACCATACTACACAACCGCACTTCACAATAATACCTCACAATTGTCTGCGGTTCTCAGTATTCCTACCCAAGGAGGTTATAAAGTGGCGACCAGAGGAGCAGTACCAACAATATAAACGTGGAGGTGAAGGGGCTTTTTTGGGGGAGTTGTGATTGAAAGGATGAAGTGGTTTAGCAGTCTGAGCTCGTCTGCCTGAGCATTTCACAGCCTAGGTGTCCTGACAGTGAAATCCAGTCATCCTTCATCTTGAGCCTCGACTCAGGAACTGTCAAGAGAGCCCAGCCTGTGGTGCTAAAGCAGCACTCCAGCTCACAAGAGGCCAAAAGGTCAGAGATGTGGCTCCAGGCAGGCCTTTGACTCCATATAAAGATGGTCAATAAATCTTAAAATCTGTTAAAAAATAATATGTAAGGATACCAAACTAGATATCTTGTGTTTTGTGTCCGAGGCAGGAGACTCGCTGGGAGCCTGCACTGCTGCTTGTTGGTTGAAGCAGATACAGTGGAGGTATAAGACAAGGAGATATGAAATAATGTATGGCTTCCTCTGCTCATCTCATTCTGCCAGCACGATTCCTCTGTCAGACAAAACGTCCCCGGGAATCTTCTTGGAACGTTGCCCGAAGCGCTAACATGTATCAAAGGTCATCAGTGAGAGGGCCAAGAGGAAGAACAAGGTGTTTGTAAACGCATCCAGCTGTGATAACAATGTTTTGAGAAGATGTAGGCGAGCTACAGTAAAGACCAAACGTGTCTGAGCAGCGTTTGTACCTTTGAGCTCCTCTGTGGCTGAAGGATGTCTCATCAATAACCCATACTCCCGCCACACCATCGACTCGCAAGTGCTAACAAACGACAACCAACTTCAGCAGACACAGAGAAACGTGAAGAGAATTTCCCGAGTCGTGTTTCTGCCTCAATTCAAGGCTTTAGGTTTCCACACATTCCCGAGAAAGAACATTTGGCTCTTTATCTTCACGTGTAACCTCTGCTGGCTGGGTGACAAAGGGGGCCGACCGGCTGTGTCAGAGCTTTTAAAGTGGAAAGAGCAGCTGTCCACCGCTGGAAACAGAGCAGGAGGAAGTGACTAAGCGCCCTGTTACACCTTGACAGGGGGTTTGCATTTGCACCCTGCATCACCACGCCTCCTGGTTCTCTGCCTGCACTGTGATCAGATCTGAGTGGGCGTGGCACAGACGTATATAAGCCCATCTTCATCTCTCATTCACTCAAATGTATCGCGCTCGCCTCATTTCAGTGACAGTTCCCCCGTTCAGCGTGTCAACTCCCACTCCATTAAGGTTTTTGAATGCGAGCGAGCACAGTCGAGGAGGAGGAGGAGTGAAGGCGGGGTGGCGTTTACCACTCGTGGTTGAATTTCTTGAATGAATGCGTCCCCGCTGTGCTGCGTAGCGTCAACACTTCCATAGGTGTGACAGAGATGTGATCACAGTGCGAGCCAGATCGGACGGCGATTGGATCAAAACGTGTCCTGCGAGCGTTTACACTCAAACGCTACGAGGCTGCACCATCAAACGGTACGAGTCCAAAGCCTTTGAAGCCTCTGGGGAGCTGCAGAATTGGGCTGTAGGTGCTGTAGGAACTCTAATTGGGAATGTATTTTCTTTGCGTTGTCAGTAATGCTCAGAGCTCTGAACAGTTTTTCTTATTTGTGGCCACTGAGAGTTGCTTTAAATCAGTTTTCTCCCAGATCTGAGAGATAAAAAAAAAAGGCAATGAGACTGCGGGCCCATATTTTGGGAGGGAGGTTGAGTCAAGGTCGCCTCGCTTCAGACGAGGCTGCGCTCTCACCACTATAAAATACTCAGAACTATTCCATCAGGAGTTATTTACAGCAGACAATAGAGTTAAGCTCCAAACCCTCTGTGACCTCTTTGAGGAATTTACTGGGTTTAATCTCTAGAGGAGCGACGGACTCATATACGATGCAGCATCTATTCGTTTTTTTCGAAGGCTAAGCCGAGCCGAGGAGCAGCTATTCTAACGCAGGTGTGAGACGCCGTATACTTTGAGTAAATGTCATCCGTGCTGTTCCAAAGCTTTCACACTCCCCAGTTGGATCAGCGAGTCGCCCCGTGTTTGTCTCACATTAAAAATATACCTCCATCATGGGGGAGTTGTTCTGTCTGCGCCTGCCCACAGAGGAATGCTCCCCGCTAGAGACCTTCAATTTTAATTAAACGGAATATTTATCCACGCCGGATGTTCAGTTTCCTTCCAAATAGGTTACATAGTTTAGAGTTAGCCAATTAATTACAATTATGCCAAGCCACGGCAAATTGTAGTGATTAATTATTTGGCCCTCGAGAGGATTTTATATTGTGGGAGTAAATACTTTGTGACTGTTCGTGATAGGGAATGTGGTTTTTGGAGCTTCTTTACAGCTTTAGAGGCTTCTGTTGTTCTGTCCGCTACAGACAACGACAGCAACTATCAAAGAGAAATGACGGATAGGCTGGACGTGAACATATATGTGTTTATTAACCCTCCAATGTCCAAAGCAAACTTTTAAAATCAGTGTTGTTTTGGGAGGAATGTAGCGTTAAGCTGCCGTTTTTGGGGGAATTTACAAATTACAAAGAGGTGGATTTGTAGTAGGTGAGGGGTCGTATAGGAGAGCGAGACCTGTGTGGCGTCTGTGCTTTATTGCTTTCGTTTCATATTGTTTGGATTAGAATCTTCCTCCAATATTTCTTATCTGGATCTTTTTCCTCAGCTTGGTTCCACAAAGTGGTTGTGAGTGAGATAACGCAAGTTCAAAAGTCCGAGACGAACAAAATGAAACAAGGGAGATGGCAGCACACACAGATGTAACGAGTGGATTGGTAGAAATGTCCTCAATTAATACGAGAGGAACATTTCTGCTGTAATCTGCATTTCATTATAAATATATTCACAATTTGTGGTAAATTCTCTTTACTGTTTATTCAAATTTGGAAAGGTTTGTGACACTTTGATAAACAAAACAATACACGGATCTGCTTCTACTGCAGCACCACCGTGTACACTGAGTGAATACAGTGGCCATCATTATATCCGCCCTGCTGCATTGTTATGAAGGTAACAGACTAATCAGACGCAGTTCCGGACCTGCGGTGTTCCATCAGCGCTAACTCAGACGATGAGCAAACAAACACACAATCCTCATTTCATATCACAATAATAATAAAAGAACTCATCAAAGGTGCTCTTAAATGTGACTCTGTATAATCACGAATGGGACCGTGAAGTCTTGAACCCGTGGACAACGAATTATCAAACAAATCATCGGTTCCATGGTGCCTGTGAAGTGATGGAAGAGATGTTTATTATATTCCAGTTTTTGTTTGTCAGGCGCTGTATGTGTTTGCCATGAGTCATTAGCATGCAGATGGAGGCTCACCAGCTCCGTCTCTATCTGCAAACAACTTCTTGTCACATCAAAGACCCGAGGTGAACCTACGGTTTCATAAACTGCCCCGAAAACTCACTCGGTATGAAAATTAATAATTGTTATTATTCCGTAATGAATGGAGGCGCTGGCTATTTCTTCAACCATCTTTCTCAGTTATTTGTTTTCTTTTTACTCTTGCACACAGCTTACAGTTTATTCTGCAGTGGTGTGCTTGACTGCTCTCTAGCCATTCATCAAGGCGCTGCTTTCCATTATTTGGTGCAGTCAAGTGAAACAGAGAGAAGCTTTTGGGCTGGTATGGCTCATTCTTTCTCCTCTAATTCCTAGCTTCTATTCAACAGAGATGTTCCTCACATTCTTCCACCTTATATCCTGTTTCAGCATTCATTAGTGGAGGCTGTAGAATCATGCAGAATACGCAACAATATAGAAGAATCCTGTTGTTTTGTAATGTATTTGCTTCACACGGAATCATTTTTAACGAGATTCATTTCCAATTCAGCCCTAAGAGATTGATCATTATCATCAACACTGCAGCATTAATCAGCTCATTCAATTCATCGTCTGTTTAAGTGCAGGAGATTTGTATCTTTCTGATGTTCGCCTCCTTTAGGCGCCCACCTGGGTCACAGGAAGCACAAAGCCAATAATCTTAGCCTCATATTCTCGGCCTCTAATGTTGTCAGACTCCGATCCCATCAGGCCAAAAGTCTGAGCTCCATTCTGATAAACGCGCCCAGAGAGACTATTTGAGATGAAATGAAATGGTTATAGTTAACGCCTCACTCCAGAGACGGCCACCGCCAACATCTGTATTCACGTTCACGCCTCGCCTCGCCTCGCCTCGTCATGACAACGCAGAGAGGAGAATAGCGCACAACCACAGCGGGGCCGTGTCTGATTTAACACACATCTGTTACTGTGACATACACTCGTCGCATATCTGTGTTGACAGTGAAGATGCTAGTCATGCACACAGATAACACACACACACACACACAGATAACACACACACACACACATACCGACCCCCCCTTACGTTTCCACTTCCAGCTGCATGCCTAAATATTTGATTGGTAAAACGTTCAGTGTGTAAGTTGATATTAGCAGTTGAGAGATGTGTCAGCAACATTGTGTGTGTGTGTGTTTGTGTGTGTGTGTGTGTGTGTGTGTGTGTGAGGCCGAGTAAACAACCTAACTAATCTGCTGTGTGCTGACATGGTGACTGATGATCGGTGCGCCGGTCGCCTGCCTGAGCGAGCCCCATAATTGTCCATAATTGTTTCATTGTAGCGAGCACTAAAACAAAATCCCCAGGTCAGACGCACATGGCTGCTATGAAAGGAATGAAAGCCCATACGGAGGCTGATATTGGGAATTATAACAAAGAATAAAGCATAAAAGCACACAAAAGCATAGATTCCTACAGATAAGCCTGCTGATCACTTATTGATTCTTCTTCTACAACACATATTTTATTACTTAAAGGCAGACGGATGCTACAAGTAAAGAAAAAGCACAAAAACCCCAATGGTGTCTCTGTTTGGAGGAGCAGCAGCAGCTTCTTTCTATCCAGATATCTCCGTTTACTCCATCCTGGCCTTCCCTCTCGCCTGTCACTGCAGGCAGGTCTCATACTGTTTACTGTAAATATGTGCAAGCTGTCATATTGAAGCCGGCCTCCACTAAAAATAAGAAGATCGCTGCCACTCAGAATAATGTGGCTTAGAGCTGGAAACCTCTGCTGCAATGCTGCAATCCCAAAGTCTACTTCTATCATGAGACCAATAAGGCACCGCACACCGCTATATTCTGAATACTTTCCTCTGAAACGGCTTCTAATAGGGAGGAATCCATCCAGCATGGGAAATTATAATGAAAAATGTGTCATTATAAATCAAAATTCCATCATATCTTATTACAAACTGAACGATTCATTTGTATTCTATTTATTCTATGTCTTGTATTCCGACTGAGTAAGATGACCAAAGTATTTCACCAATATCTAAAAAAATAAATGTAGTATATTATATGTGGAATGGGATATAGTTGTTGTTCCTGTATATTATTGTGGATTTGTGTTTCACAGTGTGCTCGGTCTTGTTAAACATTTGTGAGGTATTTGTTTACTCCCTGTCCTACTTGCCATTCTCTCCCTATCACTCACAGTATAGGAGACGGTGTGTCGGACCTTTGCCAAGTATGGAAGCTCGGTTTTGTCTTATTATTTTGTACATTTCTGCATGAAATGTCCCAATAATACAAGGAGGCAGGTTTTAAAGTGCAGAGCCTAACCCCCCTTGGTTCATGTCTAAACACGCCTTTGTCTATCAGAGGTGACTACACAGGGTCACTCACACACACACACACCTGCCTTGGATCCGTTTGTGGCTCACTGCTTTCCTCAAATGTGATATCACCCTGTAGAGGTGAGGCAGCCACCCAGCAATCACCATCTCCACAAAAAAAAAAAGAGAATGGAATTCACTTTGTGGTTGGCGCAGGGATTGTGTTTGCAGAGTCGCACAGTATTTGCCACACGCAACACTGCTACAGTATGTCAAGAAAGAGGAATTTCATGAATGTATTAGGTGAGACTGAGTTAGCTGCAGCACACACACAACCTGCGCTGACGTTTCCTCACCAAAAAAAACAACACAAACACACAGTGGCGCAGTCGGAGCTCTGATTATGTGAAGTGGCTTTATTGGCCTCACAGGGATAATTAAAAATGAGCCCAGCAACTGGTTTTGCCGTTGCGATCCAGCATATTTATATGATGCGTCTCCACCCCTGCAAAACCAGAAGGATCAATAGTTACATTCATTACTGTTGTTTATTATTTTTTTCCATAGGCCTTTGTGTGAACAGTGAATTGTATCCGCTGGAGACGGGGGGGAAGACGGGGGAGGGCTGCTGCTAGATGACATGATAAAGGAGCTGAAAGTTAGGCAGGAAGTGACAGCATCTCTGCTCATGGTACCCAGCTCCCACTCTGTCACATCCACATCCTCTCCCCTTGTTACTACTGTACACACACACTGTGTCCATCAGGCCAAGTGTATTAAAATCAGACTCAATAACAGTATGGTTGTTGACGTCATGTTGATGCTATAGAATTGGGAGGAATGAGAGGATATGAGGTGTTCCCTGCTGGACTCACTCTCATATTTTCATGAACTATTTATAGTCATTTTTACCCTCGTCTCTACCCAACAATGGTCTCCATTAGGACAGTCAAGGTCAAGGAAGGTCTGCAGACCTTTAGCCATCCCGGCTTCCTGGGATCCCCATGTGAGTTGGACTAATGAGGCAGACAGCTGCTCCCTTCGTTGAAACGTCCCTGTGGTGAACTGTACCTGAGAGGCAGAGACAATGTCACCTTCATACTCAGGCACATCGTGTGCCGCTATGAGAGGACGCCTAAGCCCACTCGTGAAATGAAGAGACTACGTGTACAAACCTTGTGTACAACGACATGCTCTCAGGAAAATCTGCTCCTTCCTGTTGTCAAGTATGAACCAAACAAGTGTGACACACTTGTGTTGTTGTGTTGTGGTAAAGAGGTGAATCAGCTCAGACTCATCCAGCCTTCGCTCCGCTCCGTCTGCCACAAAGATTGTTGGTTGTTTTTGAAGGTTGGCATAGTTCAATAAAAGACACGCAGGATAGAAATGCCTCTGCGATGTAATTAGGGGACTTTGTTCAGACGACAAGTACAAATGTGAAATAAGAAGGTAAAATCCAGCAAGGCCGGGTGATTAGGCCTCATTTGGATGTCTCCTGCACACTGAGACGAGCCGCTGTTTCAGGGTAAGGCAGTGGCTCGGATCGAAGGCTCACAGTGTCTAGGATTATGTGTCAATTTACCACCCAGCTGCAGTTCTAGACTCCACGGCAGAACATGACTACCTCTAATTAGGCCATGCTACCAATTAGGGCCCTGCAATAAGGCGGTGAGGAAGACACTCTGGGAGAGTGAAACCCATCATTGTTATCTGTGTGGGAAACAGTGTTTCCAGCACAGACAGCTGTCCAAGGCTGGAGTCCACGTTGAACAGGCACCCATTAAGCCATATTTGGTTTACTCTGCTGTCAAGGCCTTCATACGGTCCTGGTACATGACGATAGAACATCAAGTCTGAAATGTGTCAAGTCTGAATCTCACATTAACATGATTCAACCGAGGGAAGTGTAAGAACCATTTTCAGAACGGCAATCATGTGACCGTGACCTCACTTCTGTCTCCTGATCCCACAGGTGGCCAAGGTCAGTTCCCCATAACTCAGAATGTGACGGCGGTGGAGGGGGGCTCAGCCAACATGACCTGTCGTGTGGATTATAATGATAACACTTCCCTCCAGTGGTCAAACCCTGCACAACAGACCCTGTTCTTTGGGGACAAGAAAGGTGAGTAATGCTGCTGTCTGGGTGTAATGGCTTTAATGATAAAATGATGAGATGATAGAGAGATGATAAAGATGTCTGGGCTAGATTGCATTAGGCACAGTGGCCTTCATTAATTTTTCAAGCTCAGAATGTACAAAAGTGTCCTCGCCCGCTGTGAGCATCCTGCTTGACTGAGTGGAGGCAAAAGACTACAGAGATTTTTACTTTCTCCCTTAATCTGGAATCGGACTGTTAATAGATGTATGCCTCCATTGATGTCCCAGGGTACAAGCCACACTGAATAAAAGTGTTTTTGAAATGAAGTTTTTGTAATCACGCAACACTGACAGCCTTGTTTACAACCCTGTGCAGTGCCTGTGGATTGTGAAATGATTGGGCCTAATTAGCATGGTAGCTGCCCTATATTTGTGTGGCTGTTTGCATGTCACTCTGCAAGGAAACAGACTGTTGCAACCTTGTGAAACAAGGCGTGAGCCACAAAGAATGATAATGTGCTCTCACACTCGCCAAATCCAATTTAAAAGTGGCAAAAGTCTGCGGTTGATAAATTGGAATTGCGGTGAAAATGAGTAGAACACTGGACGGCTCCTGTAATGGTCGGGGGGGGTTTCATCTTTTAATGTTTCTCCGCCGCATATTAACCGTTTTATTCTATGCGGTAGCTGCTAATACAATATCATTGGTTCAGTGATTGAAGATGAACTTTTATTTGAATAACAATTGACAGGAGAGAGAGAGAGAGAGAGAGAGAGAGAGAGAGAGAGAGAGAGAGAGAGAGAGAGAGAGAGAGAGAGAGAGAGTGAGAGAGAGAGGGGAAGAGGGAGAGAGACAGAGAGAGAGAGACAGAGACAAAGAGAGAGAGGCAGAGAGCGAGAGATAGAGAGACGAAAAAGGAGAGAGAGAGAGACAGAGAGAGACAAAGAGCGAGGGGAGAGAGTAAGTGAGAGAGAAAGACAGGGAGAGAGAGAGAGACAGAGAAGAGAAGGTGAAAGATGAATGAATGGAGAGAAAAAGAATTGGCGTCTTATTTGAAGAAATACTTTCTCCTCACAAGTGATTGGATTTAGTAATGAGGTCTAAGGTGTTTTATTAGATGAAATTACTTCCAAATATAATTAAAGCAAAGTTAACTGAATCTTAAACAGATACTGTTGTGCCGACGAGCCCAAAGGATTTAAACCGAAGCAAAAGGCGTCGAAGCAAATCCATTCTTTTGTTATTGTTAGTTTTCTGTATCCTCTGGTGGCCGACGCATGTTACATTTTAATATTTGACTTTTCACAGCTAATTTTGAGAATCAAAAAATTCAATCAGGCAAACCACAAAAAAACTCGATTGCACATTGTTTGTACTTCAAAGAGGCGGTGAATCATTTAAACGTTATCTCCAAGTCATTTGTTTGAGTGGGAATGAAGTGGGGTAAGTGTGTTTTCTCAGGCGTCTCATCTCCTGTGAATACCTAACATAAATGTGTAATCTGCATCTCCGTGTAAATGTGGAGTGGAGCTGCCGGAGCGTGACGTCTGCCAGCTCACTTGCCCTTTTTCCTGTTGCAGCTGTTTGAATCCCCCCCCCGTTCCTGGGCAAAAGCGAGCTGAAGTTTGCCCGGGCTAAGTGTAGGAACGCTTCCTCTCCATCTCCCCCTCCAAACAGCCGAGTGAAAAAGCTTTATTGGCACGACTAACACAATGCCCGCGAGGCCGTCGGGAGAAACGGGAGGCGTGGAACAACACGGCTCCGTGTGAGGAAGAGGGTGGGAAGCCTGGGAAGGAATCTCTGCTGTGCCAAATCACCAGTTAATTGCTTGGCAGAAGGCAGCAAACGTCCCTCTCCCCGTTTGTTGTGTCTTTCTCGCAGGAGCCAATGAAATATGTCAGAACCAACCCTATGCTTCCTTTCCATCCAACAACCCACTGCAGATTGGCCGAGCCCGAGGCAGGCACTAATGAACAGCTAGTCATAAACTGCTGTCACTGAGTAGATGAGATTAATGCCAGTATGTCGTATTTCCTTCTTCTCACAGTCTGCAGCCGCCGTGTGTTGGCACGGCGACTGTATCCTGAGAAAGCAATGCTATTTTACCTGCGACTCACTTCCTTCCCTTCGTGCTCGTTGTCTAAGTGCTCCATTTTCTCTGGCAAACATGCGAGTTCCCCCGCTCTCCCCTTACAATTTGAGTTTGTCATTGTGTGTGTATGTGTGTGTGTGTGTGTGTGTGTGTGTGTGTGTGTGTGTCTGTAATCCTAAGCAATTCAGTTTTTACAGCTCTTCATTCTGGATCCTCAAGACGGGTAATGATGATAAAGAGGCATCTGCTGTTCAGTCTTAAATTAGACAAAATGCTCTGTGAGGCTTCTTTAAGCAAATCTACTTTTGCTCCTTCCCTCAAGCTCATTATTAGAGATAAGGGCATCTGTCTGCATGTGTTTAGAGTTTGATATAAAATAGTGAGGGAGGAGAAGAGTATTAAAATGACCTTTTTAAATCCTTTGAGCAGCGATGGTGAAGTAAAAAGGAAACATCTGTCCAGACACTGAAGATCCTTATTATATCAATTGGATTTGACAGCTGCTGGGGAAAGTAAGACAAAATCTGATCTTTGCCCCGAATATAATTTGTTCCATTTTAATTCAGGTCTCACAAATGAGAATATGAAAAGAGTAGCAATAACAGGCGAGGAGGAGGAGGAGGAGGAGGAGGAGGAGAGGGATTGCTGTGCCATTCCTGAATTTCAAAGACGCTGAATACCTTAACTCCAGTCCGGTGTCTCTAACAGCAGCGCTTTGAGCAGGGAAGGTAATTATGTGTGAAAGTGATCAGAAACATACAGAATGTGTGCGAGTAAAGGTAAGACTGTTCTAATTAAAGGTTGCATAATTGGACAGCTTTAACAGAAGACCGGAGCGAGCGTGAACATGGAGTGTCCTCAGCCTGCAGCTCCTGGGTTCAGCTGTGCCGGACACGTGGAGGACATGTGAAGTGAAGTGTGGAGTCTGGGATGTTCTGCCGGTGTCTTTAGTAGGAAACAGGAGCACCCAGAGGAGACAGAAAAATGGACTTGGAAGCTTCCAAAATTGCCAGTAGGTGTGAATGAGTTTGTCAGAGTCTATGGATCAATCCCAGTTTGGCCCCGGCTCCCCCGTTTGGCCCCGGTCTCCCTTCATTTGCACCTCTATGTGGAGGTTTCACCATATTAAGGTCAGGCAGTCCCAAAGCGCTGAGGGACGAGTGCGAGAGTGAACATCAGAGACGTTTACAGAATGTTTACAGTTTGATCATTTGCCAAGCGTTACGGGAAAAATACTCTAAGTTCCTCAAATGTGCTTTGCTTGTAGCCATTAGCTCCATCAGGCACATTTCAGATAAAAGCAGAAATCAATTGAAATAGGGCAGATGCATATTTATGTGGAGACGTTACGCAATAGTGGAGCAACAGCCAGTAAACAAACACTCCAGCTAACAAAGAGATGTTTGTTAAGAACATACACGCGTGTGATCCTCAGTCTTTAAGCGTTTAATGACACAGTTAAGTCTCATTCTTAACATTGGCGCTTTCTAGCCATCCTCACAAGTCCATTACCTCCCGTCGCTATTGTAGCATTGCTGCTAATGTGCTCTTAGCGCTAATCTTCTGCCGGCACCATCAAAGTAATTCCCCTCAGTGTGAAATCAGCAGTTGTCCCGTTAAAAACATTTTGGATAATTCATTACCGTGTTCGCAAAATTAGCTTTGTGAAGGAGCTTTAATTATGGTGGCACTTATTTAGCGTGATGTTGAGAAGTTAGCATGAATTTTTATCTGTTACCTTCTAAAGTATCTCAGCAGAATGATGATGACACACACTTGTAAAGGAGAGTGTCGTCTGCTAACAGAATAAGGGGAGAAAATATCCCAAACCGGTCTCAGTGATTTAAAGTGACAGATACTGAATATTCCCTATCAATGCTTTTACTTTGGTGTCCTTTTCCTTTTAGCAGTGAAAGTTGACTTCCAGGTCTCCACTGCTTCTTTCATCGCTGCCTATTAGTTACATCAAGTCATGAGCAGTTTTGTCTGCAGATCGACACAATCCTGGCAGCGCATCCTGGAAGCTGTGACCTACAATTCATCTACACAGCAATGTCAAAGCTTATCATGGAGGGGAGGAGAAGGGATGAGGCTGCAGCGAAGGAAACAGTGTGTAGGTGACAGCTCAATAGCCTAATGTATCATTGGTGAGCGTGTAAATGATAAGAAAGAGTTTTTTTCCTCCTCTCCTCTTCCGTAAGCTGCTCAGTCAAACCGCCCGGCGCTCCAAGACAGTTTTAACCTTGCTAGAATCCCAAAGCTGATCCATATGGGTTGGACTGCCTCAGCACATTTGTCTAAAGCTGAACACATCCCTCCTCTTATATCAAGCCAGCTGGCTCCTTGGCACATTCCCCCCCTTCATCCATTATGTATATCCCATTCTTGGTTGATCATCGCCACCTCGGAGCCTTCAACCTACACTGTGGCGGGGATCAGACAGTCCGGCATGCAGATTCCCTCCGTCGCTACCGGCACCGGACCACGAGACAACAGAGATAGATTACTTTAATAGCCGGGCCAAGACATCATTCATGCATTAGGCCAATTAGCGGAGACTGCAAAGGCGAGCGGCGCGGCGGCACGGCGGCGGTGGCGGCGGGCTGCCACTGTGAAGAAATTGATTTTGGCCTTATGTCTTTGGTGGAATTATCCTTTTATATGTTGCGGAGGTATGAATTATTATTATTACCGAGCAGGACAAATGAGAACAGAGCCGTCCTTTGCTGTCTTCATTATGATTTACTTCACTTTTTTTGGCGTCTGCAGGAAAGGGATAAAACCCTCAGAAGTGATGCTGTGGCGAATCGTAATGACATTCCTGGAGGGAAGCAAGAGCCTTTTGTGAGATACGGCGCATGTGAATAATGCAATTAATGGGAAGCTACTGCAGGTTGCATGTCAGAGTCGGCTAACAAATTGCTCTTTTGATCGAGGCTGATCAAACACCGCATGAACTCATACTGCCGATTAAGCCAGATGTACTGTAAACGCACGCCGTGGCAAATTCCACATCATTTCCCCCTCATCTCAGCACCATCTCCCAACACTTTATGGTTCATCATTCACGACATTTAATTGGAGCATTCAGCTTGGATCATAAAGGTCACAAAGCAAAATTGATCTTAATTGGCTTGTAGTAATCAAAATGCTGTTATGTGCTAGATGAATGCTCTAATGTGAGCATTAAAACATTCATTAACTTGAGAGAATGGAGCATAATTACCAAGGATGCAATTACTGCCGGAAGCCTCCAATGAAAGCGCGTTTAACCCGCCGTCGCAGTAAACACACGTTTGACGGCGTGTGTGTGGCGTCAGAGTGTAGTGGACGCTCACCTTTGTCATCTACTGTATCTACAAGTCCCTCTCTGCCTTGACGTTGACTTTAACCACCAGATTCAGCTTTAATGAAAGCGTGAGATAAGCAAACGACGGCAGGGAATTGATTTTATAAGGAGACGTACAGGTGACATCTTTGTCATCAGACACGTTGGGGAGCTCGCCGAAACAAAGAGTTTCTGTTAACGGCGAGATGAATATGTTGTGGAGTGCAGACTGTCATTACGGCTCCATTCACCCCTTTCTTCTTGATCAGTCACAGCTTCTCATGTGTTCTGCCCTTAAGTAAAGAAAAGCGCTTCCCTCTGAAAGAGACACTTATCTCGTCAGCTTCTTTGTAAAAAAAAAAGTAAAGCCGGTTTGTTCTGACAAGTGTTGTGTTTACTTTTGTGCCGCGGCGGAACAAGTATTCAAATCATACACTTAAGTTAGAGGACAGCACTCCCTCGCAAAGCAAACACCCGGCCGTCCAAATGGATTGTGTTACATAAAACTCATCAAGACTTTAAAGTCAGACGCCGATTGCTTAAAAGTAAAGATGGAGCCATCAGTTAATGTTTCACTCTACTGTGGAATTGTGACTTTGAAGAGAACTTCTGTGTTATTTTCTGTCATTTCTATCATGAAATTAATAATTGAAGTTTTTAATGACACCGCTGGCCAATCAGAAGAGAGCGAGCACGTCAGTTATCACCAGATACAAGCGTAAGAAGCGTTCCATGGTCACAGGTGCAGCTAATGTCTTCCTTCAGACGCTAATGGCTCTGAAAGTGTACTGGGTTACCTTCAGCGCTGTGCAGATCCCATTATAGCTCTGTATACTCCACCATTATCATTAATATAAGGTGGCGCTCTGGTATGAACTCCTCTCAGCACTCTGCTATACGGCGCTCTCCCGTGCCGGTGAATACATATTTGCACTTGAGGAATAATAAAGGCAGATCTGTATTTAAATTCCTTTTAGATGTTTACCTTGAGACACTCTCATTATCATCATCATGAGTTCTGCTGCATCTTTACCTCGCCTCAGACAGTTAGGAGGGGATCTTTGGAGGGGAGGCAGCAGAATGACATCACCACTCTGGCCGTGTTTCACTCGTCTTAATAAAAAAAGAAAATCAATTGGTCTGGAGCAAAACGACTCAAAAGGCAGAGAAAGTTCTGGCGCTGCCGGATGAAGCTCGTGTCAGCGTGTTGGAAACGGACACACTCAAATATATTCAGCCTCATTATTCACCACTCGAAGAGGGAATGTAACCTAGCCGCTGTAAGAATTCCTTCTTCTTTCCATTCCTCCCTCACGCGCTGGAAATTAGTCCAATTTGAGAAGCATCTGCTCCATGGGATCTCTGAGAGTGCAGGCAGGAACAATGGCCCTCTGGAACAAGGCCCTTTCCTTCTCTTAATTGCAGGCGCATGTGTGGTGGGAAAGAGCCCCCTGCCTGCTCCGCTAGCCCTGGCACGCATCCAGAATAGCCCACACAGTCACTGAGCGAGCCGCACACAGCCAGCAGCACACACACGCTCTAATTGCAAAGAGTGGAGCCCCCTGGCTGGGGAAAATGTGTGTGTGGGGCGGGAGGGGGGCTGCGCTAGGGCCCTGTGTTCTTGCTGAAGGACAGATTCTGCCTTCACATTCCAGCACTGGCTCAAAGTGTTTACAGGCCCGGCAAAAGTGGCCCAGTCGGGCTGTGAGCATTGCAGATGTAAAGCATTCTGGCTGAACGGCAGCGCTGCCGGCTGGCGTCCAAGACTAATGGTTAGATGCAAAATGTCCTTTTCTACCCGGACTGTGGGCAGATACTTCATGGTTTTTGA
The DNA here is from genome assembly GCF_046128005.1 of Genypterus blacodes. Classification (NCBI taxonomy): domain Eukaryota; kingdom Metazoa; phylum Chordata; class Actinopteri; order Ophidiiformes; family Ophidiidae; genus Genypterus; species Genypterus blacodes. The sequence continues at coordinate 811,276 of NW_027466845.1, read as the reverse complement.
TTGGAAACATCAGTGAACATCTGCCTGCTGCTCAGTGGAGTGCAGGAGTGAATGTGCTGTGATGAGTGCACTTCCACTTCCTCTGCTTCTGGTTTTATCTGCGGACAGAGCTAATGTAGCCGCCAGCCAGCCAGACTGGCAGCTCCTCTCCTGCACAGAGTAGAATACCACATCATCATCATCAGAGCCGCTACATTTACTCAGGCTCCGTCCTCAAGTACAAATCTGAGCTACTTTCATTTGGTGCAGCTTTCTACTCTGCCATATTTGTCTGATGGCTGTTCTACAAGATACTTTGCAGATTAAACAGCACTCGGCTGTCATCAGGCATAAAAAAAAACAGGTTTGAGCTGCGGGGCTCAGTGTATTTTAGACATTATCCCAAGAGCTCTGTGAAGGAGAAGCGGTTGAAGAGTTTACTGCAGCTGCAATCCTTTAACTCAAACCTTGAATATACTACAAAGTGGGCAGAACACTTTTCTAAGGTGAAAGCTTTGTATTTCCATTTTTGGATGAGGTGTTAAAGCAGCAATAACAAACACAACGTTACAGCGTGTTCACACTGTTCCACCTCTGACGGAGCTGAAGCCTTTGATGCCGGACACTCAGATCACACTCGGCTGTTCTGACCCAGATTGCTAAGTTTGGATCTAACATTGTTCTCTGAGGCGACCTGAGAGAGAAGAGTGATCCTCTGCTGACATGGTTGGTCGTGCAAATGAGTGTCTGGGAAGGCAAAGCAAACATTACTTTGCATCACTGGGCGGGGGGTTCAGGCCGGGGTGTCAGTTTCACTGATTTGAGACAGCCTTGGTAAGGCCTCCATCACCGGAGATGTACTGCACATTAAGCTGCCATGCTGCAAGGCTGTAGCACACACAAGGTCAGGGTGCAGATTTATGCTTCCTTCTAAGCAGAATGAACAGCACAGGAGCTATCTGGGGTTTGGGGGAAATGAACCTTTTCATCACATTGATTTCCTAAAGCACCTGGAAAAACGCTTTGTCAGCCGCTGGCATTTGGGTCTGATTGTGACAGATCTTCCCACAATCCGGGGCCCCGAAGCCTGGATTGGATCCTAGCAGAGCGCCTTCCCGGCCATATGCTCTTTGAGTAATAGATAACACTTGTCTTTGGGTTATTCAAACCTCCGTACATCTCATTCTATCAATATGTCATTGACCCACATGCTGTGTTGTGCCAGCAGCTGTCGAGCAAAAACGCAGCTTCCAAGTCCATCCTTTGTTTCTAAGTCATTTCTCAGCCACGATGGGAATTCAAACTGTTGGCTTTAGTATTTCAGGAGCTGACACAGATATGATTTAGCTCTGCTCTGTTACAGATCCTACACAGCATTGTTCACCAGATACAGACAGAGAAATGTACCGGGTGTAGATTTCACTTGAAATTATTGAGGGCTTTGCTTTCTACAGCCTTTGTTTGGGATTTAACCCAAAGTGTCAGATTCTTCTCCTCAACTGATCGTTCTTAGGATAGAGTCAGAACATTTACCAGCTTCTCTGAGGTGCTTAGACTCCAGTTATAGGGGGGATAAGAAGTACAAAAGCCACGCTCAACCCCCCCATTCTCTCGCTCTTTCCTCTGTGCACTGGAGAGATAGAGGAGCCTGAGCAAAGGGAAGTATGTCATCTCGTCTGAAGCTTTGATCCTCCCCGCCTCTACTCCATATCGTTTGTGTTCCCATATGGTGTTTGCTTAGACCCCATCACCTCTCCAATGCATCCATCCACCAAAAGGTTTCGCTGTGTTGTGCCAGCGCCTCTGGGCCTCTCAAAGCTCTGGCGGCGAGGACGCTTAACTACAAAGAACATCAGGCAGCTTTGTTTCAGCACGGCGTTTGCTACAGTAAGACGATCAGATGTGTGTATTAAGTCCCGCAGCGCCTAATAAAGCGCCTCTCTCTGATGCCACAGCTTGTTTTTAAATTCTAATTCTGGCATGAAAGATTGTTTTTATTATTTAGGCTACTCTTTACTCTTAAATAACAAAGGGTCTCTATTAAGAAACTTCTCGGGGACATGGATATCTCTCCAGCCAATCAATCTGAGCGTGTGTGTGATTATAAGATAATGATGGGGGAATGATACGCTGTAATTGAAGCAGAAGAGCAGCATTGTTGATAATGACCTACGTCTGTGTAAATCTAATAACCACTGCAGCCAATCCAATCCCAGTCTGTATTACATGTCAGCGCCGCCGCCGTGTTTATCGCTGGAATCAGACGTGAATGGAGCCGGTGATGAATGATCTTCATAGAGGCGGCCTCTTTTATCTGATAGGGCGCCACTTTACACGTTGTTTAAATCCTAATCAAGACCTACTCCTGCTGCATTTCGCCACGTTTGTCCCCGTGTCGCTCAAATCGGATAGAAGTTCAAATGACTTTGTCGGCAGGAGCGTCGGGGGAGAGCGAGCCGGCCGAGCCTAAAGGGAGCGCGGATTAAGAAACTTTAATTTATTCAATGAAGGGCATTTTGTCTGGCCGCCCTCTGGTTGGTCATTTGTTGCAGCAGGTGATTCTGGGTTTAAAAATGCATGAGGTGACACGTCTGAGGTGACCTTTCCCCGGCTTAGCAGCGTGACTCCTCCGCCTTTGTGGGGCTGGATCACATCTGAAAACACCAAAGAGAGAGTGTTCAAGGGATTCACGCACATTTTACCTTTCACTGAATTTGTCCTTCATACGTCAAAGTGCAAAGCTGCTTTCTAAGGAAAATAATAATGAAGAGGTCGACATTGTTTCTGCTGTTTTTGTCTGTAGAGGAACACGGCGTGCTTTAACTGACGTCAAAGAGTTTATGGCTAATTAGAGTTTGGACACACACACAAATGAGAAATGGAAGTGGAGATGCCTCATTTTTTGTTTATTAATTGACTTTTCTGGTGCAGTTTTTCCTTACAGAATCTTCTCCAAAGTGTTGTCCATACGTCTCCAGTACATGTTGTTGTCTCTGATAGTAACTGTTCTGTACAATTTGTACTTTTACAAGCACATATTATTACTGTATGATCTTTCTCTCAGCGTTCTCTCCTGTCTGCCAGCGCCTGTTTCTCCACCTTCTACTTATTCCCCTGCATGCGCGGCTGAATGTTTCTGTTTCTACGTCCTGTCGGCTCACAGTGTTGTTCCTCACTGTGTCGACGGTAGAAGCTGCTGCTGAAAGTCTTGGAGTGTAAATCAATATCAATGCAATGTAAGTGACTGGCTAAATAAATATTATAATCTAGAAGTATAAACGTATTCTGCTGTTCCGCTCGGCTGCTTCCAGCCGATGCCCTCAGAATGCTCACTGGCTGTGAATAAGACTCTCGGCCCAGAATGCAAATCTGAAACAAATGCAACTATTTTGAGCTGTTGACTGCAGAATGTGTTAGCGGCGCCAGACACCGGTGTGAACTAACAGGAAGCACGGGTCCACATGTGGGATCAGCGGTAAGCACTGATGCCTTACAGCAGGTTTGATGCCATCAGCCGTCGTCTGCTTGACTTCCACCCGCAGGCTCCATGTGTGTGGCCCTGCATATGTAGGTGGATACAGGGAATGAATGGATGGACAGTCAGCCGCTCTATGTTCTTGTAAATGTCATCTGCTTTTGTCATCGGCTGATATGAACCCTGTGGGCAGAGGCGGTCCGTGTGTGGGCGGCGGCTCTGCCAGGTGGGAGGAAGGACTGAGACCTTTTGCCACACTGTTTAGGACTGATGAAGCCTTTCGCAGGAACACTGAATCTTCTTCAAGCTCTGTTTCCCCGTCCTCTGGCAGCACTTAAACCCGGTGGCCTGTGTTGTTGTCGTCACCTGCTGAGGATGCAGCTCGGTGCTCTCTGTGATACTTTCTGTCCTCTTTCCCTCCCTAAGCCCTGAGGGACAACAGAATCGAACTGATCCGAGCCTCGTGGCAGGAGCTCACCATCAGGATCGGTGACGTCAGCCTGTCAGACGAGGGCCAGTACACCTGCTCACTCTTCACCATGCCTGTCAAGACCACCAAGGCCTTCCTCACCGTTCTGGGTGAGTACACACCCCCCCCCCACACACACACACACACACACACACCCCCCCCCCCCCCCCCACACACACACACACACACACACACCCTCCCCTCCCCCCTCCTCCGGCCCCGTCTGTGAAAACGTTCCCATCGCGTTTTCAGCCTCTAAGAATCCCGTCACATTTTGTTGTTCTGTTATCTGTCTTCACAAGGGATTCGTCACAATGGAGGAAAACAAAATGTGTGTCTTACATTTTGCCCGGGCATGCAGGAAGAAAGGATGACAGGCAGCCTTGTTGCTTTACGTTATGTCTCTGCACAAAGCGCCCAACCAATTTTCATATGAATGGAGTTTATTTATATGAAAGGAAGAGAGAGGGGGGAGCGACACTAACAGACTTAGTTTGAATCTAACTAAGCGAAGAATAACAGCTGTATATTACGTCGCACAACGGCGCAGAGTTGTGGCTTTGTAATTCGTTGTACACTGTGTAGTTTCCCTGCGCTCGCTGTGTTTCTGTTTAGTCTAATTTATTGATGCCGGTGCCACAGTGATGGAGAGGTGAGGAAGCTCGATAGCGGCTCCTCTCTCTCTCTCTCTCTCTCTCCGTCTCTCTCTCTCCCCTCATTTGCTCGCCCTGGCTCACATTGGACTGGAGAGCAGCTGTCCAGTCGTGGCAGGTTGAATCATGCATCACTCAATCATTTTAACGCCGTTTTAAAGTGTCTGAGTGGGTTCGATCCAGCGTATCTCAGTCGAAATATGAAATTGTGAAGTGTTTGTGCCAACATGAAATGTCGGACAGGGCAAAGAGACAAAACTCAAGCACCTGCATTCATTATCTTCTTTCAACATTTGACTTCATCGCAACAAATCATCGCACGGTAGCGCAACTCGGAGCGGTGGGTTCAGTCCTCTCAGTAGTTCAGACACGGAATAGTTCAAAGAGCAGTTTAAGAACGCAAACACACAGCTACAGAAGAAGCTCGATATGTTTACGCACCGATACTCTCGCCCTGATGTCACACACACTCATGGTGAGTCATCAAACAAACACACACCAGATACAGTGTTGTGCTATTTCAGTTTATCTGTATTGTTTATATTGAGTGTGTATTATGGTGTGTGTAGATCACATCTGTGCATGTATGGACTGAAGCCTGCTGTCACTCCCAGGCTGAGAGGTTCTGACTGCAGAAACTCATCAACCAGAGACTAAATCTGAGTTCTAAATGTTCCATGATACTAATAAAGCTTTGTTCACATTGGTAATGGGAAGATTTTGTAAAATTAGGATCATCCCAGTAACAAATACCATAATTAAGAAGATATTTATAACTAATCAGGTCAGAACATCTAAACTGGGTGAAACAGACACAGGTTCTATTCTCTTTATGACTTCAGAACATGTCTAACGAAGGTGTGAGACTCCTGATTCAGATTCTGCACATGTATCAGCTGTGTTGTGTTCTACATTTATCCCAGGAGTACCAGTGAGACCCGAGATCACCGGATTCACTAAGCCGGCCATGGAGGGCGACGTCATCACCCTGACCTGCACCACGTCAGGCAGCAAACCCGCTGCCGTCCTGCGCTGGTTCCGGAACGACAAAGAGGTCCAAGGTGGGTTTGTGGAGTGGACTCCTCATGGTGACTCCACTTGTAGCCTCTTAGCGTCATCATTACTGCCAAGTGGGTTCTGAGCGCCGTGCTCCTTTGTACTCTGTGTGTGTGGGTATCACACCCCCGCCCCGCCCTCCCTCCATCATGGGTTCACTGCCAATACTTCTATCTCTCTATGGCAACTGCACAATCCTTACTTACTGGACTTGGGAGTTGCTGTATCTCACTATCTGACACAAAAGCAAAGACCCAAGTTTCGGATCAATGAGCAAACTGCAAGAGACAACTTAAGTGCCGCTGATGTCCTTGGTTGATCACAAGTACAAGAACAATAAACCGACCACAACTTCCCCACACGAACAAACATCACATCAATAAATCTGTAGTAGTCTTCGAGGGGATGCGTTTCTTTACCCATCAGCCCCCGTCCGCCTCCACGCTCGATGTCGTGTGGTCGACCAATAAAAAGCCACGCAGGTGTTTTTCTGCTGAAACAGCCGCCTGAGACGACAGACGAGCCCCATTAAACAATCAAATATGAGGACACAAGCCTGCGCGGTCAGGAAGACCCCCATAAGCCCCTGCATCCAGGCAGAACAGTACTGACAGAGACGCTGCATTAGGAAGCAGATGGTGAGATATTAAGGCTGCTGATCTCACTAAACCGGAAGTTCTAGCTCACATCCCTACAGTTTATGCAGTTTGCCTTACAAGCATTTGCTTTTTATACCTTTTTTTCCCCCAAAGTGTGTGAAGCTCAGCACATTGTGTTTTTATAGCCTTTCTCACCTAATTATTTCTCCCTCCAAAAAACAACATCACAGAACAGAAGAAGTATTTCTCCTCAATTTGATGGCGGAGCTAAGCTGTGCCGAGCTCTTTAATGTTCTCCAGCCTGCTGTGGAGTCTGGGTGTGACAGTTGCTCTTTATTGAAGATTTGCACCACAGAGCTTCTTTTTTCGCGGCGGTTCCGTCTGTGTCTGCCCGACGTGGCGCCGTGATTGATGGCTGAGCGGCTGGGATATGAAGTTTTCTTGTTGGAATGACATGCACGTAGGGAGCTGTGAAAGGCCAGCGGTAATCTGGCACACAGCATCACCAGCAGGCAGCCTGTCCATCTGAAGAGCCACTGGAATGATCGCTTTCTCGCTGGATGTCACCGGAATATATGTGAGAGGAGAAGATAGGCCTCAAGCTACTTTGAAGTCTGGAGTCGCCTACGCATTAGACTCATTTCTGTCTCCTGCTCAATAACAATGACCAACAACTTTGACCGATAACTTTGGCTTTAGCTCCGATTTGGCTCTGCTACCAAACTTGTGAATGTATCTCAGTGTATCAAACACACTCGGTCTCACAATAGGAACCTTGTTTCATGAATCTACTGAGGATGGATTTCCCTCTTGATAGACATGTGCTTCACTAATGTATCATCTTGGGCATTGCTGAGATGTTTCAACGTCATCTGTGACCAATCAAGACTTGTAATGTAAGAGAGAATGCACTTTAATGGAATAGAAACATTATTATATTACACTTAAAGCAGATGTTCTCCCTCCTGCTCACCAACGATGCTGCATATACGTTTAATCTCTCCTCCTAAATCTGCTGTGTGTAGATGATCTGAACCTAACAAGCACCAACTCTCCATCGGTGTCCAAATAGTTGGAAATTTCATGTTTTGGGGGGGGGGAACAAATATTTAACCCCTTACCTCCTGCCTAAATCAGGGGGATTTACAAAGCTGCTCAGAGGATACTTAAGAAACGTATAAATATATAATGATATACAGTCCTGGTTCAATGTAAAGTCAAAGAGAGATAAAGAAGTAGAGACTGGAGGGATCAACCTGAAACCTTCATTTCCATGTCAAAGTGTCAAAGAGGAGAGATGCCAATCAGCGCTGAGGATCTAAATCTCTAGTAGATGCGGCGTTAAAGTCTTCTTTAGTGCGGCTGTGCTGTTACCAATGAGTCGTCTCTGGCAAATCATCGCCTCCAGTGTCGGCTGTCATTCAAATCTCTCCCACCGGGCCGCCGCGACGCAAACCTGCGTCACATCAGCAGGTGTGATGGCAGAAACATGACACATTGACTTCATGCTCTGATGATTTGTTTTTCAACAATTCATATTAGAAGTACACAGCATTTACAAAGCTACGACTGCGACTGTCACCTGATGTCAAATAGTGTGTTTGCTAAATTACATGTGTCACAAAATGGCAGCCAGGCATCGCTTCATTCCACCCACTGTCACTTTGTTTGTGTGCATTAAGTGGCCACAAACACACAAGGGCTCAGTCAATATGCAGAATTAGACAAGACATGTAGACTACAGAATACATTTTGTTCTTATTATCATCACTTTGGAGTTAGATGAAGTGTTAATAAGGCAATAAAGAGTCAGTGCTGCTCCAAGCTGCCTTCAAAGTCAAATCACTCAAGTGTTTTTCCCTTTAATCATCTGAAATCACTCAATTGATTATAGGCTGTTACATTTTTTTAATCATCAATCATAACATGTTGGAATAAACAGGAAACAGCTGCCACACAGAGCGATTCTGATCTTTAATCTTTTAAAGCACGTTCAGTCAAAGTGCTTGTCTTCTGTAATTGGTTTGTTTTGTGTACTAACAGTAAACGGTTAAAGGTTTAATATCTTAACAGGTCAGTCAGAGAGTCTAAACTCCAGAGAGGCAGATTGACCCTCTGAACACAGTGAGGTCATGGTCTCACACAGGAACTCAGCCTCCGCTCCACCAACAAAGCTGTAATTAGCAGCTTCCTCCTGTTTTCTGCATCTTCACACTACCAAACAACAATCACATGTAGATATATAAATAAGCTGTTCAGGATGTGAAATTAGGCTTAAACGAGTGTAAAATCTGGCAAAACGGCTCGTGTTCACACTAAAAGAGCAGTTGACATTAATTGAGAGATCAGGCCAAATCCTGAAACACAAAAACACCAGGGTTGTTTCTGTAAACATTTCCAGCCCTAATTACACATCAGCCAACTAATAATGGCTCAGCAGGCGATAGATGAACGCCTTCTATTGGACATCAAAAGGGGAAATATAAAAAATAAGTGGAGATGCATGTTTGATGCCCTCATGCATCAGAAACATGCTGCTAAATCAATAACACTGATTCCTCTGAGGCTGGAGACAACAACGCACACGTCACCAAAACACATACAACCCCAGATCATCTATTATATTACCTATATTTCATATTTCCACATGTATCTGATGGGAGCGGTAAAAGCCCATCACTGAGACTCTTCTAGCCGCAGCCTCACCAAGGTGAAGATTAGAGGAGTTCCCCCCCTCTGCTTCCTGAATGTGGATTTGCTTTGCTCCTTAGGATCCCGGTTCAAAGCCGCTGCACCTGTGCACATTCACCATCTTACGAAAGCTGCCTCGGCAGGTTTTCTGGCGATGCTAGCAGCCGACTTGAAAGAGAGTGACAGCCTCACTGTGGCAGTATTGATGCTGGGGGCGACTTGGCGAATGAGAGGAAAAGCTAGAGAGATTTGTGTTTGATGCCACAGAGGCATTTCCTTTCACTCCTCTGTACTTCTGGGTAAAGTACAAGGTCTTTTACGCTCATGTTTCCTGTTTGCTCCAAATGAAGTGAGATGTGATATTCCCCCAAAAGAATTCATTTGTGATGTATTTATTGATAAGAGTCGGCTGGTTTGAAAGCTAATGTGGTTTGGTGTGAAAATCTTCTCTCATCACAGTATCAGTAACGATCCGGAGCAAAGAGACGGCAGATTAAAAGAGAGTCTGCAACCATTTAACCAAAGCACATCTATAAAAGAGATGGAGGAGGAGAGTTACTCCACAGTGCTCCAGCCTCCGATAGCAGGCAGGAACACTTATGTTCCTCAGCTCATAAGGGGTTAAAAGCTGTGTATCTGACTATTATAGCTTCCCAAAACTGATTTCCTATTTCACTGAGAGCAAGAACACTTCGAATGAACTGTGAGTGTGTGTTTGTATGGACAGGAACTCCAGGGAAGGATGGAGTGGAGGAGTTTGTCAGGTTTGCTTTGGTTTGTTCTGCAGCTTCCAGAGTAAAGCTGCATGTTTTCGTTGCCGTATTTAACCTGCCGTCCACACTAAGCCACAATTATTCACACCTGAGAACTGGGCCTTCCTAACACGCTCTTTATTCTGCATACATCTCAGGCAGGACAGGAAGAAAAGAACCTTCTCAGAGATGATCATTGAAAACATTCCCTTGATTCACTTGAGCTCCGGCTGCCTGGCTGAGACAAACAGAAGCATCCTGCCTCCTCCTCCTCTTCCTCCTCCTCCTCCGACGCCTTCTGTCTCTGCTTATTTTGGATCCTAATACAGCCGATCTTACAGTACAGGTGTCTGTGTTTATCTTTATGCTGCGTTAGAGGAATTTCAAGCATAAGAATGATGCAATATGTGCAGAGGAATTACTCTACACTTTGGTTTAAGCTGCAACCAAATCCCTTTTTATGGAGAAGGAGATATTTTCCTACAGCATTTTAAGATTAAGGCCAGGACTCCATTTGAACAATACACACGTCTATGCACGCAGTGGCTCACACACTTGCTTATGTACTTAATGTCAATCTAGAGGTTTTAAACACAATATCCTCCTGGTGGTGATGAGGGCCCAGAGCCGACACAGCAGCCAGCACACGATCCAGGCCCAGGATGATCTGGGTCTGAGTGTGGACACGGTGTAGGGCAGAGCAAACACAGCAGGAGTGAGTCTGGAGCGATAGAACTCCACTCCACACACTCTGCCAGTGTGAGTGTGGGCTGGTTTGTGTTGACGGGATTGTTTGAGAGATGGTCCTCCAGGAGGAAACACACCCAACCAACCGAGGCAGAGCTCGTACTGCACTTCCCTCAGTGTTCACTCTACTTTGACTCGACTTTCAAAGGCCACGAGTTCTCTCCCTCAAAGGAGACGTGGAGAGGAAAAAACAACAACATCGCTTCTGTCAATGTCAGAAAAGTAGTATCTTGAAATAAAATGTCATGTTTCTCCGCTTTTTACTTAATATACAAGCCAGTCGCTCTCATCCACGCTTCCCTTCCAGAATCATTCAGAAAAGTCTAAACTGCACCATAATAACAAGGGATCATTCTCTTTCAATGCTGCGGATTCTCTCTCTCTATCTCTCTCTCTCTCTCTCTCTCTCTCTCTCTCTCTGCAGGCACTAAGGAGGTGAATGCCACAGGAAAATCCTTCACAGTGAGGAGCAGCCTCCAGTTCCAGGTGGACAGACGGGACGACGGCGTGGCCTACACCTGCAGCGTGGAACACGTCTCACTCTCCAACCCCTACATGACAACCGAGGTGCTGGAGGTCCACTGTGAGTACAGTCATACACACCACAAAGCTGGATTAGACCTGAGATTAGCATTGAGAAGAAATACGAGGATTGAGATTACATTTATGTCTGCAGGTTTAGCTTTGCATTTGCTCAGGATTAGTGCAGGATTAGGTTTCAGGTAAGGGATTAGTGGGAAGGCAGAACAGGGATCCAAGAGCTGCCTGCTGGGTAAGAGAGCTAACTACTGCACTACTCTGTCAGTGTTGGAGGTGAAGCCGTAAACACAGAGATCTGTCATGGCACTGGATTGTTTGTCTCTTCTTTTCAGACGCTCCCCATCTGAAGATCACACATTCACTGATTATTCCACAGGAAGGGCAATACTTCAAATTGGAGTGTGTTTCAAATGGCAACCCGATGTAAGTGTCATAGGAAGAAACTAGACTTCACATTCAGAAATGACGCCATGAGGGAGTGTGAGGGAGAGGATACCTTTCTACATACGGTCTGTGTTTTCTTTGTCAGACCTGAACCGGTGCTGTGGTCTAAAGATGGAGGAGAGCTGCCAGACATTGAGCGTATGATCGTGGAGGGCAGGGAACTAACCATCACCACACTAAACAAAACAGACAATGGCACATACCGCTGCGAGGCCAGCAACCACCTCGGGACCAGCAGTGCAGAGTACATACTGTTTGTATATGGTGGGTACCTCAGTAGTACGGAGGATGGCTTCTGATGCTGTTTCATGTTCAACCTCCGCAGCAAAAATGGTGTTCAAGCCGAGCAATGAATGAGCCCTAAAGCTAAATAATGGTCCTTCAAAGATCAGCGTCATCAGAAGTGACTGCTGAAGACAGTCGGAGTGTGTTCAAGGAAAATGTTTGGGGAAAATCAGAAGTCTAAAGTCCACAGTGGAAACTCTTCTCCTATTTTGTTTTATTTATTTTCTTGAGCAAACTTTGGGGCATAATTAGCAGTTTGTTTGTGTTTTCTCTCAATTTTTCTCTCCACTTCTTCTTTTACCAGAAGCGCAGTCTGAGCTCTCTCTGCCTCTTGAGGACCTCGTGTTTTTCTAAAAAAATATGTTGAACAGTGTCCCCTGGCAGCAGCAGGGAGCACCGGGTTGGTGGTGACATAAAAAAATCTCTGACCAAAAAAAAAAACAAGAAAAACAATCGGGAGTCTTTTTTTTTTTCGGTGATCAATCCAAAACAATGAACTTTAAACCGAATCTACTCCAGAAACAAAAAGGAGAAACAACAACAACCGGCCATAAATGCTCATTTATTATTCAAAAACTGCTAAATTAAAGGTAATAATAGTAAAAGTACACAAATAAATCTTAAGAGCTCTGGTCAAGCAGGAACTACAAGGAAGTGAATCTATTGCCTGGAGAATCCGCCCGTCTTATCTTTGTAGTGCTGCAGGACAATCCAGATAAGTTCACTACGCTACACACACACACACACACACACACACACACACACACACACACACACACACACACACACACACACACACACACACACACACACACACACACACACACACACACACACAGGTTTCACTTTAGATTCTTCCTATAAGAGGAAAAGTGTTAAGGATGCAGAATCCGGCGTGTGAGACCTGCCTGAAGAAGAGATAAATTAATCCCAAGACGATGGATGGGCTGAGAAAGTAAAGACAGCGTGGTGCAGGAGACGGATCATTAAGTGCTCCGCAGCACACGCTTATAATGTTTAGCAAATAAAGCAAAGTCAGAATACCAAAATGGGGCCCGATGCTAAAATACAACTTGGATTTATTTGTTTCCGTGATTGCTAATTAAACAATTCCGCTTGAGTGTGCAGTTTGTTAGGGAAGGATGCGGCTCAGGCTACGGACTTATTCAAGCTCGCCAGCAGTTCATCAATGTAGTGACGTCTCTGTCGGGTTGTGACAGAGGAGGAAGAGCGAGGGGAAGAGGAGGAGAACGCACTCTTCCTCGCGGCTTTAGTCGCCTCAGTGTCTTGTGACGTTGTGTTTTCCGCCGTGAACTGAAATTCCATCCCTCACACTGACAGCTTGGAAGCGTTTATGAATATTATTGTTAATTCAAGTGAAAATAAGGGATTAGTTTAGGTTTAGCTTTGTCATTTCAGCCAAAAATGACAGAAATATGTGGAACTTTGAGGAAGAATACAAACGCGAAACCCATTGAGCAGCTAACAGACTCATCCTAGCTCATGGTGACAGTCTGTCTGACTGAACACTTACCCGGTCTCTTTGGATCGTCTCAGCCTCCGAGCCTAATTTGCTAATGACAGGAGAGCTGAGAAGCAATAAATGTCATCGCTCGGCCTCGATTTATCACCGGCTGCAGTTCTGCTCCTCACTGAACTATGCCAGATAAAGTAGGGAGTGATAATTGTGCCGTCTTGAGATGTATGAGAGGTTTGTATTTGTGTAATAAGGCGTCGTCGTAAATATAAACACTGGGGGAAATCAGCGTGTCTGTCTGCAAAGCTTGTTTCTCACCTCTCATGTGTCACTTCACTGTGTAAGCATGATTATTTTAATAAGCTTTTACTTTCTACTGGAGAGGACTGAGCGATGCACTGATCACATCATTCACTCCGGAACCGATTTGTTACTGCCCCCTGGTGGATGTTAGCATGCGTGCGACCGGATCCTATCAGTGTCCAGGCCACATAAAGCTAACAAACAAAATCATCTACACAACTTGTGGGTGATATTTTGATGCTAGACAGCCAGACTCTGACATCAGGGCAGGATCAGCCTGAGCCCAGCAGAGGGTTAGGAAAGGAAATGACAGACATAAAGATTCTCCACACTTTCCGGCTATAAGACAACCCACGCTTCGACATCATTTATGTTGTCGTAACGTTTCAGGGCGATCATGTCGTCCCCCTCCTGTAGGCCATCGTCTCGTTTCCCTTAAACAGGATGTAGTTAACAGCCACGCTCTCAAAAGAAGGAAAGAAGAAGTGTTCCAGGCAGCAATATGGTTCAAAGTTAATTTGTCTGAGCAGCTATTTGGGGTTGGAGATGGGATTGAACCAAAAACTACAAGCGCTATGCTAATGACTCATAGAAGCATCATTTTAAATATCAAATTAGTCACAGAAGTGTTTTATTTGATCAGCTGGTCTCTGTTTAGGGGCAGAGCTGTTTTCTGGGAAATAAGTTCAAGAGAATTCCCTTTCTCAGCCTTTCTTGGAGCGTTTCCTGTGTGCATGAACTGTATGTCCATTTACCGGCCACCATCAACTGCTCTTATTTCAAAAGGTTAGATGTGGGCTATATGAGTCTTTCATGTGTGACTCATCCTTGTCCCCTACAAATATGTCTGAAAGAATGAACTCTTTCAGAAGCGGAGCTATTTGTGCATCTCCTGTACTTTGTTGCCTCGCACAGCTTTGTTACTTTGCCTGTATTTGCTCCGACCAGGTTTTTTAAAATCCACATGAAGGGATTGATTTGTGCTATTTGATTTCCCTGTAAGTTTTTCTCATGTTAAGCTTGTTCCCTGTGCAGTGGTTTGTTTTTGTTCCCCATTGTTTCTGTTTCATTTAGCAGACGTCATCACCTTAGTGCCTCCATCTCCAGCTCCCCTGCCTCCCTCTAGCCTCCATTCTTCCAGTCTGCTAATACCAACCCCACCACATCAAGCACACGCAGTCACAGCTGCGTCCGCAGGTACGCCCGCACCCTCCCGCGCCCCTCCCCCAACGCTCCACGCACTCACAAACATGAGTCTAAACACACAGCTGATGATTGATGAGCTAACAGCCAGGCTTTGAGCTAGAAAATAGCAATGTTTTACTTGATGAATTCAGCTCTCTCTCTCTCTCTCTCTCTCTCTCTCTCTCTCTCTCTCTCTCTCTCTCTCTCTCTCTCTCTCTCTCTCTCTCTCTCTCTCTCTCTCTCTCTCTCTCTCTCTCTCTCTCTCTCTCTCTCTCTCTCTCTCTCTCTCTCTCTCTCTCTCTCTCTCTCTCTCTCTCTCTCTCTCTCTCTCTCTCTCTCTCTCTCTCCTCTGCAGCAGTGTTTTCCTCTGCAGCAGCTTTATTGCTCTCTGATCAGCTTTATTGTTGGTTGCTGATGAGACAACTTGCAGAGACTGTAGGTGTGAGTTACAATGTGTGATACGGAACAGAGTCGCTAATTAATAGAAGATATGATGTTTATGTTTTGTGAGCTTGTGGGGAGCAAACATGTTAGCATGATGAGCAGCGCCGTAGACAGGTAGCAGCAGACAGGCAGCAGAGCTGTAAAGATGCTTTATTAGGGCGTCTGACGGTCCAGCTGCATCAGGCCATCAACACGGACAGATGCTCATCAAACAATCACTTTAACGAGTGTGATTAAACACACTTTAACCCTTTACATGACGACATCAACATGCTACAGAAGTCAAACTACTCACGGCCCTGTGGCTGCTACTTACTTACTGATAGGCGTCAACCTCAACTTTTGCTAGTTTGTTACTCCGTCTAACAACTATAAGGCCCTCAGAGCACATACCTTTGCCAAGGCTGATTGACTCTACAGTGATAACCCTCCTCCCCCTGCTGACAAACAAACGCTTCATTCTGCCGTTTCAGGAAGCTAAATGTAACAGTGTTTGTTAAAGCGCCACCATCAGGTCCATTGATTCTTCCATGAGTCCACCAGGTTGGGTTACATAAGACTAATTCCACCTTAAGGTACGGCACTTTGTGAACAATAAGCCACGCCCATTCAACTTAGGCAGACAACAATAGCAAATATATAATTCAATATAAATAAAACAATGCTCAAACATCTGTCCGGCTCGGTCCAGATGTTCTACATGCAAACCATTGCGACAGAATTGTAGGCGGACTCGGAAGGAATTCAAAATGGCGGCAGGTCTAGTTGGAGTGTGGCCTGTGTGGATGGATGAGGACACACACAAGGAGTCCAGGGGGGGAGGAGATCACCTCTATGACTTATTACAGCGCCACCATCAGGCTGAGCGGCACTAAAATCTAACGGCCTCTCACCTGGATCATGTCCAACCTGCCCACCAGGTTTCATTGAAAGACATTAATAACGTTTGGAGCTGCTAACAAATGCAACCGAATAAAAAAATCACCTCGTGGATTTGAGGAGGGAAAAGAACCTGCGACCCCTCTGAGTTACTGTATGGCTCCGTGCTCCCTCAGTGTGATTAATCGCGCTCGTAAATGTAAAGCACAGATGATATGAAGTTTTATCGATCGGTCTTTTGTGTAACGATTGTTGGATTTTCAGGTACAAAGTGAATGAGGCGTTCTGGGGCGCTGTGAGCTTCTATCTGAAAGAACATGAAGAGCTCCCAGGGAAACGTGTTTCCTCTGAATTAATAACGTCAAGCTTCCGGCTACACGCAGGAAAATGTCAGCACGGCCTCCTTTGTTCTATCGCGACGCCTTTGTGGATGAATCTGGTGCTTCGCTCCTCGTGGCCCTGAACAGTTCTAGTGTGTTCTGGAGTTCTGCATGCATTTGGCTCTGACACAAGCTTTGCTTTGTCTCACTGTTTCTGCACGCTGTCAAAGTAAAAGCTCAAACAAGATCATGCTAATTTCCAGTGTTGCTTTCAAAACTTTTATGGTGGCTTTTTTATCATGGTGTTGTTCCCCTCGTCTCCCCTTTCTGCTGTCACTGTCTGCAACCATGGCAACAGCCAAAGACTTACCAGGGGCTACAACAGGTAAATATTCCACTGCCAGTTCTTAGATAATCATTCCAAGCCAGATTTGCAGTGTGTGATGCTGGATCTGGATCCGGGTCAAGACACATCATGGCCTCCACCCAGCATGAGCCAAACCATCAGCATGCATGGATGCTCACCCTGCTGACGCCAGCCTCTCTCTCCTCCCGCCCCTCGCTCTCCAGCCATGTCACAGGCTGCATAAGTTATCACACAATATGTCTCTGCTTTGGTTTGTCTTTGCACAATGAAAACAAAAAGGGAGATCGGGCTTTATCCAGAGTGGAGCCATGCTGGAGATTATGTCCCTGTCAATATTGAATTCTTTGTTGTGGTTACAGCCAACAGATGGGCAAAGTCCAAACTTCTCTCTGGAAGCTCTCATATTTCTGTCCATATATATTCTGGATTCAAAATGGCTTCTCTTTCCTCCATTGTTCCTCCCTGGTTTAGTTTGCTATGCTGTCCATGTGTGCCACGCTGCCTGGATCGATATGGGGTTGTGGTTGTGGGGAAGGAAACAGGATTTCTAGATGGTGTATTATTAATTTAACAGCAGATAAGACTAATTAAAGCTAAGAGGGTGATTGATTTCCTCGCCTGGTTCTTGTTCAGATGTTCTGATTTTTCAAAACAATGTGACGGCAGACGTGGTTTATCTGGAATTTGCTTGTTTTTTTTTTGCAGTTGTGTGCGAGTTTATATAGGAAAACACAATCTGTTTACGCCCCAAAGCTTAACGATCTGCTGCGATAAGAGTTAGGCTTGTTGACGCACGTGTTAATGTTAAAGCTGTAGGAATGCAATTTAGCAAACTTTACCCCTGTGTGATATGAAAGTTGCTTATGCTCCTTGTTGACTGTGGAATCGCCTGTACAGATCATTTTGCCCATTGACATGCAACCTTGGAAGGGGAGTTAATTGGAAGTCCCTGATTAAAACAGCCATGGTGGTTTGGATTCTGCATGGACTAACTGTGAACAAACTGCATGTTTCACGACCTCATCTCTCTTTTTACCGCCCCGCACTTTCAGCCGCTGGAAATGAGGGTTTGCTTCCTGTTAACAGATGAGTTTAACAAGGTTTGCAGGGAACATCGCCGCCGTCATTTTCTCAGGGTCACTTTGCAAAACTGAGCCCAAGCCACAGCCATTCATCAAGTTGAGATAATGAGAGCAGGCGAGGTGCACAGTAAAGGCAGTTTACTGCAGGACAGACACAAAGGCCTTCGGCACACACACTCTGACCTCAGGATGCCTCCCGTTAAATAATAAATACCACTTTTTTTTTTTTTTACTGATCCTTTTTAAGAGCGTTGCTATGATAGCCGGCAAGGAGAAAACAAAAGATAGCGTTAAAAAAAATGCCACTCAGAGCTACACGTCTGTTTTAGTAGCGCATGGTTGTTCCCGGTGCCAGGGTTTTTGATTTGTGCGAGCATTTTGCCTTGTTATGTGCCCCAATTTAAGCACTTCAAAGCGGGGACGTGGGGTTTGCTTCTAAAAGTGGCAGAGGCTCACACGGGACCGTCACGCTTCGTTCACAAGTGTAAAAGCTACACCTGGATTATTTTTGTGCCAACAAAGATAAAAAATAAATAACAGTGGCAAAGCAGCTTTCAGGCGGTAATACTATTTTCCCACTCTTCCTCTTCCTCCTCCCTCCTCTCCATCTCCTTTCAGACCCCAACGCTTTAGGACAGCACGGACCTGACCACGCTTTAATCGGCGGCGTCGTTGCAGTCGTGGTCTTCATCACCTTGTGTTTGATAATCGTTCTCGGACGATATCTGGCTAGACATAAAGGTAAATAGAGGACTTGAGCTTGTTTGCTTGGAGGTAAATCCCTGTATTTGTGTGTCACCATGACACTGATGCATGTGTCTACAGGGACGTACTTAACGCATGAGGCCAAAGGAGCAGAGGACGCCCCGGACGCAGACACGGCCATCATCAACGCTGAGGGAAACCATGTGCATGCAGAGGAGAAGAAGGAGTACTTTATCTAGACTTCTCTCTGACAGCAGACATGCAAATCTGAAGCTGCCTCGGTGTCGCTACATGATCGGTTTGAATTTGACTCTTTTGGGTTTTTTTAGCTCATGCAAGGAAATTATGCTTGATTTCAAAATGTCGCCATCTCCCTTTGTAGTGTGTGTAAGCTTTGTACCATTTGGGATTCTATCCAAAGGTTTATGAGTTTGTTTGTATGTTGGTTTGTTTTTGTTTTTGTATCACAAACTACAAAATGCGCTTCAGCTAAATTTGGAAAAGCTTTTTAAAAACCATTCTGCACACATCGACCTATCAAATGCTCTCGTCGGACAAATTTTAAAGAAAGGGGGGTAAAAACAAAACTTGAAGCGACCAGACACAAAACATAGCATAGCAGCACTGTCTCTGCGATTGTCTTTAGCTGGAATCGGCTCCTCTCAGCTTCATCTATACGTTTCCTGCATTGAGTTCAGCTTTTTCTTACCCTGTTGATTTGTAACAACAGAGAACGCGCTAGAAAAATAAAGCACAAAGTCTGAGGACTAACACGGAGAGGGAAACATACAAACTGTTTATTGTCTCAGGATTCAGTACGAGTCGAGATGGAGAGACGGGGGTCACGGACACGGAGAGTTTCAAACATTAGCATTCATTGTCTTGGATGAGAAACTTTGCTTTTCTGTCGGCTATTTGATCTAAGAATCGAGGACCCAAACTGTGTGAGTGGAACCTTGTGTGGGTTCATTATTTATGTTAGTTTTTAATCAAACAACTATGCTCAGTGTGTGGATATTGCTGTAAAATACCTTGCTAATGTGATTATTGGTGAAAAGTATTGTTGAATCTTGGGATCCCTGACACATTTGTATATTAGCATATACAGTACATCTATTTAAAGTATTCAGCAACGTTTTGGTTTGTTTTCTTTCCATTTATCTAAAGGCAAATGAGATTGTTTGGCCACGAGGCATGTATATAATGTGTAAGTATTCAATTTTAGTAAAAGGAAAAACAGGTTACAGCGTTCTCATTTCCTTTCCTGTCACTTTGATGAGATTCTTTTGACATTTTTGAAGACTTATTCAAAACAGGGATTCTAACAAATAAAATGTATTTAAAAAAAAAAAATTCTAGTGGAAACATATGTATTTATTATTATAATTGACACTTATTATATAATACTATAATTGATTGATATTATTGCAGTTATTACTAAAGTAGTTGTCTGACATTAACTTGTCCATTTTTAATTACGTAACTCGTCATGGAAACAATACAACAATCACCGTTATGGCCTTTGAGTTTGCTGCAAACAGTACTAATGACATGTTGAGGCATTGGTGAATCAGACATCCCTCAGTGTAAATAATCACTCTATCAAAGACATCAGACCACATTACCAATGCTCATACATGTTGTTTTGTTAGTTGGGTATGATGCTATAAATAAATAACCCATTTTGTATAAAGTTTGAATCACTGTAATTAATTTGCTTTTTATTGGGGATGTGTGAGATTTTTGGCTTTTTTTTCTCCCAGTATTGAATAATCATTTTACAACTATGTCACTGTAAAAAAAAAAGAAAGAAAAAGAGACAAAGTTCAGATTAAAATATGAACAACTTGAAAAACGGCCATTTTGTTGTGTTCAGGTGAACTGCACTCATCAGCACCCCCTACATGTGAGAGGGAGAATCACACCCTAATCACAGCATCAGCCTCTTCTACATCTGCAGTCACATCAAAGTCACCAGATGCTGAGGAGCAAAACTGTAATTGTGACTCCATGCAAGTGTTAAATATGACTCAGTCTTAAATATTAATAATATGTGCAAAGTGTCTAACTTGTCCAAGGATTAAAAATCATGAAGCTCCTCTGGTAGATTGCCCGAGGCTCTCAGCTCCTCTCTCTTGATTTCTGCATTAATACAGGGTGACAAAAAAAAAGACTCCAGTCTCCCCCGTATTCCTCCCTCATCTCACTGGAGTTTAGTTCGATATGCTTGAAGTGGCGCCGTGAAACCACTCGCAGATGTCAAAACAGCAGGCTGCTGCTGCCCTTGATTGAACAAACTGGAGAGAATTAGGCGGCGTAAGAAAGACGGAGGCAAAGCACTTTGTGTTTGACGTTATGGTCAAGGATCCTGTCTTTAAAGTTGCCGTGCGGCTGATTGCTTTCATTCAAAGATGAAACTTTATTGATCCCTCTGGATGAGTGAGCTCATTGCAACTACAAGAGTAAAAGCAGTGAAGAGAGACGAAGACAAACGCTATCAAACAGCTAGGAAGGTAAATAAGACATGGGAGAGAAGGGGAAGACAGAGAAGGAGGCAAAGTAAGATAGGCAGGATGTATGGGATCTGTGGGTAGTATGGCTGAGAAATGTTAATCAAGCTACACAAACACACACACACACACACCATCAACACCTTAACAACTACATCATATATCTCATTGTCCATCTTCTGTATCTCTTAGTCTCTGCAGTTCAGGCCACACCCTCTCACTCTGACAGCTGCAGTCTGCCTCTGGATTGGAGGATGTTCTCTAAGAGTCTCTGAATGGATTCTTGAGCTCATATTGAACCTCTTCCCCCTCTTAAAGGCAGCACTCGTTCCAGGACACGAGGCCCGAGTCATTATGCTCCTCCATTCTTCAGCGCCCATTGACCTTGAGCATAATGTTGCTTCCTGGCAGACTAATGTTGCCATTATCAACACGCTGGCCGGTCAACCATCTGCCTGCTTCACACTACGACGCTCTGCCCCCCTCTTGTAGCCTCGGCTCCCTGTGCTCACTTCATAATCATTACCCACCAAAAGCCCAGCCAATTCAAATAAACACGGGCTCCCGCTCTCACACTCCTTTGCTTTTAAAGCCCGGTGCTTCGTTAAACTATGCAAATTGAGATAGACCGTCTTGAATAACGCCTGGCAGAAAATAGTCCATAAAGAATCCATCATAATTTAGTAATTGGATATCGAGAGGGGAAACAGTCGTGTGCAATCGTAAATAGCGGGTTGGAAAATGGATTTTCTCTTTACCCTTGAAATGTGAGAGCCGTACCCTGGGCGATGTGGCAGCGTGGCAGCGTGACCTCTGAGGCGGGGCCCTGGAAGTACAACCCGGGCTGAAAGGAGCTGAGCCTCAGTGTATCCTGTAGGCAGGGTCCATATCACCCCTGCAGCTCACCAGAGGCTCTTATCACGGCAGAACAGAGGTCTCCAACTAAACACTCCAGGGGCAAAACCCCTATCTGGAAAAACAGTATTACATTTGAACATATTACCAACACAGCACAGCTCCACTGGGTGCAACGTTACACATGTTCATTCTTCAGCTAATTCCATTTGCAGCTGGAAGAAAAATCAGCCCCGCACGATTACACACTTAAATAGGTTGTGGTACGTTTGCTTTGCTCCGACTCTTATAAAAGGAAAGTTGCAGCAAAGTAAAGTTTCCAGCTGAGCCTGACTGTCAACACCGCTCTTTCTTTCCGTCTCTTTTTTTCTCTACATCCCACAGTTCCCCTGTAGATTAGTGACAGAGCCACGACAAGACCAGGAGAGAAAAACGCCTCCAAGCCTGACTCAGAAAGCGGCCCTTCCTCTGGATTAACGGCGCCATATTTTATGAGGAAATAACAGTAATTCCACTTGTTTTCACTATCCGAGCATGTAAATTGCCTTCTGTAATTCACTGGCCATTTACAGAGAAAGTAAAAAAGGGATAAGGACGGATTTTGAAGTAGGTTTGGCCAAGTACAGTACACTGTTCCCCTGGAGATGAGTGTCAGGGAGAGGTGATGAGGTAATCCTCCTCCCCGTCCTGCATATCGGCCCCATCTACCCAAGAAAGTGCTTTAATTATTATTGTGTCATCATTCATATCGTCTGCCAGGCAAATATTTTGGATGAGTTTCATTCTAATCCGCAGCTCTGTGCCCAAACGTGATGAAGAGGAGGAGGAGGAGGAGATGAAACTCACAACTTTTCAATATCCTCCTTTTTCATTTTCAGAACTTGGAGTGGTGAGTCTGTTATCGTCACCCTCAGAAGCCCGGGGTGGCATTGTTTGTGTAAATGGTTTTGTCTTTGAGTGACAGCTCATTCTAATAGAGGATTGGGAGGAATAAGTGCATGTTTACCTCACGGCTGCCACCTGAGAGAGAAGACGAGAGGCATTGCAGAGGAGAATCGGAGCATCTGTTCGCATGGATTTGTTCAAATGTGTACAGATAAAAGCTGCCAGGCACGTCTTCGCATTTAGACCTTTAAAGCCGGCAGAGGCGGAGCTCAGCCCGGGCCCCGCCGTCGCCCTTCTGACTTATAGCCGCAGCGTTCACGCCTCATCTGTAATCGCTGCTGAATCAGAGGGAAGGACGGTACTATCTTGAGATGTGTTTAGTCTAATCATATTTGATGAGATTAAACAGATCACTCACATTTCCACTTGTGACAGGGCCGAGTGGAATTTAGACGGGAGTCAAATGGTGTGGAACAAAGAACATGAGCTTGTGTTTCCCCCCTGGATGCATCACTGTGCCATTAGGCCAGATGAATGTGTCTAGTCAGATACGACTCCCTTGTTTGCTGCATGAGGGGCTTTCACTTTGTGCGGCGGCGGTGGCGGTGGCGAATCAGGCCACATGCAGGCCCGTGGATGGATGAGAGGGAAACACGGCTCGCCACTGTATCTGAAGCTCATTCATCCACGCGGCCTCACACTCTCTCTGCGGCGCGGCGCAGCTTTAAATAACTTGCCCTGGGATCGTCTGTCTACCATGTGATTTATTCCATCTCGTATTTTTAGATCTAATTAAAACAATCTGTGTTGGGATGAATTTGTGACTCACATGTGCCGGAGAGAGAGAGGGAGAGAGAGAGGAAGGGTACAGTAAGGGAAGCCTCAGCCCGGAAAGTCTTCAGGGGGGCGGGGGGGGAATCATGGCACCTGTGACATAAGCAAGGGAAAAAAATAAACATGTGCCATCTGTTTAGATTTGAGCACTGGAGGTTCTTCCAAGAACTCACAGGAGACTTAATTAAAGTTTGAATATTAGTTACAAGGAGGCTGATGCTCCTCCACTAAAGCGACAGCGAGCAGGAATCCTTAGTTTGATAAGAGAGAAACTCAACCTTAGAGAGATTTAAGAGCTTTGAACTCAAACTGTAGCCGTTTCATCTGCTTTGTATTTAATTCCCCTTTATTCCCTCATTCCTGATACTTATGCACATTTAATGTACACGCAAGGAATGATGATGTTGAATGCAGAGGGAGAGAAGAAATGGCGGTTGTTAAAGGCTAATGAGGCGCCTCGTTAGCCGATAACAAGCGAGCGTTTTTGACAAAGAAGATGAGCTGCCGGCTTATGTTCTTCCTCAAAATCGCATTACTGTTGGATTGTTGTCTAAATTAAACATTCAGCGCTCTCCTGGTTAAACCGAGCCGGGGGTGCGTCTCCCTACAGCAACGTGAACCAAACTAGGGTTTCTAGGTTGCAGTTGGAGGTTTCTGTGAGCTTTCTGAGGTCCACAAGCGTAAAAACAAAGCCGCACCTGTAGAGTGGTTTGGTTGGACTTGGGTGTAGACGGTGAAGCATCCATTATTCAAACCCACCAGATTGCATCACTGAAGGAACAAGAAAGAGATTGGGAGTGTTAGGTAAATATACATTTGTTAAAAAATACATAAACAGCCTGAAGTCTTTAGTGCGTTTGTTTACAGTGAGTCAACAATTACAACATTTGACCGTTACAACATTCTGTCTCATCTCCAATGCAAACAGAAGTCATCCCTGTGTAAACAAGGAGCCGAGGAGGTTCTGCTGTTCTGCATGACGACATGTCAGCGTGAACACTAAGAGTGATTCTCCTCGACCTTGAGCAGCAGCTGAGGGTCGAGGAGACGGGAAGTATGCCAGGAGCAGGATGGCAGAACACGGGGACATTTAAAGTTTAGAGTATCCTGGACACAATCACAAAAACCCACAAGCAATCTGTGGAGAAGGAGCAGAGCAGCCTCAGCCTCAAAAATGTTAAATAGACTAAAATCCTTCAAGTGGTAATTATTCAAAAGAAACAGAAAGCACATACCTCATCCAAGGCCGAGTTGTCCTGCAATTACAAGTACGTCCCTCAATGAACAAATTCAACGGATGGTTGTCTAAGCAATCATGCAACCTCACTACTTATGGTAAAAGAATACACACCACAGATTCATTCACAGGACGCAGCAGCACATTCTGAAGAATAAGCCACGCCCACTCAGCTTTGGCAGCACACTATTTTGTGAGAATTGACCCAAAAATGTAGGAGGTAAAATGTTGCCGAGGAAGCAGTGAGAATGAATAGAAGACACACACATGTACACACACACACAATATTCTCTTCACACAAATAACACATTTCCCCTTCTTCACAAAGCAAACATCTTCTACAGTGACTCCATCTCAACCAACGACCTTCACACACATGAGCCCTCATGACGCCAAACTCCATGACGCTTTAGAGGAGCAGGACCCAAACTCAACAATGCAAAGGCTCAATTAGAGACCCGAAAACCATCTGCGGCTCAGAGCACAGCACACAGACAGGCTGACAGATAGGCAGACAGACTCTGCACCACACTCAGTCATTTCAAACCTCATAACAAAATTGAAAATCCAAACTTTTATTTAGTTGTTGTAAATAACCTTTTGCGACCCGCTACCTTCACGGCACACCAAGGGGCCGCGGGCCACACTTTGGAAAACTCTGCGTACAGACGCATCGTCCAGTCGAAATAAATCACTTCGTATTTGTCTGGTTTGTCATCAAATTAATTAATTAAATAAATATTTCACATAAATAACACATAATAAGCAGACAGAGCATTTAATGAAGTGCATTTATAAACACACAAGTTTCCTTCAAACTTTTGCAAACACACTGCGCAGGTGCGTCAATGAATTAGCATCCAGCCCTTTATCTCGTTACACACACACAAATGTTCTTACAAACTCTTTCTCTGAGCAACTTTTGCAACAATATCATCAAGTTCATGTTCATCTTTTAAACATTAAAGGCACATTCACTGACCTGTGATGATGAACAGAAGACACACACACACACACCGAGCAGGTGTTGGCAGGACGCTTGACTTCTTCTCCTCCTCAATGTGCTGTTGCCTATTCCACACCGCTCGAGCATCAATGCGCCATCTAGCGGCCTGGGTTAGAAACAGCAGTACCTACGAAATTACATGCATGAAAATAATTGAAAGAATACGAATAAGAATATAACGCGGGGTGCCTGTTTTCTTCTTCTAGTGCTGTAATTACACCAATTATACCTCTCCCACCCATTTACATTGACTTACTTACTTTTGACGTCTGTTAATTTGAAAGTGTGACAGGCCACCGGCTACTAATGAGGGAAACATTGGCCGTGTCTGCTGGAGAATAACGTCTGTCAGGTTCTGTATCGGGAAGCAATGACAGGTAATAACAGGCAAGGCTTTTATAAAGTCATATTAAGGAAGAACGAGAAAGAAAGTCCTGCTGTTACTTTCTTTTCTTTACTTTTACTATACCAAGGTTTTGAAATACCAAAGTGTTGCCCGATCGTATCTCTATTGTCTACCGATCAATCCAAATCTATGGTTTTGTGTGCGTGGAGCCCCCAGCAGAGTCTGAGCTCATACCAAAGGACGTCTGGTCTGTTGCTGCTCAGAATAGAGGGGACGGACCTGCGGGACCAGGCAGAGTTTGAATGCTTCCAGAGCGGCGCGGCAGTCGTTCTTATGATGCCAGTCAGTGTGATGGTGAGCCTGGGGGATTTCTCCAGACAGACAGCTCAGTAAGACAACTGATTAAATGGTGGTGAGAAGAGGGAAAATGTTTAATTCAGCCATATTTAGTATTCATGGGACGGACGGCCATACAAGAGTTCACCTTGAGGGGTCATCAGGAAGGGAAGGTCTGGAATCCCAAAGAGCTGCCAGGCCAAGTTTCCACACACTTCTTGGTAACAGCGCTGATTGTGTTTTTAATTGCTTTGATTATCTAGTTTACTTTGGCAGAATTGAAAATGGTAATGCAACACATAACAAATTAACCGACTGATGCGCTGCGAAAACCAGTTCTGTTTGGGATCGGGTGACATCGTGATGGATTCACTCGCGAGAAACCAACGTGCGACTTCAAGCGGCGGATACAAATAAATACATTCATCACACATTCCTCTCTTCGCTCCATCCGTATGACTTTACTCACTTCGATACGCACGTGAGCGTGTTTGAGTAAGAATGATAAGGTAAAGGATGTATATGTGTTATGCTATAGCTGCACTTTACTCACTCATTACTATGGATGAAGCTCAGAGGAGGACCGCTGGGCCTTGACATCGACAGGAGTCAGGATCATCTCATCAGGACGTCTCCAGGGAAGTGACCACGGGGGCCGACCCAGAAGAGACCGGCGTGATTATTGATCCCACCTGGCCTGGGTGAGGGAAATCTGGACTACTTTGTTTAGCAGGCCGCCTCTGAGACCTGGAGACTGATAAGCTGTAGAAAATGGACAGACGGACGGATGGAGTGAGATACAGTGTTTCAGTGAGGCGTTCAGGAGCTTCACTGTGCCATTGTGTCATAGTTTGTAAAAGCGTAAAGCTGATCACTCAAAATAAGTTAGTATTGATTTGCGGTGACCTTTTCCTCTGAGGCACTTTGGCTGACATGACACATTTATTCTGGACCATCACCTTTGTCCTATGATGGAACATTTCCATCCTGAAGGGAGTGCTCTCTCTCTCTCTCTCTCTCTCTCTCTCTCTCTCTCTCTCTCTCTCTCTCTCTCTCTCACCTTATGAAGATACTTTCTGTTTTGCTTTTCTCCTTTAATTTCTTCCCCATCTGTACATCATCACACTGGAAATAGAGCGGCGTGATTAAATAAGGCAAAGCCGTCGCTCTGCCTCTCCCTACGAGCAGGAAGGCTTCCCGAGTGTATTATGCAAAAGGTTTCCCACAAACCCCTCTGTATTCCTCTGTTTGCCGCTTCACCTCGTTCAAAACAACACCATTCATATTAGCTTAGCTTCCTGAGCGAGCGCCAGCTGTACACGCTCCATGAAACCCCTGTGTTCAAGTCCCTCCCCATGATGCTCCAAACTAATTTAATTCTATGCATCAGCAGTTCAATAAACCTACAGAATTGGGTTATTGTCTGAAATGATGGAGAGAAGAGAAAAAGAAAATATTCCAGTTAATCATGTGAGAATGAAGTTTAATGTAAAAATGATTTTCACGTCGACTCGCCGCCCAAATGGGCCCAGAGAGCGACGGATAGCAGAGCGATCCTGCAGTCGCTTGCCAAGTTATTTACTCTGCATCAACACCAGATCCTGTTTACTGTGCGTCGTCTTCAAAGCTATGCCTCATTGTTACAGAGGGGGGGAGATGGAGGGAGGCCAAGTCGGCAAGTAACAGGAAAAGGTTAAGAAAGAAACAGCAGAGTGGAAACTTTTGAAGTGGAGGCGATAATATGCCTCCCATACAGGCTGCATCTATAGCTGCCAGGGCTTTAAAGGGATTATGTTTCACGCAGGAAGGGAGATCCAATAAATGTATGCCTGCATATCGCACCATAAACGCCTGCTTATTAATTCAAGGCTACATGTTTTCATCAATAGCTCTCCCATCAAACACGGTGTATGAATTCATCTGTGGGAAGTCGATACGGCGGGCGGGCCGCCGGGGGGGCGGGCGAGGGAGGGAGGGAGCTTCACCATGAGCTGTGAAATTTGAGAAATGTTGTCAGTAAACAGAATCTCCACCGATCAGCACCAGAAGCCGTTTCTTTCTCACAAAGAGCCAAGATGCTAAACGTTCCCAGAGTGATGAGTGAGTCTGAATGAATGAGCCTCCACATAATCTGCCTTTTGTTCTATTAAGAAGATTTTGTTGCGTTTTGTTGAAATGACTGCAGCAGACAAAGGGATTCAAACCCACAACCTCCTTGTTGTGACATGAAAGTGCTTCCCTAAAGAGAAGAAAGGACATTTAAATAATAATATAGGACTTTATCTGTCAGAAATACATGTATAGTTTTTCAAAAAAATTTCCAGACCAAATTGCATTTATTGATAATCTAGGGTCAAAATTGGATCAGAATTTTTAAAGAAATCCTGCCAATCAATCAAACAAACACCACGTCCTCACCAACCATCATAAAGACTTCACCACACTCCAGCTCCCTTATTTGGTTTAAGGTACATTAAAACAATAAACACACCAGGAATCACAGCAGAGAAGTAAACATTCCCATTTCCCCCTCCGTCCCCACCTGTGCCACCTTGTCTCTGCAGCTTTGTGATAATGATGTCGGATGTCGCCGAGGCTCTTGATCAGCAGAGACACAAGAGCGCCCCAGAGATTGTGAGCAGGACCTTGATCTGCTGAGCCAACACGTTGTCATGGAGCCTGAACCCGCAGAGCGCCCGGGCAGGATAATCATCATAAGTGGCCTCCGTCTCAGTTGGGCCTGATTAGTTGGGGCGAAATGTCCAAATGACCAATGTGGCGTCTGTCATAATTGGTTGTGAGGTGTGACCAAGGGGGCCGTTTGCCCAGAGTTAACAAGGTGGTGGAGGCTCAGGTAAATGGTTATTGTCCTTCAATTCCTCCCATCCCTGTAAATCTGTGTTTGGAAAGGGCAGACAGGGTGCTGGTGATTTATTTATAACGACGAGCAGAGCGAGGATAGGACATCTACACGCTTAGAGGCGTCGGCAATAACAGGGGAATATTGCTTAAACGCTCCACCTCTGATCTGTTATTGACCATCAGGTTTGACGACGCCATGTTAATGACCTGCACACATGCGGGGGGGATCTATAGCTGGTGGGCAGGTCAATAACACACACAGCACACACACAGCACACACACAGCTCCGGTCCCCACGTTCCGCACATAATCAGAGGTCAAAGTGTTTGTAGATCAGCGTGGCGGGCGCCCGGTTGTTTGGACGGAGGGAGCAGGTGGCAGTGACGGAGGTGTTTGACCGTTTCCTCGCTCGGCTATTTTTAGTCACAGCTCAAGGCCCAAATTCATTGTGGCTTAAGTGAGAATGGCAGCCGGGCTGAGGCGGGCGCTGCTCATCAGGTTACTTATAGACAAAGATGGAAAGGAGCAGACATTCCAAGCATGCAACAACGAGGAGGAGGAGAAGAAGAAGAAGCAGAAAGTCTTAAAAGAGCCACAAGCCAAACTTTTCTCTACATATTTGGCAGGGAGTCCATATCCAGTAGGTGTGGAAGGTTGTAGCTTAGTGTTCTTTATGTCTACAGCTGAAGAGGCCGATTACTCAACAGACAGAATGAAAAAGAAAATCAATAGTATGAAGTATGTTGAAATGTCTCTGTGTGTGTGGAATGAAATGAAATGAAAGGTGTGGTAGAAAACCAATTCTGTCTTTATTGGAAAAGTCTCTACAAGTGACTGTTTACACAACCGGGCAATTTAGACTTATTGATCATGGCTACTTCCTGGTTCAGCCGGACTCCGCCCTGATTTCTTCCTTTCCCTCCCTCACTTTTAGGATTATTACCTTGGAATCAGATGTTGACTCCCCGATCTGCACCTCGACATCAGAACTCTGCCTTGACTCAAGCACTACAAATCTACAAAACTCACACACAATAGCTGGAATGCTGTTTAGATATTTATAACACTGAATAATTGAGAAGTGATTCTGTTCTAAAGGTCACTGCTGCAAGGTTAAAATGCAAAGTAAAGAACAGATATTAAAGTTAGAGATGTTGGACACAGAGGTTGTTGCGCATCTCGACTTCTGGTGAGGCAAATTTAGAGTCAATATAATAAAAAGAGTGCAGCGAACCCACAACATGCTGAGTGAGGAGCAAACAGCTGAAGCTTCTAAGGCAGTAAGAAGATGATCATGGTTCAAATCAACCAATGGGTCCAATACAACAATCCTTTACTCTCTAAATGATCAACTGTTCATGTCTACAACCAATACATCTGCAGATACATGTTAATCCTGCACAATGCTGAATCAAATCAAACATTTAAAGCAGCAGTACACCAGTATGAAATAATCATTGGAGAAAATCCCGTATTCACACATATTTATTCAGATTTATTCACAGATTCTGTACCCGGCTGTTGTATCATCTTGTCTTTGGATACATTATGTATCAAAGTTACAAACCCCAGATATAACATAAGGTGCTTCTGTTTCACACAACTTTAATTATATAACGCTGCCATCTGCTGGACAAGGCAGAGCAGACAAATCTGCAATTCACTTCATTACAAATCCTGCAAATCCTGAAGATAAAGAACTTTTAATTCAGCATTTCCTTTCCATGTAATCCTCTGGTGGTCACATCCAGAGGTGATCCTGGTGTCTGATGGGAAAATATGCAGTTGGTTTGCATTTGTTGACTGATTCTGGCCGAACTTCCTTGGTGTTCAAACTGTTTAGAAGCATATTATTACATTTCCAAAGCATTAAAGTATAAATATTGCTCAGCTGCAGCCGGTCTTCCTGTTTTCAGTTTGAATTATGTTGCAGAAACATGGCTCAATGTATGGTTTTGGTATCTGGAGCGATAATATCAGCTGATGTAAGATACAGCATGTGGATATAAACTCATTTTCAGCCACATAGTTGATGTAACCACTTTTAAACTAAAGCTTGGATTCATTGTCCGAGCTTCCACTCTGGGATGAGAGAGACGGTGGAGCTGAGAGCCGCACGCTTTAATCGCCCGGCTGTAATCCACGATTATGCAGAATTAATCATTCAAAAAATAAATTGGAGAGCAAATTTCCATGCGTGCGTTATCTTTTATTCAAAAGATGAAAATCAATACATTTCATAAACAGATGCATATTTTGACAATGTCCAATTATGAATGTGGTCTCAGGCATGAAGATCCTGCCTCCATTCCAGAGTGGAGCCGTTTCAGCAGAGAGACAGCCCCTGGGGGAGCGAGCTGGGACACCTGCAAGTCTCACTCACTGAGACCGTGCTCCAATCAACAGCTTGGAAAAGAGACGTTTACACACACACATGCACGTCAACAATTAATCTTAAGTGTGCAAATCCTGCTGCTCGATGTGAAACGTTATGTGTGATTTTTAATCCTGCTGAGGTCTCAGGTGGACCACACACACACACACACACACACACACACACACACACACACACACACACACACACACACACACACACACACACACACACACACACACACACACACACACACACACACACACACACACACACACAGGCTTGTTTACTTCAGTGTATCAGCTCCTTCATTGAAGCTTGCATGAACACTGAATTCTGCAGAGTTGCAACATTTAAAATGGTAATGAATGCATTTTCATTAAACCATTAATTCTCACATCGTTCTGTTTATTTTCAGAAAGAGTCGTTTCTACAACAAGGCGCTGGACAAATCCTGAACTTAGTCATAAAAAAGTACAAGTTTTGACTTTTTAAAAATATGAAACTCCTAAATGAAAGAATCCTTTGCCATCTAAACAGATCACACCTGATCACACTGAGGGCAAACCTGCATCAGATCCTCTCTGCTTCTATCTTTTACCTCCCTTCCACTCCAAAATACATCTGAAAGACGTCACAGCAGCCTTTCTCACTTAAGAACTGGTACAGCTGCCCCAGGTCCATGTGGTTCCCTCTGGTCCCATGGGGGTCAAACATGGCCTCCTCAAAGCCTGTGAACTTACGCAGGGAGTCCACACTTCCTACAGGACCGCCGTCCTCACCCGGGGCGTCCAGGGCCACGTCCTCCCTGTGTCGAACCATGATCTTCTTCCAGGTCAGGACCTTCACTCTGCAGAGAAGGGGAAACGTTTAGAGAACGATTCAAACCTGCTTCTTGCTGTGACACTCTTCTGCTGAACAGAACATTGGAGGTACCTGGACCAGAACTCCTCACAGGCGCTCTGAGGTCCTTCCACGCAGACGATTCCCGGTTTTCCAGGCATGCTGAATCCAGACAGGCCCAGCTCCTTGGACCACTCCAAGATATGTTTCCTCTTGGTCTTGTTGTAGATGTGGTGACTGTAGATCCACAGGCGGCTGAACACTTCCTGCGGCTTGGGGCAGGGGGCCTCTTTTCTGGAGGAGCTCCTGTCGACGAAGAGGAGCAAGTTGTCCTTCACCCACTCCACGGCGGAGAGGACGCACGGCTCCTCGCGGCAGTTCTCCGTGAGGTAGGCGTTGAGGTCTGCGTGGAGCTGCGTCTGCTGGGCCCGGCTGAGATCCAAACACCTTCAGGAACCAAACACAGCGGGACGAGACTCAAAGACAACTCAAGGGAAAGTGGAGGAGACGGAAGATCAGAGCTGCTGGTAAAGAACGCCACCCTAATAACTTCACTCCTCGGTCCTAAATCAACGCTGGATGTTTCTGCGTCTCACTCCGGGCTCTATGGTTCCGTAGAGCGGTCTCATAGAGCGCACAGAGCTTCCTCTTATGTCCGTTCTGTGTATTCATCCATGCAGGCTTCTTACGGTTTGGCCTACAGCAGATCAATGGCACCGCTTGTTCTCTGCTGCCTGTTTGGGCCGTTTGAGGCTCAGGCTGCTGCGTAGTGCTGCAGGCTTTATGGAATCACTGCTGCTGCTGCTGCTGCCACAGACAGATGGGCCAAGTTAGGAATGTACGTGCTTGAGTTGTTGATGTGGTGTTTCTTCATACATATGGTAGATAGCAAAGTGTGTGGACATGTGTTTCTGCATGGATTTGTCGCTGCTGCCAGTGAGGGGGTGATGAGGAGGAGGATGAGGAGGAGGATGATGTCTCCATCCATGTCTGTCTGCTTCTTTGGTAGCAGGATCTGATTTTCATGAAACTTGGTGGACACACTGGGCCAGATCCTGGGAAGAACCTGTTCAAGTTTGGAGGTGATTGGGATCTGGAACCAAGAACGTCTCATTAGGAGTGATCTGGTCCAGTTAAGGTTCTGATCTGGTGTGTTTATAGACGGGGGTCTAGTAAAGGAGCAAACAGGGACAGAACCCAGCTGAGATAATGCTGACTCAGCGAGGTGGAGACACTTTGATGCATCTTTACTGGTCATTTAAATCCAGAAGTTTATATCTGTGATGTCAGATGGATCTTTATGCTTCAGACCAAGCATGCAGTCAGAACGCAATTTCATTCTCTAAAACTGAGTTATAACTAAGTTCATATTCAGAATGATGAAAAGTATGAAATGTACTTTTATTATATTCAAGAATGCCAGAGGACTCACAGTACTGCTGAGCCCCACACACACACACACACACACACACACACACACACACACACACACACACACACACACACACACACACACACACACACACACACACACACACACACACACACACACACACACACACACACACACACACACACACACACACACACACACACACACACACACTTCTCAGGGTCTTAGATAGTTTAAACTGCACATGGAGATAAGCGCTCTTTCTTGTGAGGTCATTGATTTGAAGCACTTGATCTATGAGCTGCATGTGTAAGCTGAGCACCGTGTGTCCAAATCAGATTAGATTGACTCATAAAAGGGTTTCAGTGTCTGTTCAAGTTTGCTGATGTCACAGATAACTAACGAAGAGACAGGTGGAAGACCTGAGCTCTCATTCCATCAGAAACCAAAGAGAGTGCATTGATTCCACAGACACAGTCACATATGATCACTCAATTTGAGGCTTTAAGGGTCTAGAAATACGTAAGGATCCACAACAACAAAGACCCAAAGTCAGGATCAAGCTTGAGCTCAGGTCCTCCTCCTGTTGTTGAGTTGGGTTGGGTTTGTTTTGTTAACGTAGTAGTGGGAGCACTGACATCATCACTGCAGCGCCTCAAAGTTGTTGACATCATGAATGGAACCACCCCAGCTGCCTCCGTAATGACATCATGAATGAACTCCATAGTGGTTGATGACGTCACAGCCGACACACACACACCCTACTTTTAGAGCACGCTGGAGTTCTCTAAAAGTCGAGTCACGTTTATTTCTAAAGGCCTAAATATCAATGCACAATGTCTCAAAGGACGCTGCAGGCCCAGAACAGCAGGCAGCGCTTCCCCCCGCAGCCCAGAGCTCTGTGGGAAGACAAGGACAAGCTCCCCAAAAGCTTCATGTTTAAGGAGAAGGAGGAAACCCTGGGAGACGCATTTCAAAGAGAGATTCCCTCTGCTCGAGCGGCCAGGTGTGCAATAGGAGCCGCAGGCGGGAAAACATGCAACAATACGGCAAAACAGACAATCGTGCAGCAAAGCGACAAACAAGCGCCGCTTCTTACTCCCAAAGAGAAACCGCTGACATCATGCCGGAGGAGCGACCGCCTCTGTCAGCAGACGGCAATGAAACGCACCAGAGAGTGCCTCGAGCAAAACAGCCTCCAGAAAAGTCAGGTAACCATTACATCATGTACAACACTGGGCTGGGGTCAGGGGTCAGGGGGGGAGGGGGAGGGCTGGGGTGATGGGCAATGAGCGTCACTTTACCTTTGTGTCAGGTGCTAGTTTCCTGCCAGGCTGTAGCCATTAACAAAGGTCAGGGGTCAAGAGGATGATCATACTGGACTGCACAAACTAACATGACTTGACTAATGACTTTGGTATAACATGATCAACAATGACACATGTATGACACAGCTGATCTATTAGGGTGACCACATACTTTTGGCCACGTGCTGTATGTGTTTATGTGACACATCATCCTCAGATAAACAGTTATTAGAGCAGATATGAGTTATTGGAGCAGATATGAGTTATAAGAGCTGCTCACACTCACCGGACTGTGATCTCTGGCAGCACACTCGGGTATTCTGACGGATACGTGCAGGACAAAGTCACCTCCACCTGTGCAGCAACGAGAGACAACGAGACTTAATGACTGTCCGACACTGACATTGCGCAATCCCCGTGACACGCTGACACAGACTTGTTACCTGGGTTACCGTCGCAGGTTCCAGCCTCTGCTTGATGACGAAGTGAGGTCTGCATGCAGGAGGCGAATCGGACGGAGAACAGGTCTCCACAAAGTGCCTGAGCTCGGCAGCGGCCAGCTGATCCGTTAACTCGAACTCGTCCCGGGTGGGAAACATGCTGGACAGCAGCTCCAACTCGGCGAGCTGCGACTCGGCCCACTCGAAATAAGACATGATGCTGGCGACACGCAGGACACGGAGCTCATCCTCACCACTGTCCTCAAATCACTACATTACCGAGCTTTCCGGTGCCGTTTTGCAGACAGTTTGCGTCCACGTTTGCGGATAGATGTTACAGTTTAATTAGTTACCACGTTATCTGGTGACTTTTGCTCGCAGGCGTCACGTGGTAGCCGGTGACGGAAGTGTCAACCTCAAAAGTCCGAACGAGTGTTTGTAATGAAATATAATGTAATGAAAGAAAAGGGAATTCACAAACAGTTGACGTTTTGCGGTTTAATGCACTCAAATGTCAACATTGCCATTCTAATCTGATTGGTTTGCGTGAATTCGTTAATCAGCGTGACTGATTGTACCATTATCTTACGATGTAATAAAATAAAACTGATTTTAAAACGGACTGAAGTCACCAATTAACGTGGTCACTATTTACTACAGTACACCAGCTAACATGACGTGTTACCATCCTGGCCGGACTCGAAAAGTCGTTTCTGCTGACAAAAAAAATGCGGAATATCAGCGTGTTTACATTATTCAGATATATAGAGCGTTTAAGGTGTCATTTAGTTTACAAATAATAATCATAACACACCAAGGCTGTAGTAGCACAAACAAAGCTCGCGTTTCAGTCGTTTCCACCCGGACTGTTTTGGGCAGCACACCGGAAGTGCCCGTCCTGGCAGAGTGGCACCGTCACATTTGGTTCCTCCCGGTCTCCAGCAGCGGAGTCACACATGCAGTTGCTCTGACGCGACTTTATCTATGTAGATTGGTTCTTTGTCACTTTATCGACAGTAAAATACTAAACGTCATGTCCGGTCAAGAGATCTGAGCTACTTACACCTGCAGAAAGTGTAACCTTTGAGGATTTGAGGCTCCATCTGACAGAGTGAGTTGATGGACGTGGCGTTTCAGTCTTATAACGATGATTTATGAAACAGCGGATAAATTGATGTTGATGTTTTACAAAGCTTAGCTTTGATAACTGATGCACACACATCTCACATGTTTAGGTGAACATGGGGAAGAAGAGAGGAAAGGACAGGAGCATCAGAGAGGAAGATGACATAGACCTGACAGGTAAGTAAGAATCACTACAGCCATATCATAACAGTGCTGACTGTGCCTCATCACGTCTGTCTGTCTGTCTCGTCTCAGGTCCGTCCTGTAGACACATTAAAAAGGCAGTCGATCCAGGTTTCCTAAAGAAACTGTCTGCGTCTCCTGATTGGTCGAGCTGCCAGGACTGCAAGACGGAAGAACACAAAGAGAACAACAGCCCCAACGTGCCGCAGGACTGTGAGGAGGAGAAGGAACCCCCTGCTCTGTGGATGTGCCTGAAATGTGGCCACAGAGTGAGTCTGAGTCTGAGCTGACGTGCGGGCGGCTGCTTCACTCGTCACATCATCATCATCATCATCATCATCATCACTCTCACTGTGTCTCTCAGGGCTGCGGACGCAACTCGGAGAACCAGCATGCCATCAGACACTATGAGGTCCCTCGGTCAGAGCCGCACTGCCTGGTGGTCAGCATGGACAGCTGGAATGTGTGGTGAGCATCTTACACACTCGCACACAGGCACACACACATATTCAACTCTGATTGCGGAATTCCTGCATCTCTTCTCTGCATGTCCACCCTGGCAGGTGTTACATCTGTGACGATGACGTTCAGTACTCCAGCACGGGGCAGCTGGCCCAGCTGGTCACCAGCCTGAAGAAGCAAAGCGCCTCAGAGCCCGTGAAGAAGCCGCAGAGACGTAGGTACCAGGGCGAACACACAGGGAGAGGATCTGTGGGTCCTTCACTTCACTTTAAGGTGTTTTGCCTGTTTATTTTAAGGGGCGAAAGAGGAAGAGAGTTCATCGAAAGACGGGCAGCAGCCTGAGCCGGCGGAGGCAGCAGCGCCGGAAATAACGACGTCGGAGCAGAGCAAGGACAAGGAGAACAAGGAGCATAAGGAGAACAAGGAGAACAAGGACCAGCAGAAGAAAGGCGGCAAGAAGGAGAGCGTTCTGAAATCCAAAAGCTCGGGCGCCAGCGAGGGCGGCAGTGTGGTTTCAGTGAAGGGCCTCAGCAACCTGGGGAACACCTGCTTCTTCAACGCCGTCATTCAGGTGAGGGCCGCCACCTTCTGATGGCAGTGATGTCTTACCTGCAGTCTGCTTGTATCGTTCATTGATCTCCCGCCTCCTCCTTCTTCTTCTTCTTCTTCTTCTTCTTCTTCTTCTTCTTCAGAACCTCTCTCAAACGCAGCTCCTACGACAGACGCTCAACACCGTCACAGAAGAGAGGACGAGTCTGGACATAAAGCCGGGGACGTCCACAGATCTGGTGCGTCCTCGTCGTTCTTTCACCATAAATCTAGGACATCTTTCCCTTATTGCTTGTTATTGAAATGAAGTTTGATTGATGTGTTCAGGAGCCGATCGTAGTCCAGTTAGAGCATCCTGGATCCCTGACTCTGTCCATGTGTCATCTACTCAACGAGATCCTGGGGGCCAAGAAGGGCGTGGTCAACCCCAGGGAGCTCTTCACGCAAGTCTGTAAAAAGTGAGCCAGTCGCCGCGTCGATGGAGTCGCAGCTCTGAGCGCCCCGGCGAGTGTCACAGCGTGTGTTTGTGTGTTTATACATCGTCTCCTCTTCCTCTCTGCAGGGCCGCAAGGTTCAAGGGCTTCCAGCAGCAAGACAGCCAGGAGCTCCTCCGCTACCTGCTGGATGGGATGAGAGCAGAGGAGATCAAGGTACGTCTCTCTCTCTCTCTCTCTCTCTCTCTTCTCTCCTTTCCTAAACAAGGCAGAGAATAAAGTTGTGCATGTGTATCCAAATTTGTTATCTGTGACATTGCAGGTGAAAAGAAAGGCTGCAGGTGTGTAGAGATGATGATGATGATGGAGGATTTGAAATGGGATGCAGTCAGAAGTCTTATTTCCATTGTTGCTCTGTGTGATTTTGCACACTTAGCTTGCTCATTTCAGGCTCATTGGCCCTCAGTCTCCTGGAGTCTGAGCCGGCTCATAAATGTGGAGCTTGTTTATGCGTGAAATGCAAAGAATTGCTCCTAAATAGCTTTTTACACGCCGGCCTTCCATTTAATTACCTCTGAGATTTGTCTCTCCCCCGGCGCTCCTCTGATGGCTCGGCTGATTCTCACAGAGGAGAGCTTCTTATGAGAGAGCAATCACAGAGCAAAGAGAGGGAAATTACAGAGAACGCCGCCGCCGCCGCATTGTGTATCTGCTACATCGCCTCTAATGCTTCATCAAAATGTTATTCTCATCGTTTACATTTCAAGCATTAAAATTGCGTTTTGCCCCCCTAGAGAGTGAACGCAGGCATACTGGACGCTCTGAAACGCTCTGGGAGAAGCGGCAATGCAGAAGAGACGAAAACATTAATTAAAGGTGAGTAACAGCATCATTGTTAATGTGGAGAGGAAGTTACTTTTACTTATCGCCGTTTGTTTGAGATGAAATGCGGCAAATCTGACAGCAAAGTTTTGTTTTCAGAGTACGAGAAGAACGGAGCGCCCAGGAACTTTGTGGACCACGTGTTTGGCGGCGAGATGACGAGCACCGTAATGTGTCAGCTGTGTAAAACGGTACGTGACGGGGCAGGAGCGTGGAGGAAACATGGAGGTGATGTCATGTCAGCTTTGTGGTTAACGAGTCATGATTTGCCGTTGCAGGTGTCTGTGGTCACTGAGATGTTCCTGGATCTGTCCCTGCCGGTGTCTG
This sequence comes from Genypterus blacodes, assembly GCF_046128005.1. Lineage (NCBI taxonomy): Eukaryota > Metazoa > Chordata > Actinopteri > Ophidiiformes > Ophidiidae > Genypterus > Genypterus blacodes. The sequence goes on along the minus strand of NW_027466845.1, from coordinate 771,634 downwards.
ACGAGGTGACGATGAGCTCACAGGCTGTAGTTTGAGATGAACCTTCCAGCTACTGAATGAATGGAATAACGGTGATGTTGTCTTTCAGGCGTACAGGAAGAAGCCCCAGAAGAAAGCGTTTCAGAAGAGCAGCGATCCGAGCCAGGAAGGCAGGAACAGCCCGGCTCTGACCAACGGAGGCGAGGACGTCGCTCCCAGCGGGACGGGAAGCAAGTACCAGCAGAAGAAAGCCAAGAAGCAGGCCAAGAAGCAAGCAAAGGTACTGAGAATACCACAACTAGAGGTGTTGGATGGTTGTCCAGAATGAATGTAACCATCTGCTTGGTTTCCATGGCAGCATCAGAGGAGGCAGCAGAAGCTTGACGGCAGGGTCACCTTGGACAGTCTCACATCGGAGACGGATCCCGACGCAGAAGACGGGCAGCAGGGAGGAGAAGCTGCTGAGAACGGGAAAGAACCTCAAGAAGAACCTTCATCCAGCCAGAGCAACCCTGAAGGTGCGTCTGAGCAGGACGGAGACACGGCCCACACGGCCAAGGAAGAGGAGGAGGAGGAGGAGGACGAAGAGGAGGAGGAGGAAGATTCAGTGATGGACTGCGACTCGCCAGCCTGCAACCGCTTCACCGCCTTATCAGAGGAGCGGCAGGCAAAGGACGGCGAGGTGGAGGACGAGGAAATGACGCACGAAATAGAGAAGATATCCCTGAACGACGCCTGCCTCGACGATTCTGACGCTACGGAAGAAGTCACGGTGAGCGAGAGCCAACCGCCGCCGCCGCCGCCGCCGGAAGACAAAGAATACACGGTGGTCAACCAGGACCCCGAGCTGGCCTTCCACACGCTGGCTCCCAGGGCGGCGCCGGAGAAGCTGCAGTGCTCCGTGCAGTCCTGCCTGTTCCAGTTCACCGAGGTGGAGACGCTGACGCAGAACAACAGCCTGCAGTGCGTCACCTGCACCAGGCGACACCCGGACAGAGCGGCAGGTACCTGAGATTACAGACTGAAGGTGTTTGGTGAAGACATACATCCACTCAAAGACATGTTAGACACACAGATGCATCTTTACCTGTGATCTGTTTCCTCTCGTAGGAGCGAAGAAGAGCGTTTACACCGACGCCCTGAAGCAGATGCTGATCTCCTCGGCCCCCCCGGTGCTCACACTGCATCTGAAGAGATTTCAACAGGTGAGCCACTGGAGAATATGAGGAATGAAACCATTTAATAAATACAACAGCTGGTGATCAACCTAAACCCAACTGTTCCTCTTCCTCCAGAGTGGATACAGTATCTGTAAGGTGAACAGACACGTGCAGTTCCCTCTCATCCTGGATTTAGCCCCGTTCTGTGCTGCACAATGCAAGGTGAGATGATAAGATGTTTCTCTGTGGCTCCACCGCTGTCCTGCTGTGTGAAGCTGCGAGCCTGGACACTAACTGAAGGTTGTTTGTTGACAGAATGTGACGGAGGGAGAGTCTCAGGTGCTGTACAGCCTGTACGGCATCGTGGAGCACAGCGGCACCATGAGGTCGGGACATTACACGGCCTACGTGAAGGCACGACCTCACTGCCCTGCTGCCTCGTCTAACGGACTCAAAGCTGAAGGTACGTTCACTCACACAGGGGAACCAGTGGGACAATAGCTGCTAACATCTGGAGTATCCACCCTGTCCTCTTCTCTTCCTCAGGAGGCGCAGAGCCACCCAGAGGATCCTGGTTCCATATCAGCGACACCAGCGTTCAGCCTGTGCCAGAGAGCAAAGCTCAGAGTTCACAAGCTTACCTCCTCTTCTACGAAAGGATCCTTTGATGGCACCTCGCCACATCTCTCAGGAAATCCAGACAAACCAGCGCGTTGCTGCTTCAGCATCTGACCTCCAGCTGACCGACCTCGGGCCTGCAAGGCACCAAACCTACTTTGACATTATTATACTGAAATGACATATAGGAAGAGTTTTGTTCATTACAGAGGGAGAGAACCACATTCTGCATCATGACTTACATTTAGATACTGCAACATGTGCGACGGTTCACCCAGTTGGTGGTGAACCGATTTAATTTTTGGGTTGTTTGATTAAAATGCAGCACAAAGAGCCGAGTTTCAGTATTCAAGAGCACAACATGGCCAAATGTGTGTGGACGCTTGGAGCAGTAAGGGCACACAGGAGAGGGGGACATGTCCCTCTGGAGGACCTGTGGGGACGGCGACTGGACATGAAGCCTAATCCACAGACATCAGCTCCTCTTATATCACATCACCATCTACAAACACTTTCCACAGAGTCCATGGATCCACTCCAGACTCATAACACAACAGTACTGTGGTTGTAATGGCCGGGTGTCCACATACTTTTGGCCATGCAGTGTCTCTATAATCAGTGGGCAAAAGTCGGTATGAAACAATTTGTACTAAATATTTATATCTGTATTTTTAATAGATGCCGTGTAATGAAATAAATGCCTCCAAACTGAATGTGTCTCTGAGTGAGTTGTGTTGCGCATGCGCAGTGAGGGGGCCGAAGCTCTTCCTGCCTGCCCCGCTGTCACGTGACTCAGTGGGGCCAGGAGACCTTAGAGCGGCAGAGACCGATGGCGCTGTGATCAGCTGTGATCAGGTGTGTTCAGCGGACACACACACGGCAGGTTGGTGATCGATTCATGAAGTTTGTTCGGCTTTTGTCTCCTGAGTAGCGACATGTTAGCTGGGGCCAATGTAGCTGCAGCTACCCGCTAATCCGACGCTACTTTCCCCTTCATGCGACATTTCCTTTTGATTTTAGCATGAGGATGAATATGTCGACACACTCGCACAGTAACTGCAGTAACTTTTCCTTACCATATGTTTATTACGTGTGTGTGCGCGCGTGCAGGCCCGTTAGTTAACTTTGTAAACATGAGTCAGCATTTTGAAACTTGCTTTGTCCCGATTATATGAACATGTTATAACAGTGACTCGACTCAAAGATCAATCTGATCATATATGCACAATCAACACCTTCCTATTATAATCTTTACATATTTATAATCTTAATCAGACTTAACCAGGTGAAGCAGCAGCTGCTTCACATATAAATTACATCTCCAGTATCGTTTTCCTCCTCTTATTCTGCTCAGAGTTCCGCATTTATCTCTTTATTAACACCGAGTCGTGATGAGTGAAACGGGGAGGACATGACGTCACCTCAGGGCTTCACTAAGGCGTCAAAAGACCAAAATAGAAGCAGAAGTAAAGAAAAAACACCATCAACAACACAAACACTCAGCTGCTGAGCATCAGACAGCAGCACAGGTCAGGGGACAGGTGGGACAGAGGGGACAGAGAGGACAGAGGACATGCTGACCTGATCTCTACGCCCCCTCACCACCCCCACCCCTTCTCCTTTATTTTTCCATCATTGCACAATTGCACAGCACATATGATTGCTCAACATGTGTGTGAATTCCTCTATTTCAAACTTGTACTGCAACTGTTGCGCAAGAATTTCCCTCTGGATAAATAAAGTCTTATCTTATCTAAGTGTCCACACATAAGTGAACCAAATACTTACAATAACAGAACACTTCCCAAACGTTATACTTCTGTTGTTACTGTATCTTAATTGTTGATTGATGTTTTATTAGCCCATATTACTGATTTGGGATCTTATGGAGCAGTTAGTATTTACTGTGTGTGTGTAAGGATGTGAGTGTGATGACTGGTTTAGCAGCTGTGAGTGCAGGATGTTGACGTTGCTGAAGGCTGACTCTGCTCTTCCTCCCTCCTCCCTCCTCCCTCCTCTCTCCTCCTCCCTCCCTCCTCCCTCCTCCCTCAGGATGCGTCTGTAGGCACCATGTCCCTCCAGCCCCCCCGCAGGTCGGTGTTCACCTTCCAGTCTGCGGTGCACAGCGGCCACCTGCTCCAGCGTCTGAACGAGCAGAGGCAGCGGGACGTCCTGTGCGACGTGACGGTGGTGGCGGGACACGGGAGCTTCCGGGCCCATCGCTCCGTCCTGGCCTCCTGCAGCGAATACTTCCAGAGCAGGATCACAGACGCCACCAGACTCAGTCCCGTCATCACTCTACCTGATGAGGTCAGTGACCCTCAGCAGGAGGAGGAGGAGGAGCTTCACCTTCGACTGTCTGCACTCACAGGAACGTCTAAGACACAAACCAACGTTCCTCTCCTGGTCTATTGAAGTGTTTTGTTGTTTGCTCTGTCCCATTTCATTACAGGTGACCGCTGAGGGCTTTGAAGCTTTGCTCCAGTTTGCCTACACATCAAAGCTCCTCTTCACCAAAGAAAACATTCAGGCCATCCACAGCAGCGCAGACTTCCTGGGATTTCACAACTTGGAGTCAGCGTGCTTTGATTTCCTCGTTCCAAAGTATTCTGAGGGCAGAAGCCCAGTGAAGGAGGTCAGACGCGAAGCGTGTTGTCAGAACGGAGAGCCCGGTGCCAGCTCAGGCTCCGGCGTAGAGAGCAGCCCACCCAGACCACTTCAGTCTCACAGCCCAGCGGCCTCGGGCAGAGGCGTGCAGACAGAGTCACCGTCACCATGTTCGCCCAGCACACAGGGTCAGAGCCACAGCAGGGAGGAACACTTCTGTCTGGTGAACTGCGGCCCACAGATGGCCCCCTTATCTCTGGGGTTGGCAGCAAACGACGTGTGCCCCATGTTGTCTTTTCCAGACGCCAACAAAGCGGACGACTCCTCTCAGTACTGTGAAGGAGACCTTTTAGAGATAGGAGGTGTGTGCAATCAAAGCCATTTGAGCTTGGCAGGATGTGGCCTGCCCTGCGAGCTGTCGACCCCCAGGGGGCCGAGCGAGCCAGACCTCCTTCAGCCAGCGGGCAGAGAAGTAAATCAGACGGTGGAAACACTCGGGGCTGAAACCAGCTGTAACCCCGGTTCACGTCCACTCAACGCATCAGAGGCAGAAGATTGCGGTGAATTGTTGGAGCAAAATGATGGCAGCCTGGAGCAGAACATGGTGGCTGATCTCTCAGGCCCCACGCTGAGCGCTCTGAGCCAGGCAGAGGGGTTTGAAGAGAGGAGCAGAGAGGAGAGAGAGGTGGCCGAACATCTGGCCAAGGGGTTTTGGCCGGATCTGTGCCAATCTCAGGCTCAGCCGCTCCCCCCTCTGGAGTCCATGGACCAAAGCACTCGAGCAGCCGACTTCCATTGGCTGAAGCAGCTGGACCTGAGCTCCAGCGCCGGAGACTGTCCCTTCCTCAGGGACTTTGGAGGAAGTGAGGACCAGGTCCCGCTGACTGACAGCCTGTCCCAGTCAGAGAAGAGCCCCTACATGTCCTCCTCCGTCAACTCGGGGGAGGATTCAGACCTGGACACAGACGGCGACACGGAGGCCAACAAGAGAAGAGCAGCAGAGGTCGGTGGTGGCGTCTCGCTGATGTTTACAAGTCAAAGACATTTACCAAAAATGAATCCGCTCACTATAACGCCTGTGTGTTTCAGATCAAGCTCCCGTTTCCAGTGGAGCAGATCCTGGTGCTGAGCCGGAGCGCCTTCCAGCAGCTTCTGAGGCACCAGCAGCTCACACAAGAGCAGCTGGAGTTTGTGCACGACGTCCGCCGCCGAAGCAAAAACCGTGTCGCCGCTCAACGCTGCCGCAAGAGGAAGCTGGACAGCATTCAGCAGCTGGAGTGTGAGATCAGTGTGCTGGTAAGTTTCAACACGTTTGGTTTCATTTAAGCCCTCTGGGACCTTTAATGACCTCTAGTGGTGATCGTTAGGAACTGCAACAACACTGTCTTAGCTTATTACAGATGATGACTCAGAGAAGATCCCACCTGACATTACTTACGTTCTTTTGCTAGGAATTGTTGTTGTTATTTATGTATTCAGTCACTGTTTATGAGGTTTGCCAGCTCTTTTGATTCAGTGTTGATAGTAAGGATAGTTTGAGGCTCACTGGTGGAGTAAACTAGAGCAGGTAAGTACAGGAGCCTAGAAGCTCTACTGAATGAGTGAGTGAACATTTGCTGAGCTCTCCTGATGGACGTGCACGTTGCCTAGTAACACCCCGTCGTGAATCAAAGCCATGTGTGATGGAAACAAGCTGCGATTGTTTAACGATCCTGTCTGTCTGCGCTCCACAGAGGAACGAGAAGGAGCGTCTGCTGCACGAGAGAACCCAGCTGGAGCACAACCTGGAGGAGGCCCGGCAGAGTCTCTGCAGCGTGTGCAAGAGCGTCGGCGTGGAGTCGGGCTGCGCGCAGGACCACAACCTCATCCTGGCCAAGCTCTCCTCCCCGGACTTCGCTGCGTCCTGCACGGGCAAAGACCAGGACTCCCAGATGAGCGTGGACATGGTAAGTTGCTCCTCGGGCTGCAACCCGGGGAACTCGCAGACAGAGGGGACGAGCCCTGCGCAGAGCGGCCTGGCACAGAGCGGCCCCGTCCCTGCGTCCGACCTCAACGACTGCCAGGACATCACAGACGGAGGGGAGGAGCCCCGCACAGAGCCCCGAGCTTAGAGCTTAGAGCCTTCATCACTGCCTGCACACTGAACTCCTCCTGCAGGATGGGGGGGTCAGTGGTGTGCTTGACTACATACTGTACTTCCCTCTGTGGGATAGAGACACTTTACTCTCCTGTAGATTTCACTAAACAAAGGCCTGCCTGGTCCCGGTCTCATAACTGGGCTGTATTAACACGATTATGCATCTCACTGTACTAAAGGAACTCTGTATTCATTTTGTTTGAGGTGCAAACGGTTTTCAGGTATTGTCTTCAAAATCCCAGTATGCAAAACGGGAAGAACTTTCTTTGTATTGTTTTCTCAGGGAAAATCATGACATGTGTGTGTGTGATGACAGAGAACACAGGCGTCATTACAAACCCTTCATGTTGACTGTATTTGGTTGAGGGTTCTTTATGATCTTACTCCTCTGCTACCTTTGATAAATATGCACAGCACTAACACAACTTTCATCCCTGAATAGATGTAATTATCTATAGCCACTCTTTTTTAAAGCATTATTTGAATGTCAGACTGAATCACCGTCACATCTCCACAGAGGAGCGGTGTGTTTGATGCTTTATGTGCCTTATGGAAAGAATCCTGGAGATTTAAAGGCAAATCTTTGTATTTTCCTCTGGAGCGCGCACACACACACACACACGCACGCACGCACGCACGCACACACACACACACACGAGGGTTCAGGCCTGCCTGCATGTTGAACACTTTCTATGGAACGCTTTGATTGATTTCAAAATTAAATCGTCTTTTACTGCACCGTGGCTGATTGATGTCAGCCAGGAAGCAAGGAGCAGGAGGGGGATCAGTCGCCCCTCTGCTGGTGGATGTAGTACCTCAGCCTGGCCAGTAAGTGGAGCTGTAATTCTATCCACCGCTCCCATCCACACTGAGGCTGTAGTGACTGAATCATACTGTGGCTGTTTGAAATGCATAATATAGAAACTTCTACTCTGGAGGCTCAGTCTGATATAAAGAGTTCATACAAGTTGAAGGATTAACCTGTAAGTGTTTGGTGAGCGATTAGCCACAAGTATAAATGCTAATAAAGACAAACCTTTACAAATGAAGGCGTTGTGTTGATGATATCAGACCACAAACACAATGGAGGAGCACTTCAGTGATCAGTCAGACACACAAGAGAAGGCTCCAGTATGTTGTGGTGAATCTACAAACAACAACAGTGAGCCTGAAACAATCCAGCTGTGACTGAACTCAACTAGTCCAGTCGCTTTGAGGGCTGAGAACCTCCACAGCCTGTTCACACAATCCATCAATCAACCATCCATAGAGTGTTTGATCCATAGAGCCATTCTGCTGAGTGTGTCTCCTAATGCACACTGACGCTCTGTCCTGCTGCGTGGGGGACGGACGCTCTACAACAAGGAGCCAACACTTTTTGGCACCTGTGTGTATGTGGGAGTCATCTCAGGACAGAAGAGAAGCCAGGCCAAGATGATTATGACTGTGAGGGGGGGAGAGGAGAGGGGCATCATTCTATACCTGGACGTTCCATGACTAACAATGCATTGAATGGTTGATTAGGAGCCGTGTAAATCATACAGGTCTGGCTTCGCCGCGTTACAGGTTGAGGATTTACGATCATATCCTCGTCCTTGAGCCGCCGCGCCGCGCCGGGCCGGGCCTCAGTAAACCAGGCCGCACGTTTGTTTTGGCTCAATTTGTTAGAATTTGCAGAACAATAATGTTCACTGGCCCCGGTCTAAGTGCTCCAGAATAGATTTCCTGACAAAATTGGGATGAATCAGAGTTTTAGGAGGAGGAGGATGTTCACATTGAAAAAGCAATAATGTCAGAATCCTCTCAGTATGTTGTGGTATCTCCTCATCCTCTCAGAGTTTGGATGATATTAACTGCGCTTCATGATCGCAGCGCTGCGTCTCATTGTATCTTCCTCACTACACAAAGCTTAAAGTGCTTGTTACCACAGCAACGAATAAGACTCGTACCAACATCCCCCGAAAGTTGTCTCGCACTTTTAAGGAAGGGTTGCAAGTGGACATGTGGTCTCAGATCTCCACATCCAGAGGATTAGATGATAAGGGCGCAGACAGGAGAACGATATCATCGCCCTCCTCCGCCCTGACACACACACACACACGTCAAGAGTTATGACCTGGAGCTGTTTCTCAATTTCCCAATCACATATTAGGATTCTTCCTGTGTGCAAAAACAAAGATGATCCTCTTTCGCCGCACAGAAAGAGAGACGTGATTTGAGGAGGAAGCAGCTGTGCGGCGTGGCGAGGTCAGAGGTCAGCGGCCCGTAATCCCCGGCCTCATTCATGCCAGATTAAAAACCTGCTCCGAGGTTTTGATTAAGAACGCAGGGTTAGAAGATTAAAGAGCTGCAAACAAGATGAAAGTAGTTTAAGCCCAATCCTGGAATTCATCAGAATGCCAAAACCCTGACCCCTGAACTGTCATTACAGCTGCAGATTAATGCAAAGCCCTCGAGGACTCATACCTCTGCTTCTGTATCTTGTGTGTCTGAAGCTTTCACTGCTTTTTCCCCTTCTTCATTCTGTAATTGTGTTGAAATGTTCAGAGTCACATTGCATCCATTTCCATGCTGCTTCTGCTCCTTCTTCCCTGAAGCAAACGTCTCCAGAGTGACTTCCTTCCATCATTCTGCTCTAATACATCTGCAGTTTCATCCAAATCTGTCCATCAGTTTACTGCATGAATGTAGGATGAAGGTTTTGCGTGCAGAATAAGAAAGGCGGCGGCGGCGGCGCTGCAGACTGGTGTTTCTCTCGCAGGGGGTCAGAATCCTGGAGAAAGACACAATGCCCTGTGTAATCTGTCCCAACATAGGCTCCATGACCTTCTTCAGCAGAACATAAGTCTCATAAGCTGGAGAGCCACTGTGTCCTGACTGATTACATGTCACAGTCAGTGTGAACTCCATCGTGTGGCGAGTGCAGGAGGATGGAGGCCCGGATCCCATTGACAGGATTATATAAATGAGAGCCATAATACTGTAAGCTCCCGGTGAAATGAGAGGCAAGGGGACGTGGCGACCCCAGTGAGCCCGCACCCTGCTCTGCAGCCAGCACCCTGCACCCTGCTCTGCAGCCAGCACTCTGCCCTGCAACCAGCACCCTGCTCTAGAGCCAGCACCCTGCTCTGCTGGCTCCCTGCTCTGCTGGCTCCCTGCTGGCACCCTTCCTTTCAGCTGCCGACCGTCTCCCTTTGTGTTGCACCTTTCACAGATGAAAACATGAGGAATGACTTCTCTCACAGAAACATGTAACAATGCCTGAGAGCTGGTCGGGAAATTGCTTCTCGAGTGTTTTGGGTTTCTAAAAATGAACATAAGAGCTGAATTTATTTTCACTGTCAGCCTCACCCATACCAAACCACCGCCTGAGCGGAGTAAGGCATGTAATGTGTTAAAAAATCATGGCTCCACCTCAGCCATCCCTTCCTGCAGAACCACTGTGCACACTGAGTGAAAACGGGCTGATTTTGGTTGTCTTTTGTAAGGCAACACCAACAAAAAGTCTCATTCACACAGAAGTTGTGGATTTTGGGAAGAACAGTAGTGAAGCAAACTGCCCGTCCAGCATCGGAGGACTTGGTTTACTCTCACTGCCAGACCTTCACACACTTCACACACATCTCTGAAAGGCTTTAATTGGGTCTCAAGGACCTGTTTTAGATGGAGGAGGACCTTTTCCTCATGCGGCCCCGAAAAATCCTCTCTGCAATCACCACAAGTACCAAACAACTCATCACATGATTTGAAAATAGAGGATTCATCTTCATCTATTAATGGCCGGACGAGACGGCGCAGAGCAGAGCAGAGACAGACGGCGTCTCTCTGAGGTTGTCTTAGTCTGACAGAGGACAGAGAATCCTAAACTTTGCCTTTGTTTGGACTTTTTCTTCCCGGTTGTTTGACAGTTTAAAGTCGTCTCCAGGTCTTTCATCACAGCACCGAGAGGAAACAACTGTCAGAACAATAATAATGGGATACTGGAGGAAATTGTTGATGGAAACTGTGTTTACAGGTGAAGACAGCTGTGAGGTGAAAGTAAAACAATCCACTGGACCTGCAGTGTGAAAGCAAATTAAATAAAACCTCAACATCCACGTCCACATGTCAGTGTGTCGTCTTGTTCTGACAGACACGCTATGATGAGACGACGCCCAGAATTGAGAGAAAGCTTGACTCCAAGACTTCGCATTGGTTCTGAATTTTCTCTCGTTTCATTCATAATGACGCCATAATGAGTGAAAGAGTGAAATTAAGATCTGACATTTAAATTGTGAAACCGCACAGTCAAAGCTGTCAATCAAAGCAGCACGGGCAAGGAGTTTCACCACCGACATGAGCGTCACTGCTGTGGTTACATTCACTCCCTCACCGCATGGATTCAGACATTCTTTGCTTTACAAACCAAAGTAATTGCAATTAGTGATCGTTCCCACTTAGATTCCACTCAACTGTCCTTCACCATAGAGATGCTGTAAGTGCTGGAGTCCGGGAGCTCTGTCACACCCTGCTGAGCTCACTTCAATCCTTTAATGCAGAGACAAAGCAAGAGGGAGAGGAAGAGGAGGAGGGAGAGGAAGAGGGAGTTTGTCATCTTCTTTCTACAGATCCTATAAATTCAGACCATTTTCATTTTCATGATCCACTCCTGGATGAAAACACAGTTTTACAATAAGTGAAGCTCCTATAAACCTGGTTTTGTGCTGAAAGCAGGCGGGGATCAATCGATTCAAAGCCATAATGAGGAAGTTTACAGGGATTCTTGGATTTGCTGCGTCTCAGGAGTGGAATCGATTCTTCAAAGTTTGACCCTAAAAACAAATAAGTGATGTTTAGAATGATGCACAACATGTTGGTTTGAATGTTAATCACCGACCTTTGCGGCCCTCAGGCTCCTTATATGGCAGAGCTGCACTCTGAGGTCAAGACTCATTCACCTGCAGGCCACAGAAAGTAAACAAACTCAACTTTAATCCAGAAACATCATAGGGATTTACAGAGGATTTGGGATTTTCCCCGTTTGCTCAATAGATGCTCACTTTGTATCTGAAATCAGGAAAGTTGTATTAAATCCTTTGCATTGTGTAATTGTCAAACTAATAAAGGAGCATAAATGTGGACTTATAGCTTCACACTAGAAGTAAACTAATGTCCATGTTCCTCTTTACATTGAGGGATCTGCTGGGGACCTTTGCAATGATTTAATGAGTAAAAACAAGTCTATTCAAGTCAACTGTTCTGACTTCCTGCTTTGCACACTGAGTGAAAACAGCACTGAAATCCAAAGCATCGACTGATTAAAGGATAAAGGATGGAACGTTCTCACATAACTTTGGTCATTCTGAATCCAAACATGACAGAGATGTATACAGTACATACATGTTCATATGATAGAAAAAGTGTGTGTGTGGACATTACGCAACTTCATGAACAAAAAACTGAAAAGAACCAAATGAGATCTTGAAATACACAAATCCATAGAAACCTCCTGCTGTAGAATCATTTCCTCTCAAACCTACGGCAGACGTTTCAGTGTCAACTCTACATTTACACCCACGTCTTTCTCAAAGGTGGCGTTTGTCAGCTTTACATTCAGGATAAAACATGGACCTGGACCTTCTCAGATCAGTTTCTCTATCCTGGAGTTTGGGATGTGAGTCAGATTTGTCAGGAGATCTGCCAACGTGACAAAGAACGGCGTTTGCCATTCTGACTCTCACGTCATATTAGCTGTATCTGCACATGCATGACACACACACACACACGCTCAGCACAGCTCTAATCCTCCTCTGACCTTTATGATATTTCATTATCTCACTCCTCATGTATCTGATGTTGTTTACGTCCGTTGGTCTGCAGTGATGCAGCAGGAGAAAGAACACAGAGTCCCGTAGAAACCCCTCACTCCTCCTCTTCCTCACAGTATCTTGGCTTGACAAAGTCATTTCCCACACAACACAATATTGTAATTTTTTTTTTTTTGCAAAAACACAGCAAAGGCCAAGATGGTCAAGTGTTCTGACATCAGGACTCAGCATCGCCCGGTTTCCTGATGTGCATAGTTCCTGTTTGGACTCACATCTTGGTGCTACTGAAACTACTGAAACACTAAAACTCTACCATCATTTGATTGTAACAATGCAGTTCTTCTTCTTCACATTCAGACTTGTTTGTCGCTCTGAAGACAACAGCGAGGCTAACTCTCCCCGGTCGCCTTAATACTTGTTGTGCCATTCACACTGGCCGACGCTCACCTCCTCAATGTCCAAGTTCTTCCTGGATTTGTAAATAAACTCTCCGATAGCTACGAACACGGAGAGGACGAGTCCGGCGGCCAGCACAATGAAGATGCCGCCGATGTTCTCCACGCCCAGAGCGCTGGCCTCCTTGCTGTCCTCCTCTGGGCAGCCGTTGCCTCTCCACCACTTCTCCTTCATCATGTGCAGCTTCCCTTCCTCCTGCAGCTGCAGGATGGCGATGGTGACTTTGTCTCTGTAAGGAGATCCTACAGGAGCAAACACAGCAGAGTCAGCAGCAGAAGCACCAAACAAATACTTCTCTGACAATTGAACAATTCAGTAAGAGAAGAGAGAATCCCACAGCAGCGTCACTGGCTGGTTTACTAAGATGATCCTAATAGTTTTCATTTCCCTCCTCTAATGTTACCTATGGGCGTTCCCACTCCGTAGCCCTTTGAGTCAATCAAGCCTCCGATCTGTGTGAGGTTGCAGTTGCGCTGGCTGATGTACTCGATGCTGGTGGACTCCATCAGGAGAGCGTAATCTGTGGTCAGGACCCTCTGGATCCCCTCCCGGTTGTTCTTCATCAAGGCCGTGTTTTTCCTGCTGCTCATGAACGCCCACATCTTCTCATAGGTGGAAATCTTGGATTTCTGCAGAGGGATATGTTGACGGTTAAAGCACGGCAGGTTTGGTAGCAAAGATAATGCAGATAAATGCTCGGTGGTCGACATTCGCTTGATTATAATTCATGGAATAAATCAGAATTTGGAGACAGATGTACGGAGCGATGGTGCCGGTGTGTGGCAGCGTACGATCCACCTGCTTCCTGTTAAGCAGATGGGATGTGACATTTGTGTCAAATCTATCTGCTTCATTGTATTATGGCTGCACATTCAGACATGCTCCATCAGAGGCACATGTCCTGTTACTATGGTGAGTAAGAACTAGTGACCTTCCCTCATTACCTCTGCCAATCACGTTACCTTAAAGAAGGTCATGGTGGAGCCGTCTCTCACAGCGCCGTACTCTATCTTGGTTTGCTTGGCCAAGTCGTCCGCAGAGTCGATGGGCGAGTCCATTCTCTCCACGGTGAGGAAGGCAGCCAAGTTAGCAGTGTATGAGGAGATAATGATCAAAGTGAAGAACCACCAGATTCCACCGACTATCCTGGTAGAGAGAGCCTTAGGCATCAGCTCAGATCCTGGGAGATAAGAACACAACAGAGAATGTGAAATTCCAGAAAGAAACGTAGAGTGTTTTATTCATCAGAGAGGAGGACACGTGTGTGTGTGAGAGAACATCTTATTCCTCCAGGCGCAGCACCAAACGGTGACAGCACAAACACATTAAAACATCTTACCAGGTCTAAAGTAAACACTCAAACACTCAAACACATTAAAATGCTTTCACCTTGCTGCATAAGAGCTCCAACACCAAACCAGACGCTGTTTATCAGAGTAAAGTTGTTTTCCACCACATCTGAATCTGGGTTGCAGGGGTGAGGGTTGTACCACTCATAGGGGGTAAACCTGAAGGAGGAGAAGGTTTACACACACTGCAGCTGAGCACAAAGCATTCAAACCACATCCATAAACTGTGAAATCTGCTGTTACGGAAACTGCTTGGTTGCTTGTAATGCCTTCTTCCAGCTCCTGTTTGTGGCAAAGCTCCAACTGAAGTTGGTTCATTTGGAATTTTGCCACAAACAGATCAGAATCAATATCTGGATCTGGGCTAAATGACACCTTTACACTCAATATTAGGTCATCACAGAATGTTCATTACTTGAGCTTATTCACACTCAGAGGAAAAAGCTTCTGTATCAATTTGGGGTTTGTCATTTAATCATTTCAATGAGGGCTTTGACTTTTGGTTCAGTTTGCAGTTCATATTAAAACAGCAGAACTTTAAATGCCATCCATAAAGCAGTATCGTTCATTTATTATATTAGCATTTTTAGTTAAGTAAAATCACATCGTGTTTCCTTTCTTACCTGGCAATGACGAAGAGCACGCAGCTGACGCCGAGGCAGGCCAGCAGCACGTACATCCAGATGTCGGGGGAGAGCGGGTTGAGGAAGGAGAACACGCCCGGGTTGGTGCCGTTGGGTTTGTGGTAGAGGATGCTGATCCCCAGCGTCATGAAGGGTTTGGAGAAATCGATCACCTTCTCTCTCACGTAGGTGATGGTGAGAGGAGCAACGGCGAGGTCGGCCACCTGGACACACAGACACAAGCCAGCTAAAGCCACAAAGAGCTCCAGTAGTCCTATAAAAACTCTGATCCAACACCGGTGGACTCCTGCTTACATGATCAATGAGTTCCCGCACCATCCCGTTCCACTCGCCCTTGTCGTTCTGAGCTCCATACTTGCCATCAGTCACCAGCTTCACCTCGTAGGAGAAGCCCAGGATGTTGGAGAGCTCTTTGAGCAGGTCCAGGCAGTAGCCTTCAAAGCGGTCGTTCCCGTAAAGCGGCTTATCCGACTTCTTATACATGACGTAAGGATTTTCCTGGAGCGAGATACAAAGTAAACCTCAGTGAATTCACCGGACGGCCCTGAACTAAACGTGGCCTGATTCATTTAAAGTTCATACCAGAATCGTGGTGACAATGAGTGTCCTGTTTGCCATGGAGTCGGTTACATTTGTGGATGCGTCCTTGTTGTTTTCTGTTACATTAAGGCCAGTTTGAGAATTCCACACTCCGATCTGAGCAGAATAGAAAAATTACAGATTACAATCAAATCCATAAAGATGAACAGTGTGTTCCTGTCCTCTGCCAAAGAACATCCTCGCCCCTCTGTTAGCAGGGATCACAGGATTACATGTAAGTGAGGGCAGATAATGTGAAGGAAGGGAGAGAAACCAAAAGTACAAAAGGAACAATTGCTGCACTTAGAGCTCAAGCTTTTCAGTTTGAAACACTTTCACCGATTTTCCGCCAAGTTTCTTTTCCCAATGTGGCCAAAAGTTGTGTTTTCTGCTCGGAAAACTTTACAGTAGTTTTACAGCAAATGGGGTCATGTGAGGGCGAGCACGGCTCAGTTCAGGAAAGCAAATGGGCATGAAAAGAAACCACGTTAAATCTCCATCCACATCTCTGATTATTGATCTCAAAGTTTTAGTTTTTGAACTGTAAAAAGTCAACAATTTGAAAAACCAAAAATAATGAGCCCTAGATATGCAGCAGCACAAATACACAACAGAAGAAGAAGGAGCAGAAATAGAGAGTGTGTGTCTGTGGGTGTGTGTATATGTGTGTGTTGGGTGTGGGGGTGTGTGTGTGTGTGTGGGGGGGGGGGTAGGACCTCAAAGCACAATATCTCATGGAAGCTGAACTTTCATCAATACTACAGACCTTCTTCCACACTTTATTCAGGCGGCTGTTGCCCGCGATTGTCTTGCAGAAACAATCAAAGAAAAGGCATTTTAAACGCACGGGGACTTTACTTAAAGGAACATGCTCAAGAGTACTGCCTTCAAGACACTTACAAGTACTCTGATCGCAGCACTTAGGTATGTTTACACTGTCACTTGACTTTAATGTACTCTGCTTAGACTCTGCTCACTCTGTGCTGCCATCACATTAACATAAGCAAAGTTGAACTGAAAATGACACAAATATTTGCAAAGACGGGGCTGAAAACAGATGAGTTCATTTTTGGAGGTAAAATTAGTCGAACTTGCTCATCAAGCCACCTTAGAAACTAATGTCATGTCTATTAAAGGTGTATTTGCCTTATTTGCATGTATTGGCAGCCTGTAAACACGTGTCATGTCATGTATGTCACCTTCTCCAGCCCGTCCTCCTTCAGGCTGATGACGTCCAGGTCAAACTCTTTCCGTAGACCGTCCGTCCTGTTTATAGCAATCAGTCCTGTTAAGCCGTTCCACTGTGCCTGAGGCAGAGAGGGAAGAGAACAAAGTAACATTTACAGTTCATCTGCACAACTCTGCTTTACCTCAAACCTGCTTTTAATAGCTTTTTTTATCTGAAATCATGATCCTAGATACAAGACAGTGATCATCTGAGGATCTTACAACAGCACAGTTACTAATTCATCCACATTAAGCATTCAGGCAGCAGCTGTGTGAGCCTGAACCCTGCATGTGTCTGCTCTTCACTGAGGAAGACCATGCACAGTGCAGAAGACCTAAAGTAGGTCAAGACTTAAGGTGATAATCCTTAAGGTTTCTTTTTTACACGCATCTCCATTTCAGATGTATAGCTACAGAAAAGAACATTTGCAGATTTGTTTGGATGTCCATGAGTGACATTGTCGCATTTCGCATTGGAATTATGGGAGCTGTTGTTCGCCAACCGGCTGTAATTAAGAGAACGATGATGATCAGTTTGTCGGAAAATAAAGATAAACCAAGTGAAAGTGCTGATTACTGTTAGTGACTAAGACCTCGCTGTTTGATGAGAATGTTTGTCTCCATGGATCTGCATCTGTGAGACAGACTTAACCCTTAAGTACAGATTTGTTTCTGTCATTATGTTCCTCTTTAAATCCTCACCAATCTACAGTGTCGCCACCATGTGTCTCTGTCATTACATGTGTGTGTGTGTGTGTGTGTGTGTAGTGATGACATGGATCTGCTTGGATTGGAGCGTCCAGATGATTTAAAGGCCAGGAATGATCAACATGATACTGAAACTTTACTTAACACAAAGATTAGAGCCTATAGAGAAAGCATCTACAGGCGCTACAGAACTAATATGTTTCTTTAAGCTCAGTGAAACTTTCTGCAACACTTATAGTGATTCTCAGCGTTTTATTTGCCTTGGCTGAAGGAAAATGTTGTTCACGGATAAAGAAGCATGTAAACCTTCATCTCACCTGAAGAACACGTCTACATGCTTGTTCTAATCCCCCCCTACTCCAAACAAGCTCTATACTGTATAAAAGCATAGAGGTTGAGAAAAAATGCCCCACATCACAGCAGCTAAAGCCGGGGGTCAAGGGTCAAGGGTCAATCGGCCTTGGAGGCATCAGCATCTCATCACCGAGCATTAATCCATGTTTCACTTGCTATTTGTTTTCCAGTGACTTTGACCCGATAACAGCAACTGGCAACAAAACAAAGCAGACAGGTTTCTATCAGTCAGTTCGAGCCACATAATGAAAAGAATGGAAGCGGCTGAGAGCTCCTCTGTAATAACTGGAGCAGGATCTATGCTGGTGAATGAAGTGCGACGAGCTGCTTCATCACAAACGGACAAAAAGCTCACACTGGATATCGCCGCTGATTTATGTAACAGCGATGATCAGGAGTCTAATTACACAGCGGATCTGCTGAGCCTGTGGAGCAGAAGAGTTTATTTACTCACATCTATTCTGCACCCTGAGGTGTTGTTAAGAGTTTGGCATTGCCTTTGTCCTTCAATATTCTGTCGCTGCTTGCAAACTGAAAAGCTCATTTGTCAAAGAAACACCTAATTAGAGAACGCTATATAACAAGAGAGGCCATTACATTGGCATTAATAGATCTGAGCCAGGGCTGTAAAAGTCTGCTTCAAAACATAAACGGAGGTTATAAACACGGCTGACCTGCATCTTCCTCAATGTGCAGCGGGTTTAAATGTGCTTTTATGTCATTGTGAGTGGCACTGGTGTCTCCACAGATCGATGCTTAACATGATGAGTAGTTTGGGCCTGGAATTACTCCTGTTGCATTTAATCTTAGTCTGGCTTGATTTGACACAGAAACTTCTCAAGCACATAAAACACAGTATATGCACATGTGAGAAGTCATTGGTCGGAAATGAGCAAGAAATTCCGAACTGGGAGACGTTTACTGTGCTGGACCCTTGGTATTAGTTCACCCGACCCTCTTATCTATAAGAATCCTACAGTTTTAAACATTCATTCATTCCCCGTCTCTTCAGAAAAAACACTGAAAATGAAGATAATGGTCTTAATCATTACTCATGCACCGCACATGATCTCCTCACTCTATTGTTTGTGCTTCTGCAGCCAAGGAAATGAAATAAAGGCGGCAGGCTGTGAAGGGATGGATGGAGCGGCGTCACGCATTCATACACCTCACTTACATCTTTCAGCATGTTCATGAAGCGAGACCCAAAGCGCCAGGGTTTATGTCGGTGGCACTGGAGGGAGCTGACAGTGATCTGGGAGGTGCGTTGCGAGGCGGCGGCCACCATGTAGACGGCGTCGTACATCAGAGCGGCTTCAGTCTGAGAGAGACGCACACGCACACAACAGCATCCATCAGTAGAGATAAGGCATCACATGTCACGCCTTTATCAGATCAGCACGTGTATTTCCCCCCCGAATCACACCCGACTGAAACGCAATCCAGTTTTACGAAAGACACGAGGTACAATCAAGTCGCAGACCACAATCAACCATAGAAGCACAATTTGGTTGGCCGTTTTATTTCAGAGCACTTTACTGATTGTTCACGCAATCAAATAGCAACATCGTGGACAGTTTTGCTCCGACACAAGTGTGGGCGATGACGTGTTTGGGTTAGAGCCTGATGTGTTGTTATGTGCCGCTACAAAGAGATGTTACGGATTCATTTTTACACATCGCCTGGTTTGCTTCATTCGACATCGGTAAAGATTTCAACTAGGTTTGGTTCTTGACATCCATTAGTTTCTAAGATATTTGGATGATTTGGAGTTTGTTCATTCCTGTAGTCTTTACACAAACTGGAAGGCCTTAAATGTCTACAATTAATAGATCTATTATTTATTTTATGAACTCAAAATGCATAAGTAAATATGGAGATCAGATGCTATTGACGGTCACTGACACTGTGCGACAGGAAGCTCTCAGAGGTGGAAAGTATCATTACAGAATTGCACCTAAATTGGTCTACAACTCTAGTGTGACGGTGTGTTTGATGAGTAACTTAGCCTACATGCAAATGAGGATATAAAATAGTAATGCCTCCTTTCGGGGCAAACGCTAAAAAGGCTTGTAAAAGGCTTTTACGAATGAGGGAACATTGATTGTGTGATGCAAATTTGCCTTAACGAGATGTTAAATCTGGTGCTGTGGGAGATGAATTAATTTTCTTTAACACATTTGAGAGGGAAACGTCTGCATGTAATTTCTTCTGCATTTGTCTGAAAATCATAGTGAATGAATGATTTTCCATTCACTGTGAGATAAACCATGGGAGTTGATTTGACGAAGCTTCAACATTGTCAAAGGAGACATTTGAACCTGGGTGTCCACCTTTGCAACAACATTTCCTGTATCAATGCACCATGATCCAACATCAACAGGAGGAAGGTAAACGTAAACTCACTGTAATCATTCCCTCCATCATCCCAGTCTCATCCTTGGAGGGGGCTTGCGTGCGCTCCATGGCCCACTTCTCCACCACTGAGGCCACCTGAGGGTTGTCTATGTTAAGGAGCCTGAAGCCCGTCATGTTGACCCCACTGTAACGGTACGGCTCCAGGTCCAGGGCGAACAAGTCCTGTCGGAAAAGCCGCTGCGATTAACTCAGCCAGACATTTTGTTAGGTTAAAACAATGGAGCAATATATTCTATTGTACTGTGGATCAAAGGCTCGGCTCACAACCGGCAATCTTATTATGAAACCAACCACAGATGTATTCAATCTCCAGGTGAACACACTCATCTAACAGGACACTGACTCAAGACAATGGGACACAGAGCAATAACATGGCACCTCACCAAAGTATATTTTATTACATTTTACCATCTAGTTTTAAAGGGATTATTATGAAAAAAGATGACCTATTTGTAGTTGGGATAAATTGAGATCTTATTAAGATGCTGGATGGCCGATTTCTTACCAAGGTGGTGAAGAAGAAGTGATAATATTCAGTCATCATCCCCATGGACAAGATCTACACAGGATAAGACAAGAATCACTGAATGATTATAAAGTTAACTGTAAGAAATATGAAGTTGTCAATTGTCAACAAATATACAAGGTTCTAAGTTACATAATAGAACAGGTGATAAAAAGGTCGGTCCCAATACCTGGTGAGCTGCCCGGGGAGTCAGCTTTTTATTGGGACACCCTACTTTGCTACACGTCACAAATAGTAAATCCCAATTTTTCAAACTGAGATAAATGGCTGAGATTATATTTAATTGTTATTCTACGTGTTATATTTAACATCTTAACCCCCACATTGGTAAATATGCTTTAAGGAAGGTCATTTAGGGTCATCTCAAATCCATAAGATACATTAAATGGACTTTTTCACATTACTAAAACATTACTGAGTACAATACAGAATAGATAAGATAAGACATTTTTGATTTCCCTTTTATGTCAGTTTATTTGAGATATGATATACAGCTTTCTCTATAATGCATCATTTGGTATCTTTGAAAACACTGGACACTATTATAATTTAATATAAAACTTGATGATGTTTGCCTGAGTTCTAGTCAGTAAGAAGTATTACTCCATAAATAATAACTTTATTTGCATAGCACCTTCAGAAACAGTTTACAGAATGCTTTGACATACAGGACAAACAGAAACGAGGAAATTAAAATATAACACATTACAGACATATAAATATGGAAAAAAACTAATCAAAGAGCACAGAGTTCTCCAGTATGTTGTTGTCATTTATGGCTCCAGGTGAACCCGGTGCTCCAGGTGAACCCTGTGAACCAGGTCTCACTCCAACTGCATGCTGTGAGCATCACCATGGAAACTTCCTTTATGGATTTATCTGCTTCCAGCGCAGCTTTGGTCCCTGAAAATGAAGAAAAAACACCCATGTTTGCCAGTTACTGGCAGATATGTGCCAGTTACCCCGTTGGTAAATTAGTTTAATAACCCTGTTAATTTTAATTTAATGATTCGATATTCATATCTGCGTTAACTTAGCACGAGCGCTACCGCTAGCTAGCCCAGCCCATTAGAAACCAATCGGCCGAGGGAACACAGGCTAACATGCTAATCCACAAAAAGACCGATGTACAAAAATGTCAGAATGAGCATTTATACGGCTCGTGTATAAATAACACCATATCGTGTGACTATTCATGACAAAACGAACCCAAAAGCTCCACAGTAGTTTAAATAACTTACGTTTGAAAGTGACTTGGCTGCTCCGCTCTCTCCTGCGTCAGCCATTGTGGTTCGAAATGTTTCACCTGTAGCTCCGCCGCATTGGATTATGGGATTGCCTGACTCGCTTACGTCACTAAAGTGTGTCCCACGATTTGGTTGTAAACGCGTGTGGCTCAAAATAAGGCTCCGCTCAGAATATAGAACTGAAGAGAAATTCATCATGTCCGACACATATTCACACCTTTTCTATGAAGATATTGATAAGCTGGTTAATATTGAACCACGTCACCTGCTTGAGGACGTCAGCGGATGTTTGGTAGGTGCAGTCGAAGATGACGTAGAACTCTTTCCCCTTCTTCATCTCCTTCAGCAGGGGCCGAGCATCTTTGCTCCCTGTGGGCAGCTGGCGGATCTTGATCTTGATGCTGTACCTGGACGGCGCTTTGATCAGCTCTTGTAAACGAATTAGTCCTTCAATTAAAAACGCAAAGAAAAGACATGAAGTCATTTTTTCAAGATGCCTCTCAAGGTTTGTTTAGATGAGTAGTGGTTGCCAAGATATCAGGAATGCAGGATGGGATGGTTGTTTTTTATAAAGACTTTTCAATCATACATGACTTTAACTCAAATGTATATGTTCCAAGTATTGAGGATTGGTACTTTAATCAATCGGTCATTTTACCAATTTGGAGCTTATTGTCATATCCTAACTGCACTCATGATGCTTTGATTCACGATTTTCCATTCTCTCACCCGTGGCGTCCTCATAAACGATGGTGACAGTCTTCCACTTGTAGTACTGCACAATGTCCAGCACAGCTCGACTGATGGAGGCATATTCAGGATACAGGTTGATAAAGAAGCTGTCCTTATTGTCCACGGAGGGGTGTTTCCAGCGCGTCTGGATGTGCGGGACCTCCAGGGCGTTACAGATGGACTGGACCGCACTGACGGAGGAGCTGTGAGACGGGCCGAACACGGCGCCCACACCCAATGCCAACTGGTCACAGGCTGGAGAGGAAAGTCATCAAGAAAATCCAACAGGTGAGACGCATTAACAACAACAACCTGCCTTCTGGGTTCCTGAGCACATGATATTAAACAGAAGAAAGATCACGCTCACCTCTTCTGGAGGCTTCAAAACTGTCAAACAGGTTTATTCTCTGTATGTCATAGGTCAACGTGGTGTTTGGCATTAAGGCCCGGTTCCTGTTTATGTTGGTTACAGCGAATTTAAAGGCCATTTCTTCAACGCTAATGGGCTCATTCTCAAGCGTCTCAAAGATGCCTCCTGTGGGTAGAGCAGAGAAAGAGAGTTTAAGGCCATGCAAGGCGTGTTTACATGGAGTTGTAGGTGCCAACCCAGCTGGACGTTGACCCTTATGACCTCACATGCACAGCCTCCTAACCTCAGCATGTACATGTTATAGGGTCAAGTCCCTCTTCAGCCACAGCAGCATGTACACAGATTCTTTGTGTGCAAAATAGTGATCCACTGAGTCACTGTCACTCAGGAAATGAATCATCTTTTCACAATAAAACCAAGTTGTCAAGCAAATTTCATCAGTAAAGTCTGTGACCATCTTCAAAATCTTCAAAAGTGCTCGATCTATAATCCTTTTTATTTGACATCGTCTTCATTGAATTTGTCTATCATTTAACACTTTATAACTGTAAAATATAAATCAAACATTCACAAGACACGACTACAAACAATTGTCAACTATGAATAAGGAAAACCCTAAATTTATGCGATCATTTTGCCTTTTGTCTCTGCAGCTACAATCCAGTTTCAAAGTCTGAGCAACTGAAAAACACAATAATGTTCAGTATTCGATTGAGTAAAAACAAACCACATTTCAAAGCATCCTTGAGCACTTAGATCCAGGTGCAGTCACACCCTCTGATGTTCCTTACAAGGCGATAAAACACTTAGCTGATGCGTCTAAAATGAGCCGAGACCAGAAGTGTCCAAACGCAATTTAGACATAGGGACATTTCTTCTTTTATCAAAATCACTTTTCAGCTGGCTGTGTGTGTGCCAGGGCCACAGGGAGGCAGGAGTGTGTGTGTGTGTCTGTGTTGAGAGGCTCTTAATCCACCTCTGTGCTGCAGAGAGATGGCTCTCGTAACATGCCACGGCCGCGTATTACTCCAGCCAGGCACGAGCGCCACAAACAATGCTTCACATTACAGTTACATAAAGTGCACCGTGACAAACAGGCGGATTAAGGGCAGAAACATACAGGATTGTCACCACCTGCATATAAAACGAGCAGAGCTGTGTGAGATTCAGTGTCCTTATCACTGCTGAATGTGTGTGTGCACGTCCGTTTCACCCTGAGCCTTTCAAATGTAAATCGACAGAAATCTGCGGCCTCAGTGATAGGGTTTCTGAAATAACACGGCAAAGATTTGATCTTGGTTTCTATCATGGCGACCACCTGAAGCTGAAGTGGAGGCATCAGTTTCTCTCTCCTGGTTATTAAAAAGATGTGATGGACAGCTGTTTATCCAGCTAATCTCACTAAAACGACCTTCTTTCTGCTTTCTGTGTCCTCTGTCGTTCCTAATATTTGTGACTTAATACATTATGAATACGTACACACAACAATGTCATTTCAATGTTGCAATAGTTTACAAGTGATTTCACACAGACACCGAGGCTCCAGATGGCAATAGGTCATCACGCTCGGTTACAGTCTTTGAAGAATCATCTGTGAAATTGTGATTGAATTGGAGAGGAGCGAGGGCCTTTAACTCTCTCCCCTTGAGACCTTGATTGTGAATGACCTTTTTCTTTGGTGTAGCTTAGCCGCCGCCGCCTCAAACTGAGAGCGCATTGTCTGCACTCGCCGCTCACTAAAAGCGTGCTTGAAAGTGCCAATCCTAATTATGGTTACCAAGTGTGAGTGGGCAGCTGCCACGACCTGTTAAAAGTCTCTCATTCTTTCCACTGGAATTTGATGTTATGAGGCTGAACACACAGAGTCATTTGAGAGGAAATGTTGTCATGATATCCTTAGTATAAAGGGGAAGTAAACATGGACTCAGAGGTCCTGTTATAATCCATTTGGCAGCATGGCAGCAATCACTTCCCGTCATTCTATCCCCATACTAAACAGAGCCGCAGATACACACACACAGGTACAACAAAAACATTTTATTACGTTACATTTTTCATATTTAATCAGAGAAGGATTCATTTCAAATAGAGATAGTACAGGCTATGCATCTGCCAAGTTTGTTAAAGGATATATAACAGATAAGAACAAACGGTGAATAATCAAATAAATACTATTCCGAGTCATTTGGCCTATAAATCAAGACAACAGCTCTTCATGATGCTGATATACTAACAACAGTACAACCAAATGAATTTACTGCCTCTTCCAGAGAGGAATTTACTTCAATTCATTATTGATAAACCAATGGCTGTATTGTGTAATGGCAACCAGACGAGAATGCAACATCTGGATATAAAAGATGCATATTTTAAGTTTTATGATGGAGACAGACGACATAAACCTACAACACAACATTTTATTGTCAACAAAAGGAATATAACGTTATTGCCCTGTTTACTAATTCATTTCCTCTCCCCTCTTGCTCGGCAGAGAAATGTGTCCCGCCGCGTCCGAAAACACATTTGTCTTTCCTCTCATTTCCACCTGAGATATGATCTTAAATTTCTGTTTAAAGCATAATCACTTTCTTTATTTCCACACACGGCGGCCCGGTGGCTACGACGTAAGGTCTGCCTGCACTCACTGTTTATCCAAATCAGCTTTGTGCGCCTGCTGTTTGAAGCAGGCGGTCAGCACGTTGTGTGTCTGTGTGTGATGTGCGTCAGTGTTAGATGGGCTATTGTGCTGCACAGTACAGAACTCAACTACAATCATGCAGTTATTATTATTATCATTATTATTATTATCACACTCGAGGTTACCATCAACCAACAGACAGCTGGAGTGAAGTGTGTGTGTGTGTCGAGTGACTGGAGTGTGTTTATTGGCTGATATATTAACAAGACTGCAAACTGAGGCAGGAAATCACAGTCTGTTATCTCTGTGAATGTTTTCAATTAAAATACCTCACAAAGGACTTTATGCATATCACCAGGAAACTAACTGTCCCTGCTGACACAAAAGGTAAACATGCTCCAGGGAGAGCAGCACAACAAAAACAGGCAGAATAACCTTTAATCACTTGGCTCTGCAGACAGATGTGTGTTCATGCACCACGCGCAAACTAATTGCTTTATTTCACCTTTTAAAAAGGAAATGTTGGACTGAATTCCCTGCTCTTATTCTCATGTAGGGGCCGATTATGAAACGGTCACGATGCTTAAATGTGTTTCATGTGCTGCAGCATGACTGTGCATACTGAGTGAAAACATACTGTATAGAGTAAAGATCCAGGTCTGGTTAGCAGTGACATGACAGGTGCTCGCTCATACTCGTGTTTCCCGGAAGTAAACCACTAAGTGACCTGCCGTGACCCCACATCACACACGGATCAATGTGTTCACCCAATAGGCTATTGACAAACGGACAGGAAAGTTGGAGCTGCCTGAGGTAATTTGTGGAAATCATTACTTATAGTCTGCGGAACATTATTAAAAATGAATAATAAATGCTTAGGAAATTCAATGATTTATGTCCAGTTTTCAAAATACTCTATATGAACACTGACACTGATTTGCTTTAACTTTGACTCTCCTGTGTGATGAATGCAGCCTACGCACACAGCCTGATGTGCTATAGATGCCATTAATTGTGATTCAATGTAATTTTCGGGATCACTGAGCTTGACAATGCTGAGGGATGATGCATGATAGGAGGTCACAGAGACAAAAGATCCGGCCCTGTGCTGCAGGCCACCGCTGAGACGCCCTCAGGTGCTGCGGAGCCTTTTTTCCTTACATTTCTGCTTCTCCCCTGCACTTTACAGAGCAAGAAAATGACTACGGCAGCGCTTAGGTCGCTTTTAATCCGGAAATGTAAAGGAAGAAGTCTTTAGATTCCAAACGGTGACTTTGTGTCTCTGTGCAATTATCATATGAAGGGAAATCTCTTAGGCCGAGGAACACAATGACGTAGTGTTTTGCTTTCTCCTCCCTCCCCAGCCTGATCCAGTTCCCAGCGAGAGCCCACCAGTACCACTCCACCCTGGGCCCGTGCCAGGCCGTGAATGAAAGAGGAGGTCCTAACCGGGCTACTATCTTCGTTTGATGTGGAGCACTGAGGTTCCTCTGTTTGAGCGGGTAACTGCAAGACACCAGGCACCAAAACATTTGGGCAGCGAGAAGGGAAGCAGATTAAAATCACCGAGTCAGCAAAATCTGCACAAATGATAGAAGCACTGGATACTTAAGATGGGTGATGGATTACATCAACTCAAGTTTCTTTACTTAAGAGTCATTATTACTACTGAAGCAAGATGAATGAGAGAATGATGAAATATGATTTTTTTTTTTATCGTAACAACCACGAGCTGCCTTTGTGAGGAGATTTGGTTGCAGCCCTAAGAATCGTATATGAGAAGAGACTTTCTGCATGAAGAAGATTAGTGTTTGTTGTTAAAGGGCTTTGGGGAGAAGATTTAGCGTTATTACCAGCTGCAGAGAACGCAGCCTCAATCTGATGCCAACACTCGCCAAGACAGCGAAGCGTTAATTACACCAAGTCACACACCATATGGGAGAGATTATGAGCGTATGAAAATGACAAAGATTAGGTGGCGTCAGACAGTGATATATGATTTAGAGAGATTTAGGATGTAAAGCACAGATCGGGACTTGGAAAAGGGGGAGGAGCCACTGGGCCATTAGCCTTGAAAGTTGAAGCTCAATGCCACAAGTCTGATTGTTTCTGGCTTTAAAAGTAGAGGAATTTTAGAGGAAGTCTTAAGTCGCCCTGGGCTTTTACTGGAGCAGAGATTGCTGAAGCCTAAATTAAAAAGTCATTTTTTTTGTGATGCAATCTTTCAACCCAAGAGAGGAAAAGAGGCGAGCCAATGGGAAATGAGCAGAGAGCATTAATTTGCCTCCAAACACCAGCTCATTGTGCGCTTCTGTCTGGCTTACATCAGAAATCAAAGGGGGACAGTCTGAGCAAAGGCTCTGCTAAAGTTGAAAGTGGAGAAGCCTTTCATTGTCAACTCTCAAAGGCAACGCAGGCAACTTGGACACACACAGATCCACTTTGATAGATGCTCCCGCTCATTAGCATACAGTATCCAATATAGATCTCCAATCTGAGTCTGTGAGAGAGAAGAGAGGAGCTTCTACTACCAGAGGTAAGGTCATCTCACTGGCAGAGCCTTTGCCCACATTGTTCTCTGTATCTTGTTCACATTCCTCTCTGCCAAACGCATCCTCATGCCAGCAGTGCGAGCTCTCAGATGCAGCAGTGCGCCGGTTTAATCACTCATCTGCCTCTGACCCGCACAGTTAACATGGACACACACACACACACAGGCGGAGACTCCGGTCGCGACCAAGCAAAGTAGATTAATATGATTGGGGAGAAAACCAATTTTCTCAATACCTGGAGACCTTTTGACTCCACCTCTATACTCTGTTGACAGTACATTCCTTATTTAACAAAGGGAGATTTATATACGGGCTTTGATGGAAACATTACAGCAGAATAAAGCAACAAATTGTGTTTACAGTGACTTCACTAATACCATAATACCATCAGCACACATACGGCCCTTAGGGATATTAAATGATACTGAAAATATGATTGTGGGATAACAACAGATTTAGATATCATAGGTCACCACAAACACACTGTCAGTCCCTGTAGAGATGTTAGAGCGACACAAACCGTGTTAGGTGAAGGCGCTCAGAATTGAATGTTATCCTGCTCACAGTTTACTCACATGAAGGGGCTGGACAGAATGGACATTTACCCATTAAATGATGAAGCACACAGTGTATTCAGGCTGTGAGATCATCCTGACAGTCTTTAAACGATAAAAATTGCAGCATCGTAACTTAATGTTGAGTATTGGTTAATTTTTTGGATTCATTTCTTCATGATTAGTGTATAAATTATCAACAAAACTGACAATCCACCATCAAAAGTTAATTAATTCACTGTGATATGAAAGAGAGAAAAGCAGTTAATTCTCAAAAGAAAACAAACAGAACCAGCCATTATTGTTGAAATTTTGGAATCATTTTCTGTCCACATTCATCAGTCCTTTGATCTTAACAACCAGAACTATAAATGCGGAATTGTTATATTGTAGAAATATTTATAAGATTAAAGAAGTGGGTCTGTAGAGCTGCACAGGTGTTAAAATGATATTTATCTTTGTATCATTTGCAGTGATGAGCCCTTTAATTTCAGGCTCCACTGTGAATTCATCTACTCACCAATTCTAAGGACTTGCTGTGAAGTGAGCCAAAACTCTGGCATGAAGTAGAGCAGTGAGAGTAACAGTCCCTTCCTGTTGGCCATGGTCCTCCCTCCTGACTGGAATGAACATTGATATCACTTTGTCTTCCTCGGATCATTCATGCTGATAACTTGCTGCTCCTTGTATCCATAAAGAGAATCAACTGGCATCCGACCCACATCCTTCCCTCAGACATTGTCATGACACCAAAACACACACACACATACATACACACACACTCCACTTGTAATTGTTATTGATCAACTCAATAATTATTCCCGTTTTTCCATTCGCAGCTCCTTGATGCACTAATCAGGTTTTCCTGCCCTGCTTTACTGTCCTGTCGTCCCTCCTATCATTTTCCCGGTGTGTACTTGAATTAAAGGCTGCAAGTGAGAAAGAGGAGGCGCGCTCTGCTGTCAAACTCACGAGAATACTAAACTTTTGTGACGCTCAACCTCGTATTTCAAAATAAAAGTCTTGTGACGGAGCTCCAGATAACTTCAATAGCAACAAACCAAATGATAAGTATCTTTCCTTCCCCGAATCCCTTCAGATTAGATGTGACGTTTAGTTCCGTTATTTAGTGTGTATTTAATCGTTGATGAGTTTAGGGAACTACTACAAACACCCCGTATCTTATCTGTATTATCGTTTTCATGTGGTCTATTTGAGAGTCGTGCTCTTATTGTGAAGGATGCTGTCGTTTCCGCTGTAGTTGTTTTTTGTCGCACGCTTGCCGCATCTTGTCCTCCGTGCTGTCTCCGTATTGAGGACAGAGTCCAGCCGCTGATCCGCGGACATGGTTTTGTCCTGAAGATTAACTTAAAATCTGCCATCGTCCGACCTCGACAGCGTCTTTGCTGCTGCTGCTTCGACGAGGAATGATTAAATATCTGTGCTGCGGGATGGAAGCGCACATGTTAATCACAGACAGTAAAGATTAACGACCTCAAACTGTTGATCTGTCACAGTATCATAGTCAAGTCAATAATCTGGCCCTTTAACACACTTCACTGGGTTTTTAACAGCGGAGTTGAACGTGTAGCGAGGAAGAGGCAGGTTGTGTATGTATGTGTGTGTGAGGAGAAGCTGTTGTTGCTCATCTGCATCCATCAGCAACTTGTTGATGCTCCAAATACTAATTTGTCTCCTCAAATTGGGGAAATGGATAAATATAATCCCAATTTTGCGTCTGTCCACCTTCAGACTGAGACAAAGTACTTCTCTATATTCAAATTTTACGAAGACCTATAAATTGGAGCCATTGCTTGTTATTGAAAATATCGTTACAGTACATCATCGGATTTGTGTGCGTTATTTTTCCATAAACACGCAACATAATCAAGCATTTTTTCCGGAGGATCCATCATGGCTGTAAAGGTGTAATAAGCTGAATACCAAGAGGCTCGTTTACACTTTAACTAGGACATAAAACTGAAGCCTGTAAAACACGGATGTAACTCTGAAACAATCATATCTGTAATATCATCATAAATGGAAAATAAGATAGTCTGGACTGTAGTAAACTAAACTTCATATGATGACTTAATGTCTTTCTCAACTAGAAGTGTGTCGCCAAACAAACTTTGAAAAGAACCAGAGAATATTAATAACATTGATGAAGAGTTGTCTCTCATAAATCCCTGTTTTATAAATGTGTCCATCAGTGTATGAGTCATATCCTCTGACAGGCCTGTTTTCATCTTTTGTTTACATTTGGATCACTGACTGTACCTTTAATAGACAAAATGATGGTATGCATTTACTTATTACGACATGATGTATACGACTATTACAAGTATGCAGAGAACATTAAGATAAATATGTATTTGGAGTCAATCACTTATTCTAGAGTTTATATATATTTATTTTTTTCAATACATTCCCTGATGAAGGTTTTAGCTCATGAAACTTGTCAGCAGATGTTGTTGCTGTGTCTGTCCGCGTCCAGAGCAGCCACCGTATACTCTGCTGCCATCTAGCGGTGAACTTTGGTAGTGTCACGTGTTAGAGTAGGCCACCATGGTCTGAGCATAAACAGGAGAGATGTGTACTGCCAACACGAGCTGTCTTGGCTTAGGCACTGATCACAACACACACACTGTTGGACTGTTGTGTATACAAAACAACATTTGAATATTCAGAGTTCAGCAAAGGTTTAGCTAACAATCAGCCGGGACACAGATACATTTGCTTTACGTCTTTTTCTTTTGTTTTCAGAGTCTTTCCCAGTCCATCAAAGGGCCGATACAGATCCCACCTGAACTGCATGTCTGTAAGAAACCAACAGCAACCAACAATACCAACAATGCCTCCTCCTCCTCCTCCTCCTCAGCATCATCAAAACAGTGAGTGAACTGTGGCATTAAACATATTACACACCTGCCAATATAAATACATAAAGTATAAAGTCTCTAAGTAAGTTGTAATTGTCCTCTATCTGTATTACTTGTACATTAAGTATATAAGTTAAAAGTTTATCCTCTGATCACTGAAGCACATTCTGTTCTTATAAATGCATATACACACACACTCACACACACCCGGGGACACACAGTAAATGTCAAATACGGTGTTAGCTATAAAACCTTAAAAGCTGCGATAAAAAAAGAAGAATTCTCATATATTTTTGTGTTTTCTGTATAAATACAAATATGTCATTAAAGGAGCACGATGTCACCTCTCACCACCAAACACACCCTGTTCTCTTCTCATAAAAACGACAACAGAAAGTCCGATAACAAAATAATAATGGAACCTTATCGTCTGTGTGAGTAGACACTCCAAGCCCACGCAGCCATGACTACCTTCACCTCATTAGTTAGTATGAATCTGCTCCTCGTGGTTAAGTTTACATCATTATTACTTATATATACACTCCACCCCCGCTGCGGCTGCTGTGGTGAGACGGTGGTTCCACTCTTGATGCACTGTATCCTATGAAGACAGGGGTTTGTGGGACTGGATTGAAGCTGGACTGGTAGGACAGCGTGGGATTGTAAGTTAAGGAATATGGAGCAGTGTGCTGACTCATGTACACAGAGTTTCCTGGTGTAGGTGTGTGTCCCATCATGTTGGAGCTGCGTATGGAGGGGTGGTGACCCATACTGCCGTTATACAGCAGAGAGCCATTATCCACCATAGCTGGGTTATAAACAACAGGAGGGTTGAGGAATGTTCCGTTACTTGTCATGACTTGAGGGATGTTCTGCAGCGGCGCCACAAGCTGAGGTCCCACAGAGCCGCGGCCCTGCAGAGAGGGCGGGTTTGGATTGGATCTGATGCTTGAAAGGCTCACGCTTGAGATGGGATGATATCTCATCAGAGTCGATTTGCCGAGCCTCTGCTGGTACCCGAGCGTGTTGGCGGGATGATACATGTCAAACGAGCCCTGGTTTGAAGGCATCCTGCGACAGACAAACAGCACGGCCGAGGCAAAGAGGACGGCGCCGGTCATCGAGCCGACGTAGAGAGCCTCTCCCAGCTCCCTCTTCTGGGCGTCAATCAACAAAGGGTTGTAGAAGTCCCTGATGATGACGTGGCCCGTCCAGGACACGGGGATGAAGACGCAGATGCTGGCCGCGAACTGCATGCCGCCCGCAACCAGCAGGACAATGATCTTGGCACGATCGTTACCCTGAAGACAGGAAGTGCATCGCATTCCCACCAACGCCACAAGGAGCCCCACGCCTGACAAGGCCAGAGAGCAGCACATCAGGCCTCTGGCTGCCTGCAGGTCCGGCGGCAGGAACAGCAGGGAGTCGTACGATTTACACTGCATCCTGATGTTGGCCTGTCTGTAGCAGTTCATCCACAAACCCTCCCACA
The DNA here is from genome assembly GCF_046128005.1 of Genypterus blacodes. Taxonomy (NCBI): domain Eukaryota; kingdom Metazoa; phylum Chordata; class Actinopteri; order Ophidiiformes; family Ophidiidae; genus Genypterus; species Genypterus blacodes. The sequence continues at coordinate 738,598 of NW_027466845.1, read as the reverse complement.
TGGTTTCCATGACGATGATGTCCGCGCCAATAAAAGCCGTCACTCTCCACATTGGCATCCCAGTTGTCGCTGCGGCGCCGATCAGCCCGACCAGGCCGACGCACATGGCAGCTATCTCTGAAATGCCTTGGACCATGGTGCAGAGTGCAGATGGGTCCGGGTCCAGAGTCCAGATCCAGAGTCCAGGTGGAGAAAAGACCAAACCAGGGGCAACTCGGAAGAGAAATAGTCAGAGACGTGTCCGAGACGGTGAAGCACTGGCAAAGTGTGTGTGTGTTTGTATGAGGTGGTTTGTTATGGGAGAGATGCTTTGTGTTCACCTGACTGGCTCATGCTGATGGGGGTGAAGAGGAGCTGCTGATTCTGTGTTTATGCTGTGTGTGGCTGTAGGGGGTTTGTCTCCACCATCAGCTCCTCAACAACAACAACACACTCAGCTCACAACTCAACCCTAATACGTTTCTACCACCTGCTCGATTTTAACTACTCAATACTAATGATAATCTAATGTCTATCTACTTGTCTCTTATTGACTCTTGCCTGCAGTACCTGTGATGACCACAGGAGTGCAGAAAGCAACAAGATGAAGAAGAACCGGCTGATTATTGTACAGCAGAAATCTGTTTTTATTCATAAATGTACATACAGGAAATCCCACCTACACATGAATAGCTTTAATTTGTGTTGTGATGTCATAATGTAAACAAACTGGCCGCCCTTGTTCATATTCCTTTAAACCACAGAAGAGGAATGCAAGAAAATGACGTCATAAAATAGACAAAGTGTAAAAAAAAAGGGTTTAAACTACTTTGACATTTGAAATATTACGGAAGCTTCTCTCAGGTTGAGTTTTGAACTGTAATAGTGAAACAGATCCACCTGTGATCCTCCCCGGAAGCTACCTATGGCCATGTTTGGACAGACGTTGTTTTGCAAAGTGTTTTTGCAAATCCTGTTCACGTGTCTCTACCGTCAGAGCGTCTCTGTCCAACCGTTGTTATCACAAGTTGAACACTTGTTAGTTTGAGCTCCTCTGTGCCGACCACACCTTTAACAAGCAGCACTTAACCTGCATCACGTGTTATTGAACCAGATCCTGTAGCTCCCAGGCATCATACCAGACTCACACACACACACACACACACACACACACACACACATACACACAAGGTGGACTGGTTTTTCCACTTCAGTGTATGTATGTGAGCGACCATAACAGAGTCCAGGCGCTCCTTTGAAATGATTTTATAATGTTCTAATGCACAGCTGATGCTTCAGGGACACAGATCTGCCTGTAGTAAACACAACCGGACAACAGTAACATGTGTGTGACATGTGTGTGACGTGTGTGACCTGCTCTGCCACCTCCGGCTTCTGTTTGGCTTCCCCTGATCAAGTTTCTAATACTGGTAACTAAATAACAACAGGTATGTGTGTGTGTGTGTGTGTGTGTGTGTGTGTGTGTGTGTGTTGTGGCTATGGAGGCTTATGTAAAGTTAATGTCAACGGCCATCAGACTCTGGAGTTTTGAAATGGGCGTAAACATCCGTGAAATATGATCTGAATATAATTACACGCCTCCGTCTGTGGCAAAGGCTCGTTTGTTTTTAGTTTTGAACCAATTTTCATGTCAAACTAAAACAGGAACAAACTGGTTGAAACCAACTTTCACACGCAAACAAGTAAACAAGGTCGTCTCCCAGTGAGGAACGAGTTCAGCCAGCGACCTCTCAGCTTCCTGTCAGAGAACACAAAGCTGACGATGATGTGTGTGTGTGAGGAATACAAATGTAAACATCTTAGCTTCGTAATCGAATTTCCAGCATTCTTCTCATCTCCATTTCTTTTAAATTTAAGATTAAGACCAAATTTCTTCCCCTTAGTTTATGAGCCTCAGTTACAGTTGAGTAATTTCTTCATTAAAGCCAACTCGTCTCACACACACACACACACGCAGCATATGTGTGTACGATTTGCAAACTGAAATGCAAAAACAGAAGCCTGTCAATATAAAAGTAGATTATGTACACATAGAAAAGCAATACGGATAAAGATCGATGAAGATCTTTGTGTTCTATCATGATTCTATCGCAGTGCACCATAAAGAAAACATAAAGAATGCGTGATTCAAAAATCAAAGCTCCGTGTACGTTCACAGTGAAGTTACTCATTGAGTTTTAGATTTGGTTTTGGCTTTGAAATGTTTATTGATCCATTTGAAATGTGTCAGGTTGTATTTCACAGTCAAGGCGCGGTGAAAAGAATGTTCCTCTCATGTGGAGCCTGAAGCTGTGAACTTCATTACCTCGGCCCGTCTAAGTGTTCAGAGATAAGCCACGCCGCTGCGCACAGACGGGTATCTGGACGGGTATCTGGACTCGTAGCTGTAGTTGGTTGATGGGTGTCTGGACAGCATCGGCTGAGGTTGGAACTGTGCGGGATACACCAGCTGTTGTGGTTGAGGGGGCTGTGGGAGATAGCCCATGTAGTCGGAGGGCCTGGAGTACATGTACCTCTCTGATTCTTTGCCCTCAGACTGCAGATTGCAGCATATAAACATGCATCCGCCGGCCAGCAGGAAAATGGAGGCCACCCAGCCGATGTAGAGAGCCTCCCCGAGCTCCCTGCGCTGGGCGTCAATCAGCAGAGGGTTGTAGAAGTCCCTGATGATGACGTGACCCGTCCAGGACACGGGGATGATGACGCAGAAGCACGCCATTATGACCATGCTCCCAGCTATGATGAGGACCATACGCTTGGCCCGGTCATTGTTCTGGATGCAGGAGGTGCACTGCATCCCCACCATACCGATCATCAACCCCAGGCCTCCCAGCGCCAACGAGGCGCACATCAGCCCCCGAGCCGCCTGGAGGTCCGGGCTCAGAGCCAGGAGAGAGTCGTACACCTTACACTGCATTCTGATGTCGGCCTGACGGAAGCAGTTCATCCACAGGCCCTCGTATCGAGTCTCGAACACGATGATGTTCTCCCCAATGAAGGCTGTGACGCGCCACATGGGCATCCCGGTGCTCGCCGCCGCCCCGATGAGCCCAATCAGGGTCAACATGAGACCCACGATCTCCAGCGCTGAGTTGGCCATTCTGTGCTCCTCTTATCCCTCCAAACTCGACAGTGGGAAGCCAGGTTCCTCTATGTGGCGGCTTTGCATCCCGATGTGGGAGGAGCAGGGAGACGTTCACCTGTGCTGCCTCCTCCCTATGGACACGGCATCCGAGCGGGGAGGGGTGGGAGTTGTGACCTGTTGCTAAGAAACACAATCCCCTCTGGCCATTTTTTTCTTTGTACAGCTTCCCCAGGAGCTGCACTAAGCTGCCGCTTTGTTTATTACCAAGTCTCGTTTTACATTCCCAGGGCGGCCTTTACGAGGGAGCCTGAAGAAAAGAGGGTGGTGTTCTGACAAAATAAGGTTGTAGAGGGTTAATAAAACATATCCGTGTGTGTTGGCCATGGATACAGATGTTATGGACGCCAATGAACTCTACGTTTCAGGCCATTTGTTAGAAATTACATCTCGAAATGATATTAAAAAGCATTTTTAGAAACGTTTATGCATCATTGTTTGCAGTGTGTGTGACTGTGTGTGTGTGTGGTGGGCACGACATGTGTATCCATGTGTCCCTGGCAGTGTTGTGTTCCTTCCGTACACCTCCTCCATGTCTACGTGTTGCTCCCCCGTCTCTCCTGGCAGCAGTTTTGCATTGTGGGTGGATCTGTGTGAACAATCTGGTTTCACTGGTTCAGGTAAGTTTCCACCGGAGACAACAGACGACGTTTCTGTTTGCATACCAAGAAAACCAGCAGTTTCACAAGGGTTTCTATTATTTTAAAACAGACGGAAACATGACAGAGCTGCTCCTGTTTTTGACCCTTTATTGTTACCACGTTGGACCTTTCTGTACATTTAGGCCGGGACTGTGAAAAACAAAGTATTTACAAGTACAACAAACATAAAACCTCAACACAATCCTGCTGTTTACATCTGAATAAGGCTGAATAGTGCATCGCTGCTCTCAAAGAGAAGCAGAGAATACTGAGCAACACATACAATTAAATACAGTACACGGTCTTATTATGGAATAAAACACACATGCTGAGATTATTACACAGGAATCAATCATATGGAAACAACACACACACAATTGATCAAAACAGTTCCACCATGAATTCAAGCTCTGTGATTCATTCGGTCTTCTTTGAGAACACATGTGGCCGTTTTCAGCCTTTGGTCGTGTCAGTCATTGATTTTCCTCATTTCAAAGCAAAGTGTCTCTGTGTGCGCCGTGTCCTTCTAGTATTGACTGGGTGTGTACGCCACAGATCCTGGTGGGGGAGCAGAGTAGGCAGGTTGGTAAGTGTACGCAGGCTGGTAGGTGTACGGCTGGTACGCGTATCCGGGCTGGTAGATGTTCCCCGCCTGGTCGAGCGCGATCCTCTCGTCGGATTCTTGGGTTCGGGGAGCGTGGCGGCACAGCAGGATCACCCCGGCAACAAAGAGGACGGCGCCGGTCACCCAGCCGATGTACAAGGCCTCGCCGAGCTCCCTGCGCTGGGCGTCGATCAGCAGAGGGTTGTAGAAGTCCCGGATAATGACGTGGCCGGTCCAGGAAACGGGGATCAGGGTTGTGACGCAGGCCAGGAGGAACAAGCAGCCGCCGGCCACCAGAACCACGTGCTTGGTGCGAGCCCGGTGGTCCACCACTTTGGTACACTTCATGCCAACGGAGGAGACGATGAGGGCGAAGCAGCTCAGGGCCACGGCGCTGCACATGAGACCCCTGGCAGCCTGCAGGTCCGGGGGCAGGAACAGCAGAGAGTCGTACACCTTACACTGCATTCTGATGTTGGCCTGTCTGTAGCAGTTCATCCACAAACCCTCCCAGCGGGTCTCCATGACGATAATATCCGCGCCGATGAAGGCCGTCACCTTCCACATGGGCAGGCCCGTCACAGCGGCCACGCCGATAAGTCCAATGAAGCCGATAACCAGAGCCACCACCTCGCAGCAGACGCCTTCCTCCCGGTTCTTCTTCTCTATCCTCTGCTTCTCCTCATACACAGAGTCGGCGTAGGTCTGGGCCTGCTTCTCGTCGTAATAGGAGCCTACGTAGGACTGAGGCGGCTTGCTGTAGCCACTGTAGGCAGTGTAGTTAGCCATGGCGGCTGTAAGCGCAGAGTCAAAGACAGATCCTCGGCTGCCTCCTCACAGACAAATCTGAGCTCAGGATGAAGAGCAGGAACTTATACACCCTCTGAAAAATGTGAGCAATGCAATGCAGCCTTACTGGTTGAGCTGCTTTCAGATGGAGAGCGATGCACCAAAGAGCAAAACCTTTTCCAATGCTAATGTAACCGCTACTGAACAAAGGACCCTGTGAGTCTCTACTTAGAAGTAGTAAACACAAACTCGATCACTTTGTGAGGTCGTTACTGATCTCAGCAGAGGTCTTCATCACGTTCACTCTGCTGAAACTGGGATTGAGTTCCGTGTGATTTATTTTAGTAAACTTCAGATTAATATATTCCAGAGAGCAAATCTAAAGTTTAAAAGCAGCTTTAGATTGAGTTTAAGCACCCACGCATTTTAGACAGTTTGACCTTTGACCCATCGACAGACACGCCCTCCTGCTCTGGTCTCGCTCCAATCGAAAGCTGGCGGGAAGTTTGCGGGCGTCGAACCGACCTCTCCTCTTTCTTACAGAACATGTAAAGTGAGCCGGAGCGGGACACTGGAGCCGGATGGGTTTCATAGTAACAACGTGCTGTCTGCAGCTCTCAGCCCCACAAAGACTTCCTGCTCTATTTAGCAGCAGATTCATTTTGTTCTTGGCTCGTCTGATTATTTGAAATCTTATAAAACCACACCGAATAATGTGGATCATGTGAGGACTTTAAAATGTCCAAATAATGAACTCAAAAACTGTAATCAAGTAGACAATCACACATTTATTGAAGTAGTAACATTTAGATTAGTTTAACAAAAGTAGCCAACAGCTCAGACAGTAAATACAGTACAATGTTATGATATTACAACAGTAAAGAAAGACACACTAACTGGGTTAAATTCACATGTAACTGTGTTTAAACTCGTCAATCCAGTGCAGAATCCAGTGCAGATAAAATAGGTAGAAATCACAAAATTACAGGAGCTGAGAACCCCAAAGAGTGCAGAGAATACATCAGTAGTGCATTATTTGTTGAAGGTAACGGAGTGCTACACTGTATCTTCATATTGCATACAGCATCTTGACAGGAGGCGTATGAAGTGTAATCATGATGTCCCAGTGCGCTGCAGCTGCTCACACATATGCGTGCTCTTTGTGCGTGCCGCTCGACCTCCTCGTTAAGTCCACACTCTCCCCGGGTGCACTCCTTGCCGCCATGATGTACGTGTCGCCGTAGGGATCTTCCTCCTTTGACTTACGGGAGGAGTAGGTGACCAGGAGGATGACCCCAGTGACCAGCAGGAGGCCAGCGGCGGCCCAGCCAACGAAGAGCGCGGCCCCCAGCTCACGTTTCTCTGAGTCCACCACTGTAGGGTTGTAGAACTTATGGATGACGGTGTGGGTCACCCAGGCAACGGGGACCAACGTGGTCAAACAGGAGAGCAGGAACAAAGCTGCTCCCGCCACCAGGGTGTTGTTTTTGCTCCTCATGTCATCGACGCAGCAGATGCTGTTTCTGATCCCGCATCCCGTGACCAGCAAGGAGACGAGGACCAGGATGATGGAGACGCACATGAGCCCCCTGGCCGCCTGCATCTCGGGGGGCAGGCTGAGCATGGAGTCGTACACCTTACACTGCATCCTGATCTGGTACTGTCTGAAGCAGTTCATCCACAGGCCCTCCCAAAGCTCCTCCATGACGATGAGATTGCTGCCGATAAAGGCCGACACTCGCCACATGGGCACGGCGGTGCTGGTTACCACGCCAAACAGGCCAAGGAAGCCCAGCACCATGGCAACGATCTCCAGCTTTGCGTTCATGGCTCAGGAGGTCCAGCGGCGTCGCTCGTCTGGCATCAAATGTGAAACAAATCCACAACCAGCCCGTATTCACCGGGCTGCAAATCTCTCATCACCGTGAGTGGAATGTGTTTCTACTGGTTGATCTTTGATCAGGTGACCTAACAGTGATTTCAACTAACTAGTAACATACAAAGAACAACTTTGCTTGTTTTCTTTATGCACTCATCACGTCTGGTCATGCATGACGAGCGGTGATGAATCAACTTGACCGGCCTGTTCTGGAGACCAAACCAGGTCAAACTATGCACTGTCATGTCACTCAGTGGGCTGAACCTTCACCCCTGGACTTATTCATCTAAGAAATCTGTTAAAAGCTGGATAAAAAGGATAAAAGGGGAATTGCAATTATCTAAACAAGCATGAATGAGCGTTTCCATCTCAGCCTGTCTCACCTGAACCGTCTGATAACACCAAGGTTACACATACAGAAGATCTGACAGAAGAACCTGACGACTCATGCCTGCCTCAGTCTCCAGGTTCAAGCTGTCAGGGGCTATGAACAGAAAAAAGTTTGCCGCCAACCAACTGTTTGTCATTCTTACAAAACTGCTTGTGAAGTCTAAAGGAACAACTGAATTGAACTTGAATGAAGAATTGGTGACGTAAGCAGGTGACATGTTGAGGTGGGCTGATTGGAAGATGATGTCATACCAGACTTGAACAATTAAAGCGGCCCAGGATGGGCATAGATTAGTGTGAGCATTATTTTTGCAGTATTTATATTTTTATTTTTTTTCTAAATTTCTAAATATCTAAAATTTTAAATTTAAATTTTTGAATTTAAAAGTATTTTTTTCTGGGATTTTTTTGTAAATTTTCTAAAATTAGGAATATTCTAAAAATCATCTTACAGTTTCTAATATTGAGTGAGCAATATTTGTTTTGTCTCATCAGTCAAGTACATGGAGTGTGTTACAGATGGAGGCATGTGTTCCTCTGTGTAGTTACCAACATGAAAGCGTGAGAGAGATACAGATCAGTCAGCACAGGGGACTTCAGGATGTGGAGCCACATGCTTTAGCTTAGTGCCTCAGTTAGTGCAGGAAAGGCGACACCCTGTTAGTCACCATGTTGTCAAAGGAGCAGAGGAGCAGGAACAGAAACTCAAGAGCCTGTCCAGCCGGTTTGCTGAGTGACCACATCCTCAGCTGCTTCACATGTAAACACACACACACAACTTCCTGCTACTACAACGCAACCATAAACCCAAACTTTATTATGACCTGATCGCAGTCGTACATAGAGATTCAGAACAATCAAACGTCCTCATCATGTTATGATGAAACCCTTTCCGATTCGTAGTTTCTATGATCTTTGAGTCGCACGTATGAGGTAGATTTAGTGCCACAGGCAGATGAAGCTGTAAGCAGAAGCAGCTTTGTGCACCACCTGCTGCATGTACGTATGGTTGCTGACTTCATAAAATACTTTAAAAACAAACTAAACCAATAGCTGCAACCACAAATCATTTCAACTATGAACTTTTATATTCTATTTCTCTGATTGTTTTCAATTGCATTCGCTTCTTTAGAGGATTTATCAAAAAGGAATTCAAGCATTTAATGACATTTTCCTCTATTTCCTCGCAAACAAACCCCAATTTCCAAGAAGAGAATCCTACATGTATCCTGTGATAGAGGGGGAATAAATATAAAGATGCATTAAAAGATATTTCTTTATGTGCAGCCTGCTGTGTGGCGTAATCGCAGCTCATCTCTGCACACTGTCGCTCAGAGCTGCACATCTCTGCCTCTCTATCTGAGGAGGACCCCAGGGCCTTTGTGGTGGGGGACTGTGATGGACAAGAGAGCGGGGGGGGCGCTGGTGAGAGAAGAAAGAGAATCAAGCTGGGTGACAGGACGTCCGATAGTCAGAGACAAAGAGGCTTCAGGCTTAGAGACAGAGCAGCGGCACAGTGCTGAGGGGATCTGTGTGTGGCTGAGCCGCACGTTTCATCAAATCAGTTTCTTGGTTGGACTCTAAATAGCAAAATGCGTCTCGTTTGACAGATTCACTCAAGCAGCTATACGCTCATGAAGATACTGTGTCAAGTTCAGCTTTGGTGCATTAATATAAACTGCATAAGGCCTATGAGGTATGAATAACTCAGGTTTACTCTTCATCTCTCAGCTGTGTGGAGTCATCAGAGCGAGGATGACACAACGCTGGATGGAATCCAACGGGAGTTAAGTGCAACACACACACACAATGCACAATCACACACACACACACACAATGCCGGTCAAGGGAACATCAAACATTGCAGAGACAAATGACAAATGTGACATAGTGACAAATGTGCCCAACAGGAAAATCAAGGTGAGATGAGAAGTTAATGAGTCCTGACAAAACAGCAAACAAAGTGTGTTCAAAACAACTAAATGTCACACAGAAATCAACGAAGCTTTAAGTGAAATACTAAGAAAATGCAAGACCAAACATGAATACGTTTAATGGCTTTTTTTATTATTATTTTGACAACCTGTCAAATGTGAGTTTGTTGAGACTCACAATGCTCCATTTGTTTTGCCTGTTAGATGTTGGGTCACCTCACTGATCAATCATTCTGCCTTATTGACCAAAGCTTCTGGCAGCTGAACTGTGTCGTGCCTGTTGAGTATCTGTGACCCATGTAGCAATAAAATCAGGACGAGCTGCAGTTTGACAAAGGAAAGAGGTCCAGTGAGCACAAGTGGACTCTTACAGCACCGACTGAACCAAACACAAACACCAGGGTGCTCGTCGCTCTGCGGAGGCCCCGCTGGCTTTAAACTGCCAACAATGGGACATCAGACTTCTGCAATCATCACCATGAAATTAAATCTGCAAAAGCTGTTCCACTCTGCTCAGCATCACCACATCATCCTACAGCATCTACACACAGGTGGTGCTTGGCTGTAATGTCTCCTAGTAAACTTTTAAGCTCTGGCCTTGATGACATCGTTTCTCAACTAACTTTTAGTTCATCAACGTTCCCAGATGGCTCCTGTGTGGAGGGCCAGGTAGCATCAGGGAACGAGTCAGGAATCAATCACTCCAGACAGGTGCTGAATTATAAGTAGGAAACAAACGTATTTATTATGATATCAATACATTTTTCTATGTACACACAGTAATAAAAATGTAGTCTTAGTAGCACAATGAGTTGTTTACAGGTATGACCTCTTTCTCTTTCTTCACACGCCGTCTCTCCCCTTTGATTGCTTGAGCAAATTTGGACTTTCTCTGTGAAAAATGATTGCAGACAAAAAAAAAAAATATACAGATGAAAAAAAATAATAAATAAAATGTAGCTTTAATCCGTCACATCATTATTTTTTTTATTTTTTTTTTAAACACACGCGCACGACCGTTTAAAATAGCTGACGTGCAAATTCTGTGCCATCCAGAATGAGCAGGCGAAGGATGGATGGAGAATACTGAAGAGAAGTAAAAACCAGAGGAGATGAGGGAAGAGTTCACAGTCAACTAAAAGGCGAAACAGCAAATGCAAATTCAAGTAAAACAGGATTCTGTTAAGTTAAAACAATTTAAAATCCCACCCAAGCCCCTGCGCCTGTGAGAGGAGGAAGAGGAGGGGGGCGGGGCTATTACATAACTCTGCTATTCAACATCATAAGAGAACAAAACAAAATATATTCCAGACTAAATAAAAAAAAAAAAAAGAGAGAGAGAAGTTTGTCTGCAAAACAAGATCAGAATCTTTACACACAACCAGGAATCACCTCCCGACACACACATCAGTGTATATTCATGTGAAAGTACAGTAAACTATGCCAGGCTGAACTAGGGCTGTCCTCTGCCGCTTATTTACTCTATTTAAGGACAAAATAATACGCAGCCCTTCACTAGGATAACATCTCTGAGTCGCACAGACAAAAAAATATTCATGTTTCATATATTCACAATTCCCCAAATTTGGCAACAGCAGGCAGGAGCCTAAATGCTGCCCCCCCTATGTGCAAACCATGCCCCCTCAAAGCCACGGATAGGACCCCATGATTGTACCGTGAGTTCATGTATCAAAGCTTCACCTCAGCCTCTGTGAGACAGCATCTGATTCGCTTCAGTATTGCTCCACCGACCACCGTCCCTGTACACAAAGCATTCGACATGACGGGAAGGAAGGATATATTCTCTAAATGGCTGTGCAGTATACGTGGATGCCCATGCGCTGGAGGTGGGGGGACTGATGTCTGTGTGGCGCCCGTGTCACGCTGTCCGTCTGAGCCTGAACCGCAGTTGGCCTGCTCTTTTATGTGTCGCAGTCTGAGGAGAGCTTCCGTTGCTCCCTGCGCACCCAAACCTCCTTCTCCTTCGCCGCCTGCTTCTCATCCTCCGCTGTGGCACTTTGCTTCAAACTGTCCTCCGTCTCGCTGACGGTCGGAGACTTTGGGTCCTCGCTTGGGGACTTCAGGTCGTCGTCCCCTTCCGTTTCATCGCCGTCCAGGGACAGAGCCGTGACGGAGGCCTCCAGGTCGGCCTCGGAGGACAGCGCTCTGGGCGTCCGGCAGAATTCCTCCTCGTCGTCGCTGAGGATATCCGTCTCCTTCACCTCCTCCGGGTCCTCGTACTCCTCCAGGTCAAACTGCTCTTCCACCCAGCGGTCCGTGTCTCCTGCCAGCTCGGCCTGCTGCTGCTGCTGGTCTTGCTCCCCTTCCTGTTGAGGCAGATCTGGGTCCTTCTCCTGAGGTGAGGCTGCGTCCTGTTCAGGCTCGCCGTCGAAAACAATGTCGGTGTCAATAGTGAAACGGTTGCGCACAAGCTTCCGTCGGCCTAAAGTCCGAGTTGGGGCAGAAGCTGTGGAAAACAAAAATATAATAACTGAAGACATTAATATGAATATATAAATGATTAGTCAACACCGTGTATATTAGTGTGTGTGATAGAGATCGTCACCACTAGAACATCCCAGTCTAAGAATTATAAATAAGTGTGTTAGAATGCAATGTTCTGATGGTAACCATGGCAACATGCCATACTAGCCACATCCTCCCTAAATAGAGCAACAGTATTTTAGGATTCAATTAAGTTATAAACTAAAATCAAATGGCAACAATCACCATTTTGATAACATAGAATGAAGTGGCTGTATCATATTGAAAGGTTGTCATGGTGACAAACTGACAGCTTTAAGAATGTAACTTTAAATTTAAAGGAGGAAGCTGCTCATCTGATCTAATCCTTCACTCTGTAGCTCTGTGCGTCCTGCTGTGATCACAGCTCATCTATATCTGTTCCTCGCTGTCCAGTTTGAATACAGGTCATCTCCCAGAATGCACCGGGGCCTCCTGTCAGTCTCACCTAGCACAGAAAGAATCGGGCCACTCGTCTCATACCTGCTCTATTTATGACGGGCCGGGCCCCCTTCAGGGCACAGAGCCGCTTCCCTCCAAAGGGGACGTACTGCTGGTTGAGCGGTAAACTCTCCGTCTTTAGGAGCTGCCGGCGGTGCTTCTCCCGCAGGATGGAGTGGACGGTCTTCAGGAAGTCTTTCCTGCTCTCTGGAGAGCTGCAGGAGACACAGAGGCACACGGTCAGTTTGTCATAGAGATAAGCGACTGTCAGGGCTGCGGCCATCAAACTTCACTCTCCAGCAGGACGTAAGCGGCACCGGACGAGACCCTCACCTACAGCACAGCTGGAACGTCCTCTCAGGCCGTCCCTCAGACTCAGACTTCATGTGGGCGATCTCACACACAGCAGAGCTCTCGCCATCTGAGGAAGAACACTCACATGTGAGCTCGTGTGATGGGAACTCATTTGTAGCCACTGGCACGGCAGCTTTACGACATCATTGCAGGAAATGGTCGCCGGGTAATCTACCTGCATTGGACAACGCTCTGACTTGAAGAGCATCAGTTGGAATCATGTGACGGAATCGGAAAGGGTCTTTTTCTTCAGAGGATATAGAGACTCGATGGGAGGAACCCTGTGAAAAATGACATCATGAAATCTTGTAATTTGCATCTTACACGACTGGCCAGATGCAAGAACAGACCCAAGTGCAAAATTAAACATTCTTTGGTTTGGCTGGTTTTGTACGCAGCAAAGCGGCGGCAGTGAGCGTGAAGACTTGTGAAGAAGGATAACAGCACCAAACTGCACTGGGGAGAATTGCAAGAGACCCGGGGAGACGTTTGAGTCATCAGACAACAAACATTTCAAAACATGTTGTTGCTGTGTTTTGCCGCTGCATCACTGAGAAAAAGTTGAAAGATATAAATAAGACAGACTTGAAGTGACTCAGACACGACTCGCTCTGATTTCCATAACCTTCTGAGTTCTTTGTGTGGTGGGAATGTGAGCACGGAACTTTCTGGATAACGCCTACTGTGGATATTTAAGTAGTTCCGAGTTTAGCTCCAAAACTTAAGGTCTGAAAATTGGAGTGTGTGAGCTTCTGGGCTTTGTGCTCATTTGAAGGTAAAGGTAAATACCCCTGAATGTAGAAAGGCTGAAGGACACCTGAGGAACCATGACTGTATTGTTGCTTCTCGCTCATTGAAGAACTCACCATTTTCTTCTTATGCTTGGATCCGTCCTTGCACACAAAGACGACTGCCGTTTTAAACACTAGAAGAAGGAACGCAAACAAAGAACCCATTGGTTGTTTTACGGAATCCTTCAAAAGCGACATTCTCCAGCACATCACTTCAACCAGAACCACGCAGGACCCAAGAAGATCTCTCACATACCAAATGTAGCCAGCTGAGGTTCCTTCTTCCATTTTCCTAAGGAGGTGGGTGGGTTGATCCAGGACACGCTGCTGTGGAGCAGCAGGTCGCCCATGGAGAGATCAGCAACCTGCCAACCAAAAACAGTTACGTGTGAACACCCTCACTGACAGAAGGAGAAAAGGGAGCCGAGACCTCGCCCGTCGGCCCGCCGGTCCCTGAGCTCACCTCTTTCTTCTCGCCGCTCTGCTCGGTGATGAGCTGGTCGAACACGGCGCCAAACTCCTCGTGAATCTTCTGCATCTCGTTGATGTGACTCGCCACTTTGTTCATAGCTTTCATGGCAACTGCGGACAAACAAAACCACCATTTTTGCTACTTTGTACTTCACAGTTTAAAGTAGAGTTCTGAATGTCATAGTTTTAGTACTTTCCCATTGTGAAATAAGAACTTTTGCTACTTTGTGAGCATGATTCGGTCTCTAGTAGGGGACAGTAGACACGTGTGTTGGGGTCTCACCATCCAGGTGGTAGTGCTCCTCGCTGTCTGGGTCTGTGAGCGAGTAGAGCTCCCGCAGCAGGAGGGGGTACTTCAAGACCCGCTGGATGGGTTTGATCAGGTACGACTCCAGGGTGGACGAGTGCTGCTGCTTGGGGTTGCGTTCCTCCAGGAAGGCCTTGAAGTCCGGATCTGTTTTGGCTGGAGGAGGGGAAGACGTTTCTTAGACGTGACTCAGGAAGTTTGTTGGTAACAGCGACTTATCCTCATCTTAGACCCAGACCAGATACTACAGGTGAACTGGATCAACATTCCTCCTCCAAAGAGACAAAGCTTCATGTTGATCTATGAGCAGATGAGCTGGTTTTAAAGTAACACCTTTAAAGGAGGACAGGCGATAACTGCTTGACTTTACACCAACGTAAATGTTGCTAATGGCAACAAGAGGAGAGGGGGTCTATCTATCTATCCATCTATCTGCTGGCTGGAGAACAGAGTGTTCAGAGCCATGACCCTGACACTTCGTACCATATTACCGCCTTTTAGCGCCGCCAACCACAGGCTTGAAAGTATGCAGAGGTCAAGCGGACAAACAGGCTGCGTGACGACCCTGCAGGGCAGATTTATGGCAGCTTGCAGGATATGGCAGATGGCTGATGGATAAACACATCCTCTCCTCTGAGCCTGGGAGGAATGCGGGCCCGAGCGCACATTTACTCACCTTTTACGAGGACCTTGGGGACTTTGGTGTGGCTGGCGCAGAAAGCACTGTAGATCTTAAAGCGGTCTGCATAGTAGAGGAATGAGCCCCCCAGGGAGAAGAGGATTTTCTGACAAAAACAATAAAGAACCAGTGGTTGAGAGAGATTTTATGGCCCAGGCATGTGTTCTAGCCTTTCATGTGTGTTTGACAGAGACGTGTTCTACCTTAAACTGATCCACTCGCTCCAGCTTCTCCAGATCAGGGACTAGTCTGGTCCCATCTTCCAGGGTTTTGAGGAATTCAACCTGGAACTCCACCATCTCTGGCAAGTTCCCAAACAGAACATCCAGCTGGAGGGAAGACGCAGAACAAGTAAACGCGTCAGTACGCCTGTGACGTTATCACATTCTGGCACAGACAATAGTGAAGCATAACAAGCAATGTGTCATGATGGAAGTGCATGTAGAACGTCTCTCTCTCTCTGTCTCTCTCTCTCTCTCTCTGGCGTCCTTCAGCTCCCTCTTGTCCTCACACACAGCCACTCTCCACATGATTATGCAACCCACTTTCCTTGGAACGTTACAACAGTGCTGGCATTTAAAAGCCAACCGCCCCTCAAAGGCTCATGGGTAACATTTGACATACCTCATCCTGGGTGAGGAACGTTTCCTTCTGCAACGGAGTTAAATATCTCCCAATGAGGCAGTTGAGATCCTGTAAAACCAGAAAGATGAGATATTATTGCTTCAGTTTCACTCTAGTTTCTGAAGAAATGATTCACAAAGACGCAGCATTTGGCCGAGGCCGAGTGAAGGCGACAGCAGCATACAGAGAGGCACTTCAACCACACACAAGCCAAGAGATTCCATTTGTTAATTGGCCAAATCATAAATTCAAGTCAAATTGGCTACAGCCCATAAGATCTGACCCACAGAGTTGACATCTCAGGCAGGGAAATGTCTCGTTCCTGTCGTTCTTACTTTGATAAGCATGTACTGTCTCTTTAAGTCATTAGCTTTACTTCAGGAGCTCTAATGTGGCCCTCTAAAGCCTCGTAAACATGCTTTCAATTTGTGATTTTGATATGGAAACAATTACGGTTCAGTCACATCTATGCATCAAGGCCAAATGCGATTAAAGTGTAAACACGCATGGAATCGACGTGTTGCCGCTGTAATGGCAGCGCAAGGCGAGTCTGCCCTTTGAGGAGGCGGCGTACTCCAGTTAAGACATTTGCCTGCCAGAACAAATTGATTTGCAATTAATCTGGGTCCATTACTTGGAATAAGCATGCTTGAAGCAGATTTATTGCCTTAATCGCCGAATAATAAAAGTTTTGAAGTGTGTGTAAACAAACTGGAGCATCTCTGGAGGGGACCGAGTCGCTTCTAACCCAGTGTTTATCTCATCTACCCACCGTGTCGCCTCCTCTGGGGGGGGGGGGGGGGATTACTGACAGCAGCAACGTCTGCGACTCAAACTGCACGCAGACATTAAATCAATAATGTCTGAGTAAGTGGGACAAATAGTGAGAGCTACAGACGTGACAGATGCTCCATTGTAGCACCTGTAAAGGCACAAATTCAATCTATAATGGGTATAAATGCGTCTCCCCTTTAATGAGATGGAACATTTCAGAGGGCCTTGACATCATCTCATTACATGCCCCCTCTAACCCAGTTAGCCCACAGAGAGTCATTCATACTGGACAGACAGAAAATGAGATAATATCCAGGCAAGGGCACAGCTGTGTCTCCTTACAGCTCCGGGGACGCAGAGGTAAATATGGACCCGTCATGTGGAATGGGTAATGTTTAAATAGACAGGTACGCAGATTGATGGAGTGGTGAGACACACACACACATCTGTCCCTTCAAAGTAAGAGGAGGCATACTGACTTTGACATAGGTGCGTTCAGTCTCCACCAGCTCACAGATGACTTTGCGGAGCTTGTCGGCGTCGGAGAGCTGCCGGGGAGTGACGGGAGGCGGGAAAGGCGAGTCCGGGCTGGGAGAGGAGGACACACACTCCGAGGGATTCATGTCATGGAGGCTGCGGCAGAAGGCGGCGACTTGCTCCGTGCTCTGCAAAAGGAGCGAGAATAGAGGAATAGATGAGAAGAGGGACGAAAGCACAAGAGAGGTAAACGCACAGTTCCAAGCTTGGAGGAGGAGGAGGGGAAGAATCCAAACACTGATCAGAGAGTAGAGAGGCAGCTCTCCTCCGATCAAACCGCCGTGTCACTTCCCACTGACTGATCTGTGGATTCATGCCAGCAAAGAGGCAGAGGCGCTAAAAAAAACCAAAAGATTTGCACTAATTTGTTCTATTTTCAGTCTGTCATAACAATGATCCTCCGCCTCCCCCTCTCGCTCTCTCTCTCTCTCTCTCTCTCTCTCTCTCTCTCTCTCTCTCTCCCCCTCCCTCCCTCTCTCACTCCCTCCCTCCCTCTCTTGTCCCGGGTGTTTTCTCCCGTCTGACAGCTGGGTGGTGTAATGATCCATCGCTCTCACAGAATCAAAATATACACAAAGCTTATCTGTCCACATACAGTACATGTTGCCTTGGAGACCGGCCCTGATGTGCATTAGACTATCATTTTGACTCAAATAGACCCGGCAGCAGCAGCAGCCTACATGGAAAACTAATACACTTTGTTCACAATGGGCAGCGGGATGAAGCCATGTGGGCGTTATTTTTATTTTTTACGACGGCAAAAGACAAAGCTCCATCTTGTAACCGTCAAACCCTCTCGCCTCAGTTTGGGGCCGAAGCGTTGGAGAAGACAACAAACACGCCCTTTAATCTTACAGTGGCTCATACATACAGATGAGAGTGGAAATGGAGGGAGCAAACACACGGCGTATAAGAGGGGTTTACTAGAAGATACGGGGACCAGCGGGAGCCAGGCGAGGCCTCTGGGTTCCTCTATCACCTTCATCATCAGAGAAGCTCTTCCTCAGGCCCAAATAATAATAAGATTGCCTCCCATGGCTGTGGAATATGAATGAATCACTCAGAGGTGAACAACCACAACAACGTCACTGAGTTTCCTGATGTGACAGTAAATCACTAAGACACACACACACACACACACACACACACACACACACACACACACACACACACACACACACACACACACACACACACACACACACACACACACACACACACACACACACACACACACACACACACACACACACACACACACACACACACACACACACACACACACACACACACACACACACACACACACACACACACACACACACACACACACACACACACACACACACCACCCCCCTCTGGATCCCTGAACGACCGTCTTATCAAAACAACAAACATGAAAATAGAATCTGCTGATACTGAAGTTAACATGAAGCTTCATCTGATCACAGACGAGACTCTTCTCCGTCTGGAGGATGGAGATCAGAGGAGGATTCTCGTCTGCTTTGGCGACGACATTCACAAAACTATGAGGCAGCCAAGAGATCAGCAGATGAATTTCCAAAGTGCTGCAGTGACGAAGGAGACGCAATCTACGCAAATGCCCTCCTTGCCGTTTCTGTTTCATCTCCAGCTGCCGGGGTAGAGATTGTCATTTTCGATGTTACAGTTGCTGATTGAACCTAAAATTGGGTGGAAAGGCACACACAGTGAGATGTGATGCAAGCAACTTCCTGAAATCTCTCTCTGACGCGTGTGTGTGCGTGTGTGAGAGAGAGAGAGAAGAAGTTGAAACCAGCAGGAGAAATCCAGTGAAAAAAGGAAATATGGTGATTTGATTCCTTATCATTCATAAAAGCAGGTTATCAAAAGATCTTTAGTTCTTCTCAATTGACTCCAAAAAGGAAACAGATATTAGATTATAAACATATAGATCCTAAACAATCAGCTGCAGTAAACAAACATTCTCTGGCCCGTTTCCTTCTGGAGCCTGATCAGTCAGTGGCAGTCTGCTCAGAGCCCGGGATCACACTGAGCTCATTATCGCCATGGCACCTTTGGGTGCGAGGAGAGTCATGACGCCACAGCGAGCAGAGCGGGAAACGCCAAAGCCTTCACTCAGAGTCGAACAGAGACACCCGCAGCCATGACATGAACAGAACAATGTGGAGCTGAGGCAGCGGCCGTCCGCTTCTGTGAGCGTCAGCATTGAAATATAGATTACGACCCTGGTTTCAAAAGCATGAAAGAGCCAGCGAGTCTCTTTGATGGAGCGAGGAACACTGAGTTTCTGCCTCCTGAAAGTGTGAGATAAGACCCAAATCACAGCGCCACCAGCCCAGAGACCAAAGTCTACAACCGCCAGAGAGAGACGCCGCCGCGATGACGCAACCTGGGGGGTTCACTCACAAGTCATGCAGAGTCCAAGTCCCGAGTGTGAACATGCAGCGTTCAACTTTCACATCCTACTGCAGATAAAGCGGGACGGGCTCGGGGATGTGACGGGTGAGTCACAGCTCCACCAAGTGTGTGTGCGGTGCTGAACAAAGCAGCTCCACATCACCTCACAGACAAATCAAGACGTAAAGAGGGAATGCAGAGCGAGTGGAGCTCACCAGGTGAAGCATGTCGTAGATGGAGTCGGCCGAGCGCTTCCTCTGCTTGTTCCACTTCAGGACAGACATGGCAGCATGCGGACCGTCAGAGTGCCACACACACAAACACACACACACACAGAGTCCACACTGACCCTCTCAACGCATTCCCCTGCCCTGCCTCTCTTTAAAGAAGAGGAGGAGGAGAGGAGAAGGCGCTGTGGTGGTTTGCGATGAAGGATGAGTGAAGCTGCTCCGCCGCCTCCTCTCCGCCCACCCGCCCGCGCTCGCTGCCTTCCAACTCTTTCGCCTCCCCAATCTGCTGTAGCACCCTGCTGCCACCTATAGCGTTCACTTCTTGCTCTCTCTCCCTCTCTCCCCCTCTCTTTCCTCCGACAGGCTAAACTCGGGCAGATCTTCACGCTTACACTGTGTGCCTGAGTCCTGAAACACACTGGAGACGAGTCTTGATAACGCTCCAAGCCACAGCGAGAGAGAGAGAGTAAGAGAGTGAGAGAGCGAGAGGGGGAGAGGGACGAGGTAACGCAAAGGAGAGGAGAGACAGAGAGAGAGAGACAGAGAGGACTCGCCGCTTCAAGGTTGTGATGGAGGCAGGATCGGGCGGGTGAGGCTCACCGCAGTGGAATATAAATGCAGGATTTGAGGGGAAAGAGGGAGAGAGGAGAGAGAGGGAGAGAGAGAGAGGGAGCGGAGCTGCAGAGGGGGCGAGCGAAGGCTGGAGCGGGAGGTTTTGCAGAGGGAAGTTTTCCGGGGGGGAGGGGGGGAGGAGGGCTCACGTTTACAATCACGCAACATAAAGACGCACAGTGAGGGAGGACAGATGAGCTCAGGGAAACAAAGCAGGAACGTTTTTACGCCAACATACACAAATCAGCTGTCTCATCTCCATCAGATCTCCCATGATGCAACCTGGCAGCCTGAGGCCAGGAGGATCAGAGTGGAAATGTTGAGGTGGATTCTTTCTCTTTTTATGCAGCAGAGATTTGATTTGGTGGTGATGTTCTCTGTGAGGACGTTTGATTGGAGGAGGATAAATACCAGCGAGTCCGCCGCCGCACCAGAGGCTGAGCGGAGATTTCCTGCTTTCAAAAAGGTCAAAACTCAATCAATACGTCGGCGTAGCGATAAGCCAGCGACGGAAAATGATAAAAGTCCATCATGTCTCATTAGACGGAGCTGGAGCAGATGAAGCGGCGCCTGGGAGCTCAGCGTGTGTGTGTGTGTGTGTGTGTGTGTGAAGCTCTCAGAGGCGCTGGGGAACATTTGGAGCAGCAAAACCTTTACATGACAATCAATGTTCTTCCCCAGCCGCTCTGTGATGCTCTGTCACGCCCACTCTGCACTTCAGTGTCGGCCTAAGTGCCATTAAAATAAAACTTCTACAGCTTCCAATCAGTGAAGAAGCTCTTTGGACTGAAAAGAGAAAAAAATAAATCCCTCAAAATGGGAACATTTAGCAAACAGCAAAAGGACCGGTGTGTTATCGGAGCGGGCGCTGATGTCATCGCCACACGGCAGATGAAAGAGAGTCCGAAATATCAGAAGAAATATCAAAGTCGGGAGCGGGATGAAGATTAAAGCGACTCGGGAGTTCTTCATCACCGCACAGATGAGAGCAAACCAAAAGCAATAAGTCATCTTCAGACAGTCGGAGGTGGAAACAAAAGAAACCAGAAACTTTCCCCAGATTAAAAAACAAACCACAAGCCTTTTTAACGTTGCTCAAACCCGTAAAGGCCCATTAATCATCACAGTCCATTCAGCTTCATGCCATAACTGCTGAGGGAGCGTGATTAAAGGTATTAAAGAGAGGAGAGAGCAAAGAGCGCCGACGTGAAGGGCAAAGTGGACTCGCTCAGCCTCTTTCCACTAGATCATTAAGGGACTCGCTCGTCTTCATCAACGCGTCCACCGCTCCCCGTTTGAAGCTCTTAGGAGGAAGACGAAGCTTTCATCTCATCTGGGATCCGACCACAGCGCCTCTACAACGTTTCACTTCTAAAAGCTCACACTGTGTTGCTTTTTGTCTCCCTGGCGTCCTGCGGTGTGGATCTGATGGCTCCAACTCTTCCTCCTCTGCACTTCATCAGTCCACTTCATGTGCGTGTGTGTTCATATTAACCAACAGAACTAATAAAGCCGTTGGGATGAAAGTTCAACCACAGAGGCGTCCATCACTCCGCAATGTGCCACAACATATCGACTGAACAATTCATGTCTGTGTGTGTGTGTGTGCCTGTGTGTGTGTGTGTATATATGTCATCAGGAGTGAATAGCTGCTGTCAAATCTTCAGCGAGGAGAATATCGATGGCGTTTGAGAGCGAGGAGCCTGCAGTTAAACAAGCTGATCAGCCAACGTAGGGACGGCGCTTTGCTTTTGTAACAGAGATAAAAATGAGCCGGTAGCAGATGGAGCCTCCAACTGTGGCAAAGCAAAGAGCTCTTAAGTGTTGTCTTTATAATAACACAGCTGAGGGGGCTGCTGGTGAAAGGGAGAGAGAGAGGGAGAGAGAGAGAGACGAGCGGAGGAGCCGAGCGCATCACAGGAAGGACGAGCTTCCTGCCGCACTCCATCAAACAAACAAAACGCCCCCGGACATGAAGGTCCAGCTCTTACCTTTCTGCACTCGTCTGCCTCGCTGAAGATCTCAGAGTCGTCGTCCAAGCTGTCGCCGGAGCTCTCCAGCAGAAGCCCCACCCCGTCGTCCAGGATCTCCTCTGCACCAAACACACACACACGCACACAAACACGTGAGCTTCATGGCCACCGACAGGATGGGAGCCTGTGAGCGTTCCCGGTCTTCTCGGGCGCTCCTCACCTTGGCTCTGGGAGAAGATGTCGGTGTACAGGTCCTCCTCCACGTCGGAGCGGCGCGGCGGCAGATAGCAGAGCTGGCGGCGCTCCACGGAGGGAAGCGTGTTTACCGTCAGCGCCAGCGAGGCCTGCGAGAACGCCACCTTCATGTCCGAGAAGTTCAGACTGCGGGAGTCTTTACTGTTCAGCTGCAGGATCTCGTCCCCGGCGTTCAGACCTGCAGAGTGGAACCGACGCCATCATCAGCTATGATTCAATCTAGCAGCAGTGACACTTCCTTCACTTAATTAAGACTTTGTATCCCACTAATATGCAAGATGGCGACGATAATTCAATCTCATTTACAGCCAATTAACATCTAATTAAGACTGATGCAGGACACACACACACACACACACACACACACACACACACACACACACACACACACACACACACACACACACACACACACACACACACACACACACACACACACACACACACACACACACACACACACACACACACACACACACACACACACACACACACACACACACACACACACACACACACACACACACACACACCTCTTTTGCTTCTGTAAACCTGCTCGTCGTTAATATAAATTAAATTATATGGAACACACAAACGAACACACACACACTCAATAATTCTCCATAAGCACAGCCTTTGCCACGTTCTTATGTTCCTGTATCCGTTTTCCTCTGCAGGGCCCAAACATCTCATTTTTAAAGTCGGATTTTCACAGAGGATTCTTCCTCTTGGCCCAGAGCGAAATATAAAAATATCCCCTGTTGAAGTTTAATCAGACAATCGGCCCGGCCGCCTCCATTTCCAGCCTCCTCTCCTGCCAGCTGATACAAAATTAACACGGTGTGAAAGCAAAGGGAGGGAGGTGAGATGTGTCTGAGGGAAACAGGCAGCACAGCTTCAGACTGCAGCCCATAAAACACAACAACCAGGAGAATAGTTCGGTTTGATCTTTGTGCTGCTGCTAATGGAGCTCTGTGTGGGCGACCACAGCAGGGGGGGGCGGGACCACAAAGGGCTCACAAGCACGCCCGGAGATATTCAACCGGCAAAACAACTTTAACATTCACAACGTTGGTGACCTGCAGCGTGTTCGCAAACTGAAGAGTCTCAGCTTCATCATCATCTTCCTCCTCCTCTCCTCCCGCAGGCGTGACCCACTTCTCTCTGCTGCTGAGCCCGCGGCAAC
Source organism: Genypterus blacodes (assembly GCF_046128005.1). Classification (NCBI taxonomy): domain Eukaryota; kingdom Metazoa; phylum Chordata; class Actinopteri; order Ophidiiformes; family Ophidiidae; genus Genypterus; species Genypterus blacodes. Next base: position 715,062 of record NW_027466845.1, on the reverse strand, counting down.
ACTGTGAGCCATCAGAGCGCCTCTAACATCAGGCTACCAGGCCAGAACGTGTGTGTATGAGTGTGTGTGTGTGTTGGTGTTTGCCTGCTGCAGCTCGCTGTCACGTTCAGCGGCACATTTCACACAGGCCAGCGAGGCGGCGTGCCTCTGATTATAGTTATCCCCGTCCTTGAGAACGCCGCCATCCTCCGAGACCTTTCACGCTGATGAATAAACATGTGCTAGAGTGTTTGGAAACAGAAGTCTATTGACTCTATTGACCCCCGTGTGAAAAAAAGAGCCCCCCCCGCTTCAAAACACGTGTGAAAGCCTGAATAGAGAGCAGCGCCGCAGATTCTGAACCGTATCCAATTATTCCACAGACGGAGATGAAATGCCTTTGAAGGAAACGAAGGGTCATGAACCTTTGGCGAAGGCTAATCCGCCCGCCTTCACGTCGGTGATGTAGAGCTGCTGCACTCCGTCCTCTTCCACCACGGAGATGGAGAAACCTGGAGGAGGACAGCAGACGCAGAGGAAGAGTGGGAGAGGAAGGGAGAGGGAGAGAGAGGAGGGCGGTTACATAAGAGCGGCATCAGCACCGATGGGGCCGAGACAACGGAAACGCAGCAGGTAAGAAGGTTAAAACAACAACAACAGCTTCTTCACAGGAGAGCTAATTATGTCAACATGAGCACATCTAGCGTGTGGAAGAGTCACACTGAGTCATACCGTAACCAATCATGCAGGATTCATCTCGGTCAAACTGGATGACTTTTGTTATTTTGGAGCACAGCTCAATTTCCCTGTAAAGCTGTGAAGAAGAAGACAAACAGAGACGAAGTTATTACATTAATCATGCAACAATGTCCTGGTGTTGCTGAGATCCTGCTGCTTCTATGTGTCGCACGTTAAACTGGGCGCATACGAGGGCGTGAGGTCGTTTACGAGGCGACTTCACCACTCTACGCATTACTCTTAAGTGGAATGTGACGCCGTAAATCTAAATGTTTATGGACGAGTGACGTGAGGAGGGAGGAGATGAGGATGAGGAGTCAAGGACGTACCAGGTCGCACACGTCCTCCTCCGGCTTGGGGATGTAGAACTGCACCTGGCTCTCGATCAGGAATTTGAGTCGCAGGTAGTGTTTGGTGGGGTCGAGCTGGTGAGCCTGAGGGAGGAAAGGAAAAGAGAGAGAGAAGGAGAGAAGGAGGGAAGGAGGTGAGTTCAGTCTGAAAGTGGATCAACCTCAATGTTGCTGAGGACCAAGACGAAGCTTCTGTCCGTTAGATTAGAGGTGGAAACTTATTATCTTCTGTTTGCAGGAGGCATCAGTCAAACATCTCATGGTCTCTTTACAGGTTATGTATTCAGTCAAATGCCTTCAAAGGATCAAAGTGCATCCTAACCCTAACCTGTCCCACAACTACACCCACATCCAGTTAAGTTCTGTTTCATTGTGCCACACACTCTCCTCCTCCGACTCCCTGTGTGTGTTTGTCTCATTCATGGTAACCTGAGCTGTGTGATCTGTGTCAGGTGGAGGTCATGCGGAGGTCACGTCACCTTGCAGATGGTCTCCAGCACGCACAGCGCCGACTCCCCGGGCTGGATGATGGTGAGCACCGGCTGGTCGTTAGGCAGACAGACCCAGGAGGGCGTGAGGTGGTCGGGCACCCACAGGTCGCTCTCTGTGCTGGGGCGAGGGAGGCTCTTCACCACACGCTCATCACCTTTCTATTAACACACACACACACACACACACACACACACACGGAGAATAGAGTTTAAGCATCTCAGGACACCAGAATCGCTGCAACGATGCACCAAGAGAGCGACTGCAATAGATTCTCCAAGGATTGAAGCTCATTACTTTACATTTACTGTAGGAGGGGGAGAAGAAGCGCTCCCTAATGAGGCTGAGTCTCCATCATGCTGCTTCATCAGGATACAAAGAGGACTCGCTTTATTCTGGCTGAATAAGTTTCCCCCCTCTTCACCGTCAACTGGGGCCAGACTGAGAGAATACACGACAGCTCCTTACCATGCGTCTGCTGTCTGGATCCTCATACACGCCGTCTGCAGGCTTCTTAATTGGCTCCTCACCATCAGCGAAGACCTGCAGGTTAACAGAGGAGGAAGGCGTGTTGGTATGCGTGTATGACGGCGGTTTGAGTCTGTGTGTGCGTCAGCCGTCCTTTTAGTTAGTGAAAGAGGGAGCTTGCAGACCTGGTTGATGCTAGGGTGGGCTTTAGTCTTCTTCTTTGAGGTGGTGTCCAGACCCCACAGGGAGGAGAACCTGCTCTTACGCTTGGTGGAGGAGCGGGACATGGCCTGAGCTCGCCGCCGCACGCCGCTCTCTGTGCGAGCCGCCACCTACAACAACAACAACAACAGAGCTCAGTCAGGGAATCACACACCAGCACGTTCAGCTCCTGTCACATTCTATTATGCTAATTTATGGCGGGGAGCTCTTCATCAAATCTGATTTCATTTATGTGGCGCTCACAAACAAAGAGACGGTAAAAGGGAAAGAAGTGGACATTTATTTATAGATTTAGAAACTTTAATCCCTTCTTTGCTGCAGCACTAATGTGCACACAGAGTGAAAACATGTCATTCTAAGTCTCCTCCAGGTGTCAAGCTTACATTTTGCTCTCTACAACTACACACCATTTCAATAAGGTAACACACTGTCCCTTTAAGGAGACACAGGCTTGTGTGTGTGTGTGTGTGTGTCTGTGTGTGTCTGTGTGTGTGTGTGTGTGTGTGTGATGTAAACGTATAGTAAGCAGCGTTAGAAAGGGAAAACAGGTCATCGTCTTCTTCGTCAGCTGATGAAGAGGCATCTGCCGCTTGTCAGGCTGCTGCTGCTGCATCCATAAAGAATGCGTTCCTGAGTCGCACGCCTGGTTGAGTTAAAGAGCGAGAGGCTTCACGCAGGCCCGTGAGTGTGTGTGTGTGTGTGTGTGTGTGATGGAGAGTGAAGCTGCAGACACGGAGCCGTCACGTCCCATTCACACACCGGCAGCAGATGCATTCAGACGCTCACACAAAGTGGCATTTCTGGCTCCTCTGGAAGTAGAGTCGCTTGTAAACGCTCTTTAAAAACACGCAGCAGTGAAACAGAGACACAGTGCCGTGCATAGAGACAGGAAGGGCCCCCTCCTGTCCCCCCCCCCCCCCCCCCCCTCATCATATACAATTGTTCTGCCGCTTTTGTGGTTCCGTCACCCTCTCACAGCTCTTTGGGACAGAGTGCTGATACAGACGCTCAGGGGAGGAGGGGAGATGAGTAAATTAGAGAGGAGTGGAACCCAAACGGAGCCGAGCAGAGAGCTGATAGAAAGTGTCTCTTTTGTTCGGCAGCCCACCCTGTGATCTCAACAACCACCTCCTCTGCTGCGCTGCGTCGGTGGATGGAGATGGAGAGAGAGAGAGACAGGGGGAGAGAGAGAGAGAGGGAGAGAGAGAGAGACACACAGGGAGAGAGAGAGAGAGAGACAGAGGGAGAGAAAATAGGACCTCACTGATCTCCTGACACTTCTCTAAAAACAGCAGAGAAATCGAACATAATGCTCTCCTGTGCCGACGACCGCTTTTAGATGTGGAGTGCAGCCAACATACCTCCAACAAGGAAAACTTTATACTTTAGTTCTGGGAGCCATGGTTACCGTCCTGACCTCAACCAAACTCCATCATGATAACAGAAGAATGGAGGACATTTAAGGAGACAAGGGGAAACAAAAAGGAGGGATAAATACCAAAGCGTGGAAGGAGGAGACGGAGAAGATGCCCAGCCGGCCCATTGCCAGCTTGGTGGGGCGGGAGGCGAAGGCCAGCAGGCGTTTGGGGTTGGGCAGCTCGCCGCCCTGCAGGCTGGCCAGGTAGCACCTGAAGCGGAACAGGTCCATGTGAAACTGCTCCAGGTTCTGCTCCCACAGGAAGATCTGCAGAGTGAGAACACAACAACAACAACACGTCCAGTCAGCTGATAGTTTTCACGAGTTTGAGACATTTTGGAGATTCTTCTTCCTCCCATCTCCCAGAAACTGTTACCAGCTCGCTCCGGCCGCTGCCAGCCTGAACTCCCAGCCTGACGCTCTGATGTTTACTGGGGCAGTGGAGCAGCACATTGTCATTATTCACTGAGCCGTCGTCGTCGCCCCCCTCCTCCCCCTCCTCCCCCTCCTGGTCACAGCCCTGTCCTGGTCTTTGGAGTTGGCGACCGGTGCCACGCTGGAAGACTGCGCCCGGCTGCCAAGTAGCCCAGAGACCAGGATGAAACAAAAGCCCACATTCCGCTGGCGGACGGAAGGCTGGGAACGTTTCAGCTTTCCGAGGTAGCGGGCAGGTTTCCATTCAGCCGGGCACAATGTGAAACCCGACGCTGCCAAACCGTGCGGCCCGGCCCGGCTCTACCTAACGGACGGCACAAAGGCCATCTGATCTCCCCTCTCTGTAAACACACCTATCAAAACACAATATGAGCTTTGCAATCAATTGAGGAAATGGCAAACGGATCGAGCGGTGCCAAGTGCATGACAGCTTTAAAAACGCAAACACACACACAAACAAGCAGAGCGTTTGCCAAGAGGTGTGTAGCGTCAGCAGCCTCCAGCGGGCGATGTTACAGGATCGGTTATTTAATCTCTTAATCGCTCCCCTCATGTTTTTAACATGTGAAGAAGTTGCGGATGCTGAAATGTTTGCACACGATGTCTGTGATTAAGACGAGCTAACATCACGTCTGAGCTCACAGCTGGGGAACAGACAGAGCTCAGAGGACGAGACGGGTACTGTCTGGTCCTCAGGCGAGTGTGAGGGTCAGCCTGGACTCTGAACGGGTCAGGGAGGGAGAGGAGGGAGGAAGGAGAGGCACTTTGAAAGACTTCACTACTGGTTTGCAGAGAAAAGCAGGAAATCCTCACTATTTACACACACACACACAGAGAGAGAGAGAGAGAGAGAGAGAGAGAGAGAGAGAGAGAGAGAGACAGAGACAGAGACAGAGACAGAGAGAGACAGAGAGAGAGAGAGACAGACAGAGAGAGAGAGAGAGAGAGAGACAGAGAGACAGAGAGACATACAGAGACAGAGACAGAGAGACAGAGAGAGACAGAGACAGAGACAGAGACAGAGAGACAGAGAGAGACAGAGACAGAGAGAGACACACAGGGAGAGGGAGAGAGAGAGACAGGGAGCGGGAGAGACAGGGAGAGAGAGACACACACACAGAGAGGGAGAGAGACAGAAAGAGAGAGAGAGACAGAAAGAGAGAGAGAGAGACAGAAAGAGAGAGAGAGAGAGACAGAGTGTGTATGTGTGTGTGTGTGCATAAAGCCTTCACCTGATCCAGGATGGTCTTCCTCTTCTTGGTGTCGGTGACGGCAGACAGCTGCATGTCTCCCATCTTCTTCATCTTCTCGTCCATGTCGATCTTCTGCTCCAGCTTCTTGATCTCGGCGCGCAGCAGGCGCACCGTGTCGTCTCGGTGGTGTTGCCGGGCGACGGCGGTGGCGCACGCCGAGTGGATGGCGGTGATCCAGTTCTCCAGCTCCGTCTGGCTGCAGGTCTGAGCGAGGAGGGACAGAGGGTCAGAGGTCACAGAACACAAGGGGGGAGGAGTCTGAACCCGTCTGAGGGGAGAAACTCATTAAAGAGGAGAGTTAAAGTGTAGAAAAGGAGAAGAAGAGAGTGATGAAAGTACCTGGAAGAGGAAGGCGTCCCCCAGAGAGTTACTGAGGCAGAAGACAAAGTCCTTCTTGGGATGCTCGGGGACGGCCTGGACGATGCTGTTCTCTGCCCAGATGGCGTGCTTGGCAATGCTGTTGTGGTCGATGCCCGAGCGCCCGTCGGTCTCGTAGAAGAACAGAGTGCAACCTGAGAAGCCAAGATGAAGAGCGTCAGTGTGTGTGTGTGTGTGGGTGTGTCTATCTGCAGTGAATTAAAGACGATCATGACTTAGAGAAAAAGCAGATTTACTAAAGCAATTTCACTCTGCTCTCCAGTGGCCAACACTAAGAAGTGCAGCATGGCCGACTTACGGAGGAGGGAGGCAGCATCATCATCATCATCCTCACTGATTCAATCTGAAGTGCAGTCAGGTCTCTTAATCATTCATCCTGAGCTGTTTGCTGTGTAATGTTCATGAGTGTGAGTGAATGAACGTATGAACCTTTGAGTGAGACCCAGTAACTCTTCCACTTGCGCCTGGTGGCCGACTCCACCTTCTTGTTCTTCTTATGGACCAGGAAGTTCTTGACGGCGAGCCTCCCGGCCTTGCGCACCATCCCCTGTGCCACGCTGAGCAGCACGTCAGACTGGTAGGCGGAGCTCACGGTGCTCTGCTCGTCGCTCAGCGCCGACCCCGCCTCCTCCAAACTCTCTGTCTGGCAGGAGCTCATCTCCAACTCCTGCCTGAAGTTCTCGTAGACGCCCTGCACGCCCTCGCTGGCCGCGCCCCCGCTGCTGCTGCCGCTGTCGCTGCCGGCGAACAGGCTCCTGCCGGCCGCCGAGCACACGGAGAAGGAGGCCGACATGGTCTTGTAGCGGCGAGACTGGTGCTCCACTTCCACCGTCACCCCGTCGATGCCGCTGTCCTCGTACTCGCTGCCCTCGCCGGCCGTGACGTCCTGCAGCGCGGCGGGAAAACAAGACAGGTGAGACGGCATGTTGACCACAGCTTCTTCATCGCAACAACAAGAGCTACGCTGAGCAGAGACCACGCCGTCCCCGAGGACACGAGGGACAGAGCCGCGCCTCTACAGCCAACATGTCTCTGAGCAGAGCGTCTATAGGTCGCTCTGCTCAGATGCAGTAACTCAGAGTGTGTGTGAGCGCAGCCTGCCCTGCCTGTGGCACCGCGGGGTCTGACCCCCCCTCCTACACGGCCAAGGGCTCCTGGGAGATGAAGGGGGTCCCAGCGACCTCAGTATCTCCATCTGGTCACATGACCCAATCATGCTACGCTCCAGAGCTCCATTCACCCGTGCTGACACACACACACACACACGCTTTACTGTTACACGCCCGCACAGGCCTCACCTCATTATCATAACAAAGGGACGGAGGCATTTCAAAAGGGGGAGTGACTTTAAGCTCCCCCCCCCTCCTCCCATCAGAGCAGCAGGAAAACAACAGTTTCACGGGGAAACGACACATCGCTTCCCTGGCACAGGCCGGCGTTCTCCCTCTGCTCTTAATCTGTTCCTGCAGCTTATTATCTACTGTGTGAGAGGAGCCCAGGGAGGGGGGGGGGGGGGGTCAGCGTTAGGGAAGGTGATGTAACTGAACGACATTAAGATTCTGTCCAGCTTTTGATTCTACCCTCCTGACACACTCTGAGCAGACACACACACACACACACACACACACACACACACACACACACACACACACACACACACACACACACACACACACACACACACACACACACACACACACACACACACACACACACACACACACACACACACACACACACACACACACACACACACACACACACACACACACACACACACACACACACACACACACACACACACACACACACACACACACACACACACACACACACGAGCTCTGAGTGACACATGAACCTAGTACAGACACAGATCACACAGATGAGACCTCAATGTTGGAATAGAGAAGTCGGCTGAATCTGTGCAGCTTTAACTCATCTCTCCACTTTAAATCTGCTTTATTTAGACTGAATAACAGATCTGAGGATAAACAGCATGATGGCCTTCATCAGCTCCATCAAACATGAAGCACCCAGACTACTGCCTCATGTCTACAACCATAGTGTAACTACAATAACACACACACACCAAACATGCATACAACCTCAGAATCTCATGATTCTGTGTGTGACCTGTGAGTGATGTCATGATTGTGTGTGTGTGTTACCTGGATGGTCTGTGCTCTCCGGCCCTGCATGCTTGCACACATGGCGGCCTGGAGGCTGCCCTGCCCCTCAGACAGGCAGTGGGAGCGGCGGCAGGGCAGCGTGAAGGCGCCGTAGTTGTTCCCTTCCTCCTCAGGCGGGGAGATCATCTTCTCGTCCTCGCCCTGCCTGGCGGCCTTGCCGGCGTCCTGCCACTTGGCGTAGCGGCCGTGAGGTTGCCTGCGGGCCGGAGGGCTCTTCTGGTACAGCTGGTCCAGGGAGTTGGCCCGGTCGGCGGGGTCCAGCGCCTTCTCTTCCTTGGGGCTGGACTGGAGGTGGCCGTCGTAGCGAGCGAAGGCTCTGCCGTGGGCCGGGTCGATGATCTCCTCCGTGCTGGTCAGGTGCTCCTGACTGAGGTCGGACATGGAGAACTCCAGGCTGTCCTCCCGCCACATGTCTGCAGACTTTGACCTCTTCTTCTTGAAGCTGACGGACTCCTTGGTGCCGTCTCGGGCTTTCTGGAGGTACGTCACCTCTCCGTCCTGCGCCTCCTCGGCCGTGGGGCGGGGCAGAGTTATACGCATGGTGTCCGTGTGCACAGAGGGGTGGGGGGGCAGGTCGTTGTGGAAGGACATGGGCCGCAGGTTCATGGCCACGCGGTCCACCCAGATGGGGCTCCCAAAGTCGGGGAGGATATTTGTCTCATTGAAGGGCTCCAGGCCATTATCAGCCAGGGACTGAGGGATGCTGGGGGTGCTGCTGGAGCGTGTGCTGGTCTCTGAGTTCCTGTGCTCTATTTTCCCTGAGGAAGCATGTCGAGAGCGTCTGGACTGCTTGTTGGAGATGCGGAGAGAGCGAGACATGTGCTTGCGTGACAGATAGCCACGTTCGTTGCTGTAGAGGGCATGGTCCCCGTGCTGGCTCTCCACATTCCCCATGATTCAGAGGCTGAGGAGGAGCAGAGACACAGCAGGTAAACACACCGTCCATACAGGGAGGGGGCGCTGTGTAAGTCACAGCAGGAAGGAGACAACAGGCGGTGAAATGTTACCTGCAGGAGTGAAGAGTCTCTTCAGGCATTTTGTTGACTAATGGATCTTCAGATAGTTTGGTCCTGCAGCTTCCAGTGTGACCCACAGAGCTCTGAACACAGAGATGACAAGGAAACATCAGAATACAGCAGCTTGAACACACAGCAACTAAATGATACATGCAGGTGTGAGTGTTGTTGTCGTCACACACACACACACACACACACACACACATTCACATCATCAAAGCTCTGTGGCTTCATAAAGAAACCAAAAGATAAACGTTCTTTACTATTAAGAAGAAAGAGACTGGGAAGTGGAACTAGGAAATCAAGGGAGAAGGAAGAACCCATTTTATTTTGGTACCGACCGACCCGATGGTGGCGCTGTAGTAACCAGCCTCAGACATTTGAACCACGACTCTTAAAGCAACATTTACATCTCTGGACTCCCACAACTGAAGCAAACTAAGTGAACATGTGCCTTCACTACTCATGCAAAAAAGATCAAATCAACCAGATGGTGGCGCTATGACAACAGCAAACTTTTTGCCCATGACTTTGGATCTGGAGACAACAGAATTAAACATGTCTGTGTTTAAATGTCTTAATTCAGATATAAAGTCTCTGTAAACTCAAAGATCAACGTAGAATCAGACAGATTCAGTCCAAATCAAAGAGGATCCAGAGTTACAGGGACAAACATGAGCCTGATGTAGGAGGCCGGGTCCTGTTCTGACCCGTCAGAGTCCACTCGGCCCCCGTCAACACGCTCGGGGACTGAAGAGGACGAGGAGGACATAATGATGTGCGTGTGTGTGCAGTGATGGCCTGAGTGCACACCAGTTATTCACAACCGTCTATGTGCCGCTTGTTCTTTAGCTGCATCTGAGAGGACGGTGGAGCGAGAGTGGGGGTGTGTGCGAGTGTATGCATGTGTGTGTGTGTGAGTGTACGCATGTGTGTGTGTTCATACGCTTTCCCATACTGCACATTTGCCCTGCCTCCCTCTTTCTAAGTGCTTGTCCTCCTCCGTGCCTGGGATCATCAACAGATGGGACCACAGATGAACAGGCCTCTCTGTGGTTGTTGTTGTTGTCCCCCTCCCTCCCTGTCCCTCTCCCCTCCCTGTCCCCCCTTTAAGGACAGACCCTGTGGGGGGTCTTTGCATGTGAAGCGGCCGCAGATCGAGCGAGGAGCCCGAGCCTCCTCCTCTGCTGCTGCATGTGCTCCGGCTCCCTGTGAAGACGTTACATAAAGAGAGGCTGACCCCGTTTCTCTGCCTTACGTCGCTCCTCTCCCTCCTCCTCCTCTTCCTCCTCTTCATCTGCAAGCAGCACCGCAGTTTGTTTCTTATTTTATTCATAAGCGAGTGGAAGAGACACAAAGACAATAATGTCAGAGGAGCGAGGAGGGAAGGAGGGAGGACACGAGAAGGACACAGAGACATTAGAGCAGGAACGCTCCCAGGTTTATAGCTTAGCTCACGTGTTGGCCTTTGCATTCTTATATGTATAAAGATAAAGTTTAACAGCTCTGCAGATGTCGTTTCCCCCCTCACAGCCATTCTGTGGGGCCTTAAACATGTAAATACAGTGAGATACAGCTGTGCAGCCTGTGTGTACGGGGCAGCAGCGGGAACTATTTATAGAGCTGGCAGAGGTTCCAGCGCTAACATGATGTGAAATTGGCCAGAAATTAATTAAGACGGTCTGAAGCAGAGAGGTGGAGCTGAAGAAGGAGACGAGGTGGTTTCCTCTGATAGCTTAGAGCTGCAGACCGGCAAGCATGAAGGCAAACCGATCAATAGTCTTCATCAAAGAGGGAAACTGAGCCAAGGTTGGCCAGAGGAAAGAGTAAAACTGCAAACAACGGCTCAGACGGAACAAACCAGGGCAGATCATACCTCCACCAAGGCCCAACCAGTTCTCTCTCTCTCTCACACACACACACACACACACACACACACACACACACACACACACACACACACACACACACACACACACACACACACACACACACACACACACACACACACACACACACACACACACACACACACACACACACACACACACACACACACACACACACACACACACACACACACACACACGACGGAGGCTGCAGGTAATTGGGTCAGCGCCCGTTTTGGACCAGAGTACAGGACAGCAGAAGTTGTGTAGGAGTCGTCCATTAACGCTAATAAAATCCATGAGCGAGAGGAGAAGAGAGGCGAGGATTCCAAACACCCACAGACCCACAAAGAAGAATCGGCTCATTGTGACTCAGCGTGGCTTCACCACGGCGTTACTAGTTTACATCCAAGAGAGCAGAGAAGAAGAAGTACCGGGCTTTAGTGAGGAGGAGTAACAGCAGACGGGACAATGCTCCAAAACAAGTACAATCATATTATACTTCTTTAAACGTACACAAATATTAGCAATAAATAAGTTCAAGTAAGCTGGTGGACATACGTTTTCACTCAGTGTGAACAGATATGCTGCACCTAGCGAAGAATAGAACGGATCCATGTTTCTAAAGGAGCCCTCGAGCCCTAAACTAAAACAACAAACCAGGAGAATCTGCAGCACATTTCCACTTTAAGAGATTGTTAAACTCTTCTTCGCCTGTTTAATTCAGCGTTGTGCAGCTTTGTTTATGTTTAAACGTGCCTCCAGGCCGTCATCATGTCAGAGCTCTGCTTTACGACACTCAGAGTCGAGCTGAGGCCAAAGTTATTACCCAGAGAATCTCTTGGATGAAAACATGTTTAGGGTGTCGACTGAACTGAACAGAATCCGTGTTTACTTTAAAACACAATCCTCTCCTTTTACTCGCCACTCCGCAGAACTTTATTACACCGGCGCCGCTCCCAACCCGGCCTGTGACACCTGAACCTCTCGGGCGGAGCTCGGCACAGCGAGGGGCTCAGGTTTCCTCTCCCTGCCGCTGAGATGCGTGACAGGTAGATTTAAGGTCCTTTGTTATTAAAGGAGCACTTTAAAGCCTCGTATAGGTTTGACAAATATTTGGGCCTGTTGGAGCAGGAGCCAAACCCCCACACACACACACACACACACTCTCTCTCTCTGCTCCTCTGCTGCTGCCTTCAAGGCCCCCGGGACAACAAATGTCAGGGGAGGTGCTTTTATCATTTGAAGGAATTGTGAAATTCTTGCCCTGCGGCCGAAATGTGACTTATGGTCTTTCAAAAGGAGGCAGAACGCAGAGAGTGGAACACCTGGTCACACACACACACACACACACACTCATTCATCAACTCAACACGCAAACGGAGATGGATAATCAAAAAACGGAGGCGATGCAAACAAAGAAGCTGCATCTGTAAAGATATAAACTGGGTTTGACCTCCACTCCGTCTGATCTACTGTTGTTTTCTAAATCGTTCAGGGCTCAAAAGAGTCAAAAGCTGTTTGTTGTTGGAATGATCACACTGGGGAAAGGCAAGAATGCAGAGGGCCGACTAGTTACAAGCTCCAACACACACACCAACCCTGTAATCTACACACTCAGGCTCCTGGGATAATGACACAGGTAGTAGAGTGTGTGTGTGTGTGTGTGTGTGTGTGTGTGTGTGTGTGTGTGTGTGTGTGTGTGTGTGTGTGTGTGTGTGTGTGTGTGTGTGTGTGTGTGTGTGTGTGTGTGTGTGTGTGTGTGTGTGCTCATATTTCCACGCTCACACACCGAGTCAGTCGCCTCTTGGAAGCATCACATCCCTGGACTCATTTCAGGGCTTCCCTCGTGTGGTCAAGCGTTATTACAGGATCCAATATTCCAGAGGGAAATTTGGGAAAAGCACACAGGCTGAATCCATAATGTGTCCCAGCTGAACCACTGACAGGTTCACTTCCTTTATGAATGAAGCAAACCTCCTCCTCCTGTTAGCAGCTTACTATGAACCGTCACCGAGCCGGAGCGAGGAGCATTTCTCCTCACTCGGATCTGTCGCCGTAGAAACCCTGAATAGGCAGAGAACAGCTGGAACACGCGGCGCCTCCATTCATAATGAGAGCAGCTTGAGCTGTCATGAACAGCTTTACGCCGAGTCATGGAACAGACTGCATCGAGGAGCAACGGAGCGGCTAACATTCATTCAACCTCATTCAAAATGTTTATCTGCAGGAGATACAGAGGCTGGAAGTGTGAGCGGAGAGCTGATGAGCATCCAGAGCAGCACTGGAGCCGTTTAGAGAGAGTTTCACGTTACGTTTCTGCTAAATTGTGTTTTCAGCTCCGCTACATTCATGAGAGGGATGCAGTGAAGACGTGAGGTGGAGATGAGACCTCAGTGTGACCATGGGAGCTCCCACTGCATCACCTTTAGCTCCTGCTTCTATTTGGATGCATTCTACATTCTACCCTCATATTTCTGTATTCTTCGGTGGCGTCTGTAACATCTGGCTCCCGGCTGCTGAGGAAAACCAGACCTTTGACCCCATGTGACACATTTACTGTCATGTTTATTCACGTGAACGGTATAAGTGAGACCATAAATGAGACGGCTGTGGTCAAACACAAGCTTCAGCCATCATCAGACAGACGGACACAGGTTTTGCTTCCTACAACAACAGAACAAAGACTTAGAGAAGATGAAACTGTCATGTTGGTGCGACTGTCAGTGTTAAAAGCGTTTGTCCAAAGAAAACAGAAACTATTAAACCAAAAAACTGAACAATTGTCCCCACACAGACACACACACACACACACACACTAATGGTAAATACAAAAGCAACAGTGCGACAGCAAAAACTGAGCTCAGTCGTTTTCCCCTGCTGACTGAATTGATTTTGCGTTGCTGTGCGTGACCCCGTGACCCCTGTGACCCCAGGGCTCTGCGTGTTCATGCAGGACCGCCGCCTGCTGAGGACGCGTGTGTGAGCTGCATTAATAATTCATTAATTCCGGATGATTAAGTGCTTCTGTGGTGTCAGTGAGCTCAGATTTAAAGCCTAAACTCAAACCTTAGCCGGGTTTTGTTGCCCCGGTGTCGTTTGGCTTCAGAGCCGCCTGCCTGCCTGCCGAGCAGCAGCTGGCGTTGTTTGGCCTGGTAACACCTTTGTCCCCGCCGGTGTTTTCTCTGGGGCGCCGCTGTGTGCAGAGGCCGTCGCTTCTTTATGCATCTGCCGCTCGGGCCGAGGGTGCAACAGATGCTGCTGCTGCTCCGCCGGGTCAACAAAGCGACCATTAGAGAGAGGAACCCCAGGTGAACGCAGAGAGCAGCAGAAGCCCGGCACGGTTCTGCCTGCTCAGCTCGTTATTCTCCACACTGCACTCGGCCACAAGTGGATCTCTGAAATTAGCACTGCGACAAAATGTGAGCCTGAGCCAAAACCAGACGACTCCAAATCTCACTTTGACTTTAAAAGGGAAGTGGACTTGTTTTGTTCCTCCAAACTGCCTGAAAACAAAAACAGAAGAGAGAAGTTGTTCCTCTTTGCTTGGCTGAGCACTTTCGTCTCTTATCACCGTCAGCAATTTGCTTGACCGCAGAGACAAAGCCGAGGTGTGATCAGACTAACATCCTGCTCACACACACACACACACACTTAGCTCCTCATTGGCAAACCTTTGAAGTCTTTAAACAGCTGATAACTGGAGTGCTGCAGCAGGGTTACAGCAGGCGGGGGTGATCTGTGTGTGTGTGTGTGTGTGTGTGAGGGGGGGGAGTTTGGGGGTCTTGCGTGACTCTAAACCCCCAACAGGACAGCAGCAAATGGGCCTGTACTTGTTTTTGGATCTTGCAGACACAGAGACCACAGAAGGAAAGAATTCCCCCCCAGACAGTAATGGTAGGTGAAGAGTAAAGAGGGGGCGAGGGTCTGACAGCAGGTTCACCCTCAGATTCATCCTCATTACTGTCACACAGATAAACGCAGCTTTGAAGACGTTCAGCCTCAGCAGAACAAAGCAAAGCTGCCGTTTGATTCAAAAGCAAACTTCTCAAAAGTTAAAGTTACGTTGTTTTCACTCCACTGAGTCAAAGCTGCAGTGACACTTTGATGTGAAGTCACAGCAGCACCGTTAATCACACTGAAGGACAAATGATGCAGCGATTAGAGCAGAATCAGAGACGAGCCTCAGCTAAATGCTCAAGTGTGTAACTGTATATCCTCCTATTATCTCTCAATCTTGCATTAGACTTGAGTCAATACCCTCACATGTCTCACTTTAATGCAGCAGGAGTGAAGGGTTCTAATCCCGCTCACAACAACGAGCGACTGAGCCGCAGTGCAGTGAAGAGACGCTCAGATCAGTGAGGAGCTTCAGTCTGGATGTTTCCCTGTGACGCTCGTGTAATGAAAAAGGGGCTGAAGTCTCTGGTGGCTGTGGTCAGGATGTTTGGACGGACACACACACACACACACACACACACACACACACACACACACACACACACACACACACACACACACACACACACACACACACACACACACACACACACACACACACACACACACACACACACACACACACACACACACACACCTTCTCACAGTCTGGAGCTGTAGTGGCAGTGAAAAGGTCTCTCCTGGAGACGAGCTGCACAGAACATCAGCATTCGCCCTTACATGCCTCACATTCCAGACACACACACACACACTCTCTCTCTCTCTCACACACTCGATGGTGACAGAGTCTATTCTGCCATCAACCTCATCAATACTGGGAGCTCCCCAGTTCCCAGAGCACTTTCCTTTTGTTTTGTGGGGTTTGGTTGCCATGGCGTCTGTGAGCATCATACACACACACACACACACACACACACACACACACACACACACACACACACACACACATCAGCCCAGCGTGATGGAGATGCAGAACAGCTGGGAGATGAAATTACAAACTTATGAGTGATTACTGAAGTCGACACTATTTGGCAGCGTCTCCTCCGGGGATTCCCTCTGGTGTGTGTGTGTGTGTGTGTGTGTGTGTGTCTCGTCTCCGTCCCTCTTTACATCGAAACCTAACTTGAAACTGAGCCGTGTGCAATAGAAACATGGTCAGGTTCAGCCTCACTCAGCCTCAGTCAGCAGACTTCCACTGAGCTCAGGCGTCCTTGTGTAACCTTCACTTACACTAAATTAAAGCTCGACCCAACGTCCCTTCCTAACTCGCTTAGACGGGACGGCAGAAAGCTCCACGCCAACAGCACCGCATGCAAACTGAGCGACGCCATTCATCTGCAGTTTCCCCATGGCGACAGCAGCAGCAGCAGCAGCAGACTCGTCCCCTTCCCCTCCGTGTCCCTGTGCTGGCAGCGGCAGAGACGGGATGCCAAGGACGCGGAGGAGCTGGAAACGTGTTCTCTAATCTGGTTAACTCAGGATGTGCTTCCACAGAGGCGACCATTTCCTTCCAGGTCAGCGAGTGGGAATACCAAGCATGGCCTCAGTTAGCGCGTGTGTGTGTGTGTTTGAGGAGAGGGACACAATCCAATCTGCACTTGAAAACCCATCTGGGTCGGTGTCAAGCCCCGTCTCCTTCATCCCCATCCCAGAATTAACGAGCAGGGAATAAACAGATTCAGTTGCATGAAGGGAAGTGAGCCTCATCCCAGCAGACAGACTCATCCTGGACACAAGAGACACATACTTTCCAAATAAAAAGTTTTCCTAACCCTCTTAAGGGGATTTCCTCCATTTACAAACTGGCTGATGAGATTGCGATCAAACTTCCATCAGTGATTGAAGAGCTCAGGACGACTCCCTCTCTCTCTCCCTCCCTCCTTCTCTGTCTGTCTCTCTCTCTCTCTCCCTCTCTGTCTCGCTCTCTTCTCCGTGGGCTTAACGGTGAAACGCCCCCGGAGCTCCCCACCTCGTCGCTCCCATGTGCGCCGAAGCGGAACCGAGCTGAATCCGGACACACATGATTACACAAAGCTGGACGGAGAATGTGTCCGTTTGCTCCCAGCGCAGGAAAACTCCTCTGCTGCCACGGAGAGAAGTCGGAATTCAACTGGAATCCTCTGTGTTTCCTACTGCAGGCTGAGGCACCGGGCAGCACTTGAATGCCTCATTCTGTTTATCAAGATAAGACTTGAACTCAGATCTTTAATTATTTGTAATAGTGACGGCCTATTAAAAGCTTGTTGGTCGAATGAAAAAAAGTCAGAACAGCGGTGAAAAGTTCAGAAAATTGTCACTTAAATTGCATTTTTCTCCATTAATAGATTATAATCCAGGTTACATCTCTAAAACTGATTAATAATGATAGTTTAACATGTAACTAAAATAATCCAGCCTCTTGTTTACTGTAAAACAAGAAGTTTGCCTTTCTAAATTTGTTGAAATCTTCATCTGCCATCAAACTGCTTAATCAGCAGACCTTTGACTTTTATTTCAACACAAAATGAGAAAAACACACTTCAAAAAAATATATTCTGACAAAAACGAAAGTCTGAACATTTGACGTCATGCAGAAGAACAAAAGCAAGATTTGTGATTTCATGATTAGATCAAAGCAGCAGAGATGAAAGGTTTGCAGTCTGAACTCGGCGCCATTAAAGCCAATTAGGAGGCGGCCAAAGCTTAACAGAAACACACACACACACACACACACACACACACACACACACGTAATCAGGTAACATTCTGTGAAATATGATTCAAAACGTTTTTGGCACCAGTGTGTGAAGATCAGAGCCAAATGAAATAAAGAAGCGGAGCCTGAAGGAGCCAGGATGTGGAGGATCAGAGTCAGAGTCACGCTGAGTTTCCCCCTCATGTTCAAGCGAAGTGACCCAACGACTCGCTGATCTCAGATGAACATCAGCGATCTAAACCGTTTCACAATCTAACCTTTGTTCCGCTCCACACTGAGCCTTCTGACACGGAACCACGCAGACCAAACTGTGATCACACTCACTTTCCCCAGGAGAATAACTTTGTTAGGTCAAATTCAGACCCGCGCTCACGCCGCACGTGATCTTCATCAGCCGGCTTTCAGAAAGGGGGGGAGAGAGAGAGTTTGTGGAAGCTTTAAGAGCGAGACGCCGACCTTCTGTCCTGCTAAGCCTCCAGCAGTCGATACATTTCCATAACTATGACACCAGATGACGGATTGACGCCTCCTCTGCACCGCAGGAGTCACGCCGGGCTCTCAGAGCACAAAGCCCCGATTTGAAATGAACTCGCACGTCACAGAGTCCTCCAGCTCCCCCCAGGATGCACTCCGTTGATGCTCCTTGACTTTGACCATCTCTCCTATTTGCAATTCATCATATCTCTCTCTCTCCCCCTCTCTCTCTCCCCCCCCTCTCGCTCTCTCTCCATCCCAAACGCAGCACCGCGGCCGCCGCTGCTGCTGCTTTGTCATTACAACGACGCAGACACAGGCAGCTTTGTTTCTCTGTGGCAGTAATCGAGAGCAACACAATGGCTCAGCGCCTGTAGTTGTTGGTAAAGTTGTCTCTCACACACACACACACCCACCAGTGTTACAGGTACAAACACGTGCCCCCCCCTCCCCCCCCAAACAGACTGAAGCCCCCAGGAGAGCAGAACACAAAAAGCAATAAAACAGAAACTGAATGAAACTGCTGAGGCCAGAAACTCCTCAGATAATAAAGCAGAGACGTTTACACACTCACTCAGAGAGATTCATGAGGCTGGGGCTGTACTTTACACAACATACTAAAGGGTGAAAACTACATTAAAAATACAACACGTGAAGGCCACACACACACACACAGCTGCCCGGCTAATGTGTGACTAAACAGCTCTTCTGCAAAGTGGGAGGCTGGAGAGCCATTTGTCTCTGTTATCTTTACACACACACACACACGCACACACGCACACACCATGTACAGCAGCGTACCTTATTGTTTACAAGCAGCACGGGTCACTCCTCTGCCTTCACAGACAGATAAATCCAAACATCAGTTAAAGCTCCACACACACACACACAGGCGACTGATGATCCTCCTGCACGTCCACAGCTGACTGACTCCTATCTGCAGGGATGAGTTGAGGAACTGAGAGAAGGAGGGGGGAGTGCCTGTGTGTAACCCCCCCCCCCTCCTCCTCCTCCTCCTGCTGACTCTCTCACACTCTGCACTCTCCTCCTCCCTCCTCCCTTCCTTCCCTCCTCCTCCTCCTCCTCCTCCTCCCCCCTGTACAAACCCTCTGCCAGCAGGAATGTGAGTTCCCTCCCTCGTCTCCTCTTTAATTGCCCCTCCACCCCCCTGAGAGAGGCATTATGTTATCTGACACACCTTTAAAAACACAACAGATAAGACTGATGGCTCAGATTACACAGCAATCTTTCACACAAAAAAAGAAAAGAACCAACATTAAAGCAAATAGAAACGACATCATAATCTTCTTCTAGATTTCTGGGCTTTGATTTGATTTTTAATGAAAGGGCGAAGGGAAATGGAATCAGAGGTGCATGATGGGATGAAAGGTTGTGGCGCATAATTTGGAACACTCAGCAACACTTCCATAATGGACCTGTGAGCCAGCGAGAGAGCGAGAGGGTGAAAGGCTGGACCGCTGTTGTCATAGCACCGGCGATGTCGTGCGGCTACCGCGTAAGCAGCGACAGCGGCGCCGGATTCATTTTGCCATGATGGAGCGGCGGAGGGAACAGGGGAGACAGCGAGAGAGAGAGAGACAGAGAGGACAGAGAGAGAGACAGTGGGAGGGAGGGAGGGAGGGTGTTGGTTCAGCCCAGAGCTGCAGCCTACAGTACATCTCCAGCTCCAGGATCTACTTTGCATACATGACCCGAATGAAAACACGACACGGGCCAGACGAGGTGAGAAAGCAAGGAGAGAGGAGAGGAGAGAGAGAATCAGAGGGGGAGAGAGAGGAGGAGTATTTGCCGTGTCTAGACTGGGTGATGACTGTAGAGGAACCACACACACACACCACTGTGGTCAGTCTGACTTCCTGTGCTGTCATGGTGGAGACCGTCCATACTAAAGCCTTCAGTGCTTCATTAGAGGGGGAAGGGACTTCAGGTCCAAACCAGTCGATGCCACACAGGTGAGCTGCAGCTAGGCAGAGGGCTGAGCCGGCCAATAGCCTCGTTTCTATTAATTAAACTATTCCTCAGGACAACACACACACACACACACGGGGGAACTCATTATTTACACGCTTAAGTACAGAACATAAATGCTGATGTGACTGATCTCTGTGTTCCATTCTTGTCATTGTAAACGAGTCTGTGAACTCTCTCACACACACACACGCACACGCACGCTTCATCTCTCCATTTAGGAGCCGATCGACTCGGACATCGACGGCACGCTCAATACTGCGGCGGAGTGATTTGTCAGGTGAGCCTAACAGCTGCAGATCCCTGGAACACCTCAGAGCGCAACGCTGCCAATCACCTGCAGCAGAACAGAACATGGAGGAGAAGCTGAGGGAGGAAGAGCGGCAGGATGTGACTCCCTACACCCCGCCTGCTTCACCTCACAGGGAGGTTTGCTACACAACACTTCAGCCTTTTGTTTAGCAGAAACACACTGCAGGTAGAAAAGATGAAACCTCCTGGTGGCGTCTCCATGTTTCCTCCTGAGGTCTGATTGGATGAAGGGGATTGTGTTTGCTAACGTGCACAACAGAACAAAGTGAGACGTTAAATGTTTGGATTATGTCGTCATGTTAGGTCGTCCTGCATTATAGAGCAGAGAGACTCCAGGGGGGAGGAGGGGAGGGGAGGGGGGGTGAAGCGCCTCTGGCAGAGATTAGCGCTCAGATGCTTCAGTCCACATTGGTTGACGCCGGCTCAGAGGAGATGCAGAGGGACGAACCTTCACGCTGCTCCTCATGCGTCTCCACTCTGGGCTGTGACTCCAGGGCAGGCGTGGTTTTACATCATCATGTTGCCTCAGCTGCCAGTCTGAGCTCCACTCTGCGTTTCTTATTCCTCTTCACTGTGAGTAAAGCTCTAAACGTTCTCCTCTCTATCTGAGCAGAATGGCAGTTGTGTGATCACAGCAGGGGGCCATTCTGAGTCCAATTAAGACCTTTACATGCCTGAATACATCAGTGAGCCATCGCATCAAGCCAGTCTGTCTGAGTGAGCAAACTTACATTCATGCCATTCCAACCTCATTAAGAAGAATACATGACGTTTGGAAATGACTAACTACTGACACACACACACACACACACACACACACACACACACACACACACACACACACACACACACACACACACACACACACACACACACACACACACACACACACACACACACACACACACACACACACGAGACTTGTGAGCGTCTGTCTCTGCCTAGCACCTCTGTACACACACACACACACGTCCTCACCAGCTGACTGAAGCAGCAGCTCCAGGCTCCACAGCAGAGACGTGTCAGACAGCTGATGAGCTCAGCGTAAAAGAGACCAAACCCAGGATCCAAACCCTTTAATGCTTTAGACATTTGGGCTTTTATTTCCCCAGAGGAACGCTAGGATTCGATCCGGCCTCATGCGACCCAGAACGGGATCAGCGAGCAGAGAGATTAGATGAAGGACGTGAGCAGAATACGCTTTAAAACTTAACTTCCTCTAACAGTGAAGGCTGTGGACAAGCTGAAGAAGATCTGGTCCTTTCAGAGCCAAACATGTCCTGGTAGGCCGACGCCTCTCCATCCTGCTCCTGGGCCAAACTCCCCATCTCTCCCTGGATCTGAACACACCTGATGTAGATAATCAAGCGTGGGTGGAGCAGGGAGGGGTGGGAAATACGCGGTGCTGGGCCCCCCCGAGGACCAAAACACACGTCCGCCCCCCACACGTATTAAATAAAGATCAGTTAATAAGCGACTACACTGTGGACTGTTAAAGGAATTCTAAATGCAGTACTGGAGTTACGTAGCCAGAGATGTGACATTCCGCGGCGCCGTAACATCCGATTGAGCCCGAGCACCATGAACGCTCCCTGAGGAGGCTCGTCTGAATACAGAGCGCTGGTGAAAAGTCCTTTAGTCCTTTAGCTGTGCCACAGACGAGACAAATTGTTGTTAGGCAAAGCTACAGCCGACACAATAGCACAGAAAAGAAAAATGCAAATGCGACAGCCGACATTTAGCAACGCCGCGTAAACACGACGCAACAAGTCCAGAGAGACGAGAGCAGAAGGCATCAAACGGCGACGGGGAGAACAATTAAGCAGCCAGACTCAGAGCGCTCTGCGTCTCACATCATTGAATTCACAATTAACAAACGTACAGTACAGGGAGAGAGCGGCGTTCTGTATTCTGACTGTGTTCTCCGTCTGCTGGTTCTAATTGTATTCGCAGCACTGCAGACAAAAGCTTCTGATCTATAAATACAAACTGCAAAGTGCCTTCTGCTGTTAAAACAAGGAGGTCGGCCCTAAGAGGGGTTGGGTTCAACATAAGGTGCCTGAATGCAGCATCCATCGCCACCAGGGTTCAAGTGTTTACTCTTCCTCTCGATGCTCGTCCCTGTGGCGTTCCTCACAGGACACACACACACACACACACACACACACACACACACACACACACACACACACACACACACACACACACACACACACACACACACACACACACACACACACACACACGAGAACACAGTGTACAACCAATATCTAAAGAGAAGGAAACACGCAACGGTGACGTAAGGCGTGAAAGCCGTAACCCCGGCCGGGGCAGAGATCATTAGCGCCGCACACCAGCAGGTCTGCAGCAGCCAGACGCTCCTCAAGAGTCGACATCAAAGACGACCGTGCAGAGAGAGGAATCGTTTAGAATGCAGGAGGAGAGCCGGGAACGACGGGGCGGGACTCCATGCAAGGAGCTCAGGTGGCTGCCTGGGCTGAGGTATGAAGTGTGTGTGCGTGCGTGTGTGGAGGAAAGGGATGCTGGAAGAGTTGAAAGGATGACATCGCTTGATTCGTGCCACCTTGTACTTTTGTAATATTGGACTTTTTCCAGTTACGATTGATCGATCCTGGTCCTCATTATGATGCTGGAGGAATAGTTCAGTTCGCTCAAAAAGGTGAAGAAAGGTTTGAAAAAGTTGGAGAACTAAAAGTGTGAGGGGTTAAACATGAAATCCATCCAAATCCATCCAAATGCAGCAGGACAGTTGGTTGTTCTGCTACTTTTCCTTCTGATTACTTCATTCCAAACAGGAGCATTGATCATAAAGGAGTCCTTTACTCTAAAGAACACTGCCAACTCTTGTTTACTTCACTTATGTTGAGTTTCCCCTTGTAGTGTTCCAACTTTGACTCCAGGGTCTGAGTTCTTCTCCCACATCGCTTTATCCAGAGTCAAACTCAAGCAAACTCAACATGGAGGAGGAGGAGGAGGAGGAGGAGGAGATGTTTGTGTTTATGATTGATGGCACGGTCACGTTAACCCGACTCCCTCCAAAGTGACTCACACCCTGGGTGGTTTGGAGCACTTAGTATCTATTATTCATCCCAAACCACGAGGCTCCTTATGGAGTGCCGTGGGGCCGACCGGCGTCACGCCACTCCTACCTTCCTGCTCGTGGCGCCAGGAGCAGCAGGAGCGAGGCGAAGCTCTGACGCGGCTTCAGCGCGCTCGACTGTCACGTCTCCAGACCCCCCCACGACCGGCGAGGAGGAGAGCGAGCGAGCGACCGAGCCATCAGCTGCTCCACACGTGCAGCGAGGAATAGAAGCTCACTGTAACCCGGAACAGAATTCACTTGTGCAACGCCGCCGCCGCAACTTTGGCTCCGGAGCGAGATTCATTGCTCCACAGCTCAGGCAAGTTGAAAACATTTGTGGGAACGCTGAGCGGCTCCCTCCCTCGCTCGCCCCCTCTCTCTCTCTCTCTTTCTAGGTGAAAGCCACAGGATTCTGCCTCTTCATTCTCAGCTATGATCAGAATGCAAATCTAGGTTTGTAATAATTTATGAGGAAGATCGCGTCTCCATTACGCCTGGAAGTCGAGCTTGGAATCCAAAACATAAACGCACACAGCTGAGGTGGGCCAAGCTTTCAGGCCTCACACACACACACACACACACACACTCCAGGTTTGGCCTCTGCTTTCTAAGGATACTAAATTAAATGCTTTCTCACATTCTAGAGAGTCCTGCAGTGAGGATGAGTGCAGCTCTGCTCCAGGGAGTCGTCCCCTGGAAAACATCCCACATCTAATGTTGGCAGGCAAAGTCGTTTAGATGTTTCTCCAGTTTTTGTCGGCTGTCAGCATGTTGAGAGTTTGAGACTGAGACTGAGAGACACAGACACACACACACACACACACCAGAGGAGCGTTTCTGTAGTGGACAACACACAGCAGACAAACATGCAGGATCGTGTTAAGTGTGTGTGTGAAAACGTGTGGGAACCAGGATGAGAACTGTGAGTCACATGCTCAGCAACTTGTGGTCTCTACTCTCTACCAACAACAACACACTACTGCCCTCTGCTCACACACACACACAAGTCCACAAGCGAGGACAACAGGATTTCTCATTTCATGTGTCCATAGACGGTGGCAGGCTGAGCGATACGGCAGCACATCAATGCTCCTCACTAATAGAGACAGATGTCCTGTCAGGAGGAACAAGGAAAGACTCTGGGCTCCGACTCAATACGACACACACACGAACACAGAAGACGCAGAGAGGACGGGCCGCCTGTCCTTCATCCATCAACTTGAGCTGGAGAGGAAACAAAGCGCCATTCAGAGACAAACACCCTAAAGACGTCCTGCAGGAGACATAATGTGATTATTCAGTGTACATGTTTCATATGGGAGCGATAGAAGAAGAAGAGCCCGCCCTGCTGCCATATAAGGAGCCTGTTGTTCTGAGCGCAGGAGATAATTCTCACAAGACAAATTTGGCAATCAGCTCGTGCATTCAACATGTGAGTGAGGACCGAAGAGCACATGGAGAAGAAACACATGTGTACAACGCAACCGCTCTGTAACGGCGCTCTGGGTAGCGGAGCGGCAAGGCAACAGTTAAAGATAAAGACCGAAGCTGCCTAAAAACGATCCGAAACATTGGCAGACTGGGGCCTCCAAGTATTTAAAGGTTAACGTTGTTTATACTGTAAATGTCAGACGCAAAGACGAGGTCAGAGGTCAGGCCAACACACAACTTGACCCTGCGGTTCAGTATAAATCTGCTCATTCATTATGGAGGCCGTTAAGGAGCCATTTTCCTGCTTCATCCCAGAGCCTCAGTGTGGCTCAACACTCTCACTGCAATACCAACAACGGCCAGCGGGAGGCGGGAGAATGTCCGCCTTTGTTTGCTGTAGTTTCATATCTCTGCTTATTATTTACATATCAGACGTCCTCTTGTTATCTGAGCGCTTTGTGTTCAGACACAGGGCGACTACAAGAGGCAGCACCGGGCTTAAAATGAATGAACCAGCAGCAGAACAACACCGGCACCATGATATTAGGAGTACAAACATTAATTTGCAGTAATGAAGATGATGTATTCATTAGAGTCCGGGGAGGAAAGCATGACTGGATCACAGCAGTCTGGAGTCGTTCCTCACAACGAGCTCAACACCGGCTTCACTATTTACTTTGCACCATTTTGCAAATGAATGAAGAGTTATGTGCAAGTGGGATGAAGATGAATTATTCACACACACACACACACACACACACACACACACACACACACACACACACACACACACACACACACACACACACACACACACACACACACACACACACACACACACACACACACACACACACACACACACACACACACACACACACACACACACGAAGAATCAACAGTGTTTGATAGTACATTACTGCAAACACATCCAAGAACAAAGTCATGGATTGTACACAAAGCCCAACAAATTACCATCTGAATGTTCAGACATTCTTCTTTGCGTGACGCAGACACACACACACACACACAATCACTCGACCCCTGGACTGCCTGAAGCCGCTCCAACAGTATGAGACCTTTCAGATGGAGAACAACATCTTTAAAGAGCCTGGACACAAGCCAGAGGGAACCCCGACTAGTCCCAACTCGACCCCTGAAAAGACCAGAGAGAGAGAGAGGGAGACAGAGAGAGAGCAAGAGAGAGGGAGCGAGTGAGGTGTGTGTGCAGGCATGTCACACAGGTGGGCTCAGGTTTCCACCCTGAGGACATTGCAGGAACACTGAAGTCATTTTGCTGGAATATGCACATGATGGTTCTCAGGCCAACATTCAGGCCGTTGTTTGGTCCGCGTGGGCCGAACACCTTCAACCGCACAGACCTGCACCTTCTCTCCACTGAAGAAGAAACAACACACCACTGTTCCCTGGCTGCCTTTGTCAAGCCTCCACTTTACTCTTCTCTGGATCACTTTCACAACATCTTGCACTCATTTCTCTTTGCCACAACTACTACCTGATCCTATTTTTACATTTTCATAATCCGTTTGTGCAGCTGTGCAGACTTCACTGGTCAGTAACAACTCAGACTCTATTCTAACAGAATCCTGGAGCATTATTTTCACATCTGGACAGGAATCCCTGTTTCCATGTGGCGATGCTGGTAGAGGGGACTTCATCTGCTCCGCTCTACTTCCTGTCTCGGACCGGACTGGACCCGGCCCAAGAACAGACTTAAATTTGACTCGAGTGGTCTTGACTGCAGTTTTCCTAAAGACCCTCTGCTACTGGAAACAATTGCCTCTCTGTCGTCACCAGACAGGCGTCCATTGTGCTCCTGTATGGCTCCTTCATGCCACACACACACACCTACTGGAAACATGAGGTCAACAATTTCACTACATTATTTTGATCCCTATATTAAATTGGCCCTAATTGCCTCAGGGGGGGAAAATAAAAGATTAATATAGAGGACAAACTGCTGACTGTGTGGAGAAATACTCATGTAGTAAAGTCCCATAGATCCTGAACACGTCGCTGTGTGTAGTGATCCATGATGTCATGTTGAATAGCTTTAGGTTTTAACATTTGAGGATAACATTTCTCATAATGCATCAAGGCCTCGTGTGGAACAGACGCTGACCATCAGTCACACTGGGAACCCTCATGTCAACCATTATCTGTTACTTAGCATTTTGTTTCATGGTTAAAAGATCATTCTCTGTTGTGTCCTCTTATAATCTATTTTGTAAAGTAGAAGTACTTTGCAAAAAGGGGAATTCCAGAAGGGGGAAGTCAGCAATGTCACCTAAAGTTAATATGATAATCAGCCTCATCATGATCGAGTTAACCTGCAGCTCAGGCTAAGTCCATTAAAGAGCCCGATTATATAAAATCGGACACACACACACACACACACACACACACACACACACACACACACACACACACACACACACACACACACACACACACACACACACACACACACACACACACACACACACACACACACACACACACACACACACACACACACACGATGACATTAGAGCTTCATTCATGACAACCGCCTGAGGTCCTCTTGTACACATCTGAGGAGATTCCATAAATGAGCTACAGTATGAATATTCTACATTAATTGAGAAAACTTTCTTGGGAAACACCATTTGACCAAAGTAGAAATGTTCCTGTAAACTTTGAACACAAACAAACAAGGTATGGATTTACTGAGACAGATGTTTACAGCAATCAATCAAAACAATCAATCATTTCCTCACAGTTCCATGATGTGTTGCGTAACCTCCCAGCCCACCTGTGTTCACTTTGTGTCTGAATATTAAACACACACACGCACACAAACACATAAACACTGACGCTCCCCGGCAGAATGCAGCAACAAACTTACCACCAGAAGATCATCCAAGCTACACGCGTCACACACACAGAGACCTGCTGCACCGTGACACCTTACGGTCCTAACAGCGCGCAGCCCCCCGGACGCCTCCAGGTGACGCGTTCAGGTTCCAGCGCCTGTTTTTCTCGCACGTCTTGTTTCACATTATGCGTTGTGGATAGGAAAACAAACTGCGCGGCGGCTGCGCTGCGCATTTGCTGAGTGTTTGGGCCGGAGTGTGTATGTGTGTGTACATGGTGTCCACGCAGCTTAACCCTGTGTGTGTCCAGCATCACACACCGCTCAGATCCGCATTTTTATCGGGCCAAATCAATGATGTGTGAGCGGATCACTCCACCCGCTCCCCGGCCTGCGGGCTCATGTGCCGCCTCAGTGCGGCACCGAGCGGCACCGAGCGGATCAACTTGTATGATGGAGCGACGCGGTCATGCGTGCGGACGGCGCTAGGACCGCGAGGAGGCTGGCTCGGACATGTAGCTAAAGCATCACACACATGATTAACGCGGCGTGTTTACCGGCGTCCTCACGAACAAACGTACCTCAGCATCGCGCCCGTCGGGTCCGCAGCGGCCACTGGTGCACCGGACAACACAGCTTCCGTCTTTCGCATCACGTCCTCCGCCTCCGTGTCTCTGGATCCCGCCGCCTGTCCAAGGTCTGCCCGTCCGCGGACCATGCGTGTTGTGTCCACACGGTCGAGAGGCGGATCCGTCGGTCCTTGGAGACGGCGAGCAAGTGGATCATCAGAGTGCCACTTATGCGCTCACGGAGCCAATCAGCTGCGTGCGGTGACGTGGGAGAGACGCGCAGGATCGAGTGGGTTAGATATCAACCACAGTTGATATTTTCATCCGATTATGGATTAAATGACAGGTTGAATATTAAGATTATTGATGCTGTGACAGGGCCGGACCGAACGTTTTATGGGCCGGATCCATACGTTACCCCCCGCAAAACATATTATTATGAATTTGCAATTTTCCAGGGATATATCTCAAAATATTGAATCTAAATTTAAGAAAGCAACACCAATACTGATATTAACAATAACAACCCTACTTATCATTATTAAATTCACTGTCACATCTTCCTTTTGAAGACCCTTATGGAAACTTAACTTCTTTCTACATTAACATATTAATATAAGTATTGCATTATATTGATCTGTTATTTAAATGTCTTTACAGATGGAACTGATAGATTTCTTCTTGTGTTCATAAACATGTCACCATCTATTCCCCTCCCTGTGCTGCTGTACTCACGTGTTCAACTCAGGGCTTTAGATAAAGATGAGCAAATTCCACACAAACAACACGTCAATGTTTTGGTCACAGCAATCATTGCTTTTAATCTTCCATTACACCAAAACCTGAGGAAAACATGACCACGTTATGATCAAACAGGAAGTTCCGCTGTAGTCACATCCCTGCGTGGTTAACAGTTGGACAGAAGGTGCCAGAAGACTCTCGTACTCTGTTGTTAGTATTTTGTTTTATATGTACAGAACTTGATACTACAAATGTTGGTCATTGAAACAAGGTTGTTGATACCCTCTAGTGGTGGGACAGGGGATCTCATTTATCTTACATCAAATGGAAAGGAGGATTCAAGCATGAGTGTCGTACAAAGGCATCTTACTAAAAACTAAATAGCACGCAGTATAAATGTACATGGTTTACCTGCTAGGTTCATAAACAAAACTCATGCTCCAAAAGTACAGACTTTATATTCTTTTACCTCCAACTACAAGGTTTACCGACCATAAAATGCACAACTTCAAAATATACAAAACCTATCAAAGAGCTACATTTACATACAGTATTTACAACAAAGGTGTCTTCACTTGTGGACTTGTGTTAGCGGGGCCACGTTCAAAACAGTCTTCTCTTTTTCTCCATTGTTTTTTTCAGACACAAACAAAAGAACTTGTGTTCATAAAAAATAAAGTCCTGCACAAGTTTCTGCAACCGTATGGTTGACAGCAGTCAGTTTGAAACAGATCTTCATCAGACATCTGTCACAGTGGTTCCTCCTCCTCCTCCTCTCCTTTCAGCTCCACCGACCTCTACCACCTCCCTCTTTGGAAGGGCGGGAATCCGAAACCTGGCCTCCCGTTCTGGAAATGCCTCTCTTCCCTATCGTCCATCTCCTGCGGTGCCATTGGATGTGGGCGCTGGAAAGGGGGACCGCGAGGAGGGAAGGGCATGGGCATCCTGAAGCGGTCAGGTGGATACATGGGTCCTCTGGGCATCATCTGCGGTGGCATGTGTGGCATGTTTGGAGGTTGATGGTATGGAGGCATGCCAGGCGGGTGCTGCATGGGGGGCATTCCCGGAGCCTGCATGCCTGCTGGGCCTGGTCCACCCATCACTGGAGCTCCAGGAGATCCAAGCTGTCTGTCTGCGCCTCCGTCTGAGCAGGTGCCATTGTCCATGTCCTCCTCTGTAGAGACTCCAGTTTCTGCTGCAGTGGGAGAAAAAGCTGCAAAAATGATTAAAGGAGAAATGTGAAAACAAGGCACAGAGGATATAAAGAACAATAAGAACAAGGACGACAACAACAAGAGATGGGAGGATCCTTGAACACATTTACTGAAGTCTGATTTTGTGCACTTGTATCTTTCAGTATCTTTTGACGACGATGCCAAACCCAGAGTTTTTAAATCTGTACAAATGTCTAACCTGCTGGCAGCTTTGTAGGGTTAAAGCCTGAGGGGGCATAGGGGGGTCCTCCTGCATGTATGGAGGCAGGGGACAGCATGATGGGGCCAGGGAAAGCAGGTGGACTCCCCATGGGCACTGCCTGCTGAACTGGAGGCACCTGGAAGACAAAAGCAAAATGGATTCCACGGTTAGATGTCAAGTAATCACAATAACAAGTCCTGGAAGGAGATGAAGAGAAGACGACACTGTGTAGAAGCTGTGTAAATACGTTCCACAACACAGTCCAGCTTCATGATCAGTGCCACAAATGCCTGTGGATTACTTTAATAACACCAAACACACAAAACCTACATTCTCAAACCCTCACAACGTATTCATCACATTCATTTAGTCAAACAGAGGCTGATTATAAATAGGAAGTTGTAATCCCAGTATTGACAACATGGGGGAGCTGTTGGTGACAGCTGAGGGGAACCAAGACTGGTGCACAAACACACACACAGACACAGGTAGGAGAGAATGTGTGAGCATGTTCAGACGTCCTGATCAGAGCCCAACAACAAACAAGAGCAGCATGTCCATGACAGAGAACATGTATGATGTGTTCCACACAGACACCATGTGGAGGTTACTTCATTCCTTGATGATGTGGCTGTGTACATGGACGTATACAGAAACCAACAGACAAAGAACTGCACTTGATTTGAAAACTGGCAAACCAAACCTGGACGGCACAAGACAGTTTATTATTATACATTATTGTGGTATAAATGACATTAAGAGGACTCACGGCTGATCAACACACCTTCTTCATGACAAATATTCAGTTTTAAAGGACTGGGTCATGTTTCCATTGGGAGTGTATTTCTAAACCTTTGCAGCACTGCTTTGCACACTGATTGTTTTAGTTTAGCATCAGACAACAAAGCAAGCATTTCTTTTGATCTCAATGTTGAAAACACACACACACACTATTATTCCAATGTTTTACACTATGAAAATAAGAAAACAGGGCGATACAGAACATTCTCTCAGAGTCTTGCAGATTCTGCTTTTGGGTCCATATATTGTCAGAATTGCACATTTATGGGCTTTAACTTTCAGTCTGTTATATAAGCAGCAGCTGCTGACACATTAACTCATTTCATGTGGCTCATATGTATTGTATGTATTTGTATTGTTTCTGTAAAAATTACATCCACCCACAAACCTTAAACTCACCTGCTGGGTTTCACATTACAACTAATGTCTGTCAGTCCCTGAACACATCGTGTTTAACTGAGAACCTTGAGGATCATGACATCATCTTTACTGGTTCTTCCTCAGGTGTGGGCCAGTGTTTGCAGGCTACACACCAGTCTCGCCTGCTACTGACTGATCAGCCCTCTGATCACAGCACATCAGGGCAACAATCCAAGTTAGACATAATTACTCGTCTAAAAATGAAGAGCAGCAGCGACACATTCCTATCTGTCTGTGTGTGTGTGTGTGTGCGTGTGTGTGTGTGTGTCCCATGAATCACCTTTGAAACACGTCTCTAGTCAAACCATCCTAATTACATTTGGGACACACACCATCACTGCACACATGACACACACACATTAATCATGAACCAGTCCTCAAGGGATTTTACCAGAGCTCCAATTCTGATAAAGTGCGTAAGTCAACTTGGGTTAAAGTAGAGCCCCTCCCACGAGGAATATATATAATACATATTTTACAAAATCAGACCGCATTAGTGAAATTGCTGTAGTAAGATTAAACACAAGTGAATGATCCTCAATTATATTTTCAATTAGTTCACTGGTTAAAACAATCATATCAAGGTCTCATGTCCTTTGACATTGTTAACACTTACTGCCTCAAATGAATTAAAAACTGTACTTTAAATAGCTCTGAATAAACTGCAGCCTGTAAAAGTCCTCCCATAAAGGAATTTCTGAAGCATCTCACTCATTAAATGAGAATTAATTTTTTTCTGCATAAATTAATGAAAAAAAATATATAAATTAACTTCCAGGTTGGCAAATAATAACAGGTCACCTCTGTGTACGCATTATTGTCTTATTTTAACAGCTTTACTCTCTATTTACTTTATAGACCCTGGTGACCCAGCAGCTACTGGCCATCGGGGGAACTGCAGGTAAATGTGGCTTTAATGAGCTTCAGCTGAGACATTTACAACCTGATCAATTATGATCAAAGTCCAGGTCCATAAGTTAACTTGTGTCAGTTGGTTTTGCAAATGCAGAGACTATTACAAGCAATTTATTATTAAACTAATTCCTCTCCTAGTTAAAGCCAGACCTATCCTGAGCCGAGCCTATCCTGAGCTAGCGCATGTGTCCCGCCTTGCATAAGTTCAGCTTATGTGTGCTTTTCTTTCGACCTTTTTAACTGGCAGATGTTTGAACAATTGGAGAGTTTGACAGTAGCACCATTGTTCCACATGAAATATTTGACATTTAAAAAAATCAAAAAAGATAATGAGCACCCCATTTGAAGTACGTATTCACTGAACACACAGTAAAGACACAACATAAAAATCTATCTTGCTCAGCTAAAATATTTGACCTAAATCTCAACAGTCAATGACACAGAAATATCACTAGAAGACAGAGAAAACCGTGTTAGAATGTCTTGAAAATAATTTGTAAGGGACCTATTTAGTTGGTAAGTGAAGTTGGACTGTGATGCAGCTGATGCTCTAAGGAGCAGCTAGACGTGTCTGCTCTTACCCTGGAGTCCCATCACATCAGCAGGAAATAGGGGAAGTCTGCAGTTCTTTTCCTGCAGGTTCAATTTCCACTGAGTTAAGCCCACGAGCCTGGCAGCTGGGCACTGCATCAATGATCAGGACCCACAGCAACTCAGTGCCAGACATGAAAACTCTGTTCGTATTTCTTTGTTACGGCTTCTTACATGACACTAGAAAAGGTAGAACCACCCGATCCTCCAGTGACACCATGCCACACACATTTCACCTCTTTGACCCAAGCTTCCCCTGACCCCCCCTCCTTAGTACCATGTGCAAGCCATGTTAGGACATGTTTGGATGATGTAGCTTCAACGTTTTAAATTTCTTACCAGACCAAACTGGAGAATTGTTCGCTCCAGCCGATCCCTTGTGCTTTGCATCGACGCTTCTTGGCGACAGTGACGGACGCTTCTTCTTCAGCACAGTGCAAATGGTATTTTCTTGGAATTTGAATGGTTTTTTGTTTCATTCATGTCATTATAGGATGGTGCTAAGCTGCTTCCATTCATGTCAATGTTTTAGTAAATAAAATTAAAACTGCCAATACAAAGCGAATCGAGTGATTTCCGAGCCTCAACTCATGTTTTACCAAGTTTACACTGAAGTAACAGTGGCACATGTTTCCTTTGTGTGTGACATCATTCAATGGGGGGTTGCAAGGTTCTCTTCATGTAAACTGTGATATCATTCATGATGACATCATCATTTATGTCACTGCTAATGTGACATAAATGTCACTGCTTGTTTGAATTAAATTAAAAACACCTGACCTCTCTCTCTCTCTCTCTCTCTCTCTCTCTCTCTCTCTCTCTCTCTCTCTCTCTCTCTCTCTCTCTCTCTCTCTCTCTCTCTCTCTCTCTCTCTCTCTCTCTCTCTCTCTCTCTCTCTCTCTCTCTCTCTCTCTCTCTCTCTCTCTCTCTCTCTCTCTCTCTCTCTCTCTCTCTCTCTCTCTCTCTCTCTCTCTCTCTCTCTCCCCCCCCCCAATTCATCTTTAAAATTACTATTATACACATCCAAAGCCCAGTCTGAGGCTTTCTCCATGCGGCCTCATGGGAGGCTGCTGTTCCCCACATGGCCCTGATGTAACTGCAGTTTTCATGACCTTTCACTTCATTTGCAAGTGCAAATACTCAGATTTTACAATTGAAGTGAAGTAGAAGAAAGGCCAAGACTCAAACCTGTGATTCTGTGATTCAGCAGTGTCATATTATTACATGCTTTAAATACTGTGCGCAGCACATGGAAATACTATTTTCTATTAAAATACTCTTCGAAGTGTATTTTAATGCATAAGAGCTTTGAGAGCAGCTGCAGTGATGTTTAGACACATGCAGATCTTCTGTTCCTATTTAGAAGAATGGATCAAGTGTGCATATATATTAACACAAATGACTTCCTCACGTGTATTATTATTATTAGGTGGCAGTAAATGAGTTTTTGCATTGTAGCATAATAGCAGTTAAACCATTAAATCAAACTTATTTGAGTGATAATCCTAAAATCAGCAAGTTTTCATCTTGTGCCTGACATGTAACAGTAGTGAGGCATAATGACAGCAGGTCGGCCAACAACAGCTCCCTTTCATGCAAAACACACCTGTGGCAGCAAGGTGATGTCACTCGCCATCGTAACCAAACAAACCAGCGTGAGTGTTGTTTTCTGAGTTTTGAAGCAATCAAGTTAATAGAACCCAATAAAAGTAAACTTACCACTTCAACTGGTATTTGGAAGCATTGGCATCACTTTTCTGATTTGTTTCTTCTTCTCCATCAGAGGTGAAGGAGGAGATTGTTTATCCGTGTTACCTTTTGCCGTGTCACTCCCGCTACATATCTGGATGTCTTCTTCTGAATTACGTGGTTTGTTTGTTTTTGTTTTACTTACTATGGAGACGAGACTTGAAAATCCAGTTTCCTCTCCTTTCCTTGTGTCTGTTTACCCAAAAACAGGTTTGCCACGATTTATGAAAAGTCCTAAACGAAGCTGCACGTGAGAATAAACATCAGGAAAATTAATTGAACAGCAAAACCCTGTCGTCTACATACATTTGTTTTTACTATGGTTTATGGTTATGTAATTTAACCCTTCATCTCCCTGTGACCTACAGTACAGTTGCATTGAATTCTCTCATACTTCCTTCCTCTGAATGTTTGAAGACTTCCACAGAACATCAAATGTGAATCATTCTTTCTTTACCTGTAGATAGGCGGCAGAATAAACATTCTACCAAAGTGAATCTGCTGTCAACAAACAAGACATTTCAGCTCAGTCACACATCCACATGCTGCTCAATAAGACGACATCACAAAACGTTTCATCACCCTAAACTTGGAAAATGGTCCTTTCACCTCCCCACCAATATTGGTGTAATCATTGTTCAACTTCATTCAACACAGAGGTCAGGGAGTCAAGAGGAAGAAAAGCCCTTTAAAGCAGCGTTCAAGGAGGGCTGCATCCCAAACAACTCGCATTGTGCCAGGCAGAAAAACTTGAGCTGTAGGTGCTTCAGATGAAGCACACTGAGGCAGGAAGAACACTGAAGAGCAGCTCATCATCATCATTCCAGACATTCAGTGTCAATACTGGCAAGTGACGTCCACACGCCAAATATTTGAATACAAAAGTCTCCAGGAAACAGAAACAAGAGTGACATCTAGATTCATCCATGCAGGATCTGTGTTTGTTACTTTTGTGTTTCCTGTCATGTTCACATACCAAACACACGATATGAACATGCAGCACTGCTTTCACTTCACTTCCTTTCATCTCGCCTCTAAGCTGGAACTGGGACATTCAAAGTTGTGTTGGTGCGGCAAATTGAGAGCAAAGACGACGAGGTGAGCAAGTTTCTAATGTGAAGCTCAAGTCTGAACACCTTTGACCTTTGGGGTTCATATTTTCATGATTATTTGCTGATTAATAAGGAGCTGCATGGAAATGATGACTGTGATCCATGACTACATTTGAGGAAGTACAGACATTGACGGCTTCTGCTGAGCATCCGCCCGCCAGTGACTGGAGGAGGAACTAAATGGTTCCTTCCATGTTTGCATTTCCATCATCAGTCTAATGTGCGTTTCCACAATACAAACACGCAACTTACCCTGTGGCTGCAGATCCTCGTTCTGAGGGCCCGTGCTATCGCTTGACGTCCCTCTCATATGGAGGCTGTTGGGAGTGTGCAGCTCCGTGTCCCAGTTTAGCTTCCATTGGGTCGTACCACTTACTACCACCTCTGTCACAGCAGGCTTATTATTGGGGATCATTTCAAAATCTTGCTTCACTTTAAATTTTTTCTCTGCGCTGCTTCACTTTTGGGGCGATTTTAGTAAAAAGAATAGTTTTCCCGTTTACAAAAGGCAGCGACCTGACCTGACCGATCAACAAGCTCTACCTGAGTACCTACCGTGGGAGTGGAGGTAAATAATGGTTCAGGAGCTACAGTAACAGGACCAAAATGGGTCCTGAAGTTCCAGAGTCCCTGAAACGTCCCAGGGTTCTTGAATTTCCTGCAGTACAGCACTTTGCTGAGAGTGAGGACAAATTTAGTGATGGTGTTTCACAGCTTTCAAACTGTCCCCCTTCTGTGCATGTTTGCCTAAATGACAGATACACCGACTGAGCTCAGAGACATTTGCGTACCGACTGCAATCTGGCCCCGATTTATTCATCATGGCAGAAAATGTGAATCACACAAAATGCAGGAGTGTCTTTAGATATTTTGTAGCTGATGTGCAAAGGCCAAAAGGTCTCAACCTCATATCAAAGACGTCAAAAGGCACTGAGGTGAAGAAAAGCGGTATTCATCATCCTCATGAAGATGGGCTTCACAACATGTTTCTAAATTTTGCTCATGGGCCTCCAGGTTCTGCACCAAAACGCAGCTTAAGTCATAGAAACAATGGAGGACGACAGCAGAGGAAGAAGCGTGCGGAGGCCTGCCACTCACACCACAGGCCTCCAGAGCAGGACACCTGCCTGACAAAGGACTTACAGGTGTGCAGCAGTCTTTGTGGACAGTTAACGCAGCAATACATAAAGGAAAATGATTCAGTATCTGGAGTTCTTAAAGGAGAGCTGTCAGCTTACTGTGCCTCCCACAGAGAAACCATCCGTCCATAATGGACATCAGGTCCGACCAGATGCCCGAGGTCAGTTACTCACAAGTGAGATGAAGAATTTCTCCTCATCAAGCTGCACGTGATGTTAGGTGTGATAAAGTGCAGGCTGTGAGGCTGAGCTGGACCTTGTTTACGTTATGCTTCTGATCAATCAGCAGAATAAACACAGATAATGACCTGGGACCTGATTCTGACCCGAGCTTCCCCAGGCGCTGTTTTTCATATTAATCATATTGGCGTTTGTTTGTTATGAGCTCACTGCTAGTTTGCAGTCATTCAGTAAGACGACTCGCTTTGCAGCTGCACTTCCTTGCCCCGAAAAAAGTGACAGTCACTTTAACATTGGTGTTCTTTAAGTGCAGGTGGATGCTGAGGAAACTGTGACAGTATGGAAATAAACACTTTAACACAATGAGCTCAACTTTGACCACAAGGCCGCCTGGATCTGGAGAAAGGATGAAAAGAAATGGCTTCCCTCTATATACCACTGTGATTTAACTTTTATTAGTTTATTTGAACTGCACAGGACAAGATTACTTAGGGAAGAGAATGATGGATAAGCAGTGACGGCTATAAGTCCTACCAGCAGAGGAGCTTATCTGAATGACGGCGGCTAGAGTGTGGAGTGGATCTGAGGAGGTCAGTTTGTCAATAAAGGCAGAATGCAGAGGGCAATGTCATTTTGTACACAGCGCCTGATAAGATGCTGCAGAGGAACACGTGTGGTAAAAATTGTAAAATGTGAGGCGGCTTTCATACGACAGCAGAAAGTGAAACAAGGAAGGTCAAACATGGAGACTAGACCAGGCTCTCCGGTCCAGCCTTTCATCCTTGACTGCTCAGTGCTCTAACATACTTTGACAGTGATGATGTGTAATCAGATTGATTTTGCTCTCTGGCCTCATTAAAGGCTTCTCTTTGTTTCCTTCACCACATGGGTTTCTCGGTACATTCCAACGACCACAGAACCCAAACTAATGGCAACCTGCTGTGTTGCCTTTAACAGAACCTTGTTGTTGGTTTTTCAACCATAGCTCCGTGTTTATAAGTCAAGAATAATGATGAATAAACACATTAAAGTCAACCAATATAAGATTTAAGTGGCAGTGAGTCCTGTGTACGTCCATGTGGTGACAAAAGAAACAATCCTCCACTCAAGACACTGGAGACACAGCGTCAGTAGGAGGATCGGTGTGGTTGGTATGGTAACCTGCAGTCTAATGTTCACTAGAGATACAGTGATCCTAATGTACCCGACTCCTGAGGGAGGATTGTGCAGCGCAATCTCAAGCTGTTTCCAACTGAATGTATTTGAAAATGCCTTTCCTCCCTGATCAGCGCCCCCTGGTGGGCAACGGGCATACTTTGGGATCTTCTACCAATTGATTGCAAAGTATTTCAAAATATTCCTCTGATTTTTAAAGTTGCTACTTGTTTTGGGTGGAGTTTATGTTATTGTGAGCTTTAACGGTAGGAGTGAAATGACTTTTTGAGGTGCAGAGTGTGATTCAGATAAGCTCCACTAACACGGAGACCCGAGCCTCCACACAGTGAAGCGTTAAAGTAAGCAGACAACAAACACCAGGTGCTTAGAAGCTGTATTATTACCTGAACGTGAGCAGTGACTGATCCGTCTGCTGGTACGTTCTCCAGTGCTCCGTTCACCGTCGGCTTCTTGTTCAGATCCAGGGCGTCTTTCCATTCTGAGCACAACAGAGACAGAAACAAAGGCGGCGTGAGAAGGACGTGGTAACCATGACGCCCCAACTAAAGGAATATGGTCGACGGCGCAGCGCTTATGCTTTGAGTGCTTACCTGAACTCAGAGTTTCGGCGTCCAGCATGCCTCCTTCCCTGTAGCTCTCCAGCTCCTCAAACTTGACTTTGCTCCAGGGGATGTAGGTGACTCCCTGCTCCACATCCCAGAACTTTTTGTGCGCTGCTTTAATACCTTTGTTTAAAGCCCAGGCAATCTATACAAAGACGACATTTACTACAGTCATGGAATTGACAGGCACCACAAAAACAAGCGCTACGAAACTCATGAAACAGGAAACAAAATCAATCAGTGAAAGAGTTGATGTACCTTAATGGGCTTCTGATTGACCTTATACGGCCCCCTGCTGAGTTTGGTCAAGGCGGTGTTGGCATCTTGTCTGTGAACCATAACAATGTAGGCACAACCTCGGGGAGGAATCATCTGGGCAGAGAGCGAAACACACAAGTCCAACGTTAACATCAGATCAGACGGGCTCAGAGGTAAACATGACTTAGGACGAGTCGTGACAAACTTACATTGATCGACTCGATCTGGCCAAACTCTTCCAGGAGCGACATCACGTCAGACTGTTGTGTTCTCTTGTCCAGCTGTCCGACCCACAGCGTGGTGCTGCAAACTACAAGAACAAGAAGATTAGAGCTGGAAAGGGACTGAAGTTGCGAACTGTTTAAATTGGGTATTTAATCTTGGACTCCAGCACGGTCGAGGCTAAACGCAGATACTGGAGACCGACAACATCAAGGCACAACATGCAGCTCAGAAGTTACACTCTGGCAACACAACAAACTGGACGAGGCACCACCTCCATGCTGTGACGCCACATGGCTGTGGAGAACTCATTCATGGGAAAGCTGCCATCTTCCTCAGCCACTGCCTCAAAGATAACTGTAGCTCTGTAGCTATTTCTATCTGCCAACATACAAGACTGGGATTCAGAATCCTGCTGTCAAGTACTGGACCTGACACTACGCATTAGCCTGGTGGCTCCAGAAAAGCTAACGGCTGACTTGGACATGCTGTATTATATACACACAATGATGATGATGAAGGGCACCCAAGGACAGGATGTCATTTTCAAGAGGGATTTATCAGAACTTACCACTGAGCGTCTGGTTCTTCATGCTGGGGAGGCCTTTCTGTCTGCGCTCTCTGTCCTGCTCTCTCTCTCTCCTGTCCTGGGAGCGAGAGCGCGATCTCCAGCGCCGCTCTCTGGAGCGAGAGTTAGAGCGCCGATGCCTTATCCTTTGTGAGCGGGAAGAAGATCTCGACCTTCTCCTCCTGGGCGACCTGAAACAAAGCGAGTCGGAGAGGAAATTGCAGCCGTTACTCTAGTTTCAGCTTGGCAGCAGCAGAAAGAGTGAGACGATATCGGGCAATACTGAGAACACTAATGTGCCTCATTTATCTAGTTAGAACTTTTACAACACGTCAGCCTGTGTTTAAGTTTATTTAAAATGAGTCCTGAAGGCAGAGAAGAATATATGAAATAAAGAGCCAAGGTATCAGATAAAGACAGAACGACTCAAAGTACATAACAAATCAATACGACTGGGGAAAATATTGAGTCCATCTATAATCTATGACATTGTGGTGTTTTTGTGGCGTGTTAAATATTTCAACATTGCCTCTTACCTGGAACCAGATCTGGATCTCCTGCCGTGGACCTTGTGTCTGCTGTCCCTCCTGGAGGTTCTGTCCTCTCTTGAAATTTCCTACAGGACAATGGCAACAACAAAACAGTAGGATGAGTCGTCTGTTATACTGTGGTTTCATTCTGAGAAATAATATGAGACAAGAATGTGGGGATCTAATTCAGTTCAGTCCGGTATTAAAGTGTTATATTAAGGTTGGCAGCACATTGTCTGGTTTCAAATGCATTCATGTAAGAATTTCAACTATTCTGCTTCTGAAATGTGAACCAATGAAGTAAAACTCTTGACACAAACAGGTTAAAGTGAAAGAAGTTCAGGGCTTTTACCCGTGACTGTGAATAAGCTTCGTTTGATGAAGGGAATCCATCAGGCACACGAGACCCACAGTTACTCAGACCTCCGCCCTGCTGAAGAGCAGAAGGACAAACACAGACAGAGATTATAACAAAACTCTGATTACATCAAGCTGAACAGAGCAAAGACACCAGCAGCATGTTTGAATATATTTAGATGAGAATGTTAGAGTTGCGTACCTGGACACCACCAGCGTCTCCCATCATATGATGGCGACCGGCCTCCATGTTGGACATCTCGCCGGGATAGTGGTTATACATATTTCCAGGAATGCCGCTGTCATGACAACACATAAATCAAAGTCAGCCTGGGTCACATGAACACAAAGAATGACCAAAATAACTGGATTGTCAAGAGTGGATGAGTAATAGTAGTATCTTTGTTTACTAGTTTGCCTTTCAGGGTCAAGTACGATTTCCTCCCAATGGCATACAATATACATTCAATGACATTCTATACATTATTGCCCCTTTCTGGTGTAAAACCTGAATAAAACGAGTGTGTTGCAATGAACTTACAGCATCTGAGCATTTCTTTCTTCTTTATTCATTGCGTCCTCTGGTTCATCATCATAATCAAATCGATCCAGAAGTTTCTGTGGAAATGAATTTAAAAGCATGACATCAGTATGAGGATATTGGAGGATTTGCTGTTCAACCTGATGCTGAAGTTGTGTAGTCACCTCAGCTAAGGAGCTTTTGTTGTCTGTGTGTGCGTTGTATGGGTTGATCTGGTCTGCTGGCATCTGGAGCTGTGTTGGGGTGATGGTTGCCGGGGCAGCTGCCAGGGAAATGTCCGCCTGCTGAAGAGACTGGAGCATTCTCTGCAGCTATGTGAGGGAGAGGAGGAAGGTCAAGCATGGATATTTGGGACATCTGCACAACAGAACAGGTGTTGCACTGATCGCCTCCTCACCTCCTGGCCGTGTGGAGACTTAAAGAGCTGCGCCACAGCAGCTAAGGCGTCGGGGCTGGGAAGCTGGGGAATAGCGGCCACGACAGAGGCACTTGAGACAGAGAGCTGAGGCTCTGGCTGGGGGCAAGTGGGACCTGAACAGCGGGGAAATGTGTCAGTGAGAAGGAAATAATGCGCACGGAAGTAGATGACGTGCATTTATATCAGACAGTGTGTTTTGCATGTTTGCTTCCTTCATTTACCTGCCAGTGAGGGCGCAGACACACAGGAGCCATGTCCCATATCCAACAGGGGCTGAATGATGTCCATGTCAAACACTCCGTTCTTCTGCCACAGGTTAAGGACACGGACTAGTTTGGTCTGAAGAAATAGAAGATACACAGGTGAGATATTTCACTCTATATACAGTAAAGCATCCCTGCTGAATAGAGTGTTCATGTCTAAAGCAAACACACAGGGTACCTTATCATCCTCTGGGCAGCTGTACAGGTTTTGGAAAGTTTCTGTGAAGTTCTTGATGAACCTGGGTCCAAATACGTCCTTGTCCACACCAAACTGGTGCCGTGACTGTCGGACAATGGAGTCGACTACGTAAAGGCCCGGGACTTTTAAATCTGGTTTGCACTGATGGAGATAAAAAGACGATCATTTACTCTCTTTGTCTCACAACATCATCACGCTGCAATTTATCTTATCTTGTAATTTAGGTCAGGGGTTTTTCGGGAACAAACCTTCTTGATGAACTTTTCCACAATCTGCACCACGTGTTTGTAAAGCTAAGAAAAAAATACATATATTATTAGTCACAACATAAAACTTCTTGCTTTAACTAACATGAATTAAGTTAAAAAACAGAAATTATAGACTGCAGTCTCTAGATTTACTTTAATACTTTTTTTGTTGCATTAGTTACTCATCCACCATTAAATGCTAAAAAAAATGTTTGCAATGAATTTAGCAACAAAACAGAAATGTAAAATTCTTTGTGAATAATGCCACTGAATTCTGACAAAGCCAATTCAAATATCCATTGCTCCTCTGAGTCACAGTATTGACTTTACCTTGATGGCTTTGATGGCTGACTTTGTTACAGACATCATCTTGGCCCGGGAGATGGGCGGCTTCAAGTCAATCATGGAGAACAACTGTTGAGTATGAGGAGAAACTGTGGTCAGTTGGTGGTTACAAATTCCAGCACCGAAGAAACATTACTGATTTAAATATACATAAAATAGAGAAACTTATATTATTTATAGCCACGCTTCATATTCCAGTCACAGCAGACAGCAGCAGGGTTATGATAACAACTTTATCCACCACGTTCAACTCACAAACCCTCAGTACTTCGGAAACATGTCACTTGACAAATCATTTAGTTTAATCGTGCTAGCAAAGAAATGACTCTACATCACTAAAACATTTTATCACTGACTCAGGAATTATAAGTGATCCCCTACAAGAGGGGTTCCCCCAGGGGAGGCGCGATGTGAATAAGTACCGCCTCAGGTAAATGAATGAGGCGATCACAGCAATCAGCCCATCCGTATTGTTTTATATCGTCTCCCCCGCCCCCCAGAACGATCAACCGTCCCGTTTTGTTTTATATCGTCTCCAGCCCCCACACACACAGAATTCTGATCTATGAAAGGGGGGCCCTGCAGAAAAAGTTTGGGAACCACTGCCTTTCAAACTCACGCCGTGTCAACATTACAACTCAGACAAAAGCACTGAACAAAGCAGCCCACTGGTTTCTATTGCACCGTGTTGC
Source organism: Genypterus blacodes (assembly GCF_046128005.1). NCBI lineage: Eukaryota > Metazoa > Chordata > Actinopteri > Ophidiiformes > Ophidiidae > Genypterus > Genypterus blacodes. Next base: position 671,348 of record NW_027466845.1, on the reverse strand, counting down.
ATTCATGGTCACCGATACTGATTTATTGATGACTGGTTTGGTCTGTATCCCGTTTCAGAGGGATGTTTCTCCCTTAATGTTTATAATAACAGAAACCATAAATGTAGCAACTGAAAGTGCTCCGCTGTGTAAGTTGTACACACCGCGGTGACCCCGACGTCCTCCGCGACGAGCTGCTGATTAAACCGTCAATATTTATCAGTGTGGTTCTTCTTCAAAACGCGTCTTACTCAAGCTACATACATGGACTCACCGGAAGCAAAAGTAATGTGAGTTGGTCTCTAATTTATGACGCAACTGTTACGACAGATAGTTAAAAACAGAACAGAGGAGTATTGTGCGCCATCACCAAAGCTTTGTTACCGACAGCTCGAACCGGCCAAAGGTCAACATTAGGCGTTGTTAAGGCCGAAACCAAAGGTCACCATTAGCTGCTGTTTGGAGGGACGTCGCGATGGAATTAAGAGGCCTAACACGACACAGCTACATTCATAACGACTCATTCAACCTGGAAACCAGCCAAACCAAACTGAGTTGACGAAACTGACCAAACTACGCCCTAAATTGTTCAATAATAAAGGACTACAGGCGTTGATATTGTTGTTTACAATCACTACTAACTCAAACCAGCGTAGTGGCCCTAGCTAGCAATTAGCCGTATGCTAGGATTAGGATGTGAGCAAACTTTACCTCCATGTTGAACGCGTTCACTGCATCCATGGTAGTTCGTTGCGTTGCTCAAAATGGATTCACCGACTTGGCTGTTTCGTTATTCTTCACCAGCATAACTCGGTGTAGCTCGAGTTAGTTCACTAGTTCCGTGACGAGTATCGTTGGAAGCTGCAGCGGGGACTAGCTCATCACTTCACGGTACTATGCTAGTGACTGTTAGCCGCGCTGATACGCCCTTTGCGTCGTTACGCCACAGGTCTGGAGGAGTGTGCGTCATTACGTCATAGGTCTGGGGGCGTTGCTGTTTCCTTCAACTACCTGAAAGATCAGTTTCGAGGCGGTGGAAGGGGGCGGGGCTACGTCAAATATAAGGGGTATTAAATAAACAAAACAAATACAAATTGTAATTCAAATACATTTGAATAAACCGAAAAAACAGGGAAAACTTTACTGGAGGAGGGGAGGAAAATTAAATACTGACCTCCTATTGGCCCAAATTGTGACCTTCAGAACTATGATGCTTTCTGAGAGCCTTTACCAGCTAGTTTGGTTTTCTTTTGTTCTTCCTGACACATTTTACTTTTGTCCTTTGCACATCAGTCACTTCTTAAAATGATATTGTATCTAATTACATTATATGAACATGTAAAGTTGTATTTTCAGCTTGAACTTGAAAACTTTTTCTTTTGTGTGTTTATTGGGGCAGATAGGAGATTCCATCAAGAATATTTAATTCATTCCTATATCCATAGAGTCATTCCTCTGAGCACAGGTTTAAACATGTAGAGCTAAGAAGGCAAACAAGCACAAATCAACTCATTGTGGACACTGACACTGGTGTCATGTGTTTGGTGACCCAAAAGGAAGTGAGTTATTAGAGTTAGTACCCTGCATCACTGAGAGTAACCACTGATGTTGAGCATCCAGGTGGGGACATCACCACATGGCCGTGACTTTCCAAACCTGCTGGACTCACTCGACCTCATCAGACTGCTCGTGCACAAATCCCAGAACATACTTTTGCCGTCCACAACCACTTGCAGCAAGATGACAAGATTTCCTTCTCCATTATGCTGCTCAGGCTGGTAATGTGCAGACAGCCCAGCACAGCAGTACACTGTGCAACCCTGTATGTCTGCCATTTAGAATAGAATAGAATAGAATTTATTGTCATTGTACATGACAATACAATAGAATGCATTTGTGCTGTGCCTAAATCTTTGAACAGTGATAAATGAACAGCAATAATCTATAAATAAACAACTATAAATAAATAATAAATAACAATAAATAAACAACACACTGTTCCATTCATACATTAAAACATAAGTGGTCCCAATAGCTCAAGATGTCTCATATGACATGTCTCCACATCACCATATGACATCATATGACATCACGTCATCCCACATGATGTCAATAGCTCCTGTGTTTCAGTGTGACGTTGTGGTTTGTGCACTAGAATGACTGCCACCCCACAGCAGAGAGGTCACATGGGTTGGAGATAGAGCGGGTACAGAGCGTTTATCGAGTGCTTATAGAACCACTCTTTTCTGTATGGTGATGCAGAGACGTACGTTATATATTATTATTATGAAACAATCATATATAATAATATTATATATTATATTATATTCATATAAAGAAGAGAAGGAACCTCGCATAGGTGTCTAGTGCTTCAACCTCCTCTGCCTCAGTGGCTTCATGAAGAAATAAACACTTATTCGCTTTCATCGCTGTTTGTTTGGATCACGCAAACGCTTCCGTGTTTACACTGAGCGCGTCACACACTAACACGCCGCACAGCACTGCCCCCTCGCGGACTGGAGAACGAACTACCCCGACGTCTGGAACGCAACCACAGTTTTTTGTACAACGTCTATGCGATTGCAAACAAAACATCTTAACTAATACGGTAACATCAGTAAACTGCAATCGACAATAATAAATAACAATGTGCCAATAAGTAGTAAGGCGTCCTGTTTGCAAGTCGCAGTTAAACAACATAGAGTCTGTGTTGTCATAGACGAAGACGAAGCGGCGACCCAATTTTCTGCCGGACACGTTTGAGGGAACCGACCGGAAATTGTACTACCGTGTTATTCTTCCGCCAGTCTTCGTAGGCTAATGCTATTCGTACAGATGTAATTATTCCTAATCCAGAGTCGTTGATGGATAATAGAACACAAACTCGAGATCGTGTTCTCTGCTCCCATAGTCTAGTTTTAACGCATGGAAGCAAAACATGAAGGTTTAAATGAATTGGACCATATACAGTTGGGACCGATGTTGGTACTGATTCGTGAGTAAAACATTCATGAACGAAATAGATCAGCTAGTAGATGTTAGATTACCAGAGGACTGCTTTATGTCCTGTTTTGTTATGTCATATTTTATGAATCGTGAAAGAATTATTACATAGTTTGTCTAGTCATATGACTGGAATAGTTCACTTGTAGTACAGCTTCCATACAGTCAACCCAGCTTGTCAGTCGTTGGGGTCGAATATGGATTCAGACCGGAGGAGAGACCGCCAGAGCACCTGGGACTGGGACAGCCCGGTGTGCCGCTCTCAGATGGATGAAATCTTCTTCCGCAAGCACGACTACATCCAGGCCCGCAGCCCAGAGCATGCTGAGTTCTGGGCCTTCTTCGATCGCTTCCAAAGGTTCAAAACAAAGAAGGACATGTGTGGAGCGGGCAGCTCAGAGGGCAGAGAGGCGAGGGGGAAGGCTGGGAAGCTGGATCTGGGCCTCCCTAAAGAATACGACGCCCGATACAGGATTAACATCTCTGTGTGCACCAGGGACATAGAGGAACGTCTTGGGAAGTCCGATCACAGAAACAGACGCAGCTCCTCAGGGCCCGGGACTCCAGAGATCACAGACTGTAGACTCACTCTGCTGCACTTCCTGGATTTCTGCCAAAGACAGAGCTTTGGTAAACTGGCCAAGCTCCGCAGAGACCAGAAGAACCTGCCCATCTTCCAGTACAGAGACAGGATCGTGGAGCTGGTGAGGCAGAACCCTGTGGTGGTGGTGGCAGGAGACACCGGCTGTGGTAAATCCACCCAGGTGCCCCAGTACCTCCTCTCCTCCGGCTTCAGCCAGGTGGCCTGCACTCAGCCAAGAAGGATCGCCTGCATCTCCCTGGCCAAGAGGGTCAGCTTTGAGAGCCTCAACCAGTACGGCTCAAAGGTGTGTACCCTGATCCGGATCAGCCCTGGAGTGAGACGCTGTGTGAGTGTGTGTGAGTAAACTCACATTGCTGTTGTGTTTTTGCAGGTGGGCTTCCAGATCCGCTTCGAGACGAGCCGCACCGCCGCCACCAAGCTGCTGTTCCTGACCGAGGGTCTGCTGCTTAGGCAGATCCAACAGGACGGGGAGCTGGCCCAGTACCAGGTTCTGATCGTGGACGAGGTGCACGAGCGCCACCTCCACTGCGACTTCCTGCTCGGCGTCCTGCGCTCGCTGCTGGCCAACCGCCCCAACCTGCGGCTCGTCCTCATGTCGGCCACCATCAACATCAAACTCTTCTCCGACTATTTTGGCTCCGCCCCCGTACTGCAGGTGCCTGGCAGGCTGTTTCCTATCCAGGTAAGAAGAGGACACGACAAAATCTTCCTCATCGATGAAGCAACCAAGGCTGTGGTAGCATTGATCCTGTTCCCGTTACCTAGGTGACATACCATCCCATCCCGCCCGAGGAGCAGCCGTCCCGCTCAGAGAAGATGGACCCCAGGCCGTACCTCCGCATCCTGCAGGGCATCGACCAGCGTTACCCGCCGGAAGAGAGGGGCGACCTGCTCCTCTTCCTCAGCGGCGTGGCAGAGATCTCCACCATCCAGGAGGCCTGCCAGGTTTACGCCACACACACACGCCGCTGGATCGTGTTGCCGCTCCACAGCACGCTCTCTCTGGCCCAGCAGGATAAGGTGCAGCCCGACCCGCCTCACCTCAGAGGGACACGGCTCGTTTAAAAGCCGCTGTGTTGAATTTTGTTTGGCCCGTCTGCTCATTCTGTTTCCTGTTTCCTCCTGCAGGTGTTCGACATCTCTCCTCCCGGGGTGAGGAAGTGCATCATCTCCACAAACATCGCAGAGACGTCAGTTACCATCGATGGAGTTCGCTTTGTTGTTGACTCAGGTGTGAAACTAATACGGGGACTCAGACTCCATGGATCGCTCTCTGCTGATCCAGATGACATCATCTGATTGGCAGCTGGACCTGTGACCAGACCAGACTGTTGGTGTGAAGCAAACTAAACCTGTAAACACTTCACCCATGGCTCTGTTCTCCTCTGTGCTCCTGCAGGAAAGGTCAAGGAAATGAGTTTCGACCCAAAGGCCAAGATGCAGCGTCTGCAGGAGTTCTGGATCAGCCGAGCCAGTGCCGAGCAGAGGAAGGGCCGAGCGGGTCGTACGGGTCCAGGAGTGTGTTATCGCCTCTACGCCGAGTCCGACTACGACGCCTTTCCTCCTTATCCTGTGCCTGAAATCCACAGAGTGGCTCTGGACTCCCTGGTTCTCCAGGTAACGAGCTGCTGATCCCATAAACCTCCTCCTTATAGAAGCTGAGTGTGATCACAGGCCTGAGGTTGATCTGTGCCTTCTCTTTGCTCCTGCAGATGAAGAGCATGAGCCTTGGAGATCCGCTCTCCTTCGTCTTCATAGATCCTCCTCCAGCTGCCAGCATACAGACGGCTGTGACGTATCTGAAGGAGCAGGGGGCGCTGGACAGGGGAGGAGAGCTGACCTCCATCGGCAGCTTGTTAGCTCAGCTCCCTGTGGACGTCGTCATCGGTAAGTTTCCCTGAAGGTTCCTATCCGTCCATTTCACACACCATCATGTGCTAATCCCCCATTTCTGTAACGTGTGTGTGTCCCTCAGGGAAGATGCTGGTGCTGGGCTCTCTGTTCCAGCTGGTGGAGCCCGTGTTGACGGTGGCGGCGGCTCTCAGCGTCCAGTCGCCCTTCCTGCGCAGCACGCAGCACAACCCGGACTGTGCCACGGCCCGTCAGCCCCTGCACAGCAACCAGGGAGACCCCTTCACTCTGCTCAACACCTTCAACGCCTGGGTGGAGGTCAGCAGAGAGACGCTGTGACACGGCCGCCCAAAGTTCTAAACCACTTTGAGACTCTTGTGTAGCAGCAGAACATCTGTCCTGTCGTCTGTTTGGTACGTTTGTGGCTAAAGTTCACCTTTGACCTCCTCAGATTAAAGGAGACCGAGGCGGAGGATCCAGGAAGTGGTGCAGGAGACGAGGCTTGGAGGAGCAGCGGTTATATGAGATGGTCAACCTGAGGCGTCAGTTCAAGGCAAGCAGAAGAAGCACAGGGGAGCAAACGTCCCGGGCGTCGGTCGTCCATCAGCTTCTCACTCTGCCCTCTCTGTTCACCAGGAGCTGCTGAGGAGTCACAGCCTGCTGGAGTCAGTGGACCGCACAGCGCCCTCTGCTGGCGACCGTGGGCAGCGCAGGGAGAGGCTGACAGAGAGGAGGAAGCTGCACCAGATGAAGAGGGAACACGAGAAACAGGAGGGGAGCAAGCGCAAAATCCTGAGGCTTGAGGAGGGAGAGGACGGGTTCAGCTCCGGGTCAGACGCTGAGGACACGGCCAGAGGCAAGAAGGACAAGGACGGACAGAACGTGGACATACAGGTGAACCCAGAGGGGACTGGTCGGCAGAAACACACCTGTAGAGCGGAGAGACAGGTTCTACAGTGAAACATCATGAGTGTGTGACAAAATAATGAGTCTCTCTCTCTCTCTCTCTCTCTCTCTCTCTCTCTCTCTCTCTCTCTCTCTCTCTCTCTCTCTCTCTCTCTCTCTCTCTCTCTACAGGAAGTGAAGTTCAAGTTGCGTCACAACGTCTCCGAGCTGCAGGAAGCCGTCAATGCCAGTCAGGATCTGCCGTCCCGTCAGCAGGCGGTGCTCAAGCTGCTGCTGTGCCGGGGCCTCTACCCTCAGCTGGCTCTGCCCGACGAGCACAACTCCAACCGCAAGGACTCGGAGCAGGTCGGGGCCAAACACACTTCATCTTCATCTCTGAGCTGAGCTGAAATAGACCAAGAAGTAATAATGCAGCATAAAAGACGTCTCCATTTGTTTCTTTTGCCTTGTGAAGGTTTTCCACACCAAGAATAAGCAGGGAGTGGTGATTCACCCCACCAGTGTGTTCGCCACCGACCCAGAGGTGCTGCATGTTCCTGAGGATGAGAGCGGAGGGACGGGTAAGACCTCTGTCCATAAGACCTCCAACACAACATCTGTCCACGTCTGTCTGTCTGTCTGTCTGTCTTTGATATTTAGTAAAGAATTTAAGCACATTATGGATTTCAGTCCTGATTTTTCAACAATTTGGTCAAAAAGGACGTCTCTGTCTGTCTCTGTCGGTCTCTGTCTGTCTCTGTCTCCCTGTCTGTCCCTGTCTGTCCCTTATGTCTGCCTGCAGAGAGTGAAAGGAGGGACAGCAGCAAACACCAGCTGCTCGCCTTCGTCACTCTGCTGGAGACCAACAAGCCGTATTTGTCCAACTGTGTGAGGGTCCCAGCCCTGCAGGTGAGAAAGCTGACAAATCAAGTGTGTGTAACTGACCAGGGATGATGGTAAACACACATGATCCATGATCCTAATCTGCATGTGTGTGTGTCTCCCCTCCAGGCTCTGCTGCTGGTGTCAAACTCGGTGGACAGTAACGCCGACTGCACCCGTCTGGTGGTGGACGGCTGGTTGGAGCTGGAGGTGAGGGACGGCGAGCAGGCCCTCAAGGTGCTGTCCACCGCTCTGAGCCTCAGGGCCGACTGGGAGCGCCTGCTGCAGGTCCAGCTCAACCAGGGCCAGACCAAGGGGATGGAGGGACCTGGAGTGTCCCGCAAGGTCATGGAGAAGCTGAGTGACCGACTGGTTCGCTTCCTGCTCTACACGGAGGTGTGTAATATTAGTTTATGTAGTATTTCATCATGGAAAACAGACTTTTGAACGTAATGTTAAGGGTAAGAAGCCACGACTGGTTCATGCAATTCAACATAGAGACAGTTGGTGGCAGTAATCCGCCTTAAAAGCTAATAAGGCACCAGTGAGGGGGAAGAAGAAGAAGAAGAGCATAAGAAGAGACATTAAAAGATTACAAATAACAGTTTCTTCTTTCACTCTCTTCACATTTCTCTCAGTTCAAGCTAAAGTTGAACCCTAAACTTCTTTCCCCTGCTGCTCTCAGGTCAGCTACAGTCTGCGGAGGATGACGGCCTTCCAGACCCAGAACCTCTACATCGGCCCCCGGCCTGAGCAGGACCAGCTACAGGCCGAAGCCCCAAACCTGAACTGGCTGAGTCCAGGAGCCGAGGCCAAGCCGGACCCCATCAAAGGAGGCCTGAGGGTCACCGCCTTCTTCACCTACAACTGCCTGGCTGTGAGTCCGGCCCCTCCAACTATGATAATAATAATCAATCAAGCAGTTTTGGGAAGATCAGACATAATTCTTTTATTGGATCTAATTGGATTGGAGATCTATTTGGAATTAAACAGATTTTTCTTCCCCTTTCTTTAACTTATTGAGCTGGAAATTCTAATCTCAGTTTCTGTTTCTCTCTGACCTGCAGGACTCTAAGGATCTGTACAGCGAGTGTTTACGCTCATTCTGGACCTGTCCCATCTGTGACCTCTACTCTCCTCTGACTCCACTGGAGCGCATGCAGCACGAGGCCTCCTGCAGGCCGCCGGGAGAACAGCAGCAACCGGAGGAAGGTCAGGAAACTCACCTCACCGTTACCTATCAGACCTGTTTTGGTTCTTCTAACACGTTCATGTGAGATGCTCGAGTTTTGAAGGAACAACTGTCTGTTTTGGTTTCCAGAGGCAGAAGGCAGCAGAGGAGGCTCCTCCTCCTCTTCCTCAGCGTCCGGCCTGACCCGAGTCTATCACTGTGACGTGTGTGACCAGGACTTGAACCTCACCTCCACCGAGATCCTCAAACACAAAAGACAACACATGTATTCAACCAAGTGAACCACCAGACACATGGCAGCTCCTTTCCTGTAATAAAATGTTTGTTTTTCTAACCGTTTCTTCCTTCTTCTTCCCTCACAGAACACACACAGAAACACACAGAAACACACACACACCAATTTAAAATATAGAGTGAGGGTTTAATAATGATACAAACCCACGATATGTAACACCTCAAAGCAGCACATTGGCACAAAGTCAGAAGTAAGACAGCACAGAAGATAAAAACCTGTCTCCAAAAAATAAAGAATCAGAATAAATATCTCAATAAATAAATAAACAGGTCAATATCTCATTAATTACTTTGAAACTAATAAATACGTACATTTGAAAATATGCACATTGGCAGAAATCAATAACCCAAAAAAGTAAAATAGTACTTAATACAGAGTTACTTACAAATCATAATTTATTGATTACTCAAATCAAAAGGCACATTTATTAAGATGTAAGAATGGGGGCCTGCAGGTGTGATCACATGACTCGGTACTTTACTCTCAACCAGAAGTAGCAAACTGTGCAATGGCTTTACTAGTTCTGTTTAACTGCACCATTGAGTAAGTGTGTGTGTGTGTGTGTGTGTGTGTGTGTGTGTGTGCGTGTGTGTGTGTGTGTGTGTGTGTGTGTGTGTGTGTGTGTGTGTGTGTGTGTGCGTGTGTGTGTGGGGTTCATTTAAGATCAGGTTGGAGAGTGGCAGCCATGTGACCGACGTCTTGACCCGATTTTGAACAGTAAAGATGTCGGTCGTGTTCGCCTCCTCCGTCAGAACCCCGCTCTCCCTCCGCTCCCTTCACTCCCGTTTAAGTCACTTTGGATATAAGAGTTCTTGGCTAAAACCTAAATATGTAAATACTGCGGCTAAAGTGATGGAGTCCCGTTTACGACGCGTGAAGAGACGGATCTTCACCTTCTCACACTCTTCATCACCAGTCTGATCTCCGTCTGATCGTCTGACCTAATTTGATTGAATAAATAAAAACAGATTTGAGGATTTGACCGAGTCTCGCCAAGAAACATTTAGCTCTTTGATTGTGAGAGACGACACCAAACACCAGATTGTTCCCTTTAACAAACACCATGGAAATAATCTTAATCTTAATCTCATTTGCGTGTGTGTGTGTGTGTGTGTGTGGAGCTGGTCCACGGGGTTCCAGAGGTGTCAGTGTTACATCACCAGCATGTGTTTTTGTGTTTTTAAGAGCTTTAGGGTTCAGGATTCAGTCCAGACACGAACCGTCCTCCTCTTTGTTTCTAACACGCCGCACACACACACACACACACACACACACACACACACACACACATCCTCCTCACAACCCGGGGACCGTTTCTCAATTCGCACCTTTGTGGATTACTAAGAGGCAGCAGGGCCGTTTGAATAACAGGGGCATGGAGGGGGTCAGGGGGGCCAGGGAGGTAAAATAGCAGCGTTCTTCACACACGGGGCAACATTCAGCAAACACACGTGCCACAGTCGCCACCACACAAACAAAGACAGAGCTGCGGCCATCTTTGTTCCCCTCTAATGCGTCGCTCCTCTTAACACGCGCCCTTAAACGCCACACGCCTGTGAGCGACAATGAACCTGCTTTTCTTTTCTGCGTCCTACTTTTATTCTCTTCCTCTTCACCTCAGACACAATGGCAGCTACAAATATTCATTCAGCTTCCTGCAGGGTTTTTTTCTCCTCCCCTGTTGGCAGAAAAATAGCTCGTCAGCACATTGTTCATTGTTGTGCGTTTGTGTGTGTGGGTTTTTTTTTGGCGGCGTCTCGCTTAAAGGCCTGAACAGGTCTGCAGATTGGCTCCGTCTGGTTTGGTCTTTGGGGGGTTAGGGTGGTGGGGCTGTAGGTGGACTAGGCTCACCCGGAGGCCTCGGCTGAAAGCACCTTGACTGATTCCACACAGGTACAGCGGGTCGGGACCTTCGCCCCTCTATGACTCCTACTATGGACACACACACACACAAGGGAAGATGGACGTTTGGAGTTAAGTGTGGTTGATTCACGCTCTAAACCGTTTCATGATGAGGAACAGAACCTTGTTGTGGTTACAAAGGGCCAGGATGAGGCTGAAGTCTTTGTGGTCATTGCAACTTCCCTTAACAATAATTGTCCCCTTGCATTTGAACGCAACACGAGTGGCCTCAGATGCTCGCACTTTCATGATGACGGCACTCAATCGTTTGCTCTCTCTCTCTCTCTCTCTCTCTCTCTCTCTCTCTCTCTCTCTCTCTCTCTCTCTCTCTCTCTCTCTCTCTCTCTCTCTCTCTCTCTCTCTCTCTCTCTCTCTCTCTCTCTCTCTCTCTCACTCTCCCTCTCTCTCTCTCTCTCTCTCTCTCTCACACACACACACACACACACACACACACACACACACACACACACACACACACACACACACACACACACACACACACACACACACACACACACACACACACCACGAGTAACATCTGAGGTAAATTAGAGGTAAAGGGGTGACGTGTGTTCATCTGATTGATAAACAAGTCAACACGAAACAAGTAAGTTCCCCATGCTCTCATGTTAGTGGATCTGTGATGGTGTGTGTGGATCGTGTGTGTGTGCCGTTGGGGGATTCCGTCGATTAACGTTTAATAAAATATACCAATTAAAATTATAACAATCATATATATAAACATCTTTCCTTTTTTGTTTTTCTTTCTAAATAAAAAAACAAAAGGACATTTTGAAAGTGTACACATCATCATCGTCGTCTTCGTCGTCTCTTCCTTCGGTTAAAGTCTCCCCTTAACTCTCTCCGTTAGCCGATCCTCAGTAAATCCACAATGAAGGCTCCGGGTGACCCCGCGGAGCCTGATGTGACCCTCAGCAGGCACGGACCCGTGAGGAAGGCCCCAGGTTGAAAAGAGAAAGAGCAGAATGCAGTGGAAGGCCGTCAGGCTTCGGAGGGTCTGGGTCTCCTGAGAGCACTGTTCCACCTGCTCAGCTCCGCCTCCTGCGTTCCCACAGGTGCTCTCTCCTCTCATCTCACCGCCCAGAACCCCTTTGTCCAGGGAAGCCCCTCCCACCCCCCATGCCCGGCCTCATCGGACCGCCTTGTGCTTTCCCCCGCAGCAGCCGCACCTCTCCCCACACCGCAGGCAGGCGCGCAAAGGCAGGTAGCAGCACATGCAGGGCACGAAGAGCGAGAGGGCCAGGAGGGCCAACCAGCGGGCGCAGCACAGCGGGTGAGGGTGACCCCCCAACGAGTCCTCGCACGAGCAAGGCTCCCAGAACTCCCCCTCAGAGTCCGACATGCAGTGGTAGAGCAGACTTTCCGCACACCACACACAGGTCCACTGGCGTAGGCAGTGCAGGGCGGGGTCGGGGGCGTCTCTGCAGCGGCCCCGCCCGTTCTCCGAAGCGCTGAACACAGAGCGGCAGTACACGCAGCGAGAGGAGCACGAGGACGACCCCTGGGGACACGGGCTGTCGTCGTCGGGGGAGATCACCCCCGGGTCGCCGCTGCTGCTGGCCCCGCCTCCTCTCTTACGAGTCCGCGACCGGGGTGTGGCGAGCGAGGTGTGAATGCAGCAGGGAGACGACGAGCCTTTGCACGTCTCCTGGGGTGAGCCAGCACCTGAGGACACGCCCGACACGGCGTTGGGCATGGACATGCAAGTGGGCGAGGACGAGGACAGACGTTGGGAAGCTTTACTGTCCAGAGTCACCGTCACCTCGCAGCCCGCCGTCCCCACTCCTGCTAACTCCTTCTCAAAGCGAACAACGCACAGCTCTGACTTGTCCTGGAGACTCCCTCCACCGCCAACAACCACACCCCCAGTCAGCCCCCCGACCATAGTCCTGGTGGCCCCCGCTCGCCGGTAGTCCTCGTAACCCCGGGAACCCCACAGGTCCTTGCAAGGGTCCACGCTGCGCAGGTCTCCCTCCTCCAGAAGGGAAATGGTGGGCGAGAGGGAGAGAGCGGCGAGGAGGAGGAAGCGGGGCCCACAGGAGGAGTAGGCGGGGCCGGAGGAGGGGGCGGCGGCGTCGGGGGATTCAACACGGCGGCCATTTGTGATAGCTGGTGCTGCCCGGGCCTGGTGTGGATCTGCAGAGAGGGGAGAGGATTACAGAGGGACTGTGTGTGACGCAGCCCCGGTACCTGCAGCTTCTTCATCAGAACATTTTGTCCTAAATGACATGTGGAGGAGAGAAACCGCCATGAACTTAAAACCCAGTGCCCTTTACCTACTCAAGGACCCGGGTGGATCCCCGACACACGTTAGAGAACAATCTATGGTCCGACAAGAGCTTGGTTCTGTTTAAGACAGAAGCAGGTACCCAGTCTGGGATTCCATTTGCTTCAGTGTGTCTAAAACATAAAATATCACTATGAACAGGAAAAGGAGGAACACCTGGATGATTAACAGGACTTCCAGGTTGTAAAACTAAGACTGTCCACTGAGAAGCACAAACAGAAGGGATAGGAAAGGGTAAAGCTCATGTCTTTACCCTGAGGAAGTTAAGCAAGTGATCCACACAGCTCAACCCTGGACTAGACTGCTGGAAAGATCCAGAACTTTGACAACAAAGGTCGGATTTGCTCAAACATCGCCACGAAAGCACGAAACATCTCAAGCTAGCTTAGTCCGGTGACAAATTTGAGGGGTCGTCATCGGGTGTGAAGTTTTGATTCAAATATGTGGGAGTCTCTCTCAGGTTTCCCCTCCAAGATCAAGACGTACAGAAGAATCTTCACCATCTATGTTTCTGATTCATTCCTGCATGTTGATGTATCGTATGTGATGCTGACTGTCAGAATGTGTGCCGTGTTAAAGGAGTTCTTTCAGTTTTTGTCAGACCAGAACACAAACAGGCCACGGTATGTGTGTGTGTGAGGTGCTGAGCTACCTGTGCAGGTGTCTGAGTGGTGACGGCGTGGCTGGAACCGAAACCAAACTCGTCTGGTCGCACGAAGCAGGTGGAGGATGACTCGCTCGTCACTATGGTGATGGGTTTGGGAAGCATCTCCTTCCTGCTGTTGGACGACGACTCGCTGCCTGTATGGGACTGGCAGAGGCCGCATGTCATCCCACCAGACCAACACACACACACACACACACACACACACACCAGTGACTCCTTGAGCCTGGAGACAAACCGCTCAGATACTTACAGCTTGTCCGTCGTCCTCGGTGTCGGCCTCTTCCGGCGTGGAGGACGAAGGCGAGTCGGAGCCTTGATGACCAGAAAAGAAGACGTGAGCTTTCTTCATTGTTTGTTTTTTTGGGAAGTCACATGGAAGGTGATTCAAATGCAACCAAGTCAATCAATCTTTGTATGGATCGCGTCACGTGGACAGAAGTGGACCGTACCTCTGTCCAGCTTGTCTATGACGGCCTGCAGCCCTTTCTCAAAGGAGATGGCATCAGCAGGACTCTGGAACGTAAGGCCAAATTTGCGATCCTCTACTCGCCAGTGGTGGAAGATGGGGTTGACCTTGTTGTACACTAACCCCCTTTGCACTGCGCACTCCAACACCGGCTACACACACACACATGCACACACACAACCACACACACACACACACACACACACACACAGGAAGAAAAGGAACGACGGGGAGAAGAGAAGAAGTCAGTTTACTGGCTGAGAGACGTCCTTTCCTCAAATCACTCCTCACTCCACACGAGTCTACATTGGAGAAGCGTCAGTAGATGTTGAGGATCAAACGTGTCACCATAGATGCAGCCATGACACACACGCACACACTCACTGCTCGATCTCGCAGCCGCTCTCCCCGTATGATGTATTCTCTCCTCCCCCTGCCGTCATGACTCCTCCCCTTACATATGACCACATGACTGAGGCCACCACCTCCGAGGGGCACCCAACCGCCACTGGAGTCATCACGTGTCATCACCACTGCACGAACACGCACACTGTCGGAGAAACCAAGAGTGAGTGAGCAGAGGGCCGTGGCTGATTAAACAACGCCATGATAATGCAGACACACACACACACCTATAACTGTACACAGCCACAAATGCATGCACACACACACACACACACACACACACACACACACACACACACACACACACACACACACACACACACACACACACACACATGTAGGGACAAAAGAGGAGCCCAGATCATCTTCTGTAACACACATGCACAGCAGATTTCAGTTGAGTGTTCGTCTCTCTCAAGCTCTGTTGAACTAAGATAACGTGATGAAATTCACACAAAGAAGACAGAATTGACAGCGAGGCCTTTATGCTCGGCAACAGTGTGACAGCTCCACGGCTCACAGACAGTCAGTCAGACAGACAGGCAGACACCAGAGCCCCAGCAGGGTTTAACAAACCGTGGTCACGTGCTGGAGGTAAATCTAATCAGAATATCACAAGCATGCGATGATGAGGATGAGGATGGTGATGGTGATGGTGATGGTTACAAAGCATGAAGAATGACCAAACGTTAGCGTAGACCTGATATTACCTCATATTTCCCCCCCGAAAATCTGACATTTTTAAAGCATTCCGCCCCCACAAATGTGAATTAAACCTGCAGCATTCACAAGAAGTGCAGGCAGAATGGAAGAACTGCTGTGCCAATGGACACAGAGAGAGAGAGAGAGAGAGGGAGAGAGAGAGAGAGAGGGAGAGAGAGAGGAAGGAAACCAGTGGAAGAGGAGAGAAGTGACCAAATGGGAGGAGGAGGAGGAGGAGGAGGGAGGAAGAGTGTGGATGTATCAATGAACGCGCCCATTCGCCATCAGAGGCCCACCTGCATTCTTGCCAATCGGTTGAATAATTCAGCACCGCGGCTTCCACATGTGCAGCGAGTCGCAGGGTTTTTCTGTGTGTGTGTGTGTGTGTGTGTGTGTTGTGGGTTTTTTTTTTAA
This sequence comes from Genypterus blacodes, assembly GCF_046128005.1. Lineage (NCBI taxonomy): Eukaryota > Metazoa > Chordata > Actinopteri > Ophidiiformes > Ophidiidae > Genypterus > Genypterus blacodes. The sequence continues at coordinate 655,793 of NW_027466845.1, read as the reverse complement.
ATTCCCAAATCACGCTGAATTCTAATTGTTGCGCTGATTTCGTCCCCGTGCAAAACGCTCGCGCTCCCCATTCCGCCCCTGCCGCCGCACGCGCTCATTAACACACCCCGATATCATGTTAGATCGCTTTTTTTATGAATGGAACGCGGCGAGGAAGAGCGGATTGGAAACGGCAGCTCGCGCATTCACATTTATCTTCATCTATCTATCCATTATTATTTTATCAACGGGGCTTTAATACAACACAATCGCGCGCGTGTGTGTGTGTGAGAGAGAGAGATAGAGAGAGAAAGAGAGAGAGAGGAGAGAGAGAAAAGGGAAGAAAAAGGGAACGAGTGGGTGAGAGGATGGAGAGGAAGCGAGGGATGGGGGAGGGGGCCGATGAGAAAAGGGAAGGAGGAGAGGAGGGGTGAGGAAGAGAGAGAGAGAGAGCGACAGAGGGAGAGAGGGAGAGAGAGAGAGAGAGAGGGAGAGAGAAAAAAAATCACATTTCATTCATAAAGTTTGGCTTTAAAAATCATAATGAAACCCCGAGACACGTTGATAAAACCGCGGCGCTTCATCCCTCCCTCGCCTCACTGGAGCCTTGGCTTCAATGACGCGATTCTGGCCCCAAACTCGCCATATTTCGTCTTCTTTTCCTCCCCTCCTCCTCCCCCCTCCATACATTTTACACATTGACTCATTTCGTGACTGTTGTTGCTGTTCACCGCAAACCGACGCGTTCGAATCCCGAATTGTTGCATATAAGCCGCTGCTCGTTTTAACGCGTCTCTCATTCTGCTGTTGTTTGTGTTGAGTGTGTGCGTGTGTGTGTGTGTGTATGTGTGTGTGTGCGTGTGTGTGCCAGTCGGGTCCACATGTAGGTGGCTGAGCGTTTATGACATATTGGCATGGATGTGTCGTTAAACGGGGTGTATGCTGTTGATCCGAGGCGGCGGAGCGGCGCTTGGGTTCCCGGCATGCAGCCGTGTAAAGTGGAGCGCAGCGGCGGCGGCGGCGGCGGTGCCAGTGTGCATGATGCTGCTGCTGCTGCTGCTGCTGCTGCTGCTGGAGCGCTGATGGCGGTGCCGTTGTTCCTGTGCTGGATGGCTAATATGTGCAATGTTAGAAATGAAAATGTAAGGACTTACTCGCCCTCCATGGCTCGCTGTTGCCCGCCGCTTGCAGCAGCCCACCCCGGGGTCTCCTCTCTCTCTCCTCTCTCTCTCTCTCTCTCTTTTTATCCTCCTTTCAGGAAACACTCACAGGCTGACTCTCATTCTCTCTCTATCCGCTCTCATTTTCCTAATCTTTCTCTCTCTTCCTCTTCCTCTCGCTCCTGCTCTCTCCCTCACTCTCTCTCTCCCTCTCTCTCTCTCTCGCTCTCTCTCTCTCTCTCTCTCTCTCCACCTTGATGTCGTTTCGGTGTATCAGGATAGGCTTGAGGTTGCAGCAGCCATTTTCCGCTGGCAGCATCCTCCCTCTCTCTCTCTCCCTCTCTCTCTCTCTCTCTCTCTCCCTCCTTCCCTCTCTCTCTCTCTCTCTCTCTCTCTCTCTCTCTCCCTCTCTCTCCAAATCACTCCCTCCCTCGCTCCCCCTCTCACTCTACCTGCCCTATGCCAACACATCCGCACTAATCATTGACAGCATCGCGGCTTTTGCTGTTATAGGCTCGCGCTGAGGTTTTTTTATTTTTTATTTTTTTTTATCAATGATTAAAATAATACCAGTCTCCCTTTCATATTACTTCCTGTGGTAAAGTATCAATGACATCACGTTCATTGTTAAAACCAAACAAAAAGCAGCTGTGTAGAATAACGAGCGGGCAGCGTTCAGGGCACAAACACACACTCAGCTGTCTTTGTGTCTCCAGCTCTGACTTTGTATCTCTGTATACTCTGTTGCCATGCTCACTATATGGCAGCAGGAGCTATAAAAGCATCAGCTGTTCCACTGTGGGCAAAAGTTTCAGCACCACGGACAGCAGCCTGATCACAGAGAGGATCAGCCATCTTCATCTTCATCTTCACCTAACAGCTCAGTCTGAGGCTTAAGGCTCAAGTTGAAGTACAGATGTGTTCACAGTGACCTCACGTTACTCTATCATCGTTTAAACGTCACAGTGTTTCTCCAGTTTAAGTGATTGTGTCAGATTCTGTTCTAGTATTTGATACTAACACACTAATAGTCATTAAGACAAACTCAGCCTGATCGTCACAGCTCCTCTCTCATGTACAGACTGAGTGCTGCAGCCATGTGGAGGCTCCTGTGGCTGTAGGGGGCGCTGTGTACTGTTTTGATGGAAATATGGAGACGAACTGTCGTTTTGCTGAATTTATATATGATTTTTGGACATTTTCACATTCATAAGTGTAAATTGTCCCAAATGAACGCAGAGCTCAGATCTGGACTTGAACTGTAGGTGTGAAGGACATCTGATCTGAAAACACTGTGAGACTATTGTATGTAGTTTTAAAATGTATATGTCATGTAAGTTTGTAAATCTCTCTCTCTCTCTCACACACACACACACGTAATTTGAGTGTATGATATTTTAATTCAACTCAATATTTATAGTAACTTCATTTATTTAAGTTTGTTTTAGAAACCTAATATAATTCATATGCTGGAAGTGAATTCAGTGCAGAATTCAAACATCATTCAGGTAAAGTAGATTATTCCTTTGAGAAACTGGAAATTAAGGTAGACTACATTAAAATGAAATTAGCCTTTGTGAAGTATGCACTTGAAAATCTGACTTATGAAAAGGAGTTCGTCTAAACTAATGACGAAATTAAACCCGGAATTTACTTTTGTGTTACCAAGGGAAACAATTGAATGAAACTCACCCAGCTGACTGGTCGGCGCCTCGCGCACCTCTACGGGCTCGTTGGTCTAGGGGTATGATTCTCGCTTAGGGTGCGAGAGGTCCCGGGTTCAAATCCCGGACGAGCCCTGTTCTCTGCACGTTTTCTAATTCAGATACATGACACCTCCTCTGGACTTTGTTACTCGCGCCACACTGCTATTTTGCTTGAATTAACAAATCAATAACAGTCACCGTTCTCACCAATAACCACGAAATAGCAATACCTTCAAGGACTGACGTTGAGTTGCTGACACCCGTTGGTTAAAGCTCCTCCGTCTGACTGAGTGGAGGGAGGGACACTTGTGTTTCAGCACCACGGACAGCGGTGAAGATCGCCACAGTCTGATACGCATGCGCACACGTGGACTTCATGTTTCACGGGTGGAGGTGGAGACGGAACCAGAGGAAGGCCTGTGACAAAGTGGACATAACATCAGCAACATAGTCAGGACTAAAACTATTCATATTAAATCAACTTACCTTAGTATGAAACTTACAAAGTATAAAACCCTGAAGAAGCCAAGTGTTGTGGAGAGAGAGACGGGCTACATATCTGCAAAAGAAACCAGGCCTCACTGTTATGACTGCATCCCACTTCTGTTTAGGATTCCAGGAGACATGTTTTGATTGTGGCCTGCATAACTTCTTTCTTTGTCACTTCAAAGGCCTGGAAATGAATGCAGAATAGCTCCAGAATGTAGTGATCTAATTAGTGACCTAATCTGGATTCTAATAACTGCAAAATCACATGTTTGTAAAACAGACAGATAACACACAACACAAACACTAAAGAGGACAGACAGCAATAGAAAACCTTCATCCCGCTCCACACTGTGGTGTTGAACCAGTCATCCTCAGCTGCAGCCATTAATCTTTGTCCAGCTCCTCCACAGGTGTGTCACGTGCCTCATCTACAGGTGAGCCCCCACGAGTCACCACAGCAACAACCTCAGCTGGTTCAGCAGAGCCACAGGAGAGGAGATACTCAGTGAGCAGGACGCTGAGAAGATCAATCACATGATTCCGCCACATCAGTAATTTGTTCTGTATTACTGAAGTTCCTCCATAAATGTAAAGTTTCCAAAAAAGTTAGTTGTTTATCAAAAAAACTGAAATGGACAATAATTCAAAAAGTTCATTATACTGAATTATTTATTGCAGACAAAGATTTTTCAGATCAATTGGATTACAAACCATGGAGGGAGGAAGAGGCACTGCCATTTAGAAAACACTCACAAACTTCAATGGCAATTCTCTGGCTGTTGCTAGGATACAAGGCAAGGGCAATACATTTCTGTGAGCTCCACAAAGGACAAAATGAACTTTGTTTACAAAAAGAATTTGCTTAAATTAGAAAGAAAATGGTTCCGTTGTGGTGATGTGTTTTGTCTGACAGAGGCAAAGTCACAGCATGATGATGGAAAAGAAGTTTATTGTGGTTGATAATGAGCCGACGCGTATAGATTCTGGATCGAGGACTTATGTGAAAATCTGATAAAGGAAATGGCGGGTTTACACGATCATTTCCAGCTGCCGTGCGTATTCGATGACCTGCTGTGCCAGCTCTGTGGAGGGGATGGTCACCTCTTCTGTCCGCTGCTGCTGGCTGGTAAAAGAGTAAAGACCGCCTGGGCTCAAACTCCAGCCCCTCTGAAAGAGAAAGGGATTCATTTTCACCTTCAACATACAGTAAGGGTACACAAAAAACGGATTAACAGTTCAAAGTGATGAACATTCTCTCACTGAGCGTACCTTTTTGGCGTAGTCTGTCATCTTACTGGGGGAGCTGAAGAACAGCACCCGTGTGGCCTCACTGAACTGGATCTGCTCGTAGGCTTTCTCTATGCAACCTGCAATCTCATCACTGCAACACAAAAGGTCAGATTAAGAAGTTATGCACCACACAGCGTGTACAAATGTACAAAGAGCCAAAGGACATCAACGGGTGTCTCAGTTTCCCCTTTGAGAACCTAAGTGAACTCATGGAAAAAGCAAACAGCAAAGAACAGTGACACTGTTAATGACAGGGTGTGTGTGTGCATTTGGATCCTTACCGAATTGTGTCAAGCAGGATATCTATAAAAAAGGTGTAGCTTTCAGCCGGAATGTTCCCTTTGGCCAGGAATACCTTGTTGTAGCTTCCCTCCATTAAGTACTGAAAAGAGCAGGAGAAAATATGAAATAAATAACAGAAAAATAAATGATTATTAAAGTGGTGAGTAGAGTGATTTTCATGAATTATTACAGGGTGCTGCACTGACATTTGTCTAAGTATGCTGTTCCACCAAACCTTCACACCTGAACAGCTTTATTAATTTCTAAATTATGTATAAAAACTTTGGATTGGCTGTCTCCATGTTGTCCATTGAAACATTTGGTTGTATAATATTTGGCACCTGCTCGAGGGAAACTGGGTGTCTGATGTAAACGTTGGTCTGGATATCTCGTGCACTCAGCCGCTCCAGCTCTGTGTGAAACTCAGACACACGGTTCTGCGATAGCAGGAAGAGCAGGTTCAGCCCAAGTAACTGGTGCATGTAGGCGGCCATGGGGAGCTCGTCCCTACAGGAGGAACGGGAAACGAATCGGAAGGTTAGAGAACACATAACAACACCACACTGCATCATGGTCAAAGCTGAACAATCATCATTACTTGTAATCAAAGTAGTAACATTTCAGCTGGGCCATGTATCTCTCAAAGGATGGGATGTCCTTCTTGAGGATACTCCACAAGGCACCGATTTCTAGGACATCACCTGAAACACAAGAGAGAAATCTGGATTAGTGAGGATTATGTGAAAACAGTCACTTTACTTAAGATGTGTCCAGGAATATGGAATATCTGTTCTTGTTCATACTCACGAGCTAATGTGAGCTGCTGCTTAGCGAGTGCAGAGCCACCGGTGGGTAAAAAGTTCAGCTCCAGTAAGGAAATCTGTAAAGAGGTGACATCATCATATTACAATCAGTTTATGTGGGCCTCATGTCAACAACAGACAGCTGAAAATGATTTGATTAATAGATTAGTAACCCAGAGAAAAAACCCAAAGACCTAATGATGACCTCATGATTGTGCTTCAAAGAGCTGCTTAGAGACTTCAGTATCATTTTATCAGCTTAGATTTGATCCATTCACAGACTTAGTTAGATGGCAAACGGTTCTGATAAATCGGGTTTAGTATGCTGCTATAACCTGCAAAATATTTACTTATCAAACATATAAATGTCCACAAATATATTAAAAGATATATTATTGTATTAAAGTAAATGTGTCCTTGGCTGTAACTCTTATTTTCCGCAGTTAAGGGATAATATTAGACTAAATTCTATTGAAACAAATAGTAAATTACTTTAATTTCCAGCGGATTTATGAATTTGCTGTTCTAGATGGACCGTCTGTATGTGACTTTTACTTATTTAGTAAAACAACAACTTTGGTAGAACGTTGACAACATGACGGTTTGTCTTATGATACAATTACTACATCGTTATCTTCTTTCAAATGATGAATCAGTTCCAGGCTGACACTCGGAATGATGACTAAACAAAGATGAGGGGAAATGCGACCCTGAATTAATGAAATTCATAACCAAATAGGTAAAACTGTAACATATAATGACGCATGTAGTAAAAATAGAGGCACAAACGGCTCATAAACATCAGTGTTGTTGTCTGAAGCCCTTTAGCCTCACTATGCTAACTTAGCAACCTTAGCGAGCACAGCTAGCAGACATAGCTAGCGTTTGAGCGTAAACAGCGCGCCCTGGTTAGTGGGACGGCAACAAACAGATACTTTACCTTCAATTTTGTCAAAAGATCTCCGCATTTGCTCAGGTTTGGGCTTTTCTTGTTCCATTCCGTCTTCAGGGTCTCATAGAGCCCCGCAGTTTCTCTCAGCGCCATAGTGATTCTGCAAAATACACGACACCGGCCGCTGGAATACGGCAAATGATTGTCGTAAAACTGCCCGTCCGTCCGAAGACCTGATTGGACGAGGCAGAGCGTCTTCTTCTTTTTGTTTCTGCTAGACTCGGCGATATATTAGCCCATCGCTGCCTTCTGCTGGTCTAGAAATGAATCGCCTTTTAAAGCCTTGATATCGTGAGAAACTGTTAATGACGTTGATGTTTTTGTGGAGCAAAGGTGGTCACACTGAGTTCTCCCCCCTCTTTGATTCACATTTAGGGACCAATCTTATGGAGCATCTTGCTACGGAACAGCACAGGTGACATACTGTGATAAAATAAAATAATCACTCTAATCAAGTTGCTACTAAGTGTTCCACCTACCACTCTGGCCAGATGAAGTAGTTTTAATCATTGAATGTCAGCAAGTGAACTTGAATCTGAAATCTTGACTGTATTGCTGTTTCATGGAAATCAATGTGACAGGTTATTGATCTATTAATTCAAGAAAGGGAAATGAGGTCTGTCTGATTTCGGCGGGCGAAGGAGTACAGCAAAAAGGGAAAAGGTCTCATGGATCTGAATCATGCGTTCATGTACAGGCACGGCAACCAAAGGAGGGCTCGTCCGGGATTTGAACCCGGGACCTCTCGCACCCTAAGCGAGAATCATACCCCTAGACCAACGAGCCATACTCACATTGTGATAAAGCCATTTTATTTGGGCCGGTTCTACCATACTGGACAAAGAAAATTGAATTATTACCACTTTATTTTTTTTAGAAGATTTCGTTTATTTGCTCCTTGAATATCTTTATTTTATTCCTAACAGTGTAAAACCAGTAAACCATTATACGCCGTTTTCATTTATCTGTAAGAGACGAACTGGGTGATCAGTATTTCATAAAATCAAAGATGTAGAGTTCTGACATCTTTACGTATGACATCATTGTTTTAACCGGGCAGTTTGGATGACATCACTCTTTTAACTTGTATGGTTATTGGTTTATTCTAGGTTTGGTAGTTTCGATGGCATCACTCGTTTCTTTTCAGTAGCTGCAGACACTGAAAGGCTGTAAACGACATAAGAAACAGCAGTTTTCTGGCTGAAAGTTTGACTTTGTTATTTCGTGTTTTCGAATTAAACATTTAAAAAAGAAGTTGGCCAAGAAGTGACACATTTACACTTTTACATTTACACAGGAAGCAAGACGAAGTGCAACGACAACAGTTATTAATTTAACGGACTGAAGCTTAAAGTTGTTCTTAGCTGTGGGTGTTTGAGTTTATAATTAGATTTTCAATCTCAGGTAGATTCTGAATCTCCTTGTTGTAAATAAAGTTAGCTAATAATAATAAAAAAAAAACAACTTCCTGTTCGGGCGGCCGTTGAATCAAGATGGCGGCATCCGGCGCGGAACGCTGGCTGAGTGATTTACCAAATCACGAAATATTCAACAAACTGCGCGAAACGGTGAACTGGGAGCCCAGCGAGAATGGAAGGAAGACCGCCAAGAACCTCACCTTCTGTCTGGGGGCGGACTTCTTCGTGTGGGACGATGCGGAACGCGCCTTTTACACCACCAACCTACGGCAGCTGAACTCGGAGCAGAGCAGCGGGAGCTATCAGACCCTGCGGTGCAACAACCCGCCGCTGTTCGAGGTGAGCCGCGTCATCCTCAGCCCCACGCAGCACCACGTCGCGCTGGTCGGGCCGCGCGTGGCCTCGGTGCTGGAGCTCCCGCAGCGGTGGGGGAAGCGGTCGGACTTCGAGGGCGGCCGGCGGGAGATCAACTGCCGGACCATCCCGGTGGCCGAGCGCGTCTTTAGCAGCTCGCCGGCTCTGAGTCTCCGGCAGGCGGCCTGGTACCCGAGCGAGACCGAGGAGCCTCTGCTGGTGCTGCTCACCTCCGATAACACCATCAGGTACACATCTTCATCCTTATCTTCATCTACACTCTGCACTGGACGAGTAACACACGTGTGAAATAGAGACTAGACCAGGCTGAGGGGAATATAAGAGTTACAATTTGTTATGCTACAATAATGTTAAGTTATGAATCAATGTAGTTATATAAGTTATATAAATGTTTCATATTATTACAGAAGCTAGAAATGTGTTACTTTCTGATCTGTGGTTTGGCACGGGTCATGTTTATTGACGGTCTTATCTTGCACCTCCAGGTTCTATGGCCTGAAGTCGCCCCAGACGCCTGCCAGAGTGCTGCCTCTGTCCCAGTCTGAGGAAGACTGCTGCGTGCATCCTCCCGCTCGCTCCTACGCAGCGTCTCTGGGTGAGATCGCCGTAGCGTTCGATTTTGGACCCGTCTCCTCCAACCGTCACCTGGCGGTCCAGTCGTCCAAAGAGCAGCTGGTCTACCCTCTGTACATCCTGTATGAGAATGGCGAGACCTTCGTCAACTATACGAGCCAGGGCAACGTCCTGAGCATCAGTAAGTCGGTGGGGCCCCTCCCCATGTACCCCGCAGCAGAAGATAACTATGGTTACGATGCTTGTGCCATTCTCTGCCTGCCTTGTGTGCCAAATATCCTGGTGATCGCCACGGAAGCGGGGACACTTTATCACTGCATCGTCCTGGAGTCTGAGGAAGAGGACGAGACCGGGGCGGTGCAGAAGTGGACCCGAGGCTCCGGGCCCATCCCGGCTCTCTACGTGTTTGAGTGTGTGGAGCTGGAGCTCACCCTCAAAGTTGCCACGGCGGAGGATGAGGATCCTCAGGAGTTGGACTTTACCTGCCCCATCCGCCTGCACAGAGACCCCCTGTGCCAGCACCGGTACCACTGCACCCACGAGGCCGGGGTGCACAGTGTGGGCCTCATCTGGGTCAACAAGCTGCACAAGTTCCTACAGTCGGGCGAGGAGGACAAAGACAGTCTGCAGGAGCTGGCGGCTGAGAAGCGCTGCATCGTAGAGCACATTCTCTGCACCAGGCCGCTCATAAGCAGCGAGTCGGCCCCCGTGCGTGGCTTCCTGATCATATCGGACCTTTCCCTGGGCGCCACCATGACCTGCATCACCAACACGTACGAGTGCATGCTGCTGCCCCTGCTGAGCTCCATCCGGCCCCCGTCTCCTCCCCTGCTCTGCTCTCACCCGGGGGCAGGCTTTGAGAGTTCCCCCCTGCGTGGACTGGCCGAAGACTCCTTCGAGCAACACGTCCGCAACATCCTCACAAGGAGCGCCACCAACCCTCTGGTGCTCCGGGCCGGAGACAAAGACACGTCGCCGGCACCGTCAGAGTGTCTGCAGCTGCTGAGCAGAGCCACACAGGTGTTCAGGGAAGAATACATCCTCAAACAGGACGCGGCCCGCGAAGAGCTGCAGAGAAGAGTGAAGCTCCTCACAGGTCAGAAGGACAAGCAGCTGGAGGAGATGGCTCTGTGCAGGGAGGAGAGGAAGAGTCTGAGAGAGGCAGCAGAGCGGCTGGCCGACAAGTACGAAGACGCTAAGTATCGCCAAGAAACCATCATGAACAGAGTGAAGAATGTGCTGGGCGGCCTGCAGAGCAAGCTGCCCGTCCTGTCAGACAGCGAGAAGGACATGAAGAAGGAGCTGCAGACCATGAAAGACCAGCTGAAACACCTGGACAACTGCATCAAACAGGTGAACATGAAGATGGAGTACCAGAAGACGCAGGTGGACAAGGGAGCTCCTTCAACCAGGGCCACCGTCTCACTCAATGTCCACCAGAAGAAGGTGGTCCAAGGTGTCCTCAAGGAACAGGGACAGCAGATAGCGGACATGATGAAGCAGATCAAGGACATCAAGAATCATTTCAGCTTCTAAGCTTCAGCGCTTTGCAAATACTTGTAAAATAAAAAAGGACTTTTTCCAATGCTCTTTCGAATACAGTAATGAATCAGTCAGCCTTATCACGTGTGAAGGATACAGGAACGACTCAGCAGAAGAGATGTGTGCTATATTTTGTGTAACTTGTCTTTGATACTATAACACTTTGTATGGAGTTTGCTCTCTTGGTCTTGCAGAACATTTTAGGTTTTGCACACCAGTTTCTAAACGTGTCATGAGTTAGTAAATATGGTTTGCTCATCTCTTCAGATAAATAATAAACCTTACATCACTGTCAACCCGTATGCGTTCATTTATGATCAAATAATAAACGGGAATCAAATCCAACCTACAGCAGAGGACTGATGAGCCTCCACACTGCCCCCTACAGTCAGGCTGGTGTGCTGCAGCAGTGAAGGGCTGCCCTGACCTCTGTGTCCACCGGGTGTCGCCCCTCTGCAGCCTTGCGGTCCTCGGGTTTTCGCCCCACTCGTGTTTCTCCTTTGAGGAATTCCCCACATAAACACAGTGACGTACACGGAGACCCCAGTTTGGCAGAGGAAGTCTGGATGTTGGGGTTGTTCGATGGCGGTCGGACTTCACTGCTTCAGCCGGAGTTACAGCTCGTTATACAGAAGTCTACATAACCCAGTAGAGACCTAGATGTTTATCTGACTCTGCTCACTAGGTTGGCAGTGGGCACTGAATGGCAAAAGGGCACAAAAGAGAGAAGGAGAGATTTTTCTGCTGCACCGTTCCTACAGTATTTCACAGTTCCTCTTCCCAACATGCAAACACACAGGAGAGGGTGTGGTGCTCAGCAGGTCCAGCTCAGGAACGCTGCGAATACAGGGAAGCGGTTCATAAAGGTACAGTGTCTAGATCCTGTGAGTAAGCCCAAGGAAACTTAGCGGACCCTAGGAAAGGAGATATTAATAACTCTTGAGGCCAACCCACCACATTCCTCGCATGTGAGTCACTGTAAGCCAGAGAGCGGCGGGGAAAGGAGTGTACGGCCTCTGTTTCTCATTTGTGTGTCTTTCCATGGAGGAGTGGAAAGGGAGGAGAGGAGACCACCCCCTTCTCCCGCGATCCTTAAAAGACTTATGCAAAACACAGACTCCACCAGGGAGTCAGACAGCTTAAACGGAAAAGTAAAAAGGCGTACCATGCCAACGTAGAACTGAGGGGAAACGTGTTGCGTGTAACTGTGTGTGAGACAGAGCTATGGCATGAGGAGGAGGGGAGGAAGAGGGGGGAGAGACAAGAGGGGGAGCCGTGGAAAATGGTGGTATGGGGACTTGGCAGGGCCGAGTGTGAGTCAATGTTTATCTGGTTTGTCACTGAGAGACGGCCGGAGCTCTATGCTGAGAGAATATATTGTTAACGGAAAGCCAGCGGGACAAAGGAGTTACTAACCAAGCGACAAACACACACACAGACACACACACACACAGTCAGGGCATTTATTTGGTTATGATGATAGTTAACATGAGGACAGTTGGTGGCGCCGTGTACAGTGTTCAGTAATCTATATCAATCATCAGTCTTGTTGTAAATGTCACCATAGTGTGTGACATTCGTATACAACTGAGGTCCTCCTGCACGAATACAACAACAACAACAACAGCAACAGTTACACAATAACATGAAGTGGATGCAAATAAGAAGGAAAACAAGGTGGCATGTAAAGCATTAAGGTGAAACGCAAACAGCTGTTTTTGAGTTGAGAATACTACGAGTACGTCAGTTTGAGCACAGTGGGGCTGATAGTTGTCATAGTAACGTGGATTATACACTCGCAAAACTGACAGGAGCATTATGGCTAAACGTAACACTGTGTCTCTCTGGTCACTGTAGGAATGTAAATATAGATTTAATAAGTTTGAATACAGAAAAGTTTCCTTGTACATTTTTTTTAAACATTGCTCGCCAGCCTACTCGCTCTCTCTCTCGTGTTTTCACTCCTGTTGAGCAAACAAGCAGATAATTTCTCAAGCTCATCACAAAAGCAAACTAAATGGCGCCAGAGGGCAGAACTGGAACCGTGTGACTCCTAAATTATCTTCTGCAGTGAGACACTTGCCAAGCCTGACTCCCACATACAGCATACTGATGTGTGTGTGTGTGTGTGTGTGTGGGTGGGGGGGGGGGGGGGGGGGGGGGGGGGGGGCAAGAAGATATAGAAACAGTAGCATGAGTACAGGAGAGGAGAGGTGAAATCCTGATCCTTCTGTCCATTAATCATGGACATTAATGAGGATATTTCCTATCATAAACTTGAGAGAACATAAAGGGAGATCATGACATCATCTGCAAAGAAACCGGCACCACCACCCAAACGCTACACACTCCTGAGCTTGCAGCTTGAGTGCGACACCAACCTGGACGGTATGGACGGAGGTCGGGGGAGTCGGGGTCACGGTGCCGGGTTCAGGGCTCGTTCTATGTCTTTACAAAGTCTTCGCGACTCCCTTTAGTTCTCTCTTTCACACAGGATGTCACCTCTCCTCTGTACGTAAGTGAGCAGAAAAGAGTCTCAGCATCGGGGAACTGCCTCACATTATGCGTCGGATCCCTTCTGCCTGCGTTTTGACGGCGGGATCAGACGGGACGGGAGCTCGGGGGGAAGACCGTGGCCCTCCAGCTTGACTTCAATCAGATGACTGGCCAAGGCGAATTCTTCATCATCCAGCATGCCGTCGCGGTCGACGTCTGACAGCTTCCAGATGCGACCCAGCACGGAGTTGGGCAGGCGGGAGCTCACCATCCAGTCCTTAGCCTTGTTGCCGCTCAGCTTCCCCTCATTGGGTACCAGGTTATAGAAGATCTCATCGTATTTGGGCTTGTCTTTGGTCACCACCCAGTCCTCGTCCTCCTCGCCTCCCTCTCCGTTCTCCTGGGCGAATGGCTCTCCCTCATTGAAGGGTCCGCAGCGGGTTCCCAGGAAGGCCCCGCCCTGCACACCCGGCATGTCACCTGCCTCCAGCTCCTCCTGCCGCAGCAGGGGCATCAGCTTAGCGATGTCAGAGGACAGCAGCTCGTCCAGGGCCACCATCAGGTTCGGCTTCAGGGTCTTGAACTTAGTGAAGTCGTGGACCATGAGTTGCTCCTTGAGAGGAAACGATGAAAAGCCTTTATTAGCCAGTAGAATGAAGAGTTGTTAGAGATAATAAGGTGGTTAAGAGAAGCCTTTGGGCCTCTGACCCAGACTGACCTGCATCTTGGTAGAGTCGGGGAAGTCTCCAGCAGAGATGTTGTGCTGCAGTTGGATCTTAGAGAAAATCACTGGCAGCTGGTAGATCAGATTCTTCTTTTTATTGTCCTTCCTGAAGACGGAGGGCATCTCCTGCTTCAGATAGCTGATGATGTGGGCGTGGACCTGAGGTTCACAGAAGCAGAACAAGGCCGGTTTAGACGGCAGACAATTCTCCTTGGCCTGTTTTCTTTATTAAGAGGTTGACAAGAGATTTAATCCCTCTCAGTTAAATACAGATGAGGTGATGACAAACAGGGAGAGCAGAGGCCTCCCATAGTGAACACACACATGGGGACAAAACTAAAACACATGCGTTGTGAGTCACTCACCCTAACCAGACGCGCCCTCTTCACCAGGTCATTCAGCTTACGCAGAGCTGCATGGCGAGGAAGATTTTGGATATCGGCAAACAGATCTTCCTCCTCCAGCTCAAACAGCTTGCGATTGTCGGCAACCATCAGCGGCTCGGACCAGAAGGAGCCGATGTAGACGCGCAGGACCTCCGGGGTGTTGAAGACTTTCCCCAGGGACCACATGAGTGCCCCGTACACACGCATCAGCTGCTGGGTGCCCACCATATCCGCCTTGTTGAGCACCACCCTCAGCTTGTCCTCGTTGCCCTTCAGCGCCCCGATGGCCTCGGAGAACTCGTCTGATATCTCCAGTTTGTGGGCGTCAAACAGCAGGATGATGCGATCCACGCGCTCGGCAAACCAGCGGAGCACAGCTGGGAAGTCGTAGCCTGTTTGGACACACAGAGGCTGGATAATTTGTGTGTCTGCGTGTGTGTGTGTGTGTGTGTGTGTGTGTGAGAGAGAGAGAGAGAGATCAACACAATACAACGAAATCACAGGCAGGAGAGGAGAGAAGGTCGACACAGACACAAACCCTTCACACCTCTTACCCAGAACTGTCACAGTGTAACTTACCCATAATGTTTATATGCAGCTTTAACTTTAGTTTGTTGGATGTTGTTAGTCGTCCATGCATAATGGATTTTGTAATAATGAGTTAAACGATGGTGCAGAGAAGAATGAATAACTGTTGAGAGACAGATTGATAGATAGAGAATAAAGTTGCGTCTCAACCGTACATTCCTTCAGATGTGCTGACAGAATTCCTTCTGCTCTATTTCTGTTTCTGATTAGAGTTTTTATTGCCGCTCTGTGTACCGCTGAGAGTTTGTGCTCGTCCCGTTTCCAAGTGTTATTGTGACAGATCGGCAGCATGGGTCCCAGGAGTTAGCCAGGCGTGCCAGAGGGATGAGTTTGTGATGTGAGCTTTCGGGGGTACGTGTCTCTGAAGGCCCCCCCATGCTTCTCTCCTCACCTTTGCTGCTGCTGCGCTCACCTCGGCTCACTCTCTGCTTGGCCCCGGACAGGATGCCCGGCGTGTCGATGATGCTGATGCTCTCCAGGACCTGGTTGGACATCTGGGCACACTGGAATCTGGCATCATCGGCAGAAAGAATGTTATAAATGCTTTACTTCAACCCAGAGTCAGTGAGGTCAGGTTTTGTCTGATACACTCTGTGGAATCTGGACCACGTGAACCACAGCGATACGTTATCACAGAGAGCAAATGTGATCTAAGGAGCAGATTGGAAGCGGCCCCGTCCTAACCCCTCCCCTCCTACAGCGGGCCATTGTGTGGAGCCGGGCCGCTCGGTGCTCTGCGCTTCCTGAAGGAAAATGACCACTTCTGCCAGAATCAAACAATAAGGCTCGCTAACGATGTGTGGCTTGGAACAACAACGCCACTTCCTGCAGCTTATGAGCCTAACGAGCCCACCGGGGTCCCAGAACAGGAAGTCGACGCAAAAGGAGAGACGCAAATACGTTGACAAACACACCCAGCAGAGGTAGAGAGGGAAAACTGGGAAAACTGGCATCAGAACTTCACCGTCTTCTTCTTCTCCTCTTTGGAGCGGGGTGCATTCCTGACACGTCTGGCCTCTCCTGCTCGCTTAAGTGCAGGTTTCTAACGACGGGAATGGACTTTACTCAGAATGTATGATTTCCTCAGTTAGTTTACATCAGCGGAAAAACAAACTCAGGCCAGACAGTAAACAGAGCCGAGTGCTAGGGTTTCATGAAGCCTGCCTGAGTGTGTGAGTGTGTGTGACCTCACTTGTTTGTCTCGACCCCGAGGGGCCGTGGAGCCCCCCTGACCCTGGTCTCTGAGCTTACGTACATGGCAGCTCCCCCCTTTCATCACCTTCTGCGGCGATATCGCTTCCCCTCTCAGTTTTTCCACAAATAAGGCCCAGTGCCTCCCCGCTCCGAAATTTGGCACGAGGACTTGAAAATTCCATCCAGCCTAAAAACTCACACACATTTTCTCTTATCTCTCCTTCCCTGCTCTGCCTTCCCCTCTATGTTCTCTCTCACACACTCTGTCCAGTCCACGTTGTTTCCACATCTGGGCGTCTAAACTGCGAGCGATGTCTTTCCCGCTCACCTGTTGAGGAAGGTGTTTCCGAAAGGGTTAAGCTTGCGGAAAGGCTTGTTCGGGTCGACGATGAGGGCGTTCCCGGGGATGACGTTCTCCACCTCGCCGTGCATGATGGCAGTGAAGCAGTCGGTGGTGGGTTCAGGCCCCACCCTGCTCCCGGGAATATCCTGCTCCAGTAGATACCTGCCAGTCACACACACACACGATGCTGCCTGTTAATGCTTACTTCACACACGACACCTTCATTCAACCACATTCATTAGATATTAGTGCTAAAATTTAAATCCTGAGGTGTTTGACGAAGATGAGCAGGCTTACTTGATGAAGGTGGTCTTTCCTGTGGAGTACTGTCCAACAACCAGCACCATGGGTTTGTTATCAAAATCGGCATCCTCAAGACTTGGGGAGTGGAAGTCATGGAAACCGTAAAACTGCTCCAGAGGCAGCAGCTTCTTACGGTACAGGGACTTGAGCCCTTCAGTCACAGTACGGATCACCTCGGGTGTCTTCTTCACATTTTTCCGTCCCCAACGTGACATTTTCTAAAGGAACGACAAGGAGATTGTTACGGAGATCAGATCAGTGTCAGAGTTGTGTCTGTGTTTATGTTGTCGTATTTCCTAGGGTCGAACCTTGGAAAACCTTCAGGTGTTTCCTGTATTTATGTGAAGTCGCTCAGTCGTCCTTGGAAACAGCCCTGCACACACTGAGGGGAGTGAGGGCAGGTTCTTTTGAAGTCTGGGTCGAGTCAGTCGCCCCACTCTGAAACACAGAGAGGAAAGAAGACACACACACACGCAGACACACAGGAGTTAAACCAAACCGTAAAAGTCCAGAATAAAGCAGTTAAAAAATCCAGAACACCTGGCGATCAAAGCAGACTCACTACTGCAGCAAAGAATCTACAGGCAGAAAAGTGTGGATGTGGAATCTGGAGAGAGCCTGAGCTCACCAGGAGTCACACACTGTCAGTGCATGCCTGGAAAAAGTTTATGTTCACATTGGAAAGCCTGCAAACCCAACCCAGTGTGAAGATCTGCACAGGCAGAAATGACTAAGACATTCTTTTCATCCCCTGCAGCGCTCTGAGGAAGGAGGGGAGAAGTTTTGCGGTTGTGAATAACTCACAATAGGAAAAGCCCTCATCGCCCCACACAGGCCGACTATACAAGGACAAACAGCCCCAACCCTTCAGTCACTGGATCACTGGATTAGGCCTGACTTTACAGCTGTGGCCCTGCTTATTAGAGGCACACGGGCACAAGGTCAGAAGAGGAGAGAGAGAGAGAGAGAGAGAGAGGGAGAGAGAGAGAGAGAGAGAGAGAGGGAGAAAGAGAGAGAGAGAGTAGGAGAGAGAGAGAGAGAGAGAGTGAGAAAGAGAGAAGGAGAGAGAGAGAGAGAGAGGGAGAAAGAGAGACATGCATCAGCAGACATGAACTCATCTGTTTTGCAAATTCCCTTTGAACAGAAGCTAAACTCTGCCCAGAGGAGAACAGGCAGCACAGGCCTGATATGTCACAAGATCAGTGAGCAAAGGCTCCTTGTCAAAATGGCGATTAGTGTGTCAGAGATCTAGAGGAGTGTGTTTTCGATGTGATCCGACCGCCATTACGCAAAAAAAAAAAGAGAGAGGAAACATTGCCCCAGAAAGGTTCAAGTCCCAGTGAGGGCTGATCTCCACCGGCTCCTGTGTGGAGGAAGGCTTTGGGTTGGGCTCTGGGATCAATCCCTTAAACATAAAGGATGATGGAAAATGCCTTGTGGGTTTTTCTTTTCTTTTTTTTTTTTTTCTTTTTGCACCCATAATTGCAACATAGTTTTGTAACAAGTAAGCAAACGTTCAAGCCTGTAGGAGCAAAACATCTGAAAAGAAAGTTCAAATGAAGAGATGAAGACTGTTTCAAAAGGCCGTTTGTTCAAGATTCACACAAACTTTCATGCACATTAATGCTGCGTGTTAACCCTTTAAATCCCACCGTGGCTCAGAATTCTCTTTTTTATTACAGTTTGTCTATAAAGAAGTTCAATCTATAACACACAAGCAGCACTGGAGCCTCATTTAAAGTGTAAAAAGGAGCATTTACCAGGTTATGAGGGAGGAGGACAGACTTCTTTCTCAGCACCTACTTCTCCTCGCTTGCCCTCTGGAGTTTGGAAAATATTTTTGGAGTCGAGTACAAAAAACAGAGGAGCTGCTGGTACATGTACGAGTGAAGCTGTGGAGCGCTGAGCCGAGCGCCAACGCAGCTGGATCACTGGGGATCCTTCTTCTCCAGGGCTTTAATCTACTTCAGATGAGCTCCACGTCTGGCAAGTGTCCTGCCTCTGCTTGCTGAAGGAGCACAAGGCAAACACACACACACACAGGCTCACACTCACACAGACACACACTGAGGGTTAAACTTTTTCTTCTTCTCCTCCTCCTCCTCCTTCACTGCACCTCCTCTTCCAGAGATGCCTGGCAACACTGTGAGCAACAGTAAAACTGCGCTCAGGGCAGAGATGAGCTGAATGGCAGCCAGAGGGTGTGGACCTGCAGGAGGGGGTGGCCACACATTATTCGGGTGGGGTTGATCTCTTTTTTTTCCTAACCTAGCCTCCCTGCGTCCTTATGCATATTCATCTACTACACAAGTTCATACTGCAAAGCGTCCAGATGGAAGTTTGGAATTCCTCTCTAATGGTTTCTTTTATACACGTCTCTGCTCCTGACAGACTTTTTCCTCTCATCAGTCTGAACTCTCTCACTCCTCCCAAACCCCATGAACCCTCAGGGGCCGAAGCTCACAAACCAGCTTCGGATCTTCCTCTCCCTCTAAGCACCTCCTGCTGGTGTGTGTGTGTGTGTGATACAGAGCCTACCTGCTCCGCCCTCACCTCCTCTCATGACCTTCCTCTTCTTCCTCTCTGACACCATTAGAGCCACAAGGTGACGACTGCCGGACACAAACGACTCCACAAGTTCCCATATTTCATAAAAGAAGCAAGGTTTAATTTACACTTTTACTAAATGTACATTTCTTCTTAAAAAGTGTCATTATACACAATAAATACAATACAAAATTAATCTGTAATACTATATTTCAAATTCTCTTACAGTCTTTTTGTACATTATTATTGTTCCTTTTTTTCGCCCCATTTCATCAAAGTTTGTTGGGTTTGTGTTTGAATTGTCCACCAGGCTTTTTTTTTAAAAATAAAAAATAAAAACAACACAAGGGAGGCACAGACGGAGGCGACGACACCCAGCCGACCAATCAGACGCAACGGAGGGGATCCACATGTGTAACTGGCCTGCCCCCTGCTGACTGAACTGCATCCAGTCTGAGAGCGGCAGGGTGTGTGCGTGTGTGAAGGCGGAGGGGGTGAAGGGGGTGTGTGTGTGTGTGTGAAGAGGGGGGGGCGGGGACATGAGCAGCAGAAAGGAATTCCCACTTTCCATCTTCATTTCCATCTCTCTGATTCAGTGTCACATTTCCCAACAGCAGTCAGTCAGTCAGTCAGTCAGTCAGTCAGTCAGTGAGTCTAATTCATGACTCAGACCTTCATTGGCTTCGGAATGTTTTGAATGGCTGTAATGGCTGTCTATGGAAAGCTGACGTACGAGTGCAAAGAGCCCTCGCACAACAATGTACAGTTGCTGTGTAATCTAGAACAGAGTGTGACAGTGTGAGTCTGTGCTGCCTGTAGTATCGTGGGTTCTAGAGTCTGAACTGCTCCTCTGGTGTGTGTTTGTCGGGCAGCGTTTGTTTGTGACGACAGAGGGACAGTACATACTTATCATGATTTCATACTGTGTGTATTCCCCTCTGCCTCTCAGCTGCAGATAGAGTTAAAGGAAGTGTACTGGGTCTTCTGCTCCCCGGGACACTGAGGGGCCGCGACCCCATGATGAGAGAGGCACCGACGCTGCATGAGGAGGAATATGAAAGGGAAACAGAAACAGAGACACTCCTCTGACAGTTTCATCTCTCTACTTGAGCCTCACAGAGATCATATCCACACACCACAGAGACGACAGAGTGGGACAGGGCTGTCTCACCTACGTCACCGTCCGGCTGTAAACCACAGAGAAAGGTCTGGACAATTCAAAAGGACAAACAAAGCCAACAAAGCTTGGCAGAGTAGTACAGTGTGTCTGTTTTCACAGTGCCCCCCCTCCGCCCCTCCCCAGCACCCAAAATGGATCTCCGCGTCCCCCCCGTTAGTGTCCAGCCTGGGGCCGAGGGCCGTTATCTGCTCTGAGTCTGGGGCACCAGGCTGCCGTTGTGGCCGCGCCCACCGACCTGAGGGCGCTGGGCCAGGGAAGAGGACGAGGAAGCGGAGGAGGAGGGCGTAACTGAGGATCTGTGGGACGAGGCTGCCGAGCCCCCCGGGCGTTGGCTTTGGTGTGATCTGCCGCCGCCCCCTTTGAGGTGGTGGCCGCGGGCGGTGGGCTCCTGCTGCAGGTTGAGGATGCTGTCGATGGCGCACTGCAGGTGCTCGTTCAGAGATTCGTCCGGAGGGCTGCCGCTGGAGAAGCTGGCGTTATCCATGTCAGGGGAATCTGACTTGCAGCGTTTGGCAGGAAGTGAAGAGTCTCTTGTGCAGGAGGATTCTGGGGAGGGCGGCCCAGGTGCATGCTGGTCCACCCTAAATGTTCCCCCTGCCCTCTGTCTGTGTTTCCCGCTCATCCTCTTGTACTGACTGATATCTGTCTCTTGGTCTCCGTGCTCCTCTCCTCTCTCCTTCCCTCCCTCTCGCTCTAGGAGCTGTGGGAGATGATGATGCTGCTGCGAGGCTTTGATGCCGCGGTTGAACACCTCGTCCACCTGCTCCAGCCCCTGCACGGCGCTCCCCAAGTGGCCTCCTTCGTGGCTGGACGCCTCCCGGGCTCTCTTCTCCACCTTCACACTGGCTATCACTGTCCGTTCTGAAGGGGGAGACGAGGCCTTGGGCTTGGTTGGCGAGGGCGAGGGTCTCTGGTAGGGCAGGCTGTCGTCCCCTCCTCCCCCCGGCACGCCCGGTCGGACCCGGGGACTTATGTTCTCCCGGTAGGTTTTCCGAAGCGGGAGCCGACAGGTGGTCTGCGAGGACGTGGCGGTGGAGGCGGGATTGTGCTTGACCCCGCCCACATTGTGGTGCTCTAATGTCCCGTTCATCTGAGCGGACGAGGAAGAGGTGGAGGAGGTGGTTACTGACCAAGTGTGAGAGGAAGAGGAAGAGGAGGACAGCGGCGTGCTCGGGGTAGCGGTGCCTCCGGGCGGCGGGTTGGAATGGGTCGTTGCTATGGTGACCGATGAGGGGGAAGGGGTACATTTGGGGGACTGAGTTCTTATGACTGTAGTGGGCGTGGTTGTGAGTGGGCGGGGCTTTGGGGGCGGCACAGCAGGCTCAGGTTTGGGCGGGGGGGGCGGGGCCTGAGGCTGGGGGGCGGGCTGGCTGCTCTGCTGAGGTTGCGGCGTGTGGATGGGGTCTAAGGCAGTGTTGTGGACCACCTTACTGAATCCCGTTTGATCCTGCTTGATCTTCAGCTTCAAGCCAATTCGCCTGCGAGCCTCGTAGGTCTTCATCGGCGGTTTGCTGGTTCGCTGCGGCAGAGCGTCGTCGTCGTCGGCTGTCCGAGACTTAAAGGAAGAGGGGAAAGAAGAAGAAGAAGAAGAAGAAGAAGAAGAAGAAGAATGTCCTGCCGGAGCACGGGTGTAGGAGGAGCTGTGAGCGGCAGGTTCAGCCCCCAGCTTTCCTCCTGGAGCCGGAGCTGAGGCACAGCTGCTGGACCAGGACACAGAGGCCCCGCCCCCTCCCTGCTTTATCACCAGTTTGGTAGGAGGGAAAGGAGCTGCGATAGGTGCTGGAGCAGGAGCAGGAGCTGGAGGAGGAGCTGGGGTCGGGGCCGGAGCACTGGCAGGGACGGGGGCCGGGGCCGGGGCAGGACCTGCAGGCGCCGGAGCCGGAGCGGCTGCTGGGGCTGGAGCGGCTGCGGCGACCACATCACTCGTCGGAGGGGGCTCAGCAGAAGACGACGCCAGCTGTTGGGAGGAAACCACGACGCTCTCCAACATGCGTGCGTTTGCCACAAACTCCTCTGCAAAATAAAACATCCATGTTGTTAGAATGAGACAATTAGAAAAGACTAGACTATGTTTCATTACGTGTGACCACCAAAGCGACAGCCTACCTGGCCTCTCCTTCGCCAATATCCTGTCCTGATTCAGAGCGACCTTCTCCTCCTGGATGAACATCCGGTCGATCATCACCATCTCTGCCGACGGGCCCAGTCTCTGCTCAGGTTCAAACACCACAAGCTATCAGTTCGAAATCAATCCAGGGTGAAGGTGGAGACAGAGACGCTGCGGCAGGAGAGCCGGCTCAGACACTTACCTTGGATTCTGCAAAGAGCAGGTAGCGATATTTATCCAGCATGGCCTGGGTCCTCTTCAGCAGCTGGCTGGAGACTTTCTCAAACTCATCATCCACTGGGCACAGAACAACAGAACATCACAACGTTAATGCAGATCACGGTATGGTGTACATTGAGGTGTTTGAGCGCCGTGGGAGGAGGTGGCCTCTGCGTACCTCTGTCGTAATCTTGTGAGGAGTTGGCGGTTCCCTGGTAGAGGTGGTAAGGCAGCAGTCTGTGGAACGTGTCCTCAAAGGAGTGGAAGGGAGCGCCGTAGTTTGGGTGAAGAGCTGAACCCTGCTGCTTCCTCAGCTGCTCCAGCATCCTACAGGGAGGCGGGAGGGAAGAGGGGTCATTCACTACACACGCACAGAGACGTGAGGGGAGTGGGAACCGTGAATGTGCAACACACACACACACACACACACACACACACACACACACACACACACACACACACACACACACACACACACACACACACACACACACACACACACACACACACACACACACACACACACACACACACACACACACACACACACACCTGGCCTCTTTACTGGGCTCCGCGCTGAAAGGCATCTTCATCGTTGTCGTCTGTGAGAGAGCAAAGACACCGGTGAACAAAACACTCAATCATGGAATCACTCTGTGCTGCTTTCTGCATGTGTGTGTGTGTGTGTCCCTTACATGTGTTTGCATCAAAGCGGGGGCCTGAGGAGCCGACATCTGGGCCAGACCCGGACCCAGCACCTGGATCTGCATCCCCGTCTTCCCCAGAGTCATCCCCCCGACTGAGCTGATCACTCCCGGCTTTGGCTGAACCTGCAGGAGCGTCAGAAACAGATCAGAGGCGGAGCTCGGACAGAGATACACACTCATGTCCCGACTGAAGGACAGATGTAGAGTTCTGAAGCGTAGTCAGCACTCTGACCTGCACAGGCTGGGTAAGGCTGGCTGGAATGACGGTCTGGTTCACCACTGCTCCTCCTGGCCCCTGCACTCCTGAGAACACCTGCAGGTCGCTCGGTGCTGAAACAGGAAGTCACAAAGAATTACAAAGAGAAACGCCTCACCATGACTCCAGAGCAGAGCGGCTCACACACTCTGCCTGACTGCGGCGTGGAGCCTCACCTGTGACGGGGGCTTTGACCAGCACCGACGCCTGCTGCAGCACCGGGGGGAGCTGAGGCGGCGTCCCGACGGGGGCGGACGACGTTATCACCACCTTCTCCACAGACACGTCCTGCTGGGAGCCGAACTGAGCGGCGGTCACAGTTTGAGCTTGAGCCGCCTGCTTGGTTTGCAGCAGGATGTTCTGCTGGACCTGCAGGGACGCCCGCACGGTTGATTAAGTTACCGCTGAACTGAACTGCATTATTTCAGAGGTATTTACATCGTGTGTTGCCTCTTTGTGTGTGTGAACATGCAACCTGACATCACCACTCCATCACCACGGCCACAACAATGACCCGAGGGATGAATGGAGCCCCATGTGCCACAGCAGTAAATCCTGTCTGGCTCCAGATATAAAAGGCTCACACACACTCTCACCTCTCATATTACTCACAGCAACAGTGTGATCAGAGTATCAGATAGAAAAACAAAACAAAACAAAACAAAACACAGGAAAGAAATCAAGCCTACACAACTGTCGCTCTGCTGATTGGCTTTAAAGAAAGAGGAACACGGGAGGAGGGGAGGGGAAACAGGTGAGTGTGATGTTAGTGAGGGGACACACTCCTACCTGGTGCAGCTTCTCCAGCAGCTGCTTCTGTTGATGCGACGGCTGGCCGATGGCAGACAGGGTGTGGATTTGTGCGGCGACTAACTGTAGGTGGTGCTGCTGGTCGGACGACAGGC
Organism: Genypterus blacodes; assembly: GCF_046128005.1. Classification (NCBI taxonomy): domain Eukaryota; kingdom Metazoa; phylum Chordata; class Actinopteri; order Ophidiiformes; family Ophidiidae; genus Genypterus; species Genypterus blacodes. The sequence continues at coordinate 631,269 of NW_027466845.1, read as the reverse complement.
TCTGGGCGGGAACCTGAGCTTTCACTAAGGTGGCGACGGGCGCGCCGACGGTCGCCGTCATGAACTGGTGCTGCACGGGTGGAGCGGCGGGGGGCTTAGGGGACCGCGACACCGGAGGCATTTCCTGCTGGAAGGGGGCGGGTTGAGAGGTCAGCTGTGCCTGAGGTTGGAGATGAACTTGGATGTGCGTCTGCTGCGACTGCGCCTGCTGGGCCTGGCTCTGAGGGGCCGGCTGGGGGGGCTCCGGGATCTGGTTGTGGACTATAAAGAGCGGCGGGTGGGACGAGGGCGTGCAAGAGCGGGAGGGAGTCAGAGACTGCGGCTGAGGCTGGGAGGGAGGGCGAGACTGCTGTTGATGGTGCGGCGACTGGATCTGGTGGCTCAGGGTGAGGGGCGACCGGGCGGGCTGGGGGCTGTCGGCCAGCGGGGGCGCTGCGGTGTGAGAGGTCAAGGTCGGCATGGGAGACATGCTCTGGATCTTCAAGGGCTGCTGATGTCCAGCGGCCGACGCCTGAAGAAGTGGAACCAACAACAAACACAGATGATTATCTGGCACAAGAGTGTGCAACAGAAGGAAACGTGAACGCAGGAAGAACACGGGACAGACGGCACAAAGTCACACAGTTTAGCATGCACACACTGTAAACGTCTCTATGTGACAGCAGCGTCTACAAAACACACACACATCTGGGAAAAACAATGCAAAACGATACAAAAGCAAAGGGTTAGAAGGTAGAAGCCCATTGATTTGATCTGCTGTCTGTAAAGGATTACACACACACACACACACACACGCACACACACGCGCGCGTAAAGGAGCGATGATCATTTGGCGAGGCAAAAAGAAAACAATTGACAAAAGCAAGAGGTCAGGATTTGCGGGTCTGTGATGTCGGCTCAGGGGGTTGATCTGCAGACTTCAGGGGTGGGGGGGCAGGGAGGGAGGGGCTCTGGTCTGGGGGGGGGGTGGTTGTTGTTGTTAAATACAGGTCAGGATAGTACAAGATGGTTACACGGGGGGGGGGGGGGGGCTGAGACTAAAGGGGAGGTGCAGGGCTGAGAGGTGAGGGTAAAGTGATCAGAGACATGCAGGGGTGCCGGGTTACAGGTTACTGATGTCAGTGGGGATGGTGAGGTGACTGATTGATCCAGGAAGGTGTTAGTCCAGAGGTGAACGAGTGGTTTACCTGGGTGAGCACGAGCATGACTCATTATGTTGGGTTGCATAATGCAGAGACAAGATGAAACACATGCCATGATACAAACCAGGAAGTAATTAACTACAAACTACAATTAGAAGGTAAGAAGTCACCGATTAGTGTTAGTAAGAGTATTGACTAAAGGCTTTAGACATATGGGCGAGTGAGATGATGAATGAAACGATGCAGAGAACCAACAGAAGCTGCAAACAAATGAGGAGAAGTGTCTGAGCTCAGGAAATGCGTAGCAGCAGAGAGACGGATGAGAGGAATGAGAGGCACAGAGCAGAGGTGCAGAGGAACGACGGCAAAAAGGGAAGAGATCCTAATGTGGCGGCAGCAGCAGCAACAAGTGGGTGGGGCTTAACGTAAAGGGGGGGCGTCTTCTACCTGCTCGACCACTGCTGCCATGTGGGAGGGGCCGGGGGGAGGGCTGTGGTTCTGACCCGCCCGGGAGTCGGCTAATTGGCTGTCATGGACTGAGGGAGCAGTGATGCTGTTGCTGCTGACGATTACAGACGCCGGCACGCCCACAGAGGGGGCGGAGTCGGGGGTGGAGTCTGTGCGGTGGTGGTGCTGCTCCTGACACCAGCACGTTAACCGTTTCAGGGTGAGGGAGGGAGGGAGGGAGGAGGGGGGTTTGGAGGAAAGGGGAGTCAAATAATAAACCAAAGATGTCAGACCAAGATATCACTCCATGCATGTTATCTGTTAACTGTACACAATCAAAGCAAACATGCAAAGAGTTGAACTATGACCTGTTGCAGGAACATCTGCAGAGACTCCTGGCTCAGGATCATGCTGGAGCCCTGGTTGGTGAAGAGGACTCTGCCCGGGCTGTGCTGGGCCTGAGAGGAGACCAGGCCCACTGTGGTCACAGAGTTGGCCGTGGACACAGTAATGGACGGAGAGGAGGAGGCGACCGGGCTGGCGGTGGACGCAGACGGAGCCATGGTGAGGATGGAGGCCTGTGGCAGGTGTTGCTGCGTGGGATGAGCCGCCTGGTCGGTGGAACTCCCCAGCACGGTGACACACTCTCCGGCCTGGCCCTGGGCCGTGGTCACGGCTCCGGTGTTGCTGCTGGGGACGCCGCCTGCATGGGACTGGAGGGCCTGCTGAAGGCTCACAGCCGGGCTCAGCCCCTCCACCTGACTCAGCATCGTCAGGGAGTTCTGGATGGGCATGCCCTGAATGACCGTCTGGGCGTGACCCGACATGACCGTGTGGCTCTGCGTCTGCGTCTGAGCCAAAGTGACGGGCATCTGAAAGAGGGTGGGCTGGCCCATCTGACCGGACTGGAGCTGAATGGGTCCGGACAGGATGTGAGCTCCGGAGTGGCCCTGTGAGGTCAGCACCTGGCTCAGGTTGATATTCTGGTTCGTAGTTAAGATTTGGTTAGCAATGAGCTGTCCGCCCGGACCCTGACTGGTTATAATGTGGCCCCCGGGGTGCTGGGTCAGGATCTGCCCACCTGCCTGTAGCTGCGGTAAGAGAAACTGGTGGTTCTGCCCTTGTAGAACAGTCTGTGAGGGGATAACTATGCTGCCTGATTGGTTTAACAGCTGCACACTGAGGGGCTTGCCAGATGCCTGTGCCGCCTGCTGCTTGAACAGGGCTTGTTGAAACTGTGAGCCTTGTGATGTGGCTTGTGTACTCAGGACAACATTAGAGCCGGGCTTTCCTGTCAGAAAGGCTACATTCTGAGCAGCAGAAACTGGGAGCTGTTGGAGCCCCAGAGCCTTGTTGGCATCGTTTTGCAGGCTTTGGGGTGCTGGCTGTGGCTGCTGCTGCTGTTTAAAGAGTTTTGGTTGGATGGCTCCCCCCTGAGGGGGTTTAGGCTGAATGGGTGTCGGTGTGCGCTGGATGATGACGTTCTGCATGATTTGGCCTTGAGGTTGTGTTTGGGATCCAATTCCTGAAGTTAGAGGGGTACTGCCAAAGCCCACGAGCCCAGCAGGAGTCATTGTACCACCACTGCTGCTGTTTGTGCTGCTTACACAAACAGCCGGTCCATTTAAAGCTGGAGATCCCAAAGTGGATTTGTTCCCTTGGATCAGAAGTCCACCTCCAGAGGTAAGAACTGAGCCTCCAAGCCCCGCCTGAGTCCCAGCGGCCGATACCTCAGGCCCAGACTGGTGCAGCTGGTAACCACCCATGGCTTTAGCCAAGATTGGCTGCCCAGACTGGTTGATAGTCATGACTGTAGGCTGACCTACAACCTGGATCTGTCCGATACCCAGATGCCCAGACTGACTCCCGTTAGGAAGAGCTTGGAGGCTTGAGATGGGTTGAAGAGTCACATTTCCCAGGCCAACTTGCTGCATAAATGGTTGGACACTTATGGCCTTATTCATGACCTGGGGTTGAAGCTGAAGGCCCTGCTGAGCGAGCACTGACCCTAGCATGTCAGCTGTAGCATTGGGAGGAGTAGCAGTGGCACTTGGGCCTGAGCCAGGGAAAATCGCTGCTGCTCCCCCAACGCCGACTCCTATGCCTACGCCGACCGCAGCACCCCCAGGCCCAGAGAGGCTGGCATCAGGCAGTGTCTGAACCACCTGTGTAAGACCTGGAATCCCAAAAGAGCCCAGGTCGAGCTCAGCCTCTGCCTCCTGCAAGCTTTGCTCTGTGATGTTGGCCTCTGCCAGGCTCTGCTGCAGGATGTCGCACGGCTCGTGATTTGTCCCGATGCCATTGCTCCCTCCGTCTCCACCTGGGGATCCTCCCAGAATGTCATCATCCTCCAGGAAGTCCAGGTCCACGCTGACCCTGGGCAGGCCTGTGGGCTCGCTGGCCGACAGCTGGACAGCAGGCTGGACTTCTGGAACGTGGCCCTAGAAGGACAGAAGGTGTAAGAGTGACAACAGGCGACGGGGGACGGTTTCTGACCATGACATGGGATGGAGTGGAGAATAACTGCCTGAAAACAAACAGGCCCCATAAAAAGAAAACTCTGGATGTCATATCAAAGCCATTCAAGGTTTGTAGGGTGTAGAGGTCTGTTAGTAGAAAAGACAGGGTAACTGGAAATGCATGCGACATAGACGGAGAGAAAACAGAGGGAAGAGGATTGGGGGATTTTACTCACCCCAGAGGAGGAGAAGAACGAGCTGGAGGGGTCACTCGAACCATCCAAAAGGTCGTCATTGTCCAACTACAGACACACCCACCCAGGATAGGACAGACAGAAACCAAGTGTACCCAAACCAGCAGGCAAAAGCCACCAGGACAGACAGACAGACAGACAGACAGACAGACAGACAGACAGACAGACAGACAGACAGACAGACAGACAGACAGACAGGCAGACAGACAGACAGACAGACCATCAAACAGAGCAGGAGGGTGAGTTAAAGTGCAGGACACAGATTGTAAGGACCAGCAAAAGGATAAAGGGACAGAGGAGCAAAAGAGTGGGATTCACGGGATTTGGGAAGCGTTAGTATCAGCATTGTCTCATTTTGTGGATTTGCAAAATTAAAAGGGGGAAGGCAGGCTGACACCATAAAGAGTGCACTCAAAGGAAGCAAAAGCAACAATAAGAAGAGAGGAAGCCTGTAAATCAATCAAATAGCAGTGAGGGTCGTGGATTGTGAGGTGCGTCGAGGCGAAGGCTGAGGCTCCCTGAGATGCTCCACGCTAAACTCTACCAAACTCATCCCGTTAAGACTCCTGATCACCTCTCTTACTAAACAAACTACATCCATAAATCATAAACTGAGCACATGTGACTTCTTTTTACTGCCGTGTTGCTGTCATACTCACATGGGTCTCTGATCCATGAAGAAAGTCATTGAGAGCTTCTGGGTCACTGTGTGGGGGGGGAGGGGGAAGCAGTGAGGATTAGAACAGAGAGGCACCACAGAAGAAGAGATCAGTCAGTGAGTCACCAAAACATCAAACTGCCTGAACAATGACTTACCAAATTACATCTAACAGGCACCTGCCGTCTTCATCATCCATGACAACTGCAACACAGGAAAACACATTACAGCGGTGAAAGCTTGTTTATTCTTTTAACTATGAGAGAGACGTGCGTGTAAACCTGTCCTCACTCATATGCACCTGCGGTATTTACCTTTATGACGCTCATGTTTACATGTAGTGTTGACACTGTCGAAGTGCGACTGATTCACCTCACTGTTCATGTCTGAGACTGTGCTTCCATATTGTTCCTGGAAGACATTAAAGATGTCCCCTTCACGTTTGCATTCGTGGGTGAATACAAACCCAGTAACGCTTATTTGAATACTGCAGTCCGGTCCAACAGCATTTACTACTGCATCAGAAATGAGCCAACGCGTTTATTCAACACCTTTCTGACAAAGTGTCCACACAAAGTCACACATTCAAAGATTCATGTGGTTGGACTTTATGACATGGCTGTTACACTGAACTGCATTAGACTGAGCACGCGTCCCTAATGAGCAGGGAACTCTGTGTCACATTTGTTTTATCCAAACATGTGTTCTGTTAAAATCTATGACACGTCTATTACCACAACATATTTGGCCCCAGTGTTCATGATTTGGTTATCGAATATCAACATGACGTTTGATTGATTTTCAGCTTTCTGTGATGTAATAATACAACCTTCCTTCTTTCTCTCTCTTTTCTTTCCTTTCCCCCTCTTTCTGTATATAAAATAATCTCCAAAGTATCCTATAATTGTACGGGAAATGTCATGTAAAATGTTTGCTTCAATAAAAACAAATAGCAAAAAAAAACACCATATTGTCAGATGAACATTTGTCTTTTTGTCACAGAGAGCTGTGCTTCAAATGAGAGCATTAATCAAGTGTTTACAGAAAAAAGTGAGTTAGTATGTTTACTCACTGGCCATTATCGTTTTGACTTTAACGAGACTGATGTGATTAAATAGTGAGCTGTAGTTATTCTGACCAATCTAATCAAATATTATAATACATCAGTGTGTTAATAATGTTTAAATGTTACAGAAGAACATAAACCCACAGTTTAAAGTGATGTATAGGCACCACACATACGTAAGAAAAACATAGAGATAATCAGTCACGGTATTAAACAATAGATCAACTCCTCTTGATCTTCAGTTTGGTGAGGATCTAAGCACCATATAAACACTAACAACGCGATCTGCAGCTGTAAGGGAGTTGTGAGATCGAGATGCAGATGTTTGCTACACACGGATCGTGATAGACAACAAACCGAAAACGCGCGGTTTTCACACAGAGCCAGAGTCTCCAGCTGCGGGCTCTCACTGAGCCACCAACACACACAGCAGCCGTGTACACCGTTTACAACAAGAGTACAAAAGTGAAGCCATTTACACTCCAACTCTATCCGACGGGTGAGGAAGGCATCGCTCCGCCGGTTACCGCTCTTAACGCCAGCGGATCGGAGCCATCGCTCGGTCAGAGCCTAGCCAGTGCGCAGGATATGAATGGAGACACTGCAAGCTACGTGCTACATGCTAACTTGTGTTTTCAAAGAGTTTTTCATGCATATTTCACCAATTCACCACAACCATCAACGATTTCCAGTCTTAATAGTGACAAAGCTTTCTAAATTGATAATACGACCGATTCCAACAAGCCGTTTTCCTCCTTTTCAAGTATTTTTGTGCATCTGGATTGAATTTCGTTAGCCTAGCTTCCTAGCCTGCTAAGCTAAAAAAAAGGCTATCAACAATATTCAGCCCGTGCAGCTAGCTTCTGCCTTTGACATTCAAAACAAACCACTGTGCGACACAATAAAAACACTCTTATTGCTCAGCGGCGCCTCGGCACAGCCTACACCGGGAAGTACTGTTTGTTAAGGTGTTAAACCTCAATTGCGTACCGAGCTATCTGCCTCTGTGTGCAAGCAAAATATGAGTAAATGTTGGAATACTCCTGGATGAGGGGGGTATGCTTGGGAATTCGGTGAAAAAGGAGCATGTTTGCCGAGACGCGCGGCAATGTGGCGGCCGGATCGCACTTGCTGTGCAGTCAGCGGCGGCCCTGCAGTCTGCAACTATCGCAGCTTTGTTGCAGTTTTAGGTTTTAATAGAGAAAATGTTCATTATAACAAACTCACCCGAGACGATAGAGGTGCAGGCAGCGCGGGGTCTCCAGGACAGCCTCGCACGGGCTGCTGTGCAGGACCCAACTACAGGCAGGAAACAGGCCACTTCCGGTTTGCCTGATTGAAAATAGTGCGTAAATCGTATGTGGAGCTTGATGAACTATTCGACTGGGATTGATTAGTACATGTATTCGCTGGTTGGTTACAATCGGTTATCACTTGATACATCAACACATACATTTATATTTAGTTTAATGACTGAAAACGGCAAAAGGCAGAGACTATTTATGAAATGTGCCAGCAAACAGCAAACTATCCTTCTCACATCACCTTCAAATTATCAGTATACGCGGCAGTATTCAAACTGTCCACATATTGTACAGCAGATGTCACGGAAATCTAACACATATGTCTTTTGACTGTGGTAGGAGGACAGGGAGGGCAAACTCCACACAAAAATGCCCAGGACCCTTTTTTCTGTAACAGCTAACCATTGATTCAACATGGCACTATTTTCAGACACATTTCCCTAAAACTGCGTTGAAAAGCTGGTGGCTTTAATGTCATGTTTTGAAGACGTTTTTCTATAGAAGCACCTAGTGACCTAGGACTTCCTGTTTGTAAAGAGCCTGTATTAAGTTGTCTATTGTCATGGCAAATCAAATCCTGGATGTTTTTAACGGAGAATACAGTATATCTCAATAATGAACAAAAACAAAAAACAATGACAAAAAAGATGTACGATTTTAAGGGAGAGTTGACATCCTAAAATAAAAACAATGTGGTGCCACGGGAAGAAAGAAGATATTTATGTAAGACTCGCAAATTACTGTAAGGTTATAACCCTGGTTTAGGTTTTGAGAAGCATATCAATGTATTCTCCTCTGCCTTTGTCTGTCTATTGTGTATATAAGATGGCGTAGTCTAAAACTGAACAAAGTGAATCCTGAACAGGTACTGGAGACCGCATCAAGTCAACCCTGAGTCTGTGGAGGAATATGAAGCAGGTCCGAGAGCTTCTGAAGATCTTGTCCCCTCATGTTATAACAATATCATAAAATAATGTTGTGCGTTTTACGCATTTCTCTTGCTCTCTTAAGTCATGGCCGTGAGTTATTTTCAATATATTTAATAGTTCAGAAATCACATAAACAAGCATGCATGCCTACGCAACAACTGGCCATTGTACCAACATTAATGATGCTGTGGCCTAGCGGCTATGTCACCTATCTAAAACGCTCCTGGAAATATTTGTATTCTATGAACATTATGTGACATTATACGGAAATTATTGATATTTGTGTAACAACAGTAATTACATTCAGGATAGAGACACTTGCTTGGGGAGACTACAGTGCGTGCTGCGTTTGCGGACAGTTTATGATTTGCCGAGCAGCCACTGAAGGCAGCATCATGTCCAGCGTCACGTGACAGAGGTGACGTGACACGGCGAACTCTCTGCTCTGCTGCTAACGTTCCTCGGCGAGTTTGTTGACTTTCGCAATTGCTCCTTTTTTACCTTCAGAATTAAAGCAGTGACACAAAAATGGACAATAGCGGGAAAGAGAAAGAAGCCACGGCTTTAATGGCGGAGGCCGAAAAGAAACTGAGGTCGTCTCAGTCGTTTTTTGGAGCGATGTTTGGGTAAGTGTGCCAGCTCGCTAGCTCCAGTTGTGCTAATGTGGTCAAATCGACGGGGCCAAGTAAGCGGAAGATATGGCTTCTAACACACCAGAAAGGCGTCTAAAACTACGCCATAACATCACTGAAGATACAGTATTAACCGTATTATTATATTTTGTATCGTAACTTCTTGTAATTCTTACAAAAACTGGATGTCATTCGATTGTTGTCATCTGTGGGGGTTTAAAATGGAACTTTAGCTTCAAGGCTCGGACATGAACAGAGCAGGAAATAATGGTTTAACCATCTAGAAATAATGTAAATATATTTGTGTGTGTGTGTGTGTGTGTGTTTGATACTTATCCATCTTGCTTTCCTCATAGTTGACGTTCATTTTGCACACAGTTGTAGAAAATAACGTTGAACTGCTGTGTTCCGTTTAGCTGTGCCAGCATCTGGGCCCTGTTGATGTGTGTGTGTGTGGTAAACAGCCATCATTTTACTATTTAACACTTGTGCTTTTGTTGTCGGACAAAATGGCGGTCATTAAAATGTTAATAATTGTTATGGCTTAAATTAGTTATTAAAAAAGTGCTGTAAAAATGTAAACCAACTGCAGTATGTCCTACTGCTTTAAAGTTACCTGAATTGTGTGTGTGTGAATGTGTAACACAACAGTCACGTGAGTCAGATGGGCAGTAGGACATGTGCAAGGTAAAGTAGTGAATTTCTATCTGAACTGGATGCTAAACTGGATGTAAACAAAACCCAAAGTGTGTTTGTGCGAGCTATGTATCACATTATTTGACATGTACAGGGATTTTCACCCCAAAGGTCTGACTTGCTGTGAGTGTTAGTGATGATAAAGATAACAAACAATAATATTCTGCTCCAGTTCATGATTAATGTGCATCATTTGTTCATATATGAGAATGTATTTATATTCACACCTTTTCCTGGTGTGTATACGTCAAAACAAAGACAAGTGAAAATCAAAAAGTTGTAAATGAAGCCTCTTGTTTAAACTCAAGTGTGTCTGCTTCCACACAGGGGTTCATCCAAGATGGAGGAGGCCTGTGACTTGTATGTAAGAGCAGCCAACATGTACAAGATGGCCAAGAACTGGTGTGGTAAGAGGATAGTACAGTTTGAATATGTATAATGATCCATTTTGTCCTTAATTTATACCTCTAAATAACCAGATATCTACATCTTGTGCATTCGTAGCGGCAGGAAATGCTTTCTCCCAAGCTGCCCGCCTTCACCTGCAGATGCAGAGCAAACACGACGCAGCAACTAACTTCATAGACGCTGGAAACGCCTTCAAAAAAGCTGATCCACAAGGTAATGAGTCCTCGTCAGCCTGGGGGGGTCGCCTGCAGTGCCAAACTCATAATGAAGCTGCCTGATCAGTTGCTGTGGCTGGTTGATACAAAGATGATGTCAACAGCTGTCAACTTGTACTTGTTGAAGAGCTTTGTAATTGTAAATCTCAGATCAGCCTTGTTTACATGCAGATGTCATCATAGGAGAACTATCTAAAGAGGAGATGTGAACAAAAGTGATAATCAGGGATGTTATTCTATTTCCCAGGCTGTGATTGGTCAACTGGGATCCTTTCACACCAGAATGTTTTGTATATCTATATGTACTGTATATGGCTGTTATTTAATTGTTGTTTCTTCCAACAGAGGCTATTACCTGCCTAAACCGGGCTATTGAAATATACACGGACATGGTGAGTTCATGAACAAGAGTCAGGATTCAACATGACAGTTGCTAGAAAGAGAAATCGTGAGCTCTGCACAATGTAATTCAACAGTAGAAGTAAATGAACTCTTTGCGTGTTCATAATCTGACACACTTCAGATTGAGCTCCTCTGGTTGACCCCTTTGCTCTCGTGGCGTTGTTGTTTTGGATTTAGGGACGCTTCACCATCGCAGCCAAACATCACATCACCATTGCTGAAATATATGAGACTGAGCTGGTGGACATTGACAAGGTGAGAGGAAAGAATCATCAATTTATTGCATGATTATTTTCTGCTGAAACTCCCACTCTAAAGGTCTGTTTGATTGACTGATGTGTCTTTTGTGCAGTATGTGAACACTTAACACCCTGACCCTGTCTGTTCCAGGCCATTGCTCATTATGAACAGGCAGCAGATTATTACAAAGGTGAAGAATCCACCAGGTGTGTATTTTCAATGAGGCTTTATTCAGCATTGTTCCATTGCTTTGCTTTGCTTTGTTTTGGTTTGGTAAACCTGTATGTATGTATGTATGCATGCACTGATGAGCTTGACTTTGGTTTTCAGTTCAGCAAACAAGTGCCTTCTCAAAGTTGCAACCTATGCAGCTCAACTGGAGCAATACCCAAAAGCTATTGAGATCTATGAACAGGTAAGATGATGTCACCTGCATCTTTAGGTCACTGTGATTGTCACATTGTCACAGTTTGCACTTGAAGCATCCTCAAAGTGTCCGGGAACAAAGTGAGTGGATTTGCTGAACTGCTCTGTGTGTTTTGCAGGTTGGAACCCATGCGATGGACAGCACGCTCCTGAAATACAGTGCCAAGGATCATTTCTTTAAGGCAGCGCTCTGTCACTTCTGTGTAGACATGCTGAATGCAAAAGTAAGTCCGGACCAAAACGTTCTGCCCGTGTGCTTGTAAGACGAGCGTCTGTTCTAATCCTCTTTCTCCGTCAACCAGCTCGCTGTGCAGAAGTACGAAGAAATGTTTCCCGCCTTTTCGGATTCCAGAGAATGCAAGCTGTTGAAGGTAGCGTTTCCTTTTACCATTTTTCAAGCAGCTGGTAGTAGAAAGCCAAAGTCGGAATGATATAGATCATTGTTTTAAAAAAAAATCTTTGTTTTTGTTGTAACCAGAAACTTCTAGATGCCTTTGAAGAACAGAACGTGGACGCTTATACCGATGCGGTAAGTGATCCATGTTTGCTCACTGTTGACAAATTGTTCCAGATGAATGCACGACGGTATTAAGTCAAAGTCTAAGTCTAGTACTGGATTTATGATCAGCAAAGAAAAAAAAATCTAATCTGTTGTTGTGATGAGTAACCTTCATCCTCATCCCAGTGACTTTGTCAGACTTTGAATGTATTTGAATCTCATGCCACGTCATGGCACATGTCACCCTTCTGGTCTCAGGTAAAGGAGTATGACACCATTTCACGGTTGGACCAGTGGCTCACCACCATGCTGCTCCGCATCAAGAAAACCATAGAGGAGGAAGAGAGTGACCTTCGCTGATCCGCTCCCTGCTCATCTTCAAGCCCCCCCCACCCCCGACCCACCTCCCACTCCCCCAAAACCAGATGTGCATCCCTCTTTTCTGCCTTGAGCCTCTTTCTTCCATTCTTGCTGAAAACTCTTGTAATTTTCTGACCTTGACCCCTCATATTTCTGGACGAGTTCTATTTCCTTCCAGCCATGTTGCAGTATTTCCATTCAGCGCTCCAGAACTCTTGTGTCATTGGTGTGATCACGAGTGTCTGGAGTGCCCACTGCACACGTATGTTATTGTGACACAGGTGTCAGCCCGGTGTAAATTAGTTTCATAATTGGGCTGCAATACCAAATACTCACACCAGCACATTACTATTATTATTATAATTACTATTATATAAAGCTGTGTGGGAAGATGCTGAATCATTCACACCTCATGTACAAAATACACTCACTGACCTGAACAACCAAACACACACCTGTTCAACACCCTCACTATGAATCCTACATTTGTAAAGCTGAGAAGCTGATAGTGTTTACTTTGTGATGACATTGTGATAGTGAGGTGGTGTTGAAGTGATGATCAAGTATTTGGTCCAACCCAGTCGCCTCCACCCTCCAACACAGCACAGGCTCCTATAGGACAGCAGCACCAACCATGGAGCTGAACCCACACCTTGTTGTGTTGGATCGTTCTGATGCATCTCATAAAGGGGGACATTAAATCAGAACATTTGTTAATATGAGTAAAAATCACCAGACTGGAGCGCTCAGATTGGCTCGCCTTGGCTCTTTGTACCTTCTGAGCGCTCCAAAGTCCAATCCTAACTGGCACTACATCTCAGCTGAACGAGTCACAAACCCTTCTGCCTTACACTGCGAAGCTCTCAGGACTCACACAGCTCCATTTGTTAGTAAATCCATTCACTTTTTTTGTCACTTTCATATTAAATGCTTTTATTCTACAAAAGATGGAAAGAGCCCATGATCTTTGTGAGCATTTGCATAGTTTGTTATGAATGTATGGGAGTTATTTCTGTCACGACTAACCAGGCTGAAGCGAAACTCTGTGAGGCCTGCATGAGATGCAATAGGTGAGATAAACAAAACAGGTGTAATGCTCTGAACACTGTGTTAGTATGATGGAAACATTATCACATCCTGGGGATTTTTACATGAGCCACGTTGCCTGTCAAACCTTTGAATAAACAGCATCCAGGGTGTGGCTTCAGATGGGGTGTGCTCCATTTGTCTTAAAACAAAGGAAATGTCAATTTTAATGCTAAATATGTAAACTTATCTGTAACATACTTTCATTACATCACGTGTGTGTGAGAGTGTGTGTTTTCTGGTGTCATTGTTTAAAGTCTTTCTAATGTAAAATAAACCGGTAATATGAGATTGGAATATGAAAGATTCAACAAACTGCAGCACCATAATAATTGAGTCGATGAATCGGTCTTCAGGGGAATAAAACGGTGCTGTTATCTTTCTGAGATGTTTAAACTTTTGGCAGGTTTAAGTTTAAACGTTAATGTCTCGTTACTCACAATCTGTCTCCAGTTTGATGTTAAACCTGGTAGAGACACAAGATCATCATGGACCTGCAGTCACCTGCTCCTCTCCTTCTCCTGTTGAGTCATACTGGTGTGGAATAAACAACATTTCTCCTCCATCTTTGTATTTACTGTTTGTATTTTGTAAAGCAAATTCCACATAATGTCGTCTGAAGCTTAAAGAAGCACATTTCAGTTTAATTTCACCGTTAGACAAATGACCATCAATAAGGTCTATACACTAACTAAGACCCCTTTAAAATAGTGTTTTGATTGTGCGCTATTATCATGTGACGTCACTGTGTGAGGCATTAAAGAACATTTTGCTGTGTGTGTCGCGCACAGTTGAAGCCCCGCCCATAAGGTGAGAACAGGCCCACGCGGGGGACTGAATCGAGCGCACCTTGTCTCCTTGAAGACACCTGGACTGTTGTTACGTAGTTCAATGGAACTTTGGCACCGTCATAAGATGCGGAGCTGCTCCACACACACGTTGGTTTCATGTTTGGATCCGACACACGCCGGGAAATAGTTTATCCACCAGCTTTACCGGCCAGGCTGGGCTGTGACTGCTGAAGCGACGCGTCTCCTCTCAGGTAAGAAGGAATCGAACACCGTGTGTATGTGGATCCGCGTGTTTTATTAAACTGCGGTCACACAGCGTGACGGGGTGATCAACATGATCAGGCATCGAGTCACTACCCCCCGGGGAGCAGACGCGTTCAAAGACACACTCCGCTTCATCTGCGAATCCAGAGATTGGATGAATTTGTAGAACTATGCCCAGGTAACTTTTAAAACTCTTAAATTAAATTACATTTATGACGCTCGGTGGTTCCAGAAACAATAATAATTCCCCAGTTTGAACAGTTTGTCTCTTTTGTCACGTTTAGAGGTTTCATCAGAAATAAATGCTACAATACCAAACTTTCCTTGTAATTTTCCACATTGGTTATTGTTACTGATACCTTTCACGAGAGTACAGTTTTACAAGTAAAAATTATACACCAAATTATATTGTAATATTTTCACTTTACCATTTCAAATAAAAAATGTTAATGTAAATGTCTTTCTTTTGAGTCGTAATTACTCAGTTTCACTTAATGATGGTTTCTGAATGCGTCGAATTGAAGAATGCGAGTGGCAGCCGGATGAGCAGGGGCAGCCGGTGAGACGGGTTCAGTCCTCTCACCTGTGGCGATTTTGTAATCATAACTAATCTAACCAAGCCGATATGATAAATCACACACCACCACACTGCCTTCAAATCAAATAATAGTATAAATAAACACTATAATATTTGAAGTCTTAAATAGTGTCAATCGTTATCGTCGTGATTATTATTTTATTATTTTTCATCATCTGAATTTAGTCCGCAGCTGCTCTGGATCGCTTTTATCCTGTTTGGTTCCCACAGGATTTCATCTTCATGTTGTTCTCCTATCAATGTCAAGCCATCTAATTAAACACTGGGGAGTCCAGTGTGTCCAGTAGCAACCAGGAAAGAGCTTCAGAAACCTGTTTGTGAGACCAGCAGGATGTTTTGGATAACAATCTGACACGCATGTTGATGGTGTGTGTGTGTGTGTGTTCAGTCATTGTTTTACACTTTAAAGGTCATTTTGTCGCGTTTTTTCCTGATCTTGCCTTGAGTGCAAGCAACCAGACAGGACCGTGGAAAAGCGGCAGAATATCTAGGATACCACTCTGACATGCATGTTGATGATTGATGTCTTAGTCCCGGTCTAACACTGAAAGGGATGTTTTGTATCCTTTTTCTGCTCTTGCCATGTGTGAATGTGTGTAAACTCACAAGCATGTCACAGTTTGACATCATGAATGGAACCACAGTAGGGAATGTAACTTAATCCAGACACGGTTTGTGTTCGAGTGGCTAGTTACTACAAAACAATGCATGAGACAATAGAAGCTATAAGAGACAAACACAAAGCTAATTATGAACCCTGTGCCCCCGCCCCCCCTCATCCCCCTCCTCTGCAGGTGCACCTGAAGTGTCTGCGGCTTGGCTCAGCCTTCAACACGTGAAGAACAGAATACGCTGGTTTCCAGGAAGCTGCTGGAACATGAGCCGCTTTCAGTAACAACACACCTTTATAATCTTAAGGAGGACCAATGAAGTATATTCAGACATACGTGGCTCTAACGCTCCTTGGAAGTTTGTTCCTGATCTTCTTATTTTCCACCCTGCACACGGACATGGCCTACAGTCACAAGGCCCTGCCAGAGGACAGCAGAAGGCACCTGACCTCCTTGGGCCGTAATAGTACCGCTGCTGCTACGAGACCCCCGCAGCAGAGCACCCCCCAGGTCCAAATTAGGACTACTGCTGCTTCTATAACGCCACCCCCACAGCTAATCAAAGTCCCACACAACCCTGCTCCTCGCTGTAATGTTTCTGTGTCTGTGTCTGTGTCTTATGGCCTCAGAGAGCAGATTCCACACAACAAAGCCTACTGGAACCGTCTGCTGTATTCTGCCCTCGGGAGTGTGAACGATGGCAAATACACTTTCAAATGTGATGTCGGCGTGTCTGACTGCCAGGAGTCGGATCACGAGCTCCTGCAAACCAACGTGCACGACTTCAACTCCTACCCTCAGTTGTTTGGGGAGTTTTTGCGGAGGATTGGCTGCAGGTCCCCTCCGATCCTGATCGACCAGCCCAACAAGTGCCCACCTGGCCCAGGGGACACTGAAGACGGGACCTTCCTGCTTTTTGCCATCAAGTCAAACCCTGAACACTTTGTGCAGAGACAGGCGGTGCGGGAGACGTGGGGACAGGAGCGAGTGTATCAGAGTGGACTGAGAGTCCGCACTGTGTTCCTCCTGGGCAGCTCGTCACTGGATCTCCCCGACCTCAGTCTGCTGCTGTCGTTTGAATCCAAACAGTTTGGAGACATCCTCCAGTGGGACTTCCACGAATCCCTCCTGAACCTGACGCTCAAGGCCAACGTGTTCCTCCGATGGGCAACCAGAAACTGTCCCGACGTCTCCTTCGTGTTCAGTGGAGACGACGATGTTTTTGTCAACACCCCAGCAGTGCTCGACTACCTGAAGTCTCTGGACCCTGCCAAGGCCGCTCAGTCCTATGTTGGACACATCATCAGCACAGCCGCGCCCCTCAGGGACCAAAAGAGCAAATACTACGTCCCTCTGAGTTTCTATGAAGGCCCCTACCCTGCCTACGCCGGCGGTGGTGGTTTTGTCATCTCTGGGCCGCTATTGGAACCCCTATATTACATTTCGCACATCCTCCCGTTTTTCCCCATCGACGATGTCTACATTGGAATGTGCTTTAAGGCGCTTGGAGTTACGCCTGAAGCACATTCGAGCTTCCATACCTTTGACGTCCAGGAGCAGGATCGGGAGGATCTGTGCCTACACAAATCTCTGTTCCTTATTCACCAGCGCAACCCGTATCAGCTGAAGAAGCTGTGGAGAGGCATTCACAGCCCCTTGCTGACTTGTTGAAATCCTTTCCTCCACCTAGGAGGTTGTTTTCTGTCGTGTTTGTCTGTTGGCACAATATCGTATAAAGTGACTAATTTCAATGAAACATGGTGGGAGGCTGGACGTGATCCAGGGAGAAACACATTAAAATGTTGGCACCAGTGAGCATGATGGTGGCGCTGTAATAACTATTTACATTTTGGCCTTTAAGTTTTTAACTGAGTCACTGAATCCCCCTCCCTCCCCCACAGTTTCTTTGTTTCATCATTCATGCATGTAGGCCACGCCCATTCGCTCAAAACTACTAGGAGCAGATGGAAGAGTGGAAGCATCGTCGGCGTGGAGGTGAACCTGTGAAATCTAATCTTCAGACCTCATAAACGGGGGCTTGCTCCGTGTCGACGCCGATTACAGCAGGCTGTAAATGGTCTCGGCCTCTCCTTTTGACCTTTGACTTCTGTACTGTGGCACCAGTAGAGAATATATGGGAACAGAATTTGACTTAGTTTTTTCTACGGACGGACGGACGGACAGACAGACAGACACGCCAAACTATACTGTGATGTAATCTTCACTGAATTAAAAACAAGAGAAATTTGAAGTCTTTAATTCTTTATTTCAAAAATCATGGCCACACAAAGTTCCACTTTTTTTTTCTTTTTTTTGCCACAAAACACCAAACATGTAACAGAGTAATGTGAGGGAGGAGCTACAGGGTTTGTTCTATTGTGTAACAGCATCTGCCACACAGCACACACACAGGCCCATGCTAATGTGGGTTTGTGTGCTAGAAGCCTTTTTTAAAAATGGAGAAATTGTTCCCAAAACAAACATTTAAACAAACAAAAGGAAACCATGTTAGAAACCCGGCCTGGCTCTGACAGCTGCAGCAGCTCCATCACTCCCAGGCCTCTCTCTCTTTATTGCTGTCCTATGTTATGTTGTGTTACTGGGTTTAAACTGAATTCACCGCTTCGTGCGCATTGGAAAACAAACCTGTCGTGATTGCTAAACAGAGGTGTGGTTACAACTTTTAACAGTTTACAGATTCTAACAACTTAAGGCACGGCACCCCGAGGCATGAAGCAGATCCCTTGTCACCTTGCCCGCCCCCTCGCTCGCTCTCTCTCTCTCTCTCTCTCTCTCTCTCGCCCTGCCCCTCCCCGGGCGTACAGAAAAGACGTGGGATGTAATCAAATGTATTTGTGTTATGCGTACAGTAACTGTGCAGTAGTCTAACCCCATCTGAAGAACCCGTTCACCGCGCAGGCCGGCGCCCGTGTTATTTCTCGTACACGTCGAGGGGGTAGTGCTCTTTGTACTGCTGCACGTGCCGCCACAGCGACTCCCTCTGCTTGTTCAGGCTGGGGATCATCTCCTCGTACACGTCGGTGAACATCAGGTCGGGGTTGGGCTTCTGGCGCTTCTCGGCCTTCTCGAACGCCTCCATCACCATCTTGCGGGACTGCTTCCTCCAGCTCCTCTCGTCGTCCTCGCTCCACCAGCTGCGCGCCGTCATGTAGTGCCTCAGCCTGGAGATGGGGTGGTCCTGCTTGTCCCAGTAGTTCACCTCGTCCACCGAGCGGTAGGCTGAGCTGTCGTCGCTCGTGCTGTGGTGACCGATTCTGAGGGGCGAAACGGACAATTTCAAAGTCAAATAACAGAGACGCTCCAGTGCATCGCAGCTCTCCTCATCCTGCGCTGTTCCTCCAATCGCTTCCAAACTCGCCAAATCCATTTCTGTTGTCTTTCACCTGTCCAATCCATAACAATAACCTGCACTGTTTGTCATATCGATCACTTCTCTTGTTCCTCACCTGTGAAGACTCACTACTATGAACTACTATTGTAGTTACAGATGACAATATCCCATCATAATGTCATGTCACTTTGATCCTTTGTTTGTATTCTTTACTTTACAAAGCTGCCAACTTTCCACATTCTATCTCCTGGTAGATATTGGATAGTCTTTATTAGAATGCAACTGTTTGACATTCTGCTCAGGTTACACAAACACTCCTCTGAGCTTCTCTAAGTGTCTGTGGCTGGTGGAGGAGCTTCTGGTTGTCAGTGGTGCTCCAACCATCATTCATTACATTTCCATACCATGGAAATGGCTTCTAAACGGCACGCAGAGGCTTCCAGACTCTTGACCCTCGTATTCAAACGCAGCTTTTTCTGCCTCTCTGGTTTCAGTTGTGTCACAGGTTTGTCTGGCTCTAATTCAAGAGGTAAAGCTCAACCAGCCGCAGAGATAACGTGAGGACCATTAGACTGCTAGCCAACAGATGAATCAAAGGTCTTCAATCGCCCAAACATCAACCAACCTGTAGGTCATGGCCTCGATGAGGAAGGGCTGATTCTCCGCCACGGCTCTGCGGCGAGCTTCTTTCGTCGCGTTGTACACAGCGAACACGTCGTTACCGTCTACGCGGATGGACAGCATGCCGTATCCTGGGCCACGGGCAGCTGTGGGGTCGAGCAGAGACAGGAAGTGAGACAAGCTTGGCTCCTTCAAGGTGAATCTGACAGAGTGACCCTCATGCAGCGTTCTTACCGATGCCGTCGCCTCTGTACTGCTCGTTGGTCGGCGTGGAGATGGCGTAGCCGTTGTTGCGGCAGAAGAAGATCATCGGGCACTCCAGGGTGGCGGAGAAGTTGAAGCCGGCGTGAGCGTCTCCTTCGCTGGCCGCCCCCTCGCCAAAGTAACAGATGACGGCGCGGTTCATGTTCTCTCTCTTGATGGCGTATGCAGCGCCGGTGGCTGAAACAAACATCAGGCATTAACAGACAGCTACGGTCTGACTCACACTGGACTCTCACGGCTGATTACGTTTGATAATACGAGTCCACACTCCTTTGAGAGTTTCAAAGCAGTTTTCAGACACACGCTCACCCTGGGGGATCTGCGTGGCCAGAGGGGAGCTGATGGTGACAAAGTTCAGGTCTTTAGAGCCGTAGTGGACGGGCATCTGCCGGCCTTTGCCGAGATCGTCGGCGTTGGCGTAGCACTGAGCCATGAAGTGATCCAGAGAGAAACCGCGATACATCAGCACACCTGAGGGCGGAGGACACGTCAGCACATCTACTGACTACACCGCCAAACAAGCTTTCAAAAATGAAACTTTGATGTAAACACGTTGGTCTCCATTACCGGCCTCTCTGTATTGACCGAAGACCATGTCGCTTGGGTCCAGAGCGGCGGCGCTGCCAATGTGCGTCCCCTCCTCGCCGTAGTTGGTCATGTAGAAGGAGATTCGCCCCTTTAACAGGAAACAAAAGCTTAGAAAAACTTCTTTGCTTTGACGTGGAAACAGGAACCAGAGACAGGCGGACAGACCTGTCGCTGTGACTCATACAGAATGCGATCCATTGTGTTCAGCATTGTCATCTTCTGGTAAAAGTTCAACACGGTCTCTTTGGAGAGCTGGAAGGAAGTAAAGAGTCAGTCACAGATCATGAAGTGTATCTTGTGTGATTGTGCAACTCTTGATCGTTCTTCTTCCCCTGATTGTCGTTTCAAACCCAAACTACGTGAACAACAGGAGCTAATTGTCTCTCTTTCCAGGCCTCATCTGTTCTGAGTGGGATATTGAACCAGAGGCAGGTGGGCAGGATGATGGTACCTGAGGGTCTTGTGAGGGGTTGATGATGTTGCCCTGCCTGTCCATCACCCGGTAGATTGGGATCCCAGAGATGACGTTGGGCTCGATGAACTCCAGCTGATCCACAAACTCGGCCGAGGCTCCGGGGAACTGTGGCTTCTCCAGCGTGGAGTCAAAGGGCTGCTGCTGGTGCACGGCCTGCAGGGCCACACACAAAAGATCAGGTTTCTCTTAATGATGAGGATCACCAGGGAAACAAGAAGGAAGAAACGGCACGCACAAGAACACTTAGAGGCTCTAATATGCAGATATATGACACGTAGATTAATGAAAGGCAGTCACGCAAGGTAATGAGCAGGAAAACCTGTTTAGTTTTGCAATGTCATTCAATGACAATTCATTCCTGTATGTTTGATGGGAAGTTCATTAGATTATGAATGAATTAATGAATGAATCTGTCTGTCTTCAGATTGGCCACAAAGGTAAACACACCTCGTGATATTTAATAAAAGACTCATTTGATTTAGAACACAACATTTGCCTTTCCTACAATGGTGATGTGATGGTGATAAACGTATCCTTGGCAGCGGGCAAAAGAGCTTAGTGGAGCAGATAACACAGGTCACGGTGTAGCGTCTTACTTTGTGACTAAAGCAGTCGGTGTCTCTTTCTATGACCAAACTATTAAAACCAATGACTTTGGGAAGAGTTGCACTAAAAAATAGGCTTAATTTCAAACAATATC
Organism: Genypterus blacodes; assembly: GCF_046128005.1. NCBI lineage: Eukaryota > Metazoa > Chordata > Actinopteri > Ophidiiformes > Ophidiidae > Genypterus > Genypterus blacodes. Next base: position 609,782 of record NW_027466845.1, on the reverse strand, counting down.
ATTCTTGAGCTGGATTCAGAAGGCTGTTCTCGTTTATGTTGTTAATTTATTGGGAAAATATTGGATTCATAACGTAAATATTTGAGAATATATCCCGAGTTTTCCTCTTTATCTTCCTGTTGTATACATTCTGGTCTTTCATCTGTATTTACTGATGATATGTTCTTTCTCTCTGTTGAGCTGCTGTTTGCTCTTCAGTTTGATATGAGTCTGTGTTTGTTCTTGTTTCATTGTTTTTATGTTTGCAGTAGAAAGCGGAACTACCCTCTGCACACCCCTCCGTCTGACCAATCAGAACGCTGCTAGCTAAAGAGCGACCCGTCTCAAGTACCAAATACTCAAATACAATCTGATACACAAGCAGTGTCCACCTATACGCGCAATAATGGGATTATAAGTATCGTCCTTATGTGTTCTTATGAATCATGCAACAACTTCTAATTGACTGCAGGAGAAACAATATGTCAATGATAGCTGTGGTAGGCTAAGCTAACAACCCATCGCGAGACCTGAAGAAGTCAAGCGACCTTTCCTGTTTAGTTACGTTAGCTAGCTAGCTTGCATTCCAGGACTCACACAGACTTTGAAGCCTCTCTGGAGCCTGGACGCCTTCAGTCCGGCTGTCCGGCGCGCAGCCTGGAAGCACAGCCCGTACAGTTTGTTCATGCTGCTCACAGTCGCCATTTGCATAGTGTGTCAACTGTCTCTGCCGGGACAGCTGCTTCACTGCCGGTAAAGCTGCTTCACTGCCGGGACAGTAAGACCCAGGAAGAAGGAGAAAATTAAACAACCGGCGGCGCTTTGAAATCTGCAACCTGCAATACACACACACTGCGCTCAGCCTGCAAACAGCTGCGTCAAGCTCCTAGTGTTACACACAGGGACATCCGGTCAAGCTGCCAGAATAAAACTAACATTCAAGGAGTCAGTGATCTTCAGTCGTCCTCTCACCATTATGCTCAGAATACAGTGACCAATGTACAATTATACGAGTTCATATATTCACTTACATGTTCATACATGCTTATAGACCCTCACATTTATATAGATTTGTTTTAAATAATGATAATAGTAATAATAATAATAATAATAATAATAATAATAATAACAATTGGGCGGGGCACAGATCTGGGGATGGAGGAGTGACATTGATTTATATTTGATTCCAGAAAAGTCTAGAAAAGAAAATGTAAACAATTCTTTTAAAGATAAAAATCACGTGTGTTTTGAGGAGGATTGGACATTTTATCCCACACAATACAATAAACTATTTAATCTTTTTTTATTTCTGTACTTCACACACCATTTTTCTAAGGTATAACGTTTGATTTTGTGAATATTTACATTATGTTCCACTGGCACGTTTTGGTTGTCAATAAACGAAATAAATCTTTATTTTACGCGCTAGTTTTTTCTCCACCCCAGATTCGACACAAGGATGTTATTGCTCAATCGCTCTCTGGTGACACCGACATTTCTTACTTCTTCCACTGCTTTAAACGAACATGTGGGTAAACTTGTCCATTCGTACTACATAACCCTCACTCCTGCTTCCATTCTGTGTAAACTCGAGTATTCGTAAGCTTTGTTCGCTTCCGGGACGGTTCTCCTTCAGTTGCATTGGCTACAGTCTCGTCATCAGTAAGCGCATCAAAACACGGAGCTGTGCGTCATACACCTGCGTCAGGCTCTTTTCAGTGGGACAGCGTGATGGAGGTCTGCGGCTCCACCGGCGTTTCTCTGCGCTCCTTTGGTTGTGAACAGACGTTACTGTCCAGACCAGACGGCTCGGCCTCCTTCACTCAAGGTAAGAGGGCGGAATGGGAGAAGACATCAGAGGGAGCGGCCCGGAGCCTGCAGGGGGGGCCGCCATTGCGCCCAAACACACACAAACACACACACCCGTGGGCTCCGTGAAACTACGAATAAACTTCGAATTAATATAAATATAGAAGAACTTAACAAGTAAAAAGTAGGCAGAATACTGACATTTGTTTTAAAATGGATCACTGTTTCCATAATTGAATCTGTTCCATCCTGTTTTAAAGAACTCCTCTCCTTGGTTAGAGTTAGTTTATTATTTTATTAAGTATTCAGAGGGTCTTTGTTTGTTGATCAGGTATATATTTCAAATACGTCCTGAGCCAATATCTTACTTACTTACTTAATAGTGGAATTCTGGTTTTGTTGTGGCAGCAATCCTTGAATCCTTCCATCAGTCAGAGAAGCTTCATGTGCAGTGATCACAGCTCCTCTGTCCTCACGTAGACTCTATTGACTTGTTGGTGTCGATTCTCTGCCTGACTCATCTGGACAAGGCATCGTTTCCATACCTGTATCATTCATGTACTTCCTGTCCAATCATGCCCTCTTGTGTTCCTTTCTGAAGGAGACTCCAGCGTGTTGGCCGGTGTGTACGGACCTGCTGAGGTGAAAGTCAGCAAGGAGATCTACGACCGAGCCACTTTAGAGGTGGTGGTCCAGCCCAAAGTGGGTCTGCCAAGTAAGACTGGTTTGGCGTTTCCTCTCGTCTGAGCCCTGGTTTTTGTAGTAAACAACACAGTGAAGGACTTACAGCTGCTTTCTTAAGAATACATCAATCTGAATTACAGGGAAATGTGTTTAAAAGACACAATAAATTTTCCTCTTGATGTACTGGAAAACTTGGGAAACTTTCTTACAGAGAACTTGAAAGTTTGCTGTGAACATTGGAGATTGAAGGAGCAAATAACAGAAACGTGTGCCGTCTGTCTCTATGCAGAAGCTGCTTTACCTCTACACACCACAAGGGGGCGGTACGAGATCTATGTCTCTGAAGCTCAATTGTTGTGCATTTTGTTGTTGTTCTCTAGGTGTCAGGGAGCGATCCCAGGAGCAGTGTGTGCGGGAAACATGCGAGGCGTCTCTGCTGTCTTCACTTCACCCTCGCTCCTCGCTCACTCTCATCCTCCAAGTGCTGCATGATGACGGCTCCGTATCCTTCACACAGATTCTATGCAGGTATAGCGTTGAAAGTGACCCAGCGTGTGTTGCCGGTGTGATTCCTTAGCTGCGTTCCAGCTCTTGTCCTGCTTCCTGAACGCGGCCTGCATGGCTCTCATGGACGCCGGCCTGCCGATGAGCTGCCTGTTCTGTGGAGTGACCTGTGCCATCGACTCAGAGGGTCAAACCATCGTAGATCCCACCGCCACTCAGGAGAAGGTAAAGCCCAGGCGTCAGCTTGTGGGCAGTGGTGGTCAAATGGACTCTTTATCCCCCATTATGCTCACCGTCACACACACTCGCTCACTTTCCATTAACTGACAACGAGGACGATTTATGGATCAGGTCATGTCAAGGAAGTGCTGCGGCGCTCGGTCACAAAGCTCATCAAGGAGCTCCTGCACTGTACTTTGGGATCAAACTATGGCGGTGAATAAACTCCTTAAAGGGACATTCACTGATTTCTGATGTCTTAGTTCCATTTAGGTTTATTTTAAAACCTGAAACACACAGAAACTTCTAATTTTAATAGTGTAATTTTCCCTCCACACAGTCTCTTTTGCACAACAATGTTAGACATTTGTGTTCAACCTTTCAGCCCCGTTTGAATCCTTGCTGAATGTATTCTGTTCCTGTTTCTGCTCATCAGGAGAGTCGAGCTCTGATGACCTTTGCTATTGACAGCACAGATTACAGAGTCATGATGACGTCAACCAAAGGATCGTTCTCACTTCCTGAGGTAAAATGAATATGGATGTGGTGCTGTGTGTGTGTGTGTGTGTGTGTGTGTGTGTGTGTGTGTGTGTGTGTGTGTGTGTGTGTGTGTGTGTGTGTGTGTGTGTGTGTGTGTGTGTGTGTGTGTGTGTGTGTGTGTGTGTGTCTCATAACTTGAATGTCCCACATCTGGAGTGTGAAGGCAGGAGTCTTCCTCAGCTCTGATGATGACTGAGATATTTATAGTATAGAGTTTTTGAGGAGGATCTCATTCAGTCTTTGCTCTTCCACAGCTGCAGCAGTGCATCTCAGTCAGTCAGAAAGCTTCAGAGAAGATCTTCCAGTTCTACAGAGACTCTGTCAGGAGGCGATACTCCAAAACCCTCTGATGAAGAAGAAGAAGAAGAGGCTCCATTCCTTTTGTCTTTTTTTAGAAATGTCTTAAAAAAAACCCTCATAAATATTGATATTGTAATAAAAAAATCAGAAAAGACTTTGAGCTACATGTGCTTCAGTTGTTTGCGTGAAGGAGCCTTTTCCTTCATCTTCATCACAAGCAACCAGGAGCCATTTTAAAAGATGCCACCACGTTTATTAGAACTCAGAATGACTCAGAACACGAAGCAGTGCAGAGGAAACAAGGGAACCAGTTCAAAAACAAAGATAGCAATCATCAACGCGGCTCTGAGAGACGGAAAATCACATCAACATAAGGGTCGGAGGGACTAACGTACGTCTTCATCTTGATGGTTTCAAGTTTTCAGGGTCACATCAGACTGGAAGTGCTGTGAGTGTGCGACATGAAGGAATCAAAGGGTTAAACCAGTGCATTTATTGTTTTTGTTTCATATTTACACGTCATTTCATACACTTGGAAAGTACAGAATATCCCATCTGTAATAAAACACAACCTTTGACCTTTTCACAAGAGCTGTGCACTCGCCTTCAGTTATTATGAGAATAAATGAGACGGAACGGAGCGGCGTCCATCTCACCTCAGTGTGACTTTAGGGTAACGTGCCTCCTTAGGCTGGACAGACACTACGAGTTTAGTGTTTGTGTAAGTTACATGTTAACTCTCAGTATCCCGCTGCCTCTTCGCTTTCTGATGCTCCGGCTCACACTGAATGTTTGCACCGAAACCTCCCATCAGTTTTGTCCACTGTCATTTCTGCTATGAAGCATCAGTCTATCAGTTTGTAAGACTCCAACTTGTGGCCTGGAGCACCTCTCTCCTCTCATGTGTACTGTGTACTGTGTGTGTGTGTGTGTGTGTGTGTGTGTGTGTGTGTGTGTGCCATCCAACGACTCTAAATTCAGACAGGTGCGACCAAATGAGGTGTAGATTGGGTTTACGTAAACTCTTAAAGTGTCTGTCCGTGTTTACGGACGTCCAGGTTCAGCTCCATGCTTTTGTACACGAGGACATGTCCGTCATCTGGTCTGAACAGATCCACTGATGTTTATCTAGGACCTGATGAAGTTCTCCTGTCCTGATGTATAAAACCATAGATGTAAAATGGGCTTATGTCCCTTCTGGTCTGACTGTATTGTATGTTTGATTGTTTAGGATTGTCAGAACAGTGTGTGTGGACTCAGTGATCAGCTGACTGCAGTCAGATCTCCCAGGTTTGCCGAGCCCTTCGTCTGGTTGGATTGATCATAATGGATTCTCCGCTCAGTCTTGATACAACACTGATATTGCAGAACACAACAAATTAGTAATCAATAGTTAGTCATCCAGTTCTGTGTTCTATAAAACTATACATCTAAATAGAAAACGTACAGATTTCTTAGTTTTAACCTTGCCGTCTTTTTTTAAACATCATTTTTAATGGGGCTTCCCTCGTCCTGCATGTTGTTTATGGCACATGTACGCTCAATACAAATACGTCCAGAGGGTTTTATATCAACAAAGCTCTTATTGCGTTAATTCAAGACCACATGAAGGAATTAATGGAAGCTTGAAGTGCAAACTAAACCCATGCAGAGCTCTGGAGCTTGAACTTTAACTGAGTCATGCATCAGATGGCTGAGCTCTGGACGTCTGCATTATTCTTCACCACACAAACTAACTTACAGAAGTTCTGTTCGATATGAGATGCACAGTAAAGGGTTTGGATCCTGGTCCTGGAGAGGAAAGTGCCAGCATCTATATGTGGAGGATCATGGAGTATAGCACCACGTTCGCTTATATTAATGCCACAACTCAAACACGGATCATCCTCACATGGTATCTTTTGGCACAAACGCACCTCAATGTAGGCGACATCATTTCTTAGTCCCTCCTTCCTGTGTTTCTGCAGAGACACACAGTATTAAACTGAACCAACCTGCATTTCCTTTCAAAACTCTCAAAACTTTTTTTTTTTTTTTTAAATGAACTTTCAAATATTATAAAGACACAAAAACGTTATCGGTCCACGTGGCAGAAACAAATCACACAAAGAGAAGAAGGTAACATGGAAGCATAGAGTCCAGGAGGTGCTGATGGGTTGGTCTGCATGTTTGAGTCCTTCAGTCTGGGCCCTCTTCTTCATGGAGCCCAGGTGATCCCCCTGGGACAGTGCTGTCCCATGGCGAGGTCCATCAGGATTGATCTCCCATTGTGTCCTTGCTTTGACCTTCTTCCAAATCGGAAGCCATCGCCATGCACGTGATATGGCTCCTTCCATCAGACTGGCCTGGACGCTCCTCCTCTTCCTCCTCCTTCTTCTTCATCAATCCTGTGTTTAGTGACGGCGGTGATATCTACACATCTGCGTTTGTCGCTGTTCTGTTGTTGTTTTTTTTAACTACAGTAATGCTTCACATGTGATGAGAATCCACCAACTACCTATAAAATGAGGACCTAGATGATAATTCAAGGGTGTCGGGTGAACGTGAGATAAATCACACACAGATTAAATCTACACTGAGTGATATTGGATGACTTCTTCTTCAATGAGTGTCCTTAATGTGCGTCCTCTGAGTGACTCCTCATTAGCGCTGAGTTATGTCCTCCTCCATTCAGAGGCCATTGTGATCTCTGCTCAGCGCTCCGCTTCACTCTGCTTCTCCATCACGGCGGTGTGGGTGGAACATGAACGCAGGCAGGGTCCAGGGGGAGACGGAGGGGGGTTAGTCTACATGTCCAGGTGATATGTAGGTGTGTTATGGAATGCATGTCGGTCTGCGTTTGTGTCTTTCCTCGTGCAGGCGCTTGCTTTTAGGGCGGTTTCCCAGACAGGTAGGAAATGAGCGCGGCGATGGCGCAGATGTAAGTGATGATGCCGAACACGATGGAGAGCACGGAGAGCCACAGGGCCTGACGGGAGGCGGTGTTGGCTCCCTGGAAGTCCCCCTGAGCCGACGCCTTGTTGGTCTGAGAGACGGGGGAGAGGAGAGAGAGAGGGAGGGAGGGAGGAAGAGGAGAGAGGGAAAGAGGAGAGGAGAGGTTAGTCATCATCACTGTCTTCCGCTCTCTCCAATCACATGCTGAACTCATATTATGCTCCATCTCTGAATCTCCCTCAGTGTTTGTGCCTCCTTCATCACTCCCTCCCCTCCCTCCCTCCCCCTTGCTCCCCTCTGCCTCCCGTCCTTGTCTTTGACTCTGACCCCTCTTTTGGGTGGCACTCAACCGTATTGGAAATCTATCACCTTGAGGCTGCTTGTTATGGCTCTAATTAAACTGTAACAAAGGCTATTGATCTGATCAGAAGGTCTGTGCATCTCGCCAGTTCGCCTCCAGAAACGTTAATGGGATTTCTTTTCTCCCTCCGCCCCCTGCACTCCTGTTGGGGGGCTTTTCCTCCACGCCGGCCCTAATGGTGACTGATGAGATGGCGACTGTGGAGCATTCACCCTCTTTTCCTTTTGACCTGCTCCATATTTCCACCACATTTACTCTAAGAATCATTTATAATCTGAGCAACGTTGACGCTCACTGAGTTTAACAGCCGTCCGGCCCCTCCACCTCTTTCCAAACTGCTGGAGGAAAGCGAGACGCTGATGTTTGTAACATGCTGACATTGTGTTTATGAGTCGGTACCTTGTTCTAGCTGCGTTCGCAGGATGCTCGGTGTTGTATTGATTTTTAATTCCTTTACAAAATGTGCTGCCCTGTGAGCTCGGGTGCTATTTTCTCTGCCGCCTCTGGTTTATTGGTGCTATTTTCCTTTCTCTGTTACTTGCAGATTAATTGTTGAAACGTCAGAAACGACCTGCATAACAAACACACAGCTCAATGTGAGTGAGGAGAGACAATGCAAACTGGAGAAATTGTTCTGGAAAGAACGAGTGCACTGCTGAAAATGTATAGATTTGATTGTAACATGATGTAACTGTCTGCAAAGACTGAGCCCGACCTCGTCTGGTGGGACCTTGTCCTCTGTCCAGCTTTATGCCGGCGCCATAATCCTGTAAATCTACACGAGCGTAATCCCTCTAACCTCTGAGCTAATTCTATAATGGCCACACTTGTGCGGCACATAAAGCGGCAGAGGACCTGCTGTTGGTTTAGCACCCAAACAGACACACACAATCACACTCGGCTTTCTGTGCAACACGCAAAGGTCGCCGTCGGCCTTGAACTACGGCGGCAGGTTCACTGTTGTCAGCTCAGGCGGGCGGTGTGTGGTGCACTTACCTTCTGTGACAGGTAGAAGGCGGCGATGCCCAGCGGCCAGAAGCAGCAGAGCATGGAGAAGAAGGCCAGTCCCAGGTAGTCCTGAGGGATCATCAGGGGGAAGTTGGTCTCGCTGTCCGTGTCACTGAACTCATCACTGGAGGAGTCCTGGGAACAGACACACACAGGCGCAGGAAGTCAACAGTTAAGACATCAACGATTACAGTCAACATCATCAGCTGTTCAGATGTAGATCCGGTCTCCACCTACAGTCAGATGTTTGTGCTGCTCACTGCTTCTTTAGTTACGTTACCTTATGTGTTCTCCAAAAACAAACGTTAACCTTTGTGCCGGTGCTTGTGCGTTAACGTGACGGAATGAGGTTAGTTTGGATGTGCGGGCGCTGTGCTGACTGCAGGCGCTTCATGAGTCACACACCGCTTTGAAACAGCTGCACATTCAGCCCGGCTTCCTCTCTCGCTCTGACCCTGTCACATCCTGCGCCAAGACACATTTTCCAAAGACGCTCCTGTAACATTTTTAGCACATGCCTCATACGGCAGCACCCACATGCCAAACGCCTTTCCTATCTCTGCGTCTGAGATTAACCCCTTCCGGAGCCCAGGGTTGGGACAGCAGACAAGAATCAGAAAACCTGCAGCATTGTTTTATAGCGCTTCTGTTCTGTGTCTTAGGAAACAGCGAGGCGTCAAATTTGAGCAGAACACCAAACACCTGCTCACACGCCGTCCTCCTGTGGGATCACGCAGAACCGAAACCACCAGATCCATAATCTGAAGCCGTCACGCCGCGGCTCTGTTTGACTCCTCTAACTAAGTCTGTGCTTCTAAAGTGAAGCGGAGTAGAAGCAGACACGGTGCTGTGTTCTGCTCTTTTGAGGTCACTGCAAGGTTTCCCTCCCACAGGCCTGCCTGCACCTTTACGTCACCGCACTCAGCATTCACAATGAGCCGGGGGAGAAACAACGCTTGTCGTGTGCTGCTGTTCTTTTGTCCTTGTGGAGGAAACTCATGAGGACAGTCAACTTTGCAGCAACTCCTTGTCCTTGTTTGAACCATAGGACACAAATGTATTAGCTGGTTAATCTATCGGTCGTTTCCTTTGATTAACTGATGAATCACTTTATCAAATGTGATGCATGCGTCAAACGCCTGTCACATCATTAGCCCATAAAACAATCAAACTAAGAGGCCCTCATTGCACTCATACCTCTGCCAAAGCTGAGTAGTCGTCCAATTATGACTCTGTTTCAAACAAACACGACCAAATTGATTGTGTGGGTTGGTGTGTGTGTGTGTGTGTGTGAGTTTGTGTGTCTGTCCACCTGTCCTAAATCATACAAACTAATAAGCAGCATATGAAATGATGGTAATTGGACCTTTAACTGTGCTGAAAGATGCAAAAGACTCCAAAATCTCCCAAATGAGTGTATTTATATCTCCACAGCTTTCAGACTGATGACTTGCTGTTTCTCCCAGCACATGATATGATGACTGTAAGCGTCTTACGGCTAATTTACATTTTCCCTGTAGGGTGGATTTGTTCAGTGATCTATGAACCATAGAGCCAGCATCCTCTGCTGCTGGAGTGTCATTACGTGAACCTCAGCAGGAAAGGAGCTTTACGTAATCTGACTCTCTGACAGTAAGCGTTCAGTGAATGCGTTACTCATTCCGTACGGCTATATTAAGTTCCCCGCTGCTTCCCAAACTCTGTCCCAATGAAAAGCAGACTCTCTCCTTTTAAATCCAAACCCTGCACTGTTACGTGACGGCCTGGTGGACATAAGATGATCCAATATGGGCATCAGTGTGTCTTGGTTCACGCCTCTTCCTTTGACTTTGGGCATCTACGCCACAAAAAGGAAATTCTACCAATATTCCCATCACAAGTTGTTAGTTTTACTCCATCAAATGTGAATGTAGGGGTCGTAACAGGTCCCACTGGTCTTACCTCAGAGTCTGGCAGCAGGTCGTCCTCGTCGTCCATGCTGTAGGACCCACTGTGGTAGTCCTGAGACTCGGCCAGCAGCTTCCTCTCCAGCATGGATCCCGGTCGGATATCCACAAAGGTGGTCTCCAGGTAGTCCTTGCTCAGCATAGAGTCTGTGTGGCCCCAGATGGGGGCCGGTGGGTAAAAGGAGTCCAGAGTGCGAGTCAAGGAGCATGGGTCCAGTACCTGCTGCTGCTGGAGATCAGGAGCATGTCCACAGTAGCTCCTCCATGCCAGCGGCGGGTAGGCTCGGTCCTCCTCGCACCTCACCAAGATGCCCTTAAACATCCCGCCGGGTGCTTGTCCAGGCCCGAGTCCCGCCCCTGGTCCTGACCCGGGCACCGTCCCCGTCATCATCCTTGGTGCCCCGCTGTTCTTTGGGCTGTTTTCCAGAAGAGGGTGCTCCAGCTCATCCTGATTCTCCATCCCGCTCTTTGAAGGCCAAACACACGAGGGGCCACCACATCAACAACCAAATGCAACGAGGGACTGGAGGGTTTATGCAGACGAAGTTGCTTTCTTGGCTTGACTGTTGCAGTAATAATCCATCTTTAATCTAATTCTTTGTACACCCTTAATGTGCCAGAGCTCGCTGCCTCCTGTGAGCCTCCTGTGTCATGAAGGCGCTCAACATCCTCTCATGTCACAAACTATTTTGCTCCAGTGGTTGATAGCTGGAGGTCTGGCCCATGTCTACCATTTCACATAATTGGAGGCGTCAGTCTTCATAAATATGTTAATGCAGGCTTCTTTCTGACTGGGACAATATGGAAATGTCAATTCTGATGATGGAGAACCTTAATCAGCTGGAGACGCACCAGGCAGTGGGCCCTGTGTTGTGATGTGCACTCAGGAAACCGTCTCTTGTCTCTTGCGGTAGATTAAAACTGGAGAAGGCATCAATACCTCCGCCTCAAGGATAAAAATAGTTTTAGATTGAGCTGGGTGATGATTCGTGAGTTGTGAAATAACCGTAAAGGGAGTTACAAAGATTTTCCTCGACCTTCGTGTTTGCTGCAAAGTGCACGGTGACAAACAGGGAGCAGCCCTTCACATAACTGGACTAATACACAGCAGGGAGCTGAAGCCTGAACACGCAGTCAAACTAGCTGTGCTCTGAAGTGATTGGGGCCATATTCCAAGGGCAGTTAATCAGTAAAAGCAACCAGGCTCCAGAAATGGAGTCCTATGGTGTGTGTCTGCAGGTCACCACTCCTTTGAATATGTTTGTCCCTCCATTGTTACAGCAGGAAGCCATAATAAAGCAATCAAAGCCCTCTGCTGATGATTTATGGCCTTGTGTGTGTGTTTGTGTTTGCAGCTCCTCTGGGACGTGAATGTTTAATGCCTCCTGCCCACTGTGGCTGCGTCTCATTCAGGACAGTGTGGGAGTCGGGCGTCCCTCTATCTGCTCCTCCAGAGACGACTTGTTGCAGGGCTGTAAAGAGGAGAACAAGGTCACACTCACACACTCACACACACACACACTTTACGTAGTTTAACTTTGTAGGTATGAGTCAGTATGAAGTTTGTTTTACTACGAGACAAAGCTCTGGTATACAGTTTAACTTCCAATATGCTAAATCCACAGGAGGTACATTTAAGAATAGGTAGCCATAGCAACAAGACTCCCCCCGACCCCCTCTCTATACATACACACATACATATTAGCTATGTTTACATACAGAGCAATGGTATGATATGAGTTGAACAAAGCTAGTCTGGCTAAAATGGCCTCACTGATATTAGCCGGACGATTCGGGCTGTTAACTCACATGTTAACGCATAAATGTCTTTATAACACATAATCAAGAGTTATTGTGACACTTTGAGCCTCTTCACTGATGTGACACGGGCTCAACTCAATGTAATGGGACTTTTAAGTCCTTAATGAGGTAGCTAGCACTTAGCTAAAGCTACGTCAGCAGCTGAACACGATGGATATGAGTGACGTCAAGAGAAAAATGCCATGTTTGGAGAGGAGGAGGAGGAGGAGGAGGAGGAGGAGGAGGAAACATTATGAAGTATTTAGACTCAAATAACTTCTTTTAGAAAACAGCACATAGCAGCAAGGTGAAGTGAGGCGTTTAGCTGCATCCTGCTGCGGGTTAGCTTGTATGTGGCTCAGTGCTAAAACTGCAGAACGCTCCGTCTCTGCTACATGGACACAACAGAGCGTTCCTGTTTACTGCAACGCTGCAAAATGTCAGTGTCGCAGAAACTCTGAGCGAAAATACTGTTAAAGTAACCGTCTCTTGTGTTTATAGGTCATCAGCTCGACTGGGAACTTGGCCGAGACGTTTGACTACTTGCAGCGTCATGTTGTTTCCTTTTTGTTGCTCAGTGTCTCTGTAAGTAAAGACGCATCTCTCCATTTATGTTTGACATGAATTTGGAGGTTACTTGTGAAGTGTGTGTGTGTGTGTGTGTGTGTGTGTGTGTGTGTACTGCAGCAGCTGCTTTCTGAAAGAGAAAAATCCTTAAACCTTTGGCAGGAGAGCAGAAAGTAAGATAATGTGTCATATATTTAACCCTTCCATTTCCTGTGTACGTAAGCAAATGAATGTTGGCGTGAGGAGGAATTGATTGGAGACTTGTCGGTGCCAAGTTAAAGTAAAATCACCACCATTTTGACGTAATGTGTTCCATCTAGAATCAGTGGAGCGTAGAGAGAGAGAGACGTTATTGTGAGGTGAGGAGTGAAAGAGACGCTGGAGGGCTTTTTTTATTTCTCTGCCGTCTGAATGGGAAAGTGTCAATTCAACAAACTACACTGTGTCTCATCAGTAACTATTCATTCTGAGTGCGTCACTGTCTGCAGATCGATTCACTGACTTGTAGTCGCTCCAGCGCACTGCTCGCAAACTCCTGGAGTAATTGGTGTCTTGGGGCGTGTGTGTGTGTGCGTGTGTGTGCCGTGCTGAGGGCTGCATTGTGCTCCGCACGTTGTCCCCCCTCCCCTCCACCCCCCCGCCATCCGCCCAGCCCATTATGGAGGGCGAGTACCTCTCCTGCTGAACAAAACGAATGATCGCTCAACACAGTCACTGACGTCAGCAACGCCTCACACACACACACTCACTCACACACATATCTGAGCATATGGCACATATGGTTCCTACACATGCTCAATCAGACTGATTCAGCTGTGCACGCAGGCAGGCACACACACACACACACACACACACACACACACACCTCTGGGCCCCCCCCTCTTCCGCCTGACGCAGCCTCATTACAGGAGAGATGCACTCAGCTTTATTATGTCCCCTCCACCCCTCCACCCCCACACCACACCTCCGTCCAGCCACCATAAAAATACTTCTGTCAGCTGTATTATAAGCCGGCCTCCTTTTTCTGATTCTGCAACGCTCATAAAACATCCAGTCAGGTAGAGGGACGCTGGCAAGGACGGTGCTGCAAATCACCACTGACACTTTTACAGAGACTCCTCTTCTCTGCCTCCCTGTCTGTCTCTCTTGTCATATTCACACACACACACATCCGACTCCCTACCTTTCTCACACTGCCTCTTTTTAGGCTTCTCCTCTTCGACCATGCAGCCGTATTGGAGGATCCCTTCAGTCTATGATGCCTCCATACCAGACATTAAGAGAAGTCTTGTTCTCCAGGGGTACGAATGCACAAACGCGGTGAAATGTTGCTTAGAACTGCCATCACGAAAACAGAAAACTGTTGCTACTGACTGTTACACTGATCTCCAGCCTCATCGCAGTCCTCACGACACACACTCAGCCTCTCTCTCTCTTACACACACTCTGTCACACACTCATGCACGGGGCTGGGAGTAATTGCTGTAATATTTCAGCCGATACAGATCGAGGAGATGGAGACACATTGAACAAGCGCGCGTGAAGGAAATGGCAGTGTAGCTGTAGGAAATTGAAGCCGTAAATGCACGCTGGCTTTAATAAAAAAAAAAAGAGAAGACATCTCGTAGAACAGGGATATCAGGCTGATAAGAGCCCAGCAGGCTGCCAGATACGGCAAATAGAAATGAAAACCCAAGTAGCAGTTAAATGTCCTTATTGATTTCATTTCCAAAGCCCTTTTTCTGTGTGTGTGTGTGTGGAGTGAGTGATGAGAGGGGAGAGGAAGAGCTGAGGAGAAAAGATAAGCAAGCAGGCAGGGATGTAAAGTGTGTGCGGCGCAGCCTGTGAAAGCCAAAGTAACATCATGTTCCTATGGAAACACATTCACTGTGGAGGGGGTTATTCACTGCAGGATAAATGAAGCAGAGGCTAATTTGCCGTGTCTTTGCTCTTCCTCTGCCTCGCTTGACAACTGCACGGGAGGATTCCAGTGTAACCAGGCCTCCCAGTAATGCTTCCTTACCGGCACGACGGTGGGTTCGGACGCAGACGGACGTTCCACTTCCCCAGATTTGCTCTAGAAAGTGCTGGGTTTGCTTGAAGCCCCTGTGCAGAATGTGTGTATGACGGCATGAGCTCATTAATCAGTCCACAGTATGTCCCGCTATAACCCCAGAGCATCACACACACACACACACACACACACACACACACACACACACACACACACACACACACACACACACACACACACACACAGACCCCTTGAGGGTCATCTAGCCCTGCCTCCTCCATGCAAACAGACATACATAACCATACACATGCACTCACATCATCATGGACAAACACACACACACACACACACACACACACGCGCACACACTCTGCTCGCACAGCTGGTGCTGGTGTGTAATGAGGCCTGAGGAACGGGGGAAGTAGAACCCATCTGCATTATGTTACAAATGGATCCAGTTTGTGTTGTACATTATGAGGAACATTGTGTTTTGTCCCATCTGCGAGCATCACAGGACGTATAGGGCCTGTACGTCACAAAGCTGTGTTGTTTGCATGCAAACTGTACTTCATCCTTACACTGGGAGCATTTGCTCTTACACAGAATGTATTAATGTACACTTTTTGAGGCCATAGATAGAGATTAGGTTGTGTCAGACTGTGTTAGACTGAAAGGTGTTTTGTGGCACCGATTCACACAGGTAACCAATATAGAAAGAGTAACGGTGCTTAATAACAACCTGGGTCTACATGTTCATAGATTTGTCTATAAGTCAAGATTTCATTTTAATCATTCAATTGCTGAAATCTCTACAATCTATCATAGGAAGCTGGAACATGAGCCCTGAGGAGCTCCATTAGAACCGCAGCTCTGCAATGAACCTCTACTGTATGTAAACATTGTGTCTTTTCCTTTAAGCTGATCCATACTGCAGATATAAATGCTTTGTACTGAACCGACCAGGAGCTCATATTGTGCTGGTGATGTTCAGTATCTGCTCATCTACTGTGAAACTACACACATTTAGTGACAACAGGAAACAAACACGTCTTCATCTCTGGTACTAACAGGGTCTCCTAGGAGATGAAAGTGAAAGGGATTAAGATTTGTAGTTTTCCAGGCTGTTTTGTTCTTTTTCA
This sequence comes from Genypterus blacodes, assembly GCF_046128005.1. Classification (NCBI taxonomy): domain Eukaryota; kingdom Metazoa; phylum Chordata; class Actinopteri; order Ophidiiformes; family Ophidiidae; genus Genypterus; species Genypterus blacodes. Next base: position 593,978 of record NW_027466845.1, on the reverse strand, counting down.
TGTCTGTGGCCTGAGCCCTGCCTCATTATCTCAGAGGAAGGAGGCACTCATAGTGAAATCTGTCATCTGAGCATTACTATTGTTTAGATACATCTATCTTAAGTCTGATGATGATGATGGTGTCCTTGCCTTCCTCCTCAGGCTGTGCTATGTATTGGCACCAGCTGTGTGTGTGTGTGTGTGTGAGAGAGAGTAAGAGAGAGAAAGCACAGGTGGTGGAAAACTGCAGAACAATTTCTCAGTGTGTGTGTGTGTGTGTGTGTGTGTGTGTGTGCATTTGTGAAAGTGACCTCACTGATTTCCACATTGTGTCCAACGCGGTGCAGGATGAAACTCAAGAGGTGCAGAATTGAAGGAGGACACTCGGCGTGTTTTTATCTGTGCTGTGTCAGAATAATGAGCCGTGTGCGTCTGTGTGTGTGTGTATCTGTGCACGTCTGTTTGTGTGTATCTGTGCAGGCGTGTTTGTGTGTATCTGTGCAGGCGTGTTTGTGTGAATCTGTGCACGTCTGTTTGTGTGTATCTGTGCATGTGTGTTTGTGTGTATCTGTGCATGTGTGTTTGTGTGTATCTGTGCAGGCGTGTTTGTGTGTATCTGTGCACGTCTGTTTGTGTGTATCTGTGCATGTGTGTTTGTGTGTATCTGTGCAGGCGCGTTTGTGTGGATCTGTGCACGTCTGTTTATGTGTGCAGGAGTGTTTGTGTGTATCTGTGCACGCCTGGTTGTGTGTGTGTGTGTGTACGCCTGAGACAAAGAGCCGAATGAGGTCATTAGGCTCTCACTGATCTTTACACCAGAGATGATGTATTACACGGCCTCATCTTCATCACAGAGGAAGAGGGGGGGGCTGCTGCTAATTGACGGGGATTCTATCTGAAGGGAGCGGGGGGGGGGCGGGGGTGTTGCTCATTTTCAGCCACAGACACACACACACATAGTTACACATTGTGAGGAACTATCAACTATCAACACTTGATTTGGAACGCTGCCAAGCCAAAGGCAGGAGTGTCCTTAGGAGGTAACACGGACACACACACACACACACACACACTCTCCCCTGAGGCACGACGTCTCACACAACCTCATGTGATCCAAATGAGATCCATCGTTTGGCAGGAAGGTGAAGTTCAGGTTTTCTAACAAAAACCATCAGAATGCGACGTGGCTGTTGTGGCTGTTGTGCTGCGTCTCCAGTGTGCTGAGTGTGTGTGCTGTGCTGAGTATGTGTGCTGTGCCGAGTGTGTGTGCTGTGCCGAGTGTGTGTGCTGTGCTGAGTGTGTGTGTGCTGTGCTGTTTGACGCTGAATGCTGGGCTAAGCAGTATAGCAGTAAATCGCTGTACAAACATAAACAATGGACTATACCTCAGTGTGTGTATCTGTGTGTGTGTGTTTGTGTGTGTGTGGGCGGGTGGGGGTTGCTGATGTGTAAGCGCTGCAATGGGAAAAATACACAAATTCCCAACAGAAAGTCCAAATTAAATCCACATCATTCTAAACACACACACACACACACACACACACACACACACACACACACACACACACACACACAGGAATGAGCTATGATCTGTGTGTTTGAGTCAAATTGGTTGGAAAGACTCTCAGGATCAATCTGGTCTTTATATTCCACAGATTTATTCTTGTTGTCTTTCACACAAACAGCAGATTTGTGATCTATAGTAACTCTCATCCATCCATCGATCATCATGAGGCTCAGTGTGAAGACAGAGATCCAAACCTTATTTGTCAAATGAAGCGGTTGATTATTGATATCAGTGTTGATAGTATGAGCTGGAGCAGTCACACACTGGCTGAATGCAGCCTTGTTGCATGAGATGAGGTCAGAGGCATGAATGCATTCACACACACACACACACACACACAATCCCTTAATTTCACCCTAAACAACACAAATACATGTTCCTCTCTTCTCTAACCTTCTATCAGACCACACAGAGAAGCTTCTCTCTTGGAGGATGAGCTCACCTTTGTGTTGAAAGCTCAGATGTCTCCTGGACGCTGTCCTGCTCTTCCTCGTCCTCTCCTCTCCTGTCCGCAGGAGGTCCAGTCCTTAAAGGAGCAAAGTGGAAACAATCCAGCCTCCCAGTCTGGACCCTCCATCCATCCACAGCACCGCAGAGTGACACACACGCACGCACACTCAGCCCGCACAGCCGCGCATGCAGTGGGAGGGAATCTTCAAGCCGTGTTGGTTTGTGTGTGTGTGTGTGTGTGTGAGAGAGTTGAGCTACAGGGCACCCCTTCTATGAACGCATACAGATGCACACTCACTCACACACACACACACACACACCTGTGCAGCCTTGCAGCAGTAATGTACATGTTTTGTATTCAGATCCTCTCCTTCCCCCTGCAGATCTTCATCTCCTCTGCTCCTCTCCTCCCCACAGAATGCAGATGTTTAGATCATTGTTGTGATATTTGTGTCTGATATCCTCTCAAGTTTCCCCTCCAGCTCTGCTCTGACTCTCTCTCTCTCTCTCTCTCTCTCTCTCTCTCTCTCTCTCTCTCTCTCTCTCCCGCTGTCTCTCTCTCCTTTTTGCCTTTCTTCAGCAATGCTACCTTATCGTGATGGCAGCACTGGGTCCTAAAGCCCGTTGTATGGTGCCTGTGGGTGTAAACCTATGTGTTGTATTTCAATTATTCATGAGGACAGAAACGGGAATCACTGAGTGTGTGTGTGTGTGTGTGTGTGTGTGTGTGTGTGTGTGTGTGTGTGTGTGTGTGTCTGGAGGAATTTAGATTTTCCTCAATTGAAAGATGAATCAGGATGTGATTTGGGATCAGGAATGGGATGAGGAGGAGGATGAGTGTGTGTGTTTGATGCTCTGGATGTATATAAAGCGTTCTATCCTCCTTCCTCTGTGCCTCCATGGTGAAGGAGACACAAATGTTGTGATGATCCTGCTGCGTGCAGGCAGACATAAAAAATGGAAAGAGGCAGCGATCAAAACAGAGGAGGGAGAACAAAAGCTGAGGGAGGTGGAGGAAGGTGGGGGGGGGGCTGGTGCTATGCAGTGAGGTCGCTCTCTCTCTCTCTCTCTCTCTCTCTCTCTCTCTCTCTCTCTCTCTCTCTGTGTGTTATTGCAGATAGGAGGCTGCTAAATGCCCCCAAGCGAGGACGACTCCACTCGGTTTAAGCTCTTTTCTGTCTGCTTCACCCTCTGACCCACTTTGCTCACCTGGGTCAAGATGAATTAGGCTCAGAAGTAAACTCAGAGGAGACGAAGATGATGAAGCATTCAGCCCACCCAGGAATCTTACAGGAGAGCGTGTAAAGTCAGAATATTTTGAGAACAGAAATAGATTTGTGGGCCATAAAATCCAGAAGGGCTGAAGACGTTGACATTGACTTTATTGTGGAAATCTCTCCTTTTTATCTTTTCAGCAGCGGTGGAGCTAAAATGAAACAGTGAGCTCTGTACATACATGTTTCCATGTTTCCCCTTCCTGCAGCTCACATGGGACAAAGGTCAGGTGTTGATTAACGTCAGCTCCTCCCCCCAGCTACACTTGAACCCTTTCTCCTTTTCCTGTTCTTCTTCTTCTCTTCCCTGCTCCTATCTGATGCTCCCTGCTTGTAGTTGGCGGTCAGAGTGACGGTCGGCCTCTCTCCAGTCCATCAGGCCGCAGGATCGATACGCTCTTCTCAGTCGGAGCACATCTTCCTCCTTTTCCCTGCATCTGTCCCCTTTCTCCTTCACGTCCTTCCTCTCTCCCTCTCTGTCACCTCATCTTCCTCCATCTTTCCTCCTGGGTTTCATTGAGCTGGAGCTCGTGGAGTGAAGGAGAGGCGTGGATTGATTCAGGGAGGGAGGAGAGGCTTGGTTCAGTTTCTCCGGTGTGTCACTCTGTTCATCGGCTTCTTATTCAATATAGGATTTCACATTTCTCACACATGATCAGCAGAGATTGTCAGTGATTTTCACGTCGCCACACGGTCACTATGACATTGGTAAAGGATCTTAATAAGTCGTCTATCGCTGATCCACTTATTGATCTGGACCTGATAGCCGGCAGAGAGAAAACGACTCAAAGTAAATAATGACTACAGAAATAATGACTAAACTATGATGATAACTGATGTGTGCATGTGTGTGTGTGTGTGTGTGTGTGTCACTTGATGGGAATAGGACTCTCGGCTCCTGACGTGTCGGTCGCCTCCTCCAAGCCGATTAGGAAATAATGAGCTGACCTCGGATTGAGACGGCCGACAGGTGAGAAGGCTGGGGATGGTCTGACAGACACACATACACGCACACACGCACACACGCACGCACACACACACGCACGCACACACACACACACACACAGACGGGTGTTTAGAAGACGCTCAGCCTCTTCAGATGTGTTGTGATGACAGAAAGGTGAAGTTTTAAACCAAAGCTTGTGAGAACATGAACGGCCACCTCAGCAGTGTCTGCGGGTGTGTGTGTGTGTGTGTGTGTGTGTGTGTGTGTGTGTGTGCCTGGATTAGTATTAGCAGAGAGCCTGAGGAGGAATGTAGCTCAATAGGGAAAACACAGCTAATCCAATCCTCACTGAGTGGAGGGGAAATAAATTCACTTTAGCTCCTAAACCTAATTATTGCTGGAGCGTTCAATCTGTGTGTGTGTCTCATATCATTAGACTTCATTTCTTTAATTCAAATACCAAAAGTGTCTCCTGAGCAGCGGGCGCTCGTCCTCAGGCCGGCTGCTGTCCTCAGTGTAAAACAGCCCTGAGGGAGGTATCGATATTGTAGCATGATGTCATCTGTTATCCTGCTCTGAGTGGAGGCTAACGACATCGTGTTTGTGGGCCGAGCACTTTGGGGCAGGATGTTAATGCAGCAGCTCAATCTGGCGTCTCAGCTAAAGGCAGCAGCTGATGAGGGACCATTTGTGCGTGTGTGTGTGTGCGTGTGTGTGTTTGCGTGCTGCAGGGGTTTGTACAGCAGCACGGAGGAAACGCAGCCTTTATATACCATCGCTCCCGTGTAAGGAGATACAGGGAGAAACGGCGAGGCTCATCACTCTTTCATTTTCCTTTTTTTCCCCGATGTTCTCGCTCCTCGCCGCCTCTGGAGGCCTGAATAATTTATCTTCCATAAGGAAAGAATGCTAAGGGATATACATAAGGACACTGGAAACGGAGAGAGCTCAGCACAACACACACACACACACACACACATACATACACACACCTTCTGCCCACAACATCAACCCCAACCCCCACACACACGCAAGCATGTTTACACAACTCCACTCACGCACAGATGGAGACGGAATATGAATGCGTGGTTCCCATGATCAGTGATGCCTGAGCGAGTGCCATGATTTATATGCGCGGGGAAAGCTCTGGTTCTCTATATTTGGAGCGCTGGTGTGCAGGGAACAACCAGAGGAGAGGAGAGGAGACCCAGGGGAGGAGACAGAGAAGGAGACAGAGTGTCGTTTTCCTCGGGAGGAGAGATTAATTCTGCAGTAAATTGATTACGCAGCGAGAGGAGAGGGAGCAGAGAGTGAGGCGGTGTTAAGGAGGAGAGTTTGGGGAGCAACAAGGCCCAACAGCAGGAAACACAGCTGAGGGCCACCATGACGACAATGAGACACACGGATAAGGGATTCAGTTAAGGCTTAGATTTGATCATTTAAAGGAGACAAGTACAGATATCCATGTTTATGTTTATCAACAAAACACATTGAACCACTTTGGTGTGTGTGTGTGTGTGTGTGTGTGTGTGTGTGTGTGTGTGTTGTTGCTGCGTCGTCTGAACAGTTTACTGAACAGCATTAGAATGTGTTTACAGGTGTGTTTGTCACAGTGTGAGAGCTGTAAACACGCAGCCTCAGCACCTGCAGCAGCCCAGAGTGATGACCGCTGACCGCTGTGAACACACACACACACACACACACAGAGCCAGAGAATCGTACTACAGACACAGACAGAAGCTCTGCAGTGGCTTCCTGCAAATGTGACCTTTCCTCAGTAAAAAACCTGCATAAATGTGTCTCTGCAGCAGAGACGCTGCCAGCTCCAGGCAGCAGCTCCCACATTAAAATGTCTAATAGACACACACACACACACACACACACACACACACACACACACACACACGCGGCGGGCTGTGCTGTGTTGTTTATCATGGGTCACCATATGAAGCAGTGATATGACACAGCTCCCCTCTTCACCTCAGGTCCACTCTGCTCCTCTGTCTCGTCTTCAGGAGGGAGTTTCTTCCCAGACGCAGCGACTTTCCCACATTTTCCTCCTTTTATGAATTCACCTCAAGCTGAACTGAAGCAGCAGCACGTTAAGAACATCAGGAAAGGTCAATGGAACAAACACTAATCTGATCAGACAGCAAGAAATCATCAGGACTCACACCACCTCTCTCTCCCTCTCTCTCTCTCTCTCTCTCTCTCTCTCTCTCTCTCTCTCTCTCTCTCTCTTGGATTTGGATGATGAAATAGTCCGAAATAATCAAATAAAGGCTTAAGTGGCCATTTAAGAGGATTATGCGGGCAAAGTGATGAAGAGGCCTTGATGAAGAAAAAGCTTGAGTTGAGAGCAAAAGAGAGAGAGAGGGGGGGGGGGAGAGGGAGAGACAGAGAGACAGAGAGATGGAGGGAGGGAGGGAAGTTCAGGCAGGATGGGAGATGGAGACCAGCATGGTGGTCTCAGGCCTTTTGGCAATTAAAGTGATTAAAGCGTCCTGTTGGATCTTAATGGAGCTGGATTAAGAAGAACAGCCTGTGTGTGTGTGTGTGTGTGTGTGTGTGTGTGTGTGTGTGTGTGTGTGTGTGTGTGTGTGTGTGTGAGAAGGAATCAAAGAGGCTGAGAACACTCGGCAGACACGGAGGAGAGGCGGCGGTGAAACGCTGACGCCGTTTCCTACAAAGCAACAGTGGCCAGAGAGGATTTGTGGGTAATTTGGCAGCGGAGGAGCGAAGGAAGGAAAGATGAAAGGAGAGGAGGGACAAAGGAGGACATCAGAGAAGCTTTCAAACTGTGTCCCCGTGTCCATCCTGGCACTCGGCCCTCATCTATCATTTCACATCATCTTTGTTTTGTCTCCTGCTTGTTACTTTTTGGTGCAGTTAGCTCCTAATCTCCTCTCTTCCTTTCTTTCCCTGCTTCAATCCTTCATTATCTCTGGACTTCTTTCATGGTATATTGAAACTTAAAGTCCAGTCTTGAGTTTTAACCCAATTGCTTTTACTTAATGATGCAATTGAACCCAACAGAATGCAATCAGGTGTCACATGTCGTCACCCTGAGGCCTCCACATGTTTACTTTGGTAAAGATGGTTTGTTTTGTCTTCCAGCGCTGGGGAGAAGAAGATGTAGGAGATGAGTCATCTGAAAAGTGGTGGCAGGGCTGATAGTGAGCAGGGGCTGTCCCTGGAGAGGAGGAGGAGGAGGAGGAGGAAGAGGAGGAGGAAGGTGTTATGGAGGCTGTGTGCTCCTTGCTTAGCCTGCACTTGCAGACTTGTCATCCTGAAGGCCCGAATGATTTATTAAAGTGAGGAGTGGCAGGAAAGAGGGCAGCCAGGCGAGCTCTGATTAACTAGGGGAGTGAGGGAGGACAAGCACTCCTCTGTTATTCATTACTCCAGAGGAGCGCTGAGTGGGAGCATGGCAGGGATGGAAGACGAGGAGGAGGAGGAGGAGGAAGAGGAAGAGGAAGAGATGCTTTTGCATGCTTTTTTCATGTTTGCTGGTTTGTATCGTTAGAGTTCCATGAAGCCCCAAAGTGCAAAACATCCCCGAAAAGAAGCAAAACATTACGCAATCCAGTTAAGTTTAGGAGAAGATTGCTTTAAACCATCATTAAAATCTTAAAAACAACAAAACAAGATCTGAGCCGAGGGCAAATCTAATGAACCCAGTGACATTTCCCTCATTCTGCTTTGGTGATTCTGCCTCATTCTGTCTTCTTCTTTCCATTATTTCAGGAAATTATACTTTCAGGATTCAAAAACACAACATTTCCCTTTTGTAAGAATTCACAACATTGGTCTGAGCTTGAAAATAAGCAAATGTTGGCTGAATAACAAGACCAGTTATCTTGATGAGAGTGGACGCAGGTAATGCTTGATGATTTTCTCTGAGATGTTTGAATTTGCATCTTGAATTAGCTTTTTCTTTTCTTTTTGCAGTGTGTGAATCTGCAGGTCATGGATCTGTCTGCTCCCCTCAGTGTCTCAGAGTGGAGCAAGCAGAGGGCAGACATGAAAACACACACACACACACACACACACACACACACACACACACAGACTAAATTATGGAGCCCAGTCCTGGCTGGGATCACGTTAGGAGACGCATCCCTGCAGTCCGGGTGACAGAGTTAATGCTTCAGAACACAGATATACAACATTGATGATGCTCGCTGTCATCTGAGGGGGGCGCTGCTCTCCTCAATCACATCTGAAGCAGCCCTTTGTGTGTGTAAACATCTCAAACAGCTCCCTGCTCTCAAACACACACATTAAATAAACATTCCATACATGTTTCTTCCTCCATTACACTTTTTATTTCTCCTCATTCTTTCTTCCACCTGCTGTTTCCTGCTCTCATCTCGTTGCTCTGTTGTTGAAAGTCTGAATACTAACACACAGGTGGGTGGGATTTGTTGCACTTTCATGGTCAATTAGAGTAAAATAATATAAGAGAAAGACAGAATTATGTCAAATTAAACCTTCAGAGAGACGTTTACCTTAATAGGAAAATCTGTGTGTGTGGTAGAGCAAAGAGATGAAGGATCAAGTGGTTGAGTGGAAGCAATAACAGGTTTGGGGTTGGCTGGGTGTGTGTGTGTGTGTGTGTGTGTGTGTGTGTGTGTGTGTGTGTGTTGGGTGGCGGGGCAGTGAGGCAGAATTGACTACTAGAGAGTGAGAGTGGAGAGACATCAGATAAAAATAAACAAGTGTGCACCCTCGGCACAGACGAGGAAGGTGGCCGCTCAACCTACCTCCGGCCTGAACCATCTGCCTGCAGGCCACGTCGATAGCTGCTCATTCGGCTCCATCTTGGTTCTAATGGGGTTTCAATGAGGCCTTAAATGAGTTCTGCTCCAACAGAATCACTATTCAGCACAAAACTCGCCGCCGCCGCCGCTGCTTACGGCTGCAGATACAATTCTCTCTCTCTCTCTGCTGCAGCACTGACCAAGGACGTGAGGTAGCAGAGCCACAGTGAGTCAGGATGTTTGTGATGGAAATGCATTTGTGGTTGCAGGAATTAGTGCGTCTCTCATTCATCATTCATCAAACAATCCGCCGCACGAGGCACTTCAACGCCACTTCCTTCATCAATTTGAGCAAACCTTCAACAGAAAATACTGCAACAAAACATAAACACACATACACATAGTCTTCATTCTGTATTGACTCATATTAGGCCCATAGGGACTCTCCATGTCACAGTTCTTGATGTGGACATTAAGAGATCCGTGATGTTCATACACTAATAATCATTATTGCTTATTAGTGATTGTTGATATTGAATTGTAAGTTGGTGTTTGCTACAATTGTTGTGTCTCGTTCATGTTGCAAACATCAAACGATGGATTTGTGAGCTGAGATGTAAGATAAAGTGAAAACAATGATGATGTCATGGGGCTGTTTGTATTGGAATGCACAAGATTTGTAAAAGTGTATCCAAGTAAAACTGCTGCTGCTGCTGACAAAGCTCCAAACTGGAAAATTACATTACATCATCCCTTGTAGTAGAATTTCTAATAGATTCAATAATATTTAAATTAAAGTAGAAGACTGAGATGATAATAATGGCGTTCTTGCATTAGCCACTTCTTCTGGGTCTAACAGTGATGAAAGGAAGCAGATTCTGTATCTTTCAGTGGGACGAATGGAGTCAGCTCACTTCAATCACCTGAATTATTCAGCAGAAAATTTGAAACACTACATAAGCTCACCACAGTGTGTGTGAGTGTATGAGTGAACTGCGCATGTGTGTCTGTGTAAAGTGTGTCGTCATACGTCGGTGCTTTTACATTTACACTCAATTGTAAAAGATGAGGAGCAGTCGTCTTCATCTTCTTCACATGTTGACACTTACCTTGTAATGAACCACACAGGCCTTTGTGTTTTAAATAGCATCAGGTTGGAGTTCAGTCAGCAGATCAAAAGACTTAAAACAGTATATCATTTGAGTTATTAATTGTGTAGTTGTATGTATGTATAGAAAGAGATCTACTGTATGCAAATTGAAAGAGACAGAAACCAAACTTGATGACAGCACAGAGAGCAGCCGCTGTGACTCTTAGTTGTGAGGAGACAGTGACACCTGCTGGTCAGTATAGGGAGCTTCACAGTCTCCCTTTTCACATGTTTATTTAGGGTTTTGGGTTAAAAGCTTTACTATGAAAGCACAACATGAAAGTAAATGTCTCACTAAACACTGATTTCCTAACATGCTCCTGTAAAATGATTCTGTTTAGTTTAGTTGTTAATGATCTTTGTGTTCCTTTCACAATACAAACACAATTCATTACAGGCAGCAGAAAACATTTGATGTGGCCGACAACATCTAAGGACAGTGGGAGAAGGAACCCAGCCAGACAGAAGTGCTGCTACGTTTTTAGTGGCTAAAGTTATAAAAACACATTATAGCCAATCTGCCGCATCAGCAAAAAACAGTGGACGTCGCTCCTTTCTATACGTTTACAACTAAAAACGACGTTGGGAAGTACAAATCTAATCACACATAATTGTTATGTTGCTTAACGTGACACCCCCCCAAAAACAAATCAACCATTTGGGACCTTGAGAATCAACCTTGAGAAGTGGTTTAAAACCGGTGCGTCCTCACAGGTTGAGCACCAAAGCTTTGCTCGGCCTCCCGGAGGAGAGAGAGAGACTTTGATCATCAAAGGAGGGCGTGTCACTGACATAAGAGCTCTGCTGCTGTGTGGAGGAGAAAAGTGAAGAAACAATATGTACATAGAGACTTACAGAGCCAACACACACACACACACATATACAGACAGAGGTTCAATCTAGTCCAGTCTAGCTCGGGGTGTTTACTGTAGCAGCAGGCTCGTTATGGAAGCGAGGGGGTTAATTTGACCTATAAACTGAACTGAGAGGCGACAGCTCATGTTTGTTAATGGTGCACAGGTATGGTGAAGAGGACAGCTACTGTACAAGATGAGTGTGAGCCAGTGAGTGAGTCAGAAACATTAACACAGCATCATAGTTGACTCATTAGAGAGGAGAGTCCTGGAGGATCGACCAGCAGAGCCAACACACACACACCAGCAAGTCTACACCTGCTCCACCTGCTTACAGGATCATTACAGCCCAAAACATAGTGAGTGACTGAGCTCATCCTCAACATTCCTCAACTGACTGATTGACACATTATGACGCCATTCTGTGAATCAGTCTTCAACAACACTTGGGCAGGCTCTGTAGGAGGAGCCGGGAAACGAACCAGGAACCCTCTGATTCACCACTTAGCAGAGGGATTTGGGCCGGACCTTTGGGAACAGCTGGAGGGAAAAAAAACAAAAACATTAAGGTCTGTTGCTTTAGGATTATAAACTGAAATGCTGCAAATTATTATAAACTATTCAACTTGATATCTTCATTTTACCCCAAAGTAGTTGTTGGGCACAAAGCCCTCCCTGCCACAGAGTGAAGCCCACCACCAGTCTGAACCCTCGGGTTTCTGCAGGATGGTCACCATGTCTCCGTCTTTGAAGCTCAGCTCGTCCGGATTCTGAGCCACAAAGCTCCACAGTGCGTACAGAACCCCGCTGTTCTCCACTCCCATGGCCTCCCCCATACCTGTCAGCATGAAGGACACGTTAAGGGCTGGAGCTTCACACAAAAAACAATGCTGCTGTATGTGTGTGTGTGTGTGTGTGTGTGTGTGTGTGTGTGTGTGTGTATGTGGGCCTCACTCCTCAGGAAGCTCTCGCACTCCTCAAACCCAACAGCGTACGGGTCGCACTTCTGGTAGGCGATGGTTCCGTCACTCTCAGTCATGGCCATGATAGCGGCTCCATTCCTCACCAGGAACTCACACAGAGGACGGTCGTTACAGGAGGCAGCGCAGTGTAATGGAGTCCTGCGGGGCAAAGTGCCAATCAAACACACTCAGGACACACAACACCATGGAGGGAAACAATAGAGGGTAGAGGATAGGTGGGACTGATCTATGATGGAGGGTTTACCAGCCATGGCTGTCCGGTGCGCTGACGTTTGCTCCGATGCGAACCAGGAAGTCCACCACGTTGTAGTGTCCCCCACAGATGGCGTTATGAAGGGCAGTGATGCCTTCATCGTTGGGCTGGCTGGGATCACTTATCTATGGAACATGTGTTTAACAAAGGAACATTCATCAGCTGGGATTCATTATTTGTGTTTGGAAGTTTGCTGCACACACACACTCTCACACTCACCTCCTGCACTGCTTTCTGCACCGTGTCCAGCTCTCCCACCAGCGACCCGTCCAGCAGCAGGACCAGTGGACTGAGCCGAGCTCGCCTCCCCGAACTTTTACGCTCCCGACTGGAGCGCCGCAGGATGGAATGGTAGTGCTGGAATGGAGTGTCACAAAGGAACGGGGGTAAATCTCTGCTAGTGTGATTGTGCATTAATAGAGATTTCATAACATCATCAGCTGCAGTATTGTGTGTTTCTTACCTTGTAGTCATAGGGCACAGCTGTGGGAGTGTGTGTGGCAGGTAAGGTAGGAGACATTTCTTCGTCTGAGGAGCTGCTCGTTCCGCTCCATTGCTCCCCCTTTCTCCGGATGCCCTTCTTGCGAAAAAGCTTGTTGATGAGATGTTTGTACTGGTTCGGCTCGTACTGGGAGGCCATCTTTAGAGGCTGGCACAGGTCCTCCGAGCCCCTTTTCTTCAGGGCCCGGGGGATTTCAGCCCGGATGCGTAGCAGCTCCTCCAGGTTAGCCTGGATCTGGGCCTCGTGCGCTACAACCGGCTGCAACCTGGTGGGGCTGAGCGGCCGGGGGGCAGCGGGGACGCTCTTCTCTGATACGGGAGGCGGGGGCTGAACAAGGTCCAGTCGCTCTAATTCAGCATCTACGTCTCCTGGCTTCAACACTGCAGAGACAAGAGACCAAACAACATGTTTAAAGCCAAGTCAGCTGATCAAAGAGCATAGGAAACAAAACATTTTCATGTGAATGGGACTTATTAACCCCTTAAATCTACTAAAATATAGATTCTGTGTGATGTATCTTTTTCAAACGCAGTGTTGTACCCTCGCTGTAGATGGCGGGCTGCCTCAGCTCTGGCGGCGGTTGCTGTGGCTGAAGAACAGACTTGAGGAAGTATTCCCTGGACATGGGTGAGGCCGGTTGGTAAGGAGACATGTCCGCTTCTCTCTGGTGGTGGGTCGGGCGAGCTCCCCAGTCAGGGTTCTGCAGACGCATGATGACAGACAGGGGGATGGGTTTGCGCTGGCGTGACTGGTTGGAGATTGGAGGGATAGAAATCCTGGAGATGATGGGCTGAGGGTGGTAAGGGGAGTGGACGGGGGAGGAGAGGTCAGGAGGAACGGAGACACGTGCGTTACGGGGCAGAGACGCATGATGAGGTCGGAGGTGGGAATCCTGGAGAAGGGAAAAGAGAAGACGGATAAGAAAAATCACAAAAATGAACGTGAAGGATAAAGGAAACATTGTCTATGTGAGTTTAAGTGAGTTCAAGCATCTAATGAAGGTGTGTGTCATCTTTAATCTCTCTTGTGGAAGGTGTGAATATGTAATTCCACCCTGTGAACATCGACGCTGAGGGAGGAGTGATGCTGATTCAGTGCTTATCTACGTTATCCCCAGAGGGAGACGTGACACATTTTATGTTGCTGTGTGTAAGCAGACGGCTCGGGTGGAAGAATGTTCACTCAGACAGGACAAAAGAGGCACAAAGAAGGCTCCCACAGTTCTTCTGTGAATGTCACAGACCTTTTTGAGGCTGGACGCTGGAGGGGGGCCATCTAAGTTGGATTCTCTCCAGTTGCTGTTTGGCACAGACGGCCGCAGCCACTCAGTCTCTGGAACAGGAAGGGGAAAAGAGAATTAAGACTATGCAGCGGTGGCACAGAGCCAGTCCTCCTTAAGACAGGCTTGACTACTTTTAATTGTTGCTGTACTAAAAACACAAAGTAAACGTTGAGTTAACAAGCTGCACAACCCAAATATAGGTCAGGTCTACTAACTGTCATAGGAGTGTTGAGGCTTTCTCTCGTACGACGCGTCCAGATCTGTCTCATTCCACTTGGCAGGAGTTTTTTGCCGCTGCACGCCTTCATCTGACAGAGAGGGAGGAGGAACAGGAGGAATGAGAAAAGCTCACAGTGAGTTACAGCTGTGTTTGTCAGGCCTGGTGAAGATTCTGAAAACAGCGCTGACTCCTTTGCTGAAAGGAAGACTAATGAAATTCTTTTGAGTGTGTTGTCAGGCTATTTTGAAACAGTGACATCATGCACTCTATGTGAGGTAGAGTTGATGTTTTGCAGGCTATGTTATAGTTATAATTGGTTTACCAGTAGTAATGTGGAAACTCAAGCTAATGAAACTCTTTGTTATGGTTTAGAATCTCTTTAAAGCTGCAATGTGTTAAAATCAATCAGTTAGGTGGATTTTGCTGTCCTCAATATATCGGAATCCATAGGATAGGAATCCATTAACTGAGTGAAACCTGTTCCAATTGGTGGAATCGGATTTGGGAAGAAACCCTTGAGCCCCCAAAATACCACAATTCACCAAAAGGGGCGTTGCTACCTCACATGTCAGTCATGTCTCGTGTTCTGTGGTGTGAGGAGGGGTGAGGAGGTGTGTGTAGGTGTGTTGGTGGGACTCGGGTGCAGCAGGATCAAGGGGGAAGGATGAGTTTTCTCAGGGATTACAGAATGTTGCTTAGTAAGCCATATGATTTCATGTTCTTGCCTGTTTACTCTAAATCATGCAAACTTGGCAATCATCCTGCAGTCTCACATAAAACATGGAATTTTGACAACACTCATGTCAGAGTGGCAGAGTGAGTTCCAGAACCTGCTGAATATTTGTATATTTCATGCAAAGCAATGGCTCCCTGGAAGATTGCAAAGTGAAATGCATTCAAAAATGTTTACACCTGATGTCTGAAGGCCCAAACAGGAAGGATCCTTTATCAAACGGTGGCTCAGATCTGATAGCTGGTCTATAAATGTGACATTACAGGGACTCACCTGGTTGTGCGAAACTGGTAAAGTTCCGGGGAAGAGTGCTGGACATTGGCTGGTTGAACGACAGAGGGGAGGGGCTTCTCTCTCGCCGTGGTGACCTGCGGCCCATCTGGCTGTTGTCATACGGGCTCAGCAGGTTGGAGGAGGTGTGGAAGGGGCCAGAGCGAGGTGGCTTGTCAAAGGGAGCACCTGTGTGGTTTGGGGACGGGCTTCTGTCCATGTAACTCACTGAACCCCGGGGGCTACTGTCATAACCATATGGGGAGGAACGCCTCTGGGTACTGGGCGAATGTCTGGGGCTGCGCTGGCCGTACGAGTAGCTGTCAGATCTCATTTGGGGAAGCGGAGACCTTCCCTCCCTACGAAAGGTAGGAGATGGTAGCGAGCTGGTGGAGAAGATGGGAGGGTGGGCTATGTTTTTATTGCTGATGGACTCCATGGGATGTAATGATATTAAACCTGGAGAGGAAGGTTGAGAGCTGCTGCCATTGCTGCTGTCAGTCGACGTATTTCTAGTGTTAGAGGTCCAGGACAGCTGAGGGGACTGAGGTGTGTCCCTTTGGATCAGGGAGCTGGTCTGCTGGGAATACAAAGGACAGGATGTGAAATATTATAACACTGAAACGCAACAGATTCTAAAGAGCAGGCGTGTGTGTTTGTTTACCTTTGACTTTGTGTTGTTGTTGTTGGAAGCCTCACTCAGCAGGGAGCTGAACTCTTGAGATAACTCATCAGCTGTAGCCAGTGAGGCATTCAGGTCATCATTTATGGATTGGACTGAATATGAACCACAAAGACATCACAGTCAATTAGAACAGGACATTAGCCTGATGCACACAAAGATAAAGAGCTACAGAACACATTTTAGGGATGAGTGATTAGGAATTGGATGTGCACTCACAGAGCATGCTGCTGCCCAAGGTCCCCTGGGAGCTCATGGCTGTGCGGTTGCAGGTCCGGCTCCTGTAAACAGAACCACAGCGGGTGAACACACTCTACCAGCTTCCTAATCTAACCTGATTTCACAATCTCATTAAATCAATGCTTGTCATTCAGCGCCGTCTGCATTTGTTCATGACTTGGCACTTAAAGCATTTGCTGACAGATTTGTATGAACAGGCCCAAAGCTTCCCTTCATTCATGTTGACAAGTTTCAAGTTTTTACTGTGAGTTTGAAGTCATAAAATAATGTTCTGATGTTCTGATCAGTTCAGAACCAAAGAAGCCTTTCAGATGAGAAGTGAAACGTCTTCAAGCCTTCGCTGGCAAGTCCAGCTGCCTGAGATGAACTTTCCTTGGACACCATGATCTGAAAGACTGAGACCTTCACAGACTGTGAAAGTGAAGCAGGTATGCTCCCTCACACCCCTGAGGCCCTGTGCCTGACACAGAGCCATAACCGGAATGCCTTCAAGTAGGAACAAGTCACGATTGATTCAAACCGTGCATGAAACCTAACCTTCTATGACATATTACCACACCACTGCATCATTCAGAAGCTTTTGTCTCATTCACCCACAAAGACTCTGGTAACGGATGTCTGCCATCCTTGCTGACTCAACTCCATTATCTGCCGATTCTAGGTGCTCTGGTTAGTTTGACAGGCAGACAAACAGGTGTAGCACACATCGAGTTGGGATGACAGATTGTATTTACGCACGAAAACGTTGAGGATGCCAACTGATGAGAGACAGCATCTGCAGGGGAAATCATTCTTCACAATTTGTGGTTTGACTTCTTGTTGTTTAACATCTCAGTCAGACATATAGACAGACAGACAGGCAGGCCGACAGGATGTGAAATCAGTCTCTCGGTCTCTGATGTGGTAGAATGTAATGGATGACTCAATAAGGCTGCACCATGTCAACACAAGACATTTTATAATGTTTAGAGAATGATGGGCTGAGCTAACTCGTCCACCAGATGATCTGAACGGTACAAAGTACATTTCTCTGTTTTCAGGTCGAGCATCGCAGGAGTGGCTTCACTTTCCTGTATGCATGTAGCTACACAACATCATGTTGGTAGTAAATAACCCAGTTTAGAGGACGTTACATTCCACAATCACCAAACATGTAACATACAGATTGATTGTGTGGCGTTCTGCTCCATTATAGATGGTGGCAGTGCACGCAATGGCATTTGTAGCTAGGGTCACTCGTGTGGCTCTGTGTCTGCTGAATGAAAGGCAACTGTGAGCTGGGTTTGCTGACATGCAGGCCATTTTGTGTGATGGTATTGTGTCCATGCTGTGTGTCACTCGCTTGTTTTGGTTCCACTGACCAGAACTACTGTATAGTTATGCAGATTTAACTTTCAGTGTGTTACAAGCCGTGTGTGTAGCAGTCCGTTTAGCTAATGGACTCACGTTTAACTTGGACCAAGAAGGAACCACGGCAAGGAAGGAAGGAAGGGAGGGAACGGCTTCTATTAAAACAGTCGATATCGTATCATACAATCATACTTTAATTTAAACTTTAAACTTTAATACCAGTTTAATCTGTGTCTGGATTTGACCCTCATGTCAATCGGTGAGAAGTTAGTGTGTGTTATCTAAAGTGTCTTATCACACATGAGGCTGCAGGAGGGTCAGATAGGAACTCTCCCTCTCTGCTGATTACTGAGGCGGGGACTTGTTGTATCTCTGTCACCTGGGTCGCACACTCTCACATTCCTCACCACTCCTCCCCGTGAGGCATTCACATACAGCCCGTACCAGCTTATCTCTGTTAGTCAAGAGCAGCACGCACAGAAACTCTCGCTGACTCACAGTTAAGGTCGAACGCTTTGTGAACTCTCCCCTTCCTGCCCTGCCATTCATTCCTTCCTTTGTTTTGGCGAACACTCCCTGCTGCGGCTCTGCCTCCATTTCACTGCACTCACGTGGCAACATCTTCTACTGTACAACCTCCAACTGTGTCAACACCACCAAGACCATCATATGTCTTTATTTACTCTCATTAGCTGTGTTTTGACCTGAATAGTAATACTAATATGAGCATGATTACATATATCACATACATCTACCATAGTAGTTTGTTAGAATGCTAATAGTATGCTAGCTAAGATCATGTTTGACTTTATTTAGCAAGGCAAGTCCATTTTATTTTGCCCAATGTCACACACAATGTCTCAAAGGGCTTTACAGACCCACAACATCCGAAAAGTTCCTGACCCCGCCCAAAGCTCTCTAATGTATAAGAGAGGAGAGGAAATTCCAAGAGTGATTCCCTCTCCGTGAATGTCTGCGTGCAATAGGAACTTCCAGTGGGATTATACAAAGGTAAAAATGAGGAATGCAAAGCAGGACACACAAACAGTCATGCATTAGGAAAATTCATGCAAGACAGAGACGAGGGAGAGAGAGACAGGCAGAGAGAGAGAGAGAGAGAGAGACAGGCGGAGAAAGAGAGAGAGACAGGCAGAGAAACTTTCAACTTTCCACCATCATAATTAAAAGAGGTCACTGAGCTGAGACGCCAGTGACGATGATTGACGACTGAATCTTATCAGCATATATTATTGTTATTGTGCAAATAAACTAACCATAAGCATTTAGTTCAAGACAGAGAGAGGATATAAGAATATAATGCATTTGGATTTGTTTCCCAGCAGCTGGTTCACTGCATGTACAGTTGTATACACACACACTCTGCAAACCTATCATCTTCAAGCAGAGGAACATTAATCATCTAAGAGCTTAAAACGGGCTGGCGGCTGCGGTCACTGCTGCTTTCTATTCCCAGATTGGTGACCTGCCATCGCACTTTGGTTGCTTCCTCAAAAGACGTTTACTAAAAGAGAAACTCCCTTTTGCTGTGTTTACATGGAGCAGATTACAAAACCAGCTGGCTCCATCATTTAGCACCTAATAATCAACCTCCCCTAGGACTAATGTGAAGAATCATGCAGGAGTGACAGTTTGCAGACAGACAGAAAGGCAGAGAGATGCTGTGGGAAGCAGAAGAAAGGATTTAAGGACTGCAGAATAATCATTAGGCTGCACATGAAGCCAGCCAGGGTGTGTCTGACCACAACTACACACAGTCTCTCCCTCTTAACCCCTCTTGTGTTCTTCACAAAAAACGATTACAGGCTTGACTCATTCTCAGGACTCTGTGCTGAACTCCTCATCTGAAGTCTCCATTCTTCTCCTCCCTTTACTGTTCCGGTGTCAGCCCCCCTTCCTTTCTTCAGATGTTTATCAATCACAGTGTGTTCAACACAGGTATGTAAGGGAACTTGGCTCACTCTGAACTGGGAGAATCCCACAGATATGAGTGAAAAACTGTTCTTGGCTTTCTTCTCTCCGGTCCAAACCATCTAACAGTTGGATTTATTGAAGCATACAGACAACTCAGACTAAAGTATGTCCCATGAGTGTGAGTAGTATTTCTCCAAACCTCACAGCGGAGTTTTTACAGGAAGCCAGTGATCCACTCTGTTATGTTGCAGTAAATTGCAATTTTACACACAAGCTTACTTGATTACTTTCACACATTGGAGATATTTGGAGCATCAGTGGTCTGAATTCCATTAAAGGAGTTTGATTCTCCTTGACATCCTTTAATAAAGCCAGATAACATCCAGCACAATGCTCACATGGACTCAACACTATCTCGTGTGATGGGAAGCATCTGAACCGGCCTGTTGGCACGTCTGGATCCTGACCGGGAGATTAAGGTCAAGGCAGGAGGGAGGTGCTGTGTAATTATTGTGTAAACAATTGGGAATGTGTGTCACTGAACTCTAGGGAGGAGAATCATTAATCTGCTCCACTTCTGAATCCCTTCTGCATTGCGTCACGTTTATATGAAGTATATAAACCCCCCTCACTCTTATATGACTGTCACAGAGGAAAGACTCCACCCAAAGTTCTGTTTTCTTCTTGCACTCACACCTGTCTGTTCCAAAGGAAGACCCACACACACATACACACACAAACAGCACATTCTATTCATAACCGTGTCCTTCACTGCAGATGAAAAGGTCCTCACACAAAGAAGCTCCATTGATCCTTTAAATCAAAAGAGAACAATCGTCTGCAGACTAAATGACGAACTATGGACCGAAGAATGTCTCTGAGGTGATAACAACTAATCCCCAATAGAATATAACTGGCCTATAATCCTCTGTGTGATTGTAATGCCGCTGGGTCCCGTTTGTCTTCCACCTTCCAACACTCTTAGCCAGTGAACCTCTTCACACCTAAAACCACACTGTTCTGCAGCAACATGTGACTTAGGAATCTCTCAGCGCTCCACAACATAACAGGCTGACATTTCTGGCAAATGACAAATACATCAAATGCCTACAGGCAGAAAAGAGAAGTCAATGTCTGCTGCTGACGAGTGAGAGACTGATGGGTTTGTCTGATAGGCCCTTACATGACCTATTTGACACTTGACACATTGGCACTGACGAGATGTCAAATCACAGATCTGCTGGTGTTATAATTAGTGGTGTGTTTGTAAAACACAATGCAAGCCAGCTGGTTTTCACTGAGACATAGTGCAGAGCTGTAAAGAGCCAGTAAAATAAATCCTGTTCAGACAGGCAGCGTTGGTTGGTCTACTCTACATGCTGGAGTTGTTTAGTTGTGAACAATCCCCCACAGAAGCACAGGAAGTAACTGACATAGTGTTCGTTATACAGGAAGGCATCCTAAAAGTAGAGTTTTACTAAATCGGTGCACTTCAAATCACAGTGTTTCATTCGAAGACATCCCAGATTGACGCCACATACATGAAATGAACATAAAGTCATTATGAAGCATCACAAATACAACACAGACTCCTGATTGGTTGGTTGACCGTTTGCCTCTGTCTGTCTGCTCGTGTGTGTGTGTGCAGTCTGAGAGGTGCGCTGGGCAGAAATATGGCAACATCTGATTTTCATTAGTTTGAGGACAAGCTCGTCCACATTCAAGACGATTTACGAGAAAACCGACAGAAAGAAAGATGTGAAATGAGGAAATTCCAAGTTTTCAGAGCTGTAGACTACTTTGGAAACAGCGACAAACACATACACACATACACACATACACACACACGGCCACACTGTAACAGAAAGATACAGTTACATTAACACGCAGATGAGAATGGATCCTGAGGGTTCCCACGCAGTGAGAGCTGTGAGCGCTACAGGGCGAATGAAGAACTTACCCAGATGGAGGCGAGCCTTTAGTTCTTCAGATCGAATCTCGGGAGTTAAAATGAGCTCCGTTCAGGTTCCTGGCTTTCCTACAGTCGGATTGCTCAGTGTGAGTGTGTGTGTGTCTCGTCTGGGTAGTTCCAGACATTTAGTCATAGCTGCGTGAGTTCCTCTGGCTCGTAGTCCGGCCCCTCTGGCTCTCTACGCGGCTGTAACCCGAGCCAGGTGTTTGCTGCACAGCTGGCTCAGGTGAAGCGGCACCAACAAATACACTCAAGACATTGTTGTGATTTTTTGTGTTTGCCAAATAGAGTTTAAGCACATTTGTAAGGTTGGTGTAGTGCTGATAAAGATTAAACGAATAATGAAAAGTAAATAAATAAACCCAAGTGAACAAAAGTTGTATCGGCCTCATCCGAGCCAAAGTGGAATAAAGCCTGAAACACTGCTGTACAGATATGAATGAATGACTTAATGGTCTTTAACAGACATCAGTTCACATCAGACATCATCAAAAAATACGTTTGAGAAATGCAGAAATCAACCTTTCATTTAGTTTTTTTTCTTATTTTTTGTATTTTCAAATGTATCGTGTTCGACTTATTTCATTCATTTTGATAAACATACCCTGACTTTTCCACCCTGCTGTTCCCATTTGTCCCCAGTTCTGGCGCCACCCTCAGGTCAAGCGTTGCTCCAACGCTAATAATCAAAGAATTGTACATTTAAATGCATGTTTCCTTCCCCTAATAACTTTGATTCCTTGCTACGTGCTGTCTGTTACATGGATTGGTGAAGTGTGCATTGATGGAAACACTAAATGGAGTCATTTCCGGGATAATGTCACAACATCACAGTTTATGGGGACAAACGCCTCAAATGAAAGGTCACACTTTAATCTGACCCTCGGAATTTACGCCTGTGTTGACGCTATTGCAGAGAAATTTGATTCATAAGGCAATGACACAACTGGAGGCGGATCTCTGATAGAGCTGTCCATCATTTAACCGGCGTCATTACGTCACATCTACGTGTTCCGCCCCTCGGTGGTGAAGGGTTTCCGCCAAGATGGTCGTCGGTGCCTTCCCTATCGCCAAGCTCCTGTACCTGGGAGTGAGACAGATGAGCAAACCCGTGGCGAACCGGATCAAAGCGGGCGCCCGGAGGAGCGAGTTCTTCAAGAACTACGTGTGTCTGCCGCCGGCACAGCGTGAGTAACCGAGCTAACGACGGCTAATGACCGCTAGCTTACAGTTAGGAGAAGGTGGGACAGCCTCCAACAACCAATGGGATTGTAGCTTAGGAAACAGTTCAGCCAATCATGTCCCCGCGTTGACGGCGTTGACCAATAGCAGCAGAGCCAACTGTCACAGGGAGAGTTCGGTCTGTCATTGAACGGTTTGTGTTCAGCCTCGAACACTGTCACGCACACTGTTCACATTATACTATAACTGAGTTAATGATTAATAATGGAGATTATGTAGTGAAGTAATGGAAATGATCAAAGCTCTGCGATCAGTGAAAGCTTATTGATCGTCAGGCACAGATCCATCAGTTTACCGACCCTCAACAATGTCAGTGACAGCAAAAGCCATTGTTATATAAATGTGTTTATTCATTTGTGCTTCATAAGGAAGAATGTTTGAATGGATCAATCCTGTCCAGACGTCAGCAAATAATATAATTTCATATAGACTTAGTAATGCAGTTGTCCTCGATTTATTTTTTGACATTTTCGTTTCTTTTATGACAAAGCTGGTTACTGTGTTATTCAGAAGATTATGAGGAAATACGTTCATATTGGCCCTCAATTGGCCTTAAAATGCATCTTGTAAACATTGCAAAGTGCATATGATACTATATGGGCAAATACAGCCTGAGTGATCAGATCCATATATGTCCTCGTATGTTTATAACTGTCAGAACTGTATCTATAACTAGATCACCTGAGAAGCATGAGCACGTTAAAATTGAAGACATAATGTCAACTATCCTCTTTGTTCTTCGTCCCGACAGTGTACCATTGGATCGAGATGAGAACAAAGATGCGGATCATGGGTTTTCGGGGTTCTACCATAAAGCCACTGAATGAGGAGTCGGCAGCAGACCTGGGCGCAGAGTTGCTGGGAGAGGCAATCATCTTCCTCGTTGGCGGCGGCTGTATGGTACTGGAATACAGCAGGCAGGCTTCCAACGCTCGCCGTAAAGAAGATGAGCTGACTGCGTCAATCACAGATCTACAAAGTCAACTAGCAGAGTTAACATTAAGCTCAGAGACTATGGATGCCCAGCTGAGAGAGGTCAACAGGCTGCTGTTGTCCTTCCCAGTTCCCACCAACAAATGATCAAATTCTCTATTTGCTAAATGCACAGGACAGGAACAACATTGTACTGCAATATGTGCAACCTAACAGCAGCCCTGTGTCACACATCATGCCCCCGGCCCACAGAGGCAGGGGGGAGGGGGCGTCACCATGCCAGTGTGCTGTGATTTGGGGTGCCAACACTCGCTCATGTTTGAGCAAGAAATTGTGAAGGGGATTGCTATGATATTCATAGTGTATTTCTATGGTTTATTTTGCTTGTGCACCACAAAACTGACTGTAAATAAAAACTGACAAGGCAGAGGTGACATTTAAAGTAATATATTTGATAAGATTTCAGCATATCTTTGTGCTTCAGCTTCTTCTTGTGGATTTTAAGTACTTAAAAATACTGGGATGAGCCTGTCACCTTCTTGCTCTGGTTATCATGCTTTTGTGATTTGGGTCATCAGTGACATTTCAGCACAGACAAAACAGCAAAGTGTTGATCATGCCAGTGGATTGAATTCAGGATATTCTCCCCCATCCAAGACATCACAGACATGTCATGTGTTGTTTATGTGGTGAATCCCTTTGCTGGTGTGTGTATTTTGCAGGTCATGACATGTCAATGGAGGATTTACAATAAACAGATTGTATGCTGAACATGAAGAGTGTGGGCATATGTCTCTCAATTTTCAAGAGTTGTGAAAATGAATTGAACTGAATTTGGAAAAATATCATAACTTTAAATATATTACAGACCAAATCAGTACATACAGACATAATTACTCGAAATAACCCAAAATCAAACGCATATGTCAAAGTAAGGCATGATTAGTTTGCTAGTTTGGAAACAGGAAGCCTAGTTACCCGGATGTAAACATCTGTGTGCCTATCTCGGCTAACTTCCGCTTTGAGGTGGCGTCATTCTGGACTTCCTCGCTAGGGGGCAATAGCGAGCAACACTCTAGTTTGTATCACAGTTGACCCGCGCAACTCGCGTGAGAAGAGGTAGGCCGCAACTTTATCTTTTGTTCAAAATACATGTCATAACCGCATTATACACTCGGTAGGTTATATATCGCTTCAAAGGTTTGTATGCGAAACGGAATTAGTTTGTTGGAAGCGTGCATGTTGTTGCACTTAGTCGCTCTGCCTCTCTGTTTGGTACATAAAGTAACGCTAGGCTAAGATGCTTTCGCTATCGTTAGCCGCGTAGCCTTAACCTGTAGCGAACTTTGCCAAATATTATAGTTGTAGTTTCAGTTTGCGGACCACTCGCATATTGCTGTGATCGACCAGAATTTCAGAAGAACTTTGTTAATATTTTGCATTCGCCCAGGTGCAGTAATAATGCAACAATCAGTCAGTTAGCTTAGCACTGGTAGCCTAGCGAACCGCTCGACTAGCAAGTAGCCGCGCAACAGACCCACACCGTAAAGTGAAGCGTTTATTCATCGTCCTCCCTTTGCTTTGTGTGAACAGCAAACAACTACAAGAACAAGAATCTTAAACACAATGAGTGTCGACGTGAAGAAACTGAAAGTCAATGAGCTGAAAGAGGAGCTCCAGCGCCGCGGCCTGGACACCAGAGGCCTCAAGGCGGACCTGGTGGAGCGGCTCAGAGGCGCGCTGGAGGCGGACGCGCAGGCTGATGCTCCGGAGCAGCAGCGCGGCCAGCAGCGGGAGGACTACAGCCGCGACTTCCATGGTGATGAAGACGATGGAGAGGAAACCAAAGAGTCTGAAGGTGAGTGCACCTGAAACCTGCTGGGCCTTAAGTTAAAGGAGCTTTTTTCAGCCTCCACAGCCCCAACGGTGGCCTGAAAGCGAGAAGGTCACAGGTTCACTCTAGTGGAGTTGCTGTGTTCTCCACAGGAAGTTTCATCAAATTAAAAAAAAGTTAAATTGGTCTGTTTAAGTCTGTGAAAAGTACATTTAAAAATGAGAAATTCAAATATTGTGATCACACAACTGCATTGCGCTTGGTTCCATCTCTGAATATTAAACTTTTGTACTTTTAGATGTGGAACCACCGGAGGACTTTGATGGTGAAGATGATGTGCTCCAAGACGATGATGATACCCCCCTAGAGGAGAGCGATGCCCCCCTAGAGGAGAGCGATGCCCCCCAAGAGGAGAGCGATGCCCCTCAAGAAGAGAGCGATGCCCCTCAAGAAGAGAGCGATGCCCCTCAAGAAGAGAGCGATGTCCCTCAAGAGGAGAGCGACGTCCCTCAAGAGGAGAGCGACGTCCCTCAAGAAGAAAGCGACGTTCCCCAAGAGGAGGATGATGTTCTCCAAGAGGAAGATGATGTCCCTCAAGATGAAGATGATGTCCCTCAAGAAGAAGAAGATGCTGTTCTTCAAGAGGAAGATGATGTCCCACAAGTTGAAGCTAATGTCCCCCAGGTAGCAGCCAATGTCCCCCAAGAGGAAGATGAGTGCAGGGACTCAGGTGGTTACTATGAGGAAGAGGAGGCAGAAGGTGGCGCTCTAGAAAGCCAGTTGTCTTCAGACTCGGGTCACGGTGTGCCGGACTTCACAGCAGACGTAGAGATGCAGAAAACAGAAGTGGCGCCTGAGCCCGAGGCGGAGGCCGAGGCTAAGATGGAGGCTGAGGTGTCTGCTGAGACCAAACAAGGTGAATGTTTAACTTCATGTGTTCAACACCACTTCTTACTCCAGCGTCTTTGGATTAAATTTTGTATCTGCTTGGCATGTGCCACCTTGATGTGTGAACTTTTGAATGAATGCACCCACACATGCACACGCTCTGTTCTGTGTGTTATCTTCTAACACTGATCCATCACGTCTCCTTGATAGTGGTAGACGTCAAAGTGGAGGTCAAAACCGAAGCTGACACCGAGGCTGCTGCGGACGGACAGCAACGGGAACGGGAAGAACGTCACCGCGAGCAGGACGGCTCCTGGCAGGGCGACCAGGTCAAATCGGAGTCAGAGAAAGGCGGACAGTACGGACGCAAGAGGCCGTACGAGGAGAGCCGCAGCTACGGCTACTACGAGCACCGCGAGGACAAGAGGTACGCTCATAACTGTATTAGTTTACTTTATACTTTTTATTTGACATTAGGGATGTGAGAAAAAAGTAGCTAGAGTTACAAATCAGGATTCCTGAGTGTTCTGTGCCTAATTGTGCACAGAGAGCTCTTAAATCTGGAGCAGAGCGTGAGCTGACACTGCTGACACAGCGTGCAGCAGCCTCTCGCTTTCAATCTGAAGTCTAGACTCTTGTTGGGTTTACAGCCTAAGTGGGCAGCTTACATTGCAAACCCCTGTCACAGAAAAACTAATGTGGTCATAAAAGTAACTTTGGAGCGCCGGTTGAGCTCCGATGCTGCAGAGAGTCCAGTAACTTTGGCCAACAAACACTGAAGCTACGCTGCACAAATCACCCAGTGAATCATAACATTCTGTGCTTTACTGTGTTTTCACTGACGTTCACCCATTCAGCTGTTTTCTCAGTGTTATTGTCTCCTGCTGAGGGACTGACTTTACTCTTCATATGCACTCACATCATCATCACCTGTCTGCAGGTCTCGCACTCCACAGCCCCCCGCAGAAGATGAAGAGGAGAACATCGACGACACGCTCGTCACAATCGACACCTGTGAGTAGGACGTTACAACGCACCTCGGCAACAGTAAAGATTTATTTGTGAAGAATGTAAGCGTTTTTTGAGGAATTAAACAATCCTTCTCTTTTCTCAGACAACTGCGATCTGCACTTCAAGGTGTCCCGGGATCGTTACAGCGGTTATCCTCTGACCATCGAGGGCTTTGCTTACCTGTGGGCCGGAGCGCGGGCGACGCACGGGGTCACCCAGGGACGCGTGTGTTACGAGATGAAGGTGTGAATAATGAGCTTACACCATCACTTGTTTATCACAGTGATTGTATTGGGTCTGTTGTTAGGCAGGCTGGTGTTCTTCAATGTTCCTCTCTCCCTCTCTAGATCAATGAGGAGATCCCTGTGAAGCATTTGCCCAGCAGTGAGCCGGATCCACACGTGGTCAGAATCGGCTGGTCCCTCAACAACTGCAGCACTCAGCTGGGTGAGTCTGGAGCAGCGACGCTCTGTTTGGCACAAATGAAGGCTTTAGGGCCTCGAGAGAACAATGAATAAGTTTCCTTCTGTCTCGTTTCAGGTGAGGAGGCTTTTTCCTTTGGTTACGGAGGAACTGGAAAGAAATCCTCTGACTGCAAGTTTGCAGACTACGCCGAGAAGTTTGGTGAAAATGATGTCATCGGCTGTTATATAGTGAGTAGCAGCATCATTCTCTCTCTCTCTCTTACACTCCATGTAACCTGCAGGACATTGTTAAAGCTCAACCAATTCTCTTTTTTAAATGGTCTCACCTGCACTTTCAGGACTTTGACAGCGGTGACGAGGTGCAGATGGCCTACTCTAAGAATGGAGTCTGGTTGGACGTGGCTTTCCGTACCACCAAGGAGGACCTGGCAGGTCGCGCCCTCTTCCCTCACGTTCTGGTGAAGAACTGCGCCGTGGAGTTCAACTTTGGACAGAGGCGGGAACCCTACTTCCCCCCTCCAGAGGGCTACACCTACATCCACAACCTCAGCATGGAGGACAAGATCAGAGGCACCAAGGGGCCGGCCAACAAGTCCGAGTGCGAGGTACAGACGCGCTTATGTGGTGAAGCAGCTGACCTGTCGTATAAATGCCTGCATGATCATGACGTAAAGGTGTAGAATGAGGAATGAAGCCGCCTCCTTCTCTGTTAACGTCTAGATCTTGTTGATGGTGGGCCTGCCTGCCTGTGGAAAGACCACCTGGGCCATAAAGCACGCAGAGAGCAACCCTGACATGAAGTACAACATCTTGGGCACCAACGCCATCATGGACAAGATGAAGGTCTGTGAGCCGACGGCACACTTCCCTGACATTACCACACATCCTGCCCGCTCTGATCTCACGTCCCTCCCGCCCGCCCGCCCTCCCTCTGCTCCACAGGTGATGGGTCTGCGTCGACAGAGGAACTACGCCGGGCGCTGGGACATCCTGATCCAGCAGGCCACCCAGTGTCTGAACAGGCTGATCGAAATCGCGGCGCGCAAGAGACGAAACTACATCCTGGACCAGGTACTGCGCCCCCACGCACACACACTCTGTCATACTCACACCACAGTCAGTCAATGTGCCCTGATGATCACTCTCTAATGGCCTATCTATTTATCTTTCAGGGGGGCTCTGTGTATTATAGAGTAGAAGAAGCATTGCTCAGCCTCTTGTCACTCGCTTTGTCATGTTATTGTAAAACCGAATGCTTAATGGCTCTCATACGTGACAGAACCTCTCATGTTTTCATCCCTCCGTATACTTGCACATGCTTATTCTCCTGTCATGATACAGTATTGTGTGTCTTGTGAATTCTTTCAACAATGTACAAGTAAACCATGACTATGTAAAGATGTTGAGAAACAAGTAAGCTCTGACTGGTGAGTAAGACAAACACCTTCCGTTGCTAATTCCATAAGACAGAGTTTGATGGCTTTTTTAAAAGAGCCGTTTTTTAAGTCAGATACATGGAACTGTTGAGTGTGTATTTAAAATAAATTGATCCCGGAGGTAAGTAATGACGTAACCCCGCTTTAGCTTTTCAGGCTCCGGCGGTCAATCACATGTTAAACTAAGGTAGGTGGGCCTGATAGTGGATCTGGGTTTGTCCTTGGAAACTGTGAGTATCCGCAGGTGGGTTGTTTCTGTCTGTCTGTTGTCTGAAGCGGGACCGCAGCTCGTACGGGGACAGAAGGAGTCCAGGTGAGTGACGGGGACCCCATCAGAGTGAGAGACCAGAGAAGTGAGCTGCGTTTGAGCCGACGTGCTGTGGACTCTGACCTGCAGATAGGAAGTGGATCAGCGTGTTTGACTTGTAAACGGTGCAGTCAGGCGTTTCTTTTGGCGCGCTGAACAAAGGCAGAGGGTGTGTGCGTGCGTGTGTGTGAGAGATGTAGGTGTGCGTCGAGAAGGTTTAGAGCGTCTGAGGCCGTAAGGAGAAACACGTGGAGCTAGTTTGTTTTGTCTCTTCAAGCAATGAAGACCTCAGCAGTGACCAGGGAAAGGAGAGAAACGTTTACAGTTCCAACTTTTATTCTTCTTCACAATCGCACGACGGTGACTAAGCTGAGGGAAGTTTAGCTGCTGGCTTGTTTCCTTGGTGTGTGTGGAGTCAGGTTGTGTCAGGGGCTTCAGCCGTCAGGACGCAGGGTCGCCTTCGTCGTTTGCGTTTCCTTGTTTCTGTGCAAGAAGGAACACGTCGAGAATTCCGTGTGTAATGGACCATGGGTGGAGAAACGAGCTCGACAAGAAACTTAATTATTTACCAACGGCTAATTATCTACGAGTGAACGTGTGACGAGTCGAGGTTTACTAGCTGCGTGATTTCCTTTCGACGCCGATTAGATTTCTCTTTGTTTACTTTTGGTCCTGATTTTCTGGAAGCTAAGTTGTGCAGTGCAGTGAACACACTGGTGGGGTCGCCCTCGGGTCACGAGGACTTAAAACCAGCAGCCGCTGTGGACACAACGGGGACGAGGTGAGTGTGTGTGGAGTGATGAGAGGCCGTTAGTAACGCAGTAAAAACTCGTAGACAGACTGACACCCAAGCCAAACCTCTCTCACTTCATTATTGCAGGGTTCCAGCTTTCTTTCCAGTGGAAAGCCGTTTACAAGTAAACAATAACAAACAAGCTTCTACTTCTTTCTTGTCACCATTGCTAGACAAATGTATATGGATCAGCAAGGAGACGAAAAATGCGTCCTTTTGAAGGTTTTCAACGCAAGGCTATTGTAATTTGTCCCACGGACGAGGATTTAAAAGAACGAACATTAAAGCAAACCAATGAGCAGGGGAAGGATGTGCCCGATCATGCTGTATTAGAAATGAAAGGTAGGAATGCTATGGAAACAACAAACCAAACACCAGATCTACCTTTTCTATGTTTTTTTGTCTCTAAATCAAACTTGGAAGATGCCCCTCCCCTCTCCCCTCCCCTCCCCTCCCCCCCCCATCATAGCCTTTGGCCAGATTTCAGCCCTGGACTTTATTTAAAGCGTCCATATGAATTTGATTCTTTCTTATTTTGCCCTCTCCCTGCCCACCTGCCATACCGCTTCCTCTTTCACGCACTGCAAACTGAGACTTTGGTCCCGTTTAAGGTCATGCAATATTACTGCTAATATTGCATCATCATCATCTTCATCTTCATCATCTCCCCCCCCCCCCCCCTCTTTCCAAACTCTCTTGGCAAACTTTCCAGCACCAACGTAAACGGCTGAAAGTTAATCTGTAAGCGTTCTCACCTCAGCAGTCGTTGGTTTGCAGTGCTCTGTCCTCACCCGCCTTAGTTGTCCCCCTTTGTCCCCCCCCCCCCTCCCCTCCCCCTCTACTGAAGTCTCCCCCTCCTGTGTTTGCATGAACAAATGTCTCCTCCATGTTCCTCTGGAGGTGACGTTTGTTCCTTACCCCACCAAACACATTTTGCCATTTTGCTGTCATCTCTCTGCTCTGATGTTTCTCTGATGCCCTCTGCCTCTGTGCGGTCCTAACTATTGTTCATTTTGTCTTCCGGTGGTGTGACTCCTCTGGTCTTCACTACACCCCCACCCCTATCTTTCTCCCTCTCTGTCTCCATCCCTCTCTTGCTGGATGGCCTCTCTCTCTCCTCCTCCTCCTCCTCTCGTGCTTTCGGCTCTCTCTCACTCTCCAAGCCAACTTTACTCTCCCTGAGTCTTGCGACTTCCTGGATGCTGTGACGTTCGCTGAGCTGCAGCAGGATGAAGCTGACAAGCTGGTGAAGCAGTACAATGACGACGGCCGCAAGGCCGGCCCGCCGCCCGAGAAACGCTTTGACAACAGGCAGGGCGGGTTCCGCGGCCGCGGCGGTGGCGGTAGCTACCAGCGATACGACAACCGCGATGGCAACCGCGGTGGCTACCAGAACCGCAGTGGGGACGGAGGCAGTGGCTACAGAGGAGGTAAGGGAACGCAGTCCTGATGTCCTCATACATGACCTGCTTCAGTACAGCCCAGTCTGTGTAGTTTATCGTAGTAGGAGCTTGTAAACAGAATTGCTTTGCATGGCTGTGAATTCTATGATAACGGAACTTTAAACATGAAGTTTGTTCACTGTTTGTTTGTCAGGCTACAGCCGTGGCAGCTACAGCCAGCCCCGCTGGGGTAACAGCTACCGTGACGGAGGCTCCGATACACGTAGCGGATACAACCGCAACCAGCAGTCGGGAGGAAGCTACAACCGCTCAGCCCCATACAGCAAGGGAGGATACAGTGAGGTAGAAAATCCTGTATGTCCTTTAAGTTACTCCGATTTGAGGCTTTATTTAAGAACAGGCAGCATTAAGTTTCTGGTCGTGTTTTCGGTCGTATTATACGTTTTGTTTATCCTTCAGGGTTACAACCAGAGCTACGGCCAGGGGTACAACCAGGGCAACTACAACCAGAACTACTACAGCAACTACAACCAGTACCCAGGGTACAGCCAGAGCTACAGCCAGACACCTGCCACTGGACAGACGTACAGCCACCAACAGCAGCAGCAGCAGCAGCCTCAGCAGCAGCAGCAGCAGCCTCAGCAGCAGCAGCAGCAGCTGCAGCAGCAGCAGCAACAACAGCAGCAGCCTCAGCAGCAGCAGCAGCAGCAGAGCTACAACCAGCAATACCAGCAGGTACTTCAGGCTCTAACGCCGGCATCAGGCTCTCTCTTATGAGTCTAATCTGTTCTCTGGTGTTTGTTACAGTCCAGAAAGCGCTCTGAGTGCCGTTTGCTCTCTCTGTTTGTCTCTTGCAGTACGCTCAGCAGTGGCAGCAGTACTACCAGAACCAGAACCAGTGGAGTCAGTATTACAGCCAGTACGGCGGCTACTCTGGACAGGGCAACCAGGGCTCCTCTGGGACCCAGTAAAGCCACGGCCCCGCCCCCCCCTCCTCTCCGCCCTGCGTCTGTACCTGCACCCACTCACATCCTCCTTGATTTGATTTGTACAGATCCACATTTAGTCTCCTACCATGATTGTCTCTTGTCCGGTTTGCCTCCGTAGCTTCATTCCCCATCTGTGTACACAACCTATACACACACTTTGATGTCTTGTTTTTTTACTTAAAGCAGTCTTACTAAGCAGTGAGCGTGACATGGTAGGTGCTAGACGGTCGGAGCATATCATGAATGTCGTCCATTTTTTTGCATTGAATGCGGATGTCTGAAGTTCAAACCCCCCCCCCCCCCCCAGATTCTACAGATTGAAGACTTAATTGTATATTTTAGAACGCGTAGGATGAAAACGTGAACGGGGACAGGAAAACAAAAACATCAACCCGACAGCTTAAATAATTCAGCTGGAATTTGAGAAAAAGCTTAAGCGAGAACAAAAAGGCATGCTTTTACCTTCACCGCCCCTCTTTTCCACTGTGTTGCTTTTATTTCCAGTTTTCTGGCTGAGCACATTTCAGTTCATTTCATTCTTATTCTTGATAGAAACTCAACATTGCAGAACATTTTTTTATAGGTGTTTGATGCTGTAGTATTTAATCGTTAACATTCTTTTGAATATTTTTTGCCACTCTTGTTGACTTTAGATGTATGTGCAGATATGTTTTTCCTTTTTTTTTTATTATTATACTTTGTAATAGTCGTCCATTGAGTCCAGTAGTCTAATCCCGTTCTGTCACAACCATTTTTTCTATCTTATAATGGAATTCTGACCCCCAAGCTTTCTTGTCTTTATACAATAAATCCACTTGTATACGCCTGTTCAAAGTGATGAGGTCATTGTCTTTGTTGCACACACACGCACGCACGCACGCACGCACGCACGCACGCACGCACGCACGCACGCACGCACGCACGCACGCACGCACGCACGCACGCACACACACACACACACACACACACACACACACACACACACACACACACACACACACACACACACACACACACAGGTCAACATCAGGTGCAACACAACGGATTCAAAATGACACAATATGGAGCTGTAAGGTCGCCTGGCAGTCCTGGGACCTAAAGTGTAATGTGAGTGCAGTGAACTGAGTGAACTTCAGCAGGAATTTGAAAGTCAAATACGCCGTCGGAGCAGGAAAGGGCTTCCCAGACATCGCTGTTACTGTTTACCAGCCAAACACATTGAGATTAGCTGGTTCACCTTTCAAATTCACGGAGGAGAACCTTCACGTTTAGCTGCCGGAGTAAGAAATGACCAGAACTTGGTTGGTGGTTAGTGTTAATGTCCAACCCTGCGTCTGTTGTACGTCTATCTACACCAGGGGAGTGTGTGACTGCATGCTGTTACACGCTGGAGCACCAAAGAAGTGAGGCACCTGTTCCAGAGACAAAGAGGTGGGAGGAGCCTAAACAATGACGGTCCAACTAACAAAAGTTGACAAAAATAACTTTAAAAAGCATCACAAGGAGTCCATTTCTCTTCAGCTGGTGTGTGATCTCCTGTCCGTCGCCACTCAGAGTCTGTATCAGTTCATCACCAGTGGAGCACGTGTTTGTCAGAGACTTGGCAGTGTCTGGATGTTGTGATGTCTGTGTGAAGCTGTGGAAAGGCTCCAGGCTCAGTCCGGCTCTCGGCTCTTGTCTTTGTAGAGATGCAGTTCCTCCATCTTCTCCTGCAGGAAGAAGACGGGCATGGAGCATCCTCGGCCTCTCTGGGGCTGCTTGATGACCTTTAGAACACGGCAGAGGGCAGAGGGCACACGTCAGCTTCGAACCTTCCTAGTTTGCATGCTTCAGTAGGTGAACAGTTACAGTTGTCTTTAGGGACTAAGACCTGTATTTGTTTGAAAGCATCTCCTACATTCCTTCTGTTCTGCTGAAGGAGGAAGACTTCTCCCTTTGATTGTCTCACCTTTCCGTCTGGGGACGCTGGCAGAGAGTTGTGATGGTTTGCTCTCTTGTTCCTCTTCTCCGGCGTCCACACCCCAGGGTCGGTCTGAGTGGAGCGGTCCGACAGTGTTGAGTCACAGTCGGTGTTGTTGCTCTGAATGGAAGTGCACCTGTTGTGTTCTGTGTCGTTACTATGTGGGAAAACAAAGGCATCCTCCTCTGAACCTGGCAGGGAACACGAGGCATCAGTGCTGCTGGACTGGAGCCAGGTCGATTAGTGTGTGTGTGTGTGTGTGTGTGAGATGAAGGACATACTGGAGCTGTGGCCCTTGGTTCTGGAGTCGGGCGCGGGGGTGCAGGGGCAGGAGCCGCCTGTGTTTTTGTGTTTCTTGCACTCCATCCTGACCAAATCACGACAATGTCTGTGACAGTTTATACCACAGGCTGAGAGAGAGAGAGAGAGAAAGAGAGAGAGAGACAATAAACATCAAATTATAATAACAATGAAATGATCAAAAGTCTGCTTCCTCATGTTTTTAGGGCTTGTGATCCCTGAGTTATGAGACCAAACAACAATTTGAGCTTCATAAGCGGCCATATACTGCATGTAACTCAGTGTATATGATACTTCTCTCAGTTAAAGCTGCATAAACTCTTACTTCTTCATTTCATCATATGGATGGCTCCTAAGAAATACTTCAGATTGATCAACCCCCCCCCTTAATCACTGATTTGTGGGCGTTCTCATGGAGGGCCTCTTACCTTTACAGTGGTATCCCTGCTTGATGACTCCCCACAACTGCAAGGGAGCAAACACGACACACACACAGGCCATATTACATCAAACGAAACAACAAACTTCATGTCAGCTCTCTGCACACAGCACGGAAACAGATACTCACGAATCCGCCGCATGTGTCACAGAAGGTCGGCCTCTTGTACGTGGTTTCATGAAACTTATGTGCGTCACTGAAGTTGTAGCCCAGTTTCGCACACACGGACATTCCCCTTATGAAGTAAGAGGTTATTTCCTCTCGGCTGATTTGTCCCTGCCTGGGTTTAAAAAATAGCAAAAAAATAAAGTGAGTAAGAGTCAATTTTTCCCTTGACGCCACGGTGACGTCCGGCGTGTTCTTTACGCTTCCTCACCTGTCAGTTTCATGAGTGCAGAAGGTGAAGGGGAAGTTTGCTGCTATTTTCTCAAAGTCCTCCAGGGAAATATAGCCGTCCTGGTTCTGGTCGTAGTTTTTCATGATGGACTGCAGGGGGCAACAGAGGAGTCAGATCAGTCAGGCTCACTCCTCCGGCGCCTCAGCAGCAGCAGTCAGTTCTGCTTTTGTTGCCCAGTAATAAGGAAGTGAAAGGAGGAGTAGGCTGCTGTCACATACTCACATCCACCATCTGTTTGACGTGTTTGGATATGGTGTCAGGGTCGAGCCTGGGGGTGACCCCTGAACCCCACTCTGCTACCACCGGGGGCTTCACTGGAGCGACAGGCTGCGGACCGGCAGATGCACAGATGAGACAGGAAGAAGGCGCATTTGAAAACACCCACCACATAACACGCTTCCCTAACGTACGGCACTCTGATGTGGTTTACTTTGATGCACTGAGCCTGCACTTTTTGTTTCAGAGTACAAGTTACACCCACATGTACGCAGTCCTGTGTGAAAAGAGGTTAGAGCAAGAGCGAGGCTGATGCTGTTAGATACAAGGGCTTCAAAGAGGAATCTCCAACTTCACTGACCTGGATCTTGGGGTTCTTGGGTTCCTTAGTATATGAGAGTTCATATATTTCATCCTCTGTGTAGTATAAATCGAGAGAGAGCTGGAGAATGAGTGGAGAAGTGGAGAAATACTTCATTACATGTAAAAAGGCCTGATTTCTACCTGTACCTGCGTTAAATACACTCATATTAAAAAGGTTCCATGGCCTCAAGTATACAAGGTACAGGTACAACTTCACTATCTACACATTTGTGATGCTTTCAGATCAAATATGTCAAAGAGAGAAGTTGTGTAAGAAAAGAATGAAGGCCAGAGGTCAGGAGGAAGGAAGATAGGTAGATACAAAATGTCTAGGAAGGGATTTGTTTAGAGACGTCTAGTACTTTAGTGAAGCTACTCTGTTACCGTGAGCAGATGCAGGAGGTCTTTGTTGGCCTCAAACGGCGGCGTGCAGCTGTGGATGGCCAGCAGGTCGTTGATGTTACTGTAGAGATGCTGCAGTTTGCTCAGGTTAATTTTGTCGTCCTCCACGTAATCGGGCAAGGCCTCGTTGAGGGAGATGAGGTCCTTCAGGTGAACGCCCAGGATGGGCACCTTGAAGCCGCTGCACTCGTTGTAAATCTTGCGGTAGTTGCTATAGTTACTGCGGGAGGAGAGCAGCTCTGTCATCTCACTCAGGGCCTGTCGGACAATATAGAGTCAGACGATCACACGTGTCTTCATTTATGTCTGTGTGTCTCAGTGTATGTTGTGTAGCGCAGCATCCATCCATCCTGATCCAAACAACATCACCAATCATCCAGGTGAGACATGCAGGAAAGCAACACTGAGCATCATGAAGTGTGTGAATGTGCACCTTTGTGACGTCAGGAGCCAGCAGGTTGGACGTGTCCTTGAGACGGGAGATGGAGCTGTGACAGAGGCCTCCAGTCACGGCCATTAGAGTGTTAAAGTTCTGCAGGGATCGCAGCTTCTGCAGAACAAGAGAGAGAGCCGAGTGAGACTGTGACTCCAGCAGGAGAACGAGTGATGAAGAGAGGGAACAGCAACACAGTCATTGTGGGGAAGCTCCCCAAAGCTACAAAGGAGCTAAATAAGGACATTTCTTGGCAGACTCCCAGTTGTTGGACCCTCTTCTCCTGCAGCTTGTTTACCTGAGCTACATGGATGAACTTGGTGAAGACCTGAGCTCTCTGCTGGGCCGTGTGTCGGCTCAGGATCATCAGCTGGACCCACTGGGAGACGCCGTTACACATCATGACCGAGCGCTCCAGGGCCGGGTTGTCTGTCACTGAGCCTTTCACCACGTAGCAACGGTAGTCCAGGAACTGACCAATGAGAAAGCAGTCGTCAGGCAGAAGAAAATAATTTATTTTCAAATCCTAACTGACTGGAAGAGAAGATCAGGCTTTGCACTCTTGACCTCCAGTATTTGTTGTTTTCATTTTCCCTACATGCAAATAGCTCCTTCATTTAGTTTTTGCCATGCATTGTGGTCCACAGCACACTCAATGATCATGTAAATTTACTTTGCATACTGATAATTCTTCAGTAAACTTCAGAGCCTTTGTAGAGTCTGGTACAAAAGAGGAACTTAATAGCATCAATCATTTATTTTAGAATTTGTTTGGTAAATTTAGTAAACAATAAAAGAAAGCCTTGAGCCCCAGAGCTCCAAACAGCAGGCAGTTATAAACACACAAGCATCTCATTTGAGGAAATGATGAAATCGTTGTTGGGTGTGTCGCTCATCTGATCTGTCACCTGAATCGCTTCATCCTCCTAGAATCACTTGACACGCATGTTGTCGGGGAGTCGTGTGACCTACTTCAGGAAGTCAGCCGATGCTTACATCAACAAACCAGCAAATGTCACTGCAGGTCACCATGACGACGAGACGTGTACTGGACTCACCGAGACACTGCAGAAGTTCTTGAACTCCAGGTAGCTGAGATGTTTGGCCATCTCGTCCGGTTCCATGTGGTCGAAGATCAGCGACACCTTCCTCTTCTTCACAGACGGCGAGGGGGCTTGGGATATGTTCTCATGAGGGCTTCTAGGGACACAAAGGCCCAACAACATGACAAAAACAGGATGTTTCCATCTATAGTCATGACTAACGCTGCTGTTGTGTAACACAAAACACAATTCCACACAGGAGAAGAACCAAAACAAGGCTCACAAGCAGGAGGTGTCGATGAGCTGTGAGTGCATCTCCTCTCCGTCTGACTTGACCAGCGCCCACAGGTCCCCCATGGTCTGCTCCAGGTGGGGGTCCGCTTCGAAAACAGCTGGGAACTGGCCGATCCACTGCCTTTCCACCAAGCACCACAGGAAGACGTTTACAAGCCGCAGATACAGCAGCACAACCTACAGCCTCATGTGTGTTTACTAACCTGACGAGGTGGCAGATCTGTGAGCGTCTCAGGCCTCGTTTGTCAGACGGACAGTCCTTATAGGTGAGGGAGAGTCAAGGATCTCAGCAGCCCGGGGAGTAATGGCACACACACA
Organism: Genypterus blacodes; assembly: GCF_046128005.1. Taxonomy (NCBI): domain Eukaryota; kingdom Metazoa; phylum Chordata; class Actinopteri; order Ophidiiformes; family Ophidiidae; genus Genypterus; species Genypterus blacodes. Next base: position 555,150 of record NW_027466845.1, on the reverse strand, counting down.
ATCACAGTAACACTCAGAAAAATACTTTAAATCAGCTTTGAGTGCAAAACAAAGCCAAGCCTGTTTCCTAACCGCAGAGATTAATACGCAGTGGACATGTGACTGGGAGTGTGTGAGTGTGTGTGTGTGTGCAGAGCCGGCAGTCACAAACGTGTTTCTGATCACAATGTCATAATCATTCAAAGGCCCTGGTGACCTTAAAGAGTTCAGCAGGAGGAGAAAATGAAAAAGCTGAGAACAGAGACGTCCCCGTCGTCCCAGAGACGAGCTGGACGTGCTGCGGCTCTATTATGAGGGAGAGCGAGGAACAATGGAGGATATAGGGTGAGGAGTTTTTGGGTGAACGTCTCTGAGGTCATCACCCAACTGTGCATCATCAGGGTCATGTGGACCAGCTGGGATCCTCTGGGGCTGGACAGCTTCCCCTCGGAATCTGATCAGACGGGACAGAGGAGGGAATGAACACGGGGCTTTATGGTCCATGGATAAAGGAGAAAAATCAAGGTGACACTAAGATGTAGGTCAGAAAAGACACCAGCCAAAAGAGAGAGAGAGAGAGAGAGAGAGAGAGAGAGAGAAGTAGTCAAGGGGTGAAGGAGCCCAGTACCGAAGCAGTTGAGGCAGCGCTGTACGAGCTCCTCCAGGCTGGCAGCACTGGCGCTGGGGGCGGAGCTGGGGCTCTGCAGGGCCCGGGTGATGTCCTGAGGACTGGGACATGTGTTCCTCCTTTTCTGGATGAGCTTCCTGCTCTTCAGCACACCGGGACTCTCCGCATTGGGCTTCCTGAGAGGGAGAGACAGGAAGAGAGAGAGAGAGATGCGAGCATAAATGATCTAGAAAGAAGTAGTGCAATGTTGTTGTGAGGTTGCGCAGGTCAACATCTGAGGAAACTCGCGATCTGATAAGCTCTGCTACAGAACTGCTAAACCACAGAGCGCAGACAGAATAATCTCACACGTTGTATAAACCACACACCGACTCTCTGTATGCGCACGCGTCTCCATCTGAAGCCACCCAGCAGACAGTATGACTGCAGAGACGTAGGGAAAGTCACCTGTCAGATAGGTCACCAGCTGGGATCAGTGGCTTCTGTGGGACTGAAATGTTGTACAGTCATCACTATTACAGTCACAGGTGTAGATCGGAAGAGACAAATGTCAATTCTGACCTCTTCGTCTGAGATTGAACAGTTGTTGGTGACAGACGTTGGTTGAAACATGCCTCTCTTGTTTAAACTTGGCTCGGAGTTCATTGTAAACTCTTTCTAACGCCCTTGGTTGTCAAAGTGTAAACAACACGACTTCAAAGAGGGTAAATGGCTCAAAATTGAACTTTTGCTGCAAGTGTGTGGCTACCCAGAGTGATGTAATGTGGTCCTGTAATGCAGCTTTACGTCACGCTGTGTGTGTGGGAACAAGTGCAACAATCTATGGAGAACATCCAGTTCCACTTTGTATTCTATTGCAATTCATCTGATGGTGACGGACAGCAGCTTTCTCAATCACATCCTCATATGTTTGCATTAGAAACTTTCCCTCGAAGGTCTGGAATGGGGATGAGATCAACATCAACCCATGAATGGCTCTACTTCAGATCAGAGCTCAGTTTAGCGAGGCCTCGTCTCTCTCCTACACACTTTTGCTTTAAATCTGTGATGAAGATGTGATGCTGTCCTTTCCTGCAGAGATCAGTGAGACTCTCCTTCTTCTCCTGATCACTGTGTGTACCTGACATTGTGTTCATCTTTTGAATACAACATGACCAGCATCCTCTCACACTGAGACACTGTGCGGCGCTTAAGCTGATATGATGACATTACCAGGAAACACTCAGAGCCACTTCAGAGAACTGAGGACAAGTTCCGTGAATGACCGGACCCACATCCCCTTCTGTCAGCCTGATTGTCTGTGTGTCACCTATTTCCCTAGTCCACACACACACACACACACACACACACACACACACACACACACACACACACACAATTAGAGTATGATTGCAAGTTTGCATCTCCCATAAGGCTCGGCGGGGTGACCAGGAAGAATAATGCATGCTGGGATAAGTGTGGGGAAATAGCAGTGACAGCAGTTCAGAGTGTGTGTGTACAGGGGACACACACCAAACCTCTCACCAAAACAACAACCACACTGCACCATAAATGACATCAGTGCACCAAACCAGGTCAAGCAGTGATGAGAGTCGGCTGGTTTGGACACAGAGGTCTTTCTCTCATCAGGGCTCAATACTGTCTGACATGCCTAACCTCCTCCTCTTCCTCCTCCCTCTCCTGCCTCTCCTTCACCTCATCCCACCAGCAGGTTACTGGGTTGAAAACACACACAGCCCAGATGCACGCAGCATCATTGAATGGCTCCCAAGCCTTCACACAAGGAGAAGCGAGAGAGGCGTGATGGAGCTCTGTGGCGAGGGGCGAGCGAGGACAGGAACAAGCGTGTCTCAGTCAAAACTCCAAATCTGTTCCTTTATAAATGTTGTACCACAGTCGAATAACAAACTGGATACGCTAACGTGCTAAAGGAGAGAGTTTAAGTACGAGTGGAAGCCCACTAGCTCCAGAAAGGAAGCAAGGGAGGAAGGAGGGAAGACAGAAGGGAAGGGAGGAAGGAAAGAAGGACGCAATAAAGGAATGAGGACAGACTTTTTAGATTTTTTCAGAATTTATGAATGAAACAAAGCAAAATTAATAAGTAAGTAAAGCAGGAAAGAAGTATTTTATTAGTTTACACATTTATCTAACTTGTAAAAAATGCAAAAGGTGTAATGTTTGACACATACACCCGCCTGTATGTGCTTTGATACACCTCTATGTTGTTGGTGGTACAGTTTGTCACCTCTGTATGACTCACACACACTCACACATACACACACACACACACACACACACACACACACACAACACAGCAGTACAAAGCGGTGGGTAGATGTTACTGATGTCATGGAGGAAATTCCCTGCTGTGCTGATCAGGTAAACGCACAGAGAAACTCTTCTCTTCTTTGCCTGTCCGCCTTAAATTAACCTTTAATGTCAAGAGTGTGAGTGTGTGTGTGTGTGAGTCCAATGCAAATCTAGCCACTGGCCTATCTATTGGTGGATTTGCATTCTCCTTTTAATAAGTAAATAAATAACAGTCGCTCTTACGTCGTATATCACAGCTGAGGGAGGAGAACTTTTCATATCCATGCACAATGATTAAAAAGGTGATGGAAAAATACTCAGTCACAAAGAAGAGCGCTGCATTAGAAACCTGAACTTGCATCTGTACCATATAAGTGTTAATTTACGTATGAGAGTTGGAAAAATGATCTTAATTGCCTTAAAGAAGTCAAAATCAAGTATCAAAGTGCATGAGTGTGAACAATCTTGTATCTCCAATGTCGATACAAGTTTGGTCTGAAAGTGTGACCGTGACCTTTGACCGATTTGAAACCAAATCGATCGCACAGTTGCTGACCGTAACCCCGAGCAACCTGACATGTTTATGACTGAGAGTAAAGACTGTATCAGATGTGAGATAGACGTGGAGCAAAAACTACAACATTCATCACTGTAATGCAGAAGTGGAAAGTCTCACAAAAAGGAAAAACACAAGCAAAGCACAAGAACCACAACTTTGTGTTTAAGTAAGTGAGTAGTGAAGTTTAGAGCAAACAGAAAGTGAGCAGAACCTACAATTTGACCTCCAAAAGCTGCTTTAATGAGTTTGTGTTTGGGTCCATCATATCGCTGCTCTAACGTTTAGTTTCAGAAACACCTCCTCTTCCTCCCTGACTCCTCCCACTCCCACTCTATTCCTCTTCCTTCATCCTTGCTCTATTCAAGCCATTCACAAAATAGCTTCTCCTTTTTGTCTTTGGAAATCCCCCCTCTCGCTCCCTTTCCCATCCGTGTCAGGACTTCTGGCTGGAACTACAGTCCCCCCCCTTTCTCCCCCTCCACTCTCTCGCTCCCTCTCTCTCTCACACACACACACACACAGGCAGGGGATATGCAAATTCCTGTCTTTCTGTCCTTAATTGATTAATTGAAGCCAGGGCCCTTTGAAGGCCTTGTTTGTGTGCTGCTCTTTTTCTCTCAGCCCCCCTCACAACCTGGGTTCTTGTTCCCTCTGCATCATGGGACGCATCTATCTGTATGCACCGAGCCATCCATCTACTGGAGCCAGAGGAAAGTGACAACCATTGTGCTCATCATCACAAACATTACAGCAAAGCCCGACAAACTTTCTCTTTAGGGAAAATGGAGTGAATTCATTTAGAGACACTGAATTCACACAAACACACACACACACACACACACACACACACACACACACACACACACACACACACACACACACACACACACAAGGACACTCAGTAACAGATAATATGATTTTGTCCTTTCACTTGCTTTGTAAACACGTTCACTCACAACGACTTCTTTATCTTTAAATTTGAAAGAAAGAACCTGTTCACTTAAGGGTGACGCATTGGTTTCGGCAACTCCATCAGTCCACCTTAAATTGAGTCAGCTAATCCCATCATTTCTGCGCAGCATCACATTAGATGCAAACGTTTCATTCCAGGGAACTTGATAAGACCTTCAACCCTGACAGTAACACACCAGCAGGTACCGGGTTCAGACTGAACCGGCTTATTATTGACAAGTGAACACCTAAAGCACACGGTGAGAACAGACAACAGAGCATGTTTCCATGGAAAGGTAAGCAGACACGCACAACTGTTGAATGTCAGGTCTTGTTTGTGTGCAGTACACACACACAATTTGAGAAGTTGATATTCTTCACTGATATGCAGGTCAAAGACATGAGCCATGACTGCGTTTGCATGTCTCCCTCTCTCTCTCTGTGTGTGTGTGTGCGTGTGTGTGTGTGTGTGTGTGTGTCTGCAACCTTTTGTTTTAACACAAACGCTCTCTTCACTGCACGCCAACTGAGTGATTTTGTTAGATTCAAACAAACAGCAGTCACAGTTTCTCCCTGAGCGGTAAACAAAAGTTGCCACTGGCCTTGTTTTCTCTCAGCTTCTCAAGAACCTTCACAGAAAACCACAGAGTGTCTCAGATAACCTCACAGATCACACATCCCTCTGCTGCTGACACATAAGACTTCACACTGCAAACGCTTGCTAAGAAACCGAGCTGCAAGTGGATCAAAGTGCACCAGACTTGAGTTTTACCTCTTGGGCTTGTTCATTGCAGAGGTCTTCTCCTCCTCCACTGGTGATCCTCTCAGGCATCTGAGTTTTTCCCTACTGCTCCATGGTTGACCCTGCACCTCCTCCTCCTCCTCCTCCTCCTCCTCCTGTGTGTCCTCTTGTGTTTATGTGCCCAGGCTAGTGTGAGCGGGCGCAGGGCTGAGAGATGCAGCGGGTGAGGGCTGCCCGCCTACCAGTCATCTACCAAACTAGACGCCTCACTCCTCACACCGCCTTATCACTGCACTGTGTATCTCACTCAGCCTGCCCCCCTCTCTGCTGTCTGTCTACGTCTATCACAGATCAGCAACAAAACTGAATTTATGCGCCTTCTTCCTGAGTACAACTGCAGCTCAAAATCAAACACAAACAGCTTCCAGCTCCAGAACGAACCAAAGTCATTCACTTGTCAGTCCTCCCGTAGCATAAACAAGTCAGTGGACAAGATAAATGGAGGAACTGGCTCTGACAGATAGGGGAACTCGCATTACTTTAGACGTGTGTGTGTGTGTGTGTGTGTGTGGAAGGGGGAGGGGAGAGGGCAGAGCATTGAGGTGAAAGTAGTGAACATACAGTAAATGCACCACCAATAAAGGAAGGAGGAGGAGATTTTGAGAGTGATAGTGATAAGCAATCAACTGAGCACCATCGGTGTCATCCAGGAAACGACATGTGCCGCTCTGGTTTTCAGAGCATCAAATGAGAAAAATAGGTCTCATCTACGTAAATGTCACTGTGATGTGAGGACATCGGTTGAATGCAAAAAGAAGGAATCATCAGAAATGAATTGTTAAATGTAAACATATAGAATAACTATATATCCCTCATACTAATATCCTGATACATCTTCAAATCTAGCCATTGAAATGTTAAAACCATGGTTACGTGTAGCCTAGGAGTCTAATGTGGCCTTTTTGATCTAAAACCCCAAACCAATGCTTTCTGTGATAACATTGCTGGATTATAATGTGTATGAAATTTCTTCATCCAGGGTCCTCGGGGCCCCAAAATCACTCCTGTCACCCTGACTTCTTCCTTCCCTCTGTCAATTCTCAGGGTGGCAACTGATTACACAGGGAGTTAGTGTTTGTGCTGGTGAATGTAACTGTGCAGCTGGACAGGGCGGCTCAAAGGCATCCTTGTTCCATCACACCAAGAGGAAGAGGCGACCGAACAGGGGACATTAATGTCCCCGAGTCTGCAGAGGTGGCTGCTGTCTACAGGAAGCACAGAGTTTGGGAGCGAGTGGGCGATATATGGCATTCAAAGACGCACGCAGTGGCTCCCTGCGGCCTCTGCATGCCAAGTCCAAACACCTCAAATCAGAGGTGGAAAGAAGAAAATGTACTCTACTAGTGTACTAGTGTTTACCTCCTTATGTCCTCATGCTACATATACTTACTATCTACTACTAAGATCCTGGCCTTGTCCTCATTTCAGACATTATCTCAAAAGATTTAGACAGATTTAGGAAAAGACACTTGGGTTAGAGGAGCAGGTGATCATTACACCTGAGAGCACTCACATTTACGTTTGCACGAGATGAAAATCCAAAATTTACATTACAATACTTACTAGTTACTTTATCACTTAATAGTTTACATTTAGCATGAAATAAAGATGACTGTATCTGGATGAAAAGAACATGTATAGCTGAATTCTGCTTTGTCTCAGGCTCAGCCCAATAACACGGTGACGTCTAGACAGATTCATAGAATTCACTCTGTCGCAATCAGCAAATGCAACAAACTCTCTAATTTAGGTGTATTTTCAGTGTTAAGTAAGTTTATGTCTTGCACACATTTAATGTAAAATAAGAGTGTTTCCAAGAGTGTATTGCTCCACTGTGGTAATCTGAGGTATTATTTCTTCCACCACTGCCTACACTTATCTTCATTTTGATAGAAAGAAGCTGAAGTATCACTGTGCACGCGAGGGGGGAAAAAAGAGAAAAAGATGACAACCTTTCCTGGCAATGTTGTAATCTTACTGTGAATTGAGCAATAGCGTCTTTAAAACAGGAAGAACTGCAATCAGCTGATTTTAAATTTAAGGCAGGAGAAAAAAAACAATAGCCATAAAGTGTATTTTTAATTTGAACACATCTTATTTATTCGAGCAAGATCTTTTTCCTACTTCTACCTGGCTGTTGTGTCGTCTTGGGTTTCTAAAAGCTGGGTTTGACTCAGGGGCGCGTTCCCACCCGAGTTTCGACAACCGGAGTCAATTGGCCAACCGATATCACGTGACATCGTGACGCACGTTTTGGCGCATTCTCTGTTTTGAACGGATATGTCCGTGTAGTTGTACTTTAGGGCTTCATAACCATAGCCCATACCCCCGTCTCTTTACTATAACCCCGACTCTAAATGTACATTTGATTAAATTATTCGTAGGTTTTTTTTTTACTTCCGTGGAGAACCTCTTATCACTTCCGCATTGGCGAATCTCTGGTGGGAAAAGATAACGCGGGGTTACGTCTCATCCACCGCCGGGTGTCTCTGTACTTGACGGAGCATATTCCACCCATAACGTTCCTATCAGAGGACATCTCGACAAAACAAACACGTTAATGGGCGGTTTAAATTCTTCAAAACAATTTCAGAGAATTCCCGTCCATGTCAGGCTCGTGTAAAGTCGTAAATTCCCGACATAATGTGACGGGAGTGTAACAGAATCCAAGATGGTGCAGGATTCCTTCACGTTCAATCAGCATTACGCTCGGTGGAGCTATACTGCACAATGCAAGATTTATATAATGTTTTACACACAACTGACAACGAAGTAAATTGCACACATTACTCTGGCAGACGCCCCTAAATATTATCTGTACTTTATTAGCACAAAATCCAGCAAACGTTAAACCATCAGGACCATCCCAAGCACTATGTCGCCATCTAGTGGTGCGGCGTTGCAGTTGCATGTTCGTCGAGCAGCAGCATTCCGCCTCAAATTCAAGACTCGAATTCCCAGAGATGCTGCTTCTGCATCAGCGGTGCGTCACGCTTCACCCTCTTCCCCTCCTCCTCCTCCTCCTCCTCCCGGTTCAGTGGAGTTGTAGCCGGTGAGCAGCAGCAGCGAGATCTTCCCGGTGTTCCCAGCTGTTGTTGCAGTGGGAGATGCTGGAGACGGAGAACATGCTGAAGGATGACAGATGGGGACTGAGGAGGTGAGGCTCTGCACACGGTGTGAGGGATACCGGCCCGGTGTGTGTGTGTTGTGTGTGAGAGAGAGTTTATCCGTGTATTGCTTTTTCCCAGGTTCTGTGCTGCCGCATCTGCTGTCTGGTGGCAGCAGGGCAGCGCCTTCATCTTCCTTCATGTGTTGGAGTGTTTCAGGCTCTCTGTAACTGTGACTACTGAGACAAACGGACGTGTGCAGCCAGCAGTGTATGATTTTACAGTTAGATCATGAACATGTAGGTCCTGAAACAGCTGACATAGACATGAATCAATAACAAGTGTGTTTCTGTTGACACTGTCGTCATTTATGAAACAGAAATCCCAGTTATTTGTAGGTTTGAATGCTTTTTGTATCTATTTACTGACCATTGATGCTCTTTTGCAGGGATGTCCTGCTCTACACACTCAACACTTACACACACACCTGGATGTCACCCAGTGTCAGCACAGGCTCATCTGTGGGCCGCCGTCACCCAAATCCACAAACAGTGGGGAAAGCAATCAACTGTCAAATGAAACAAACTAATTGTTAGATCAATCATGAGAATCACCTGGATGCAGTGATTTCCTGTCACCATCGGGGCTTCACCTGCTCTCGTTGGGTTGAAGCTCACATCTGATTGATCAGAAAATTCCCACACTCATCCCAGTCCTCTCTATGGGCTGATGAGTCCCAAATGGCCTCACTGGATTCCTGCCCAGTCCCTAAGACACAGGACAGGATCGTCTGTCTGCAGTCCGTACTGAGACGATTACAGTTACAGGTGGGGTTAAGTGGTTATTAGGAAAGTAAACATTATTGTTGATATTAATTAACCTTCCGGGTGCAGAGAAGCTTTAATGCTTTACCACTGAGGCAGAATAGTTTAGTTTAATTGTCTTTGCAGCCTGACATCACGTCTGTGGGAAGAATCCTGATATTGATTTTGCAGTGAGAGTGCCACTGTAGAATCCAGTGAGCTTAAGCTTGGCTTAGATCAACCAGATCTGAGCTTCATTCAACTGCTTTCTTGCTTTTCAGGGTTTGAGATGAAATGATGGAACATAATGACATTATTAAATATGTGGAGCATCAGGTGAAACTCACTGCAGACATTTATTTTCTGCCCAAATCTGTAATATGTTCTCATGAAGCAGGCAGTGACTCTGCATTCCTGCCTGGTTTGCTAAATGCATGATTGAGCTGATGGATGATTGACAGGGTGGAGTTTTGAAATTGCTCCTCTTCAAAGTGGAGAAATAAATGCACTGATGTTTATTTAAATTATCCTGTAGTGTGTGTGTGTGTGCGTGTGTGTGTGTGTGTGTGTGTGTTTACAGTGCAGCTGACTTCTTCACTTTGAACAGTTAAGGTGTGTGTGTGTGTGCTGCAGAGTCTTCACCCTCTTTCCTTTTATAGCCTCAGACATGTGGAAGCAAGGGAGTGTGTGTGTGTGTGTGTGTGTGTGTGTGTGTGTGTGTGCGTGTGTGCGTGTGTGTGTGTTGGAGGGGGACAGCCTGTGTGAAGGAGTGGCCCACTTCCACGAACATGTGGGATGGGGAGCGTGTAAATGTGTAACAAGGTGCCTGCCCCTCCTCTATTCCCTTCCCTCCCTCCCTCCTCCTCCCTCCCCCTCCTCCCTCCTCCCATCTCTGGTTTTGGGGGTGCAGGGGAGCAGGGGAGAACCTCACCTCCCCGTCACTCTCTCTCACAACACCGTGAGAGCCACAGGACTCGTGCTGTCCTCCAGCACACCCACACACAGGCACTGAGAGCGAGAGGCACTGAGAGAGAGAGGGTGTGTGTGTGAGAGAGAGAGAGAAAGAGAGAGAGAGAAAGAGAGAGAGAGGTACAGCAGCCAGAGAGGAAAAGCAAGAGGGAAACAGAGGCTGAGGTGGAAACGTAGCAAAGAAGATAGGGTTAAAAAAAAAGTCCAAATACTGAAAAGGGATTTTCTCATTTCTCCCGAGGAGCTGCGAATAACCCTCGGTAAAGGATGGCAGAAGGGGGAGAGGGAGAGGAGGAGATTCAGTTCCTGCGAACGGTGAGTGCTGCTTACTTTCCCTTTTCACTCGGGGCTGAGCGAGACTCCTGCTGAGGATTTTAGTGGAGTCTTGGCACCGGAGGAGGTGATGGGAGAGAGCGAGTGTGTGTGTGTGTGTGAGCAGAGAGACCAGAGGAAGAAGCCGCTCGGTTGCTCATTAGAAGGAGCAAATCTTGTGTAATTGTGTTGCTGTCAGCTGTAATGACACGTTGAGGGAGGATCCACTGTGTGTGTGTGTGTGTGTGTGTGTGTGTGTGTGTGTGTGTGTGTGTGTGTGTGTGTGTGTGTGTGTGTGTGTGTGTGTGTGTGTGTGTGTGTGTGTGTGTGTGTGTGTGTGTGTGTGTGTGTGTGTGTGTGTGTGTGTGTGTGTGTGTGTGTGTGTGTGTGTGTGTGTGTGTGTGTGTGTGCTGACCTAAAATTGTCTCCTGATCTCCGAGCATCAACTCCATGTCCTCTGCTTTCTTCCTTTCTTCACTTTGGTCACTTTATCTATTCTAGCAGAGGATATTTAAGTTAATGTGTACTTGCAGTTCTGCGTGCCAAGCCCGGCTCTTTATATAGTGGACTATTTCTGTGCTCTGACCCGCTTAAACTTGGTAATTGATTTCTCTAATCTCTCATGAGCGCAGAAATCTGAGGATGTTAACCCACATCAAGATGATCGCATTCTGATCTTACTCACTCTCACCTAATCGTTTTATATTACTCCCAAGAATGTTCTGGGCTATAGAGTAAGTGGTTAACGCTGTGTGTGTGTGTGTGTGTGTGCGAGCGCAGATAGATAGACAGGGCCTGGTGCATCTGTTAGCATCGTTATCTATTTATATCCCAGGAAAGTAGAGCCTGTCAGTGTGGGGCGAGGAGGCAGAGCAACATGCTACCCACAGCCTGCAGGGGACAGCTGGCCAAAGGCTGCAAGAGCGGATCAATGAAGCCAACCTGCACTCCCGGGCCAACACACACACTTCACCTCTACACTCACACTTAGCGGGGGAGACCCTGAAAAACACCCAGAGACATGTGTGGAGGGAGAGAGAGCCTGACTCTGACTGTACAAGGAGCCTCTATATGTGGCTGTTAGAGAGGGAGTGAGGGTTAAGTTTCACTGATGAGCACTAAACTATCAAAGGTGTCAGGAAGAATAAATACAAACGTTCAGATATGCATCCAAACGTTTAGGTGCTGGACTTTCCTCTGGTATTGACACTGATACGGTTGTCAGAAGTATCAGCTGATCCCGTTTGACATGTTGTCATGTCAGCGACGCTCATAGGCAGCATGGGTGAGTGACAGCTCACAGAGGAGGAGGGGGGGGGGGGGGGTTTGAAGAGGTCTCTGGTTTGGCCTCAAGTTCGTGGCTCAGCCGTGGGGTCGGGTCCCTCGAACGGCCGTGGCTGACATGCAGACGCAGCTGCGGGAGAGTTTTCCTCACTGACAACATGATTGCACCGTTGCTGATATAATTATGAGAAATTTCTGGAGCTGAGAATGAGGTCAGGGGTCAGAGAAGGAGTTTGGTCATAATAATACATGGGATAATAATACACCGTCTCTGTGAAAGCTTTGTTGTGTGTCGAGTTTGTCGTCTGAGATGTGTTGATTCAACTTTGTGGCCATTTTTAGTGCCACAAAACACTAATTACACATTACAGCCTCAGAATGGCCCTTTAGTTTAATCAACAGCAGCCTGTCAGCACTGTCAGCCTGACAAAGGAAGGATGTGTGGCAGTGCAGTTTAAAAGATGTCATAATGCCATCAAGTGATATTGAATGAGTATGAGTTTCAGTGTGTGTGTGAGGTCGTCGCAGCACAAAGGAGCCCAGACCGCAGACTGATTACAATCGGTGATGGACAGGATTCCTTCCAGGCTCACAGACGCTCCTGTTACAAGAGCACAACAACAACTTTAGTTTGGCAGTGAAGCACAGGAGCCGAACACGTCAGAGGCCTTCAGCTGCTTTGTCCTTTAGTCCAAAGGTTCGGCCTAGATGAAGCTGCTACACGCGCTCACTTCAAAAACAAGAACAAGCAGGCCGAGCGTGAATTATTAAGGTCCTCTCTACTTCAATGGCTTCGGTTTGACACTGCCTCTGACGCTGGCGGGGCCAAAGTGTCCATTCCACTGCTAAAAATGTTTGAGCCGGTGACATCATTCGCCCAACGCTCCGTTTTATGAGTGTGTTCATTAGAGGGCAGTGATTGTCTGAGTCAGCTGTTCTCCTCGTGGCTCACCTGGACCAGCAGGCCCTCACAGGTGCAGGTGTGTGTGTGTGTGTGTCTGGGTCAGTGTTCAGGCCTGTGTGGAGCTCAGGGTTCATGCTGGTCATCATAATACGTCCATACATTATAGTTTGTGTAATAACACAGCCAAGCTTCCTGTTCAGGCCTGCTGGAAAACTGCTGCGTCATTCAATACCTTACTAATGAGTGTCACTGCAGATTTGTAGCCAGGTTTTGTAGAGTAAAGTGTCTCTCTTGTACCTTTTAGAACAAACAAATGAAACCTTGAATGTGAGGATCTCAGTCAGGATGAAACTCTGTGATTCTGTGCCCAGAAACAGAAACAAAGCCGCTTTGAATGTGAAGGCTGAATGTTTCACAGAGTTAAATGTAGTCGACTGATATCAGCTGAGCAGTTCATAGTGAGACAGATATGGTTTAGCGTTGAAGCTGATCGCAGTGGGAAGATATCAGAGCTCATTGAGATCTGTGGGAGGAACTGTGAGGCAGCACAAATGCTCCTCTGAAGAAGGGAACCTTTTGTTTTCTATTTGAGGAAAGAAGCAGGAGAAACCCTGATCCTGCAAAGATGTCAGTCTGATTGAGTTTGATCCTTCCCCGTGTTTCATCACTTCCTCTCTCAGCTGATGCTTAGAATGTCCACAGAGCTGTGGGTGTGTGATGCAGTGTTTTGCTCGCCCTGTGGGGTTTTGTTTACTCGTAACAGAAGAAATGAGGAGGAGATTAGAGCCTGGAAACGCTGCGAGCTGAAGACCGCTCAGTGTGACAGATGGGGGAGGCAGGAAAGTCCAGTCCCACACACACACACACACACACACACACACAGATTACTCAGCACACTGCTCTGTTCTATTCCAGGGTTTATGCTGTTATTCTAACACAGCCTAGTGCAGTGACTCACACACACACACACTCACATTGTGATAAGCACTCACACACTGATGAGTGCGCACACACACACACACACACACACACACACACACACACACACACACACACACACACACACACACACACACTGATGAGTGCTCACACTCACACAGACACACACTGGTGAGCCCTCACACTCACTGTGGTCCTGATGCTTGTGTCTTCCCTCGCTCCTTAGGCCCTTAACTGCTGATGAACAGGAGCAGCTAACACAGGGTTGACACACACACACAAACACACACACACACACACCGTCGTCTCACTCCACATTTGGTTTCAACACCACTAAGTTCAGTCCAAATTTCATTATAAAGCAATTATTATTAGCTCCCATGTACACATTAAGATGTTCTCTTAATGGAGGTGAACAGGAACTCTGTGTGTGTGTGTGTGTGTGTGTGTGTGTGTGTGTGTGTGTGTGTGCGTGTGTGTGTGTGTGTGTTAGTAGGCAGATGTTAGCATTCAGCTCGCTTCGTTGCTAATGTTATAATGTGATGATTTTGTCTTGCCCCTTGTTGAGTCTTGGTATTTACAGTTCAGTGATATTGATGTTTCCTGACAGTTTCTTGGCTCCTGTAACAAAGGAAACACCCTCCTGACTGACACTTCCCCCCCTGCCAGCTTTGCACTTCAGCCCCCACACGCTCCAGGCTGTCAGCCATCAGCTTAGCTTGCGGGTTCTTCTTCTGCTCTTGTAAATGCGTCGTGTAACAGCCGCAGATTGCTAGAATCTCTCACTTGGCTTTAAAGGAGCGAGGGTCACCGTGGAGTCAGACTTAATGCCACACTTCAGTTTGATTGGGAAAAGACGAAAAGCTGCATCATGGTTTCAAAACACGACGTCTGCTGTGTGAATCCCAGGCTAAAGCGTTAGCGGGCCGCCAGTGTTCCAGTCTGGAGCAGCAGTTTCTTTTTATAGTGCCATGATAAGCACACACACACACACACACACACACACATACACAGGAGTAGGTGTCCTACTTGCTGGCATCTACTGGGAGGGTTGGCGGCTGTGTAAATGTGTGTGTGTCCAGTTAACAAGAGCTCCTGTTTGTTGTTGTGACAATCAATTTGTAGCACATTAGCGTAGCAGACACGGCGCTGTAGAACTCTCCATCCTGACGAGTCACTTAGCCTAACAAGGGGCTGAGTCTGCCCCTGTGGTGATTGTTGTCATAATATATACGACTCGCTTCAGGAATCTTCTAGAAATCTGTGTCAGTTTGTTGAAACGAGACCAGAAGGCAAAGGAAAGCACAGCATGAGTTTCTCCTCTTGGATCGGGCCATTCCAACTCCAAATGAAAGAGTTTCCTCAAATTGTTGGAGGAGTTATGCAGACGTAAATGAAGATGAATGACTCCTGCACCACGTTATTAGGTTATGTCATCAGTCAATACAAAGAGTTGGCTCCTGGAAAATTTGGGCTTTTGGACCGATTATGAAGGTTTACTGTACAAATACTGTTAAAGGAAGCTAAACATTTGTCCATTAATTGACTAAGGGAAGTTACTTTAGTTATCTATTCATAACTGGTTCGTCCAATATTTTGTCATGCATGTTTATTGAAGCGAGTCACACACACACACCAGTCCCAGATCATAGAATTCTGTGATCGTGGAATCGTGAAAACTGGAGGAACTCTTTTTGCTCTCCTCTAGCTGTGATGGACGCTCATGTAGAGTTGTACGCTAGTATACATGAGTTAGTCGGCTGTGGAAGAGCAGCAGGTCGAGGCTTTGAGAGGGCAGAGGGACAGATGACTGGGGGAGTAAGGGGGAGGAGGGGGGAGGAGGGGGTTGCAGAGTGAAGCCGAGCTTTAGAAGTGCTGAGCCCAGGAGATGAACACTTCCACAGAGGGACTGAACCAGAGCAGCTGTTAGTCTGTCTGCACCTGAACATCTTGCTGCTCTGCTCACAACAGTTTATACAACAAACAGGTGGCCTGGTCTAGACTGTCTCATCAACACACACACACACACACACACACACACACACACACACGCACACGCACACGCACACACACGTGGGGTAGGGTGTGTGTGCCAACAATTGGGTTATGTGTGTGCGTTGAGGTTCTTCCGTAATTCTAACAAAAAGAGAGAGAGAGAGAGAGAAAGGGGGTAGAGATAGAGCTGGATAGAGAGAGAGAGAGAGAGAGATATCTTCCCTGTCTCTTCCAGTATTTCCTGGAGATATTTCCCGTTTCTTCATTCCTTTCATGTCTCTCTCTCCTTGCCTCACTTGCTCCTTCCGTTTTCTTGCATTACTCATCTGTTTGGTTCAGGCAGGACAGGTGAAAAGAGGATTGAACTCAGAATCTGAGCCAGATGCAGTTATTTCTTTATAAAGTTATTTCCCCTGAATTGATGCCATCTTCCAGATTTATCGTCCTGGCCTGAGGTTGTTTAATGTTTGATGTCAGAGGGCGGTAGCTTGTATCAGTTTGACAAAGCTGGAGGGCAAGGAAGCCTGTGTGTGTGTGTGTGTGTGTGTGTGTGTGTGTGTGTGTGTGTGTGTGTGTGTGTGTGTGTGTGTGTGTGTGTGTGTGTGTGTGTGTGTGTGTGTGTGTGTGTGTGTGTGTGTGTGTGTGTGTGTGTGTGTGTGTGTGTGTGTGTGTGTGTGTATCTGAGTGAGTCATCAGAGTTCTTGCTTATCAGCTTTTTGTTGCTATCAGCCGATGGAGCTACGAGTTCAAACACTAAGATTCAAGATTTTAGCCCATTCAGATCATTTCTATATCATCTAATCATGTTTCTTACTAAATCATTGAAGTTATATTCATAAAACAAGTAAAAAATATCTATTTCTATGAATTCTTGAAACAAATAGATTTAATGTTGTTGTAAATTCCCAGCTGCAGTAACTTTTGAACTTGATGGAGAGAGATTCTCTAAACATAGACGAGCCTGGAGTCTGGAGAGACTGGAACATTCTGATACAATTACAGCTTTAACGCCTTTCTCACCTAGCTTTACTCGGAAGGAGAAAATAAGATTCTGAGTGAGCTGCAGTTTAAAGAGACTAAAGTCTTAGTAGAGAGACTGAGACGTCAAACTGCCAGCAGATAATTAGAACAGGAATATTTCTCCTAACAGTCGCTGCTGTTATTGAGACCATCATCTGCTTTAATGAGAGAGAGAGACAGAGAGAGAGAGAGAGAGAGCGAGAAAGAGAGAGAGCTACTGTACATCAGTGCATAAATATGATGGAAGCAGTGTTTCCTTCAGTGTTTCCTTCAGTGTTTCCTTTAGTGTTTCCTCCCTCCTGTACTCGGTGCCTCATGCTGCAGAGTCCATGTTGGCTCTCTCTGTCAGTGGGACCTCTGAATATCTGTTGGTCAGCAGAAGGAGGGAATGTGATAGTGACAGGTGCAGCCCCCTAAAATAGGAGCGGAATGGGGGAAGGCCCCAGAGCGCAGCAGAGCAGAGCAGCCAGAGCAGCCAGAGGGAAAGGAAGAGAACAGCAAATCATAAATGTACAGTGAGTCATTATGGAGGGAGGCACATTAAAGGAGCTCACAGCCCGAAAATAAGAGATCAAGTCAGCAGACAAGTACTGCAGTTAGATTCTGAGTTTGAAGGACTAAACTCCATTTTGAAATGTCTTTACTAAAGAAGAATTTAGTCAAGTTTCCAAGACAAAAGTACTCGCTGTGAAGACAATTTGTGATAAGTAACTGCAGCCATCAGATACATGTAGGAAAAATGCAATATTGTGCTCTGAAATGGATCCATTTACGCTATGAAGCAGTGATTGAAGCTGATGCAACAGAGAAGAAGCTGATCGTGACCACGCTGCTTCATTTAGCTTCTGAGGTCCATCGCTACTTAGATAGACACATATACGTATATATTTATTATTGTGTTCTCCAATGATGGATGATGCATTTATGGCATCACGTGAATGACCTTAATGGTTGTCAATACGCTGCAGTGACCCTGTGAGATCTAGTGAGGTTTCATTTGGGTTTACAGTGAGTTCAGTGTTGCTGGGCCCGAATGTAAGTTTGACCCATGACCTTAAGTGGGTAGAGAAGCATCCTGACTTCAAAATGAACCGTCAAAGCTTTATGTTCTTAATGGAAAAGGTGAAAAGACAGAAGATGAATAAGAGGGCGAAGGGTTAAAGGGTTAAAGGGTTTATTTTCCTGGATAGGTTTAGGAAAGTACACTGTAGGAAATGAGAGCTACTGTATATGATGAGTCAACGCTGTAGAGTCATTCTGAGAGATCAGATTCCAGACTGAGCTGTGGGACGGGCGAACGCTGAGCGTATACGGTCTGTGGGAGTTTGTGCTGAGTGAAAACATCTTCAGAGGGAAGCCCAGGCACTATTCCCTCGGCCATATTGAACCGTGTCTCCTCCGCCCACATACTCTACGATGTGAGCGGCGCCTCACTCTGTTTATGTCCGCAGCACTCAGATCAATGTGCTGGACAGAGGGTGGCCTGCATCAGCACCACACTCCAGCAGTGCGTCAGGCGGAATTAGGGAGTCAAGGCAAATGCAGATGGACTCCTAATCACACTGAGATGAATATGGAGGAAATGAGCTCTGTTCTATTTATTCACATGGTGGAAAAGTCACATTTTCATCTCATTCTTTGCTGTTTTCACTCAGTGTTCACCAGGCCACCATGTGAGGACAGATGATCTAGTGTTCCAGTTAAAGATCAACCCTCTTAACTCTTTGCCCAGTGGTCTTAGTGGAAAATAGGTTACAAATTCAACCATTTTACAGTTTTGCCTGTGAAGATTGCTTTATAGATCAAAGTCCTGAGTCCTGAGCAGTGGCTGGTGACCCCATAAAGCACAGACGGACCTTCAGGTCGTGTGTGTGTGTGTGTGTGTCCTCTGGCTACCCCTGCTGTCACTCCTGCCCCAGGCACCAGGCTGGACTGTAGACCTGGAGGTGATCCCTGGGCTCTGCTCTGCTGCTGCTCGTGATCCTGATGATGGGTGACGAGTTTCCCTAAATGTCTCAGTACTTGGCTGGGGGCTGTGATGTTTCCACCACAGAGGAGCTCAGGTTGGGTCAGTGTAGAGAGTAAACGCTCCCTTACAGCAGTTTAGCAGAGGAACTCCTGCAATGGCCCACTGGGAAATTTAATGTACCTCCACTTCCTGACACAAGAAGCTGAATTGTGCCTTTTGGAGCTCATTGTTTGTCCCTCTGTTTGTCCCTCTGGGGTACAGATATACTCCAGTACACCTGGATGGTAAATGTTGAATTTGTATTTTATCTGTTGGCTGTTTGGGAGCCGGGAGTCAAACACTAAGCCTTTGCTATCAAAGATGTAAATTTTACTGCTGCCCCTCTGTCAAGTGGGGCAGGATTCTTTACATTCACCCTCACAGCTGCCATTCAAAGTGTTGACTTGCTTCTCAGGAACAATTAGCCGCTTAGTATCTTGGTAAAGGACACTTCAGAACAATTAGATACCAGAAGTGAGGAGTAAAGCTGAGGGTAAACACAGAGTTATGTCTCTCTCAGACTGTACGTGCCGGTCCTGTCCTTCTCCCTGGCTCTCTAACAGCGTAAGAGGCTCGGGAGGCGGCGTATTATCTGTCACTGCTTACATCTCTGTTATCCAGCGTGAGGGCGCCGTGCCCGCTCGTCTGTATGTACACAATCAGACGGCCCCTGAGAATATACAAAGGTGTCTGCTTTCAGTCGCCACCCATTCCTCTGGCTGTAAATCTCCTCCGCATCACGCACCTCCAATTTGCACGTACGGGTGTTTGTTTACGTAGCTGTCACTTCATATCCAATTGTCTCTGACCCCGAGCAGCCACATAGCGCAGATGCTTCAGCCGTCCACTTCAAAAAGGGCTCTGGCCGTAAGCGGACACTGATTGCGTGTACGCATCCGTAGCTGCGGCCTCACAGGGTCAGGTGATAACTTGCACATTCTGGCTTTCACTCCATCCCGCCCACTTACCTGTCTGGGCTCGGCTGGACTCGCTCCAATCTCAGATTAACGCATCGTCAGCGGCTGTGTTTGGCTCACAATCACGAATCATGTGCACATCCTTCAAAGCCTGAAAGTGTCCTCTATTAATATAAGGGTGAGATAATCCACAGGGTTTGAGCCAAGGCCCAGTCAGCTTTTCACATGGTTACTTTGGAGGACTTCACGCTGTGGGACTCTAAAAAGGACACAGCGCTGTAGAGGCTGTAGGGAATAACAAAGTACTATTATAAGTCTGACTGCTGGTGCACTCAGGGTGGAATAACAACTCCTACTAGCCGCTGGATCAGGCTGGTTAGCTGTTTGTCTTCACCGGTCGTCCCCAGAGGTCCCGTTTGCTCTTATTTGCATAAGGAAGGTTGAAAGTGAAGTTTAGGCCCCATTAAAAACAATTAGTTCCATGCTTTGCTTTGTTTGTTGAGAGGATTTTCTGCACGTTTCTGTGTTGACTCATTGTAAATTTAATCCTTTTAAATGATTTAAACTGACAAAATGACTAATATTAAGTTTCATCTCAGGCTTCTGGGACCTTGGATAAGAATTGAAATGATGTGTTTGTGTGCGTGTGTGTGCATTTGTAAGGCTTCCCCTCGTCCTCGGTCTCCACCATGCAGGTTCCTGCCAGGGGAGCGTCCACAAAGGTGTTGGTATTTCACAGAGATTCCGTGCGTTGACACAGACTGTCTGCCGCATTTGTGGCGGAGAAAACAACATCCATGCAACTGGAGTCAGGAAGAAGCCCCAGCACCCACGTCATTATATTTATATTTATATTTATTTTGAATGTACTTTGGCAGCACAGAGTTCTGATCTCTGTGCCCTGGCAGTAGAAACCAGGATCTGTCTCCGTCCTGTCATTGGTCCTCTTGATCTATAGAGTGTGAAGCTGAGTTAGTTTGCTGTGAGAGACTGAGGCTGTGGGCAGGACGGCTTTATAACGTGGTGGCATACATCGTCCACAGACTGCATAGTGTCATACGATCACACCTCTGTCTCCCAGCAGTGAGTCACCAGGTGGCTTCAGTCTGCTTTTAGCCGCCCAGAAGCTCCGTCCTGTCTCCTTATTGGGGACTGCAGTCTGCACTGTCCTCAAAAACATGGAGGCTTTAGCCCAGTTTACCCTCATTCAGCCCCATTCAGATGCTCTGTGACTTCTCTGCAGCTCTATGACTTCTCTGCAGCTCTATGATGTCTCTGCAGCTCTATGACTTCTCTGCAGTGATGCTCTGGTTCCAGCTCTTTGGCCGCTGCTTGTAAACAATGAATCCTGATCCATATCACTGTAATGTGTTTATAGTTCCTGCTCTTTGCTTTGAAGTCGTGAGCAGAGGTGGAAAGTAACTAAGTACATTTCCTCTTTCTGTACTTAAATAGTTTCTGTACTAGTTTTGTTGTACTTCCAGTTTTGACTCACTTGTCCTGGTGTTTTCATGTTTTGGGTCTTCTTAACTTCCTTCTTTCCATCTTTAATTGATCTTAAAGCATCAAACCCTCCTAATTGTCATTATTATGTTGTAGACAATAAGAACAGTGAGTGCTTATTACATTTAATAGTACATTATACTTGTAGACCTTCTTTACTTTGACCCAAGTGCAGGACTCATACATGATTGAGGTTTTCCCCATGGTGGTCCTGTGTTTACATCAGTATAGGATGTGAGTGAGATGTGAGTGTTTCGTCCCCTGCTGGTTGTTAAACAAGCTTCCTCGTACGATTCTCATGGGAAAGTTGTTCCACTCCACATGTTTTGTGTGATGCCTCTCTGATTGAGTAGTTTCACTGTACAGTCCTGGTGGTTTGCTCAGCCTGCAGGTTTAGTCACAGTTGGGTTCAGTTGCAGCTCGTGTGAAGGAGAGAGGGCATGTTGCTCCAGTTTCTGGAGTGTAAAGCAGGGAACTCAAGGACAGGACAGAGGAGACGTTTCTAGGCTGAGGGGAGATAAATGATAGCCGGGCGAAGGAAGGAAGAGGGGGACAGTCTTCAGCAGATCCAGCAGAGCCCCCTGAGGGACATGGGAGAGGAGGACATGCTATGAGGTCACTGACCCACTCCTTTTCCCTGACATGTGCTGTTAACATGGACACCAAAACGCTGCAATGCTCTCAGTTACACATCCAAGTATGTGTTCATCATTTGAAACACAAACACCGATACTACTTACAGTCTCTGCCTCGCTCCCTTTGAAGTGGATCAGGAGGATTTCATACTGGATCCACCCAGGGGCTAAATGATGTCAACAAAGGTGGCAGAAATCAGGAACACATTCAAATTTGTAAAGGCAACTGGTGCTGAGTCATTATATAAATGTGGACAGTTTGATTCCTACCTGCTCCAACAGCTTCTCCTCGGCATTCCATCGTATAGGCATGAATAGTTAACGTCACATATCGCCTGAATCTAAATCACCACGCAAAGCGCTTCACCTCAGGTTGTGTCATCGCTCTCAAACTCTGGGAAGTTGACAATTTGCGGGCACAAGAGTTCCATGTAAAATGAAAATCTGTGAAAGAGTAGCTGTCAGGTGTGTGTGTGTGTGTGTGTGTGTGTGTGTAGTGATTCATGTCGTGTAACATTTGCCTCAGGAATGTGGTGAAGGAAACCCGGGTGGCTCTACTTGTACCTCCAAACTGTACTTATTCATGTAAACACTCACTCCGTCCGCTTCCTGTCACGAGACGGGGACTGTGTTTCATTAGGTGCGAGCCAAGAGGAGAGAAAAGTCTAGAAGCTGAGGGGAATATCCGTGAGGTTAATGATGGATCTGCTTGCATTATGACTGAGTGGAGGCAGCAGCTGGGAATGTTGAGTGTCAGGTGTGGGCTTCACAGGGAGGGAGGGAGGGAGGGAGGGGGGGGGGGGTGTTTATGGCTGTATTTACACCGGCCCCCAGAGGATCCTGGCACTGACCAGCAGCAACACATTACCGTCTGTTAGCGTTCACCCTGTGGAATCTTATCACGCCACAGACATCAGTCAATAAAATGTTCCAGGCATAAAAAGTCCGGCTCATAGTTTTCATTCATTCCACTGCTAAATGTCAAATTATAAGGGACAGTCTTTGTTCTCTGACCATGAGGGGGAGGGGCTGGGTTGTTATTGATAACTTTATTGGGTGGGACTAAAACATAAATGATCGTTATGAGCAGAAAGAAATTAGGACTGGATGATAAAGGGGATTTCTGGGTTCCCTAGGATTAAAGACCATGACCAAGTTTGTCCACTGAGTGGCGCTTCAGCTTCTCTGGACGAGGACTCAATGAATGCTAATAAAAATAGTGACCCATGTTATGTTATCAGATGTTACCAGATGTTTGTCAGATATTGATTGATCTGTATCGGCCTCATCTAAGTCCGCTCTTGTCCAGACTCTTGTATGATGATGTTTGTATTGGATTGAACGATGCTGAGAAGTGTTTGTAGAACGTTAAAACACGTCTTCTATCACGATATAAAGAAAACCGATACAGCAGCAGCATTAACTAAGGCCTCAGTAATGACTATGGATTTGAGCACCTCAACAAAAAACATTACAGTCACAAAGAGAGGATTGATTTGGATTAGATTGCACTTTCAAACGCAGTGTACGTTTCAGAATGTGGATCAAAGCCAATGGTTGAAAACAGCAAAGCATAAATGATTCCCACAATGGACAAAAAAAAATGTCTTCCCTGAGCCTTTGTGTCTCTCGTTTGTGTGTCTGGGTGCAGGATGACCAGGTGGTCCTGCAGTGCACCGCCTCCGTCCTGAAGGAGCAGCAGATCAAACTGTGTCTGTCCTGCGAGGGCTTCGGGAACCGACTCTGCTTCCTGGAAACCACGTCCAACGCCCAGGTGAGACGCCGGAAGCTTTCAGGCCTTAATCAAACCTGGATCACACAGAACATAACAGATAATGAGTGTAATATGTGTGTAGCTGTGATCAGCAGCTGTGGCTTCAGAGGATGAACTTGTTTGCCGTGTGTGTGTTTTGGCAGAATGTTCCTCCAGACCTGGCCATATGCTCCTTCGTCCTGGTGCAGTCCCTGTCGGTCCGCGCCCTGCAGGAGATGCTGGCCAACACGGTGGAGATGACCGAGGTAGGACTCCGCTGTAGACAGGCGGGGCAATAGATGGATACAAGGAACGAGATCAGAGTGTTATTGGTGCTTCAGTGGAAGAGAATTCAAGTCTACCATTGATGATCATATGAGTCTCTCCTTTTACTTTACTCTCTTTTATTTTGCCTGTTTTCTGACACCCCGTTCCCCTTCCCTTCCTTAATGCTCTCTACCGAGCAGGCAGTCGATTTGGACCAATGGGTATGTTCTGCTTACATGTTTTATTTCCTGTAACGTGTGTCCCAAACCAACCTGGCAACGTTCCGTCTTCCTGTCCTTTTCCCCACTGGATGTCCTGCTGAGTGAAACAGTGACCCATCGTCTCATCTCATGTCTGTGTGGCTCTTTGATCCATTACAATAAAACTGGCTGAAGCTGAGCAGTCAATTATAGAAGTGTGAGATTTAGAGTTTGTACAGTCAAACACATGGAACATTAAGGCTGCTTCGTAAGTCAAAAATAATGGATATAAGAATGTATTCAAGACATTTGAACATGTGTCAGTATCTGATCAGCTCATACATCTCACCTCGTGTGGTTGATCCTGTGTCCTTCTGTTCTCATCTCTGATCTCAGCCTCATCTCACTGCAATCCTCTGTTTTATTGTATCACAAAAGTGTAAAGAAAACAACAAACTAGAGAGAGGAAGAGCTCAACAAAACTTAATTAAGGGGAAAAGAAAAATCAAAAATGAATGCTGATAAAAACTCATGCATGATTGGACCTAATTAGTTGTTTTGTGTTGTGATTTTGTTGTTTCCTGTGTGTACGTGGGCAATGTGTGTATTGTTTTACAGCCATCTAGGATGTGTTCAGAACAATTAAGAAGAAAGAAGAAAGGGAAATATCACTTAGATCAACAAACAGCAGACGCCACTCTCACTTTTTCTTGACCAGCGCTCACATGCAGGAACAACGTGTCCCACTCACTCTCACACACTCTCACACTTACACACACACACGTAGCTGCTGCCCGCCACTACCACAGGCACGGGGGGATCCAACTCTATCTTATATTCACACACATTCACACTGCAGCAGCACCTGTCCAAACTGAGCCCAGCTAATGCGGTCCAGGCCTCACAGCAGAGTAACAGCAGAGTGGAGCCTCCTGACCCACCTGACCCCCACTCATCCGTGTGGATTAGATGCACTTAGTGAAGGAGAAGGATGCAGCATAAGCTCCCCGCCGGTGCATTCAAGCGCTTATTATGCTAATAAGTGCTGTAATATGTTTCCTTGTGGCGTCCTTGTTGGGGTGTTGAGAAAAGGTAGGAAGGTTTATCGTGCGTGTTTGTCTCCATGGTGATAAGAGCAAGGCTGAATTCCACCTGTTGAACCGGTTGAACCAGGGTTCACGCAGAGGCAGCGGGACTGAAACCCTGATGTCCGGCGGGTGCAGGGTTCACTTGATTGGCGCACATGAGAGGGCGAAGGAGTGTTCACACCTCTTTAGTTCAGTCGGTGTTCGCCAAACAAGGCAGGTGTGAAAGAGCCCCAAAGCTTTGTTTGCTTTGTGTCCAATGTCAATCAGTGATATCAGCACCGTGCTACTGTCAGTGGATCAGGACGTGTAATGTAATATGTATGTGTGTGTACGCTATGTCTGTGATACGTTCTTGTTATTTTATTTGAATATCTTTATAAATGGAAATTCTTTTTAAAGAGAATCTTAGTTCCAGTTTCTCTTATCTCAGTCCAGTATTGTAATGTGTGATTTTCTGTCATCTTTTCTAAATGTATTGACCACAATGCCTACATAAAATGCAACAGAAGCATAACTGGCCTGCACACATTTCCTAGCAACCACATCTTGCACCAAAGGGCCACTGCAGAAGCGGCTACACACTAATAACTGCCAAATATAGAACCAGCGAGCTACAAAAGGAGAAATATCGAATGTCAAACGTAGTTGTGCTGTGTGTGGACCTGCTTAAAAAAGAGACTCTGGTTAAATAGATGAGCTTTTGTTTTTGTACATTCATGCCAAAGTAATCTGAGATCCAAAGCATTCAGTCACGACTTTGCCAAAGCTGCAAATCCAAATCTAATCTAAATCTAAATCTGCCCACTGAATCGATCCTGTGCATCAGTAAAAAGATGATGTTCTATTTTAACCCTCTATGCGCGATGGCTGCTCTATTTGTTTTGTATTTGTTTGTTTCTTGTTTGTGAAACTCCTCCGAATGAGCGCCAACATACAGTACCTTCAAAAAGTGTAGGGGGGCGGTAATGTCAAGTTTTGTCAAAGGACTTTAAAATATCTGAAAATCGATTGTCAACATTTTTGGCGACACAGTTGAGTGAAGATGTCATTGGTTGTTGAAGTTGATTGGGTGCCCTGAGGTTGGATGATGATGTTTCAGCTTTGATGCTGCCCCCTAGTGGATATAGAGGCGTACAGCCAGGCGTGTTCACTCCTCTGCTCTCTTTCCCCCTCCAGTCGTCCCAAGGCGGCGGCCATCGCACCCTGCTGTACGGCCATGCCATCCTCCTGAGACACCACCACTCAGGCATGGTAAGACTAAAACACACCATCAGTGTCCCTTTACTAGCATTTTACCTATCGCCTAAATTTCACTTCCTGTACCCGTTTACAAACTTCCTCCCCAGTATCTGAGCTGCTTGACGACATCTCGGTCCCTCACAGACAAGCTGGCCTTTGACGTGGGCTTACAAGAAGATTCCACTGGTAAAGCTTTTCTGGGAATTGCAAATTTGGGCTTTTACACATTATTATTGACCAACTTTAAATGGATTTGGCAGTGAAAACAAACTTCATTTTCACTAAACGATGGCGTTGTAACCCACCTATAAACACTGCAGGTGAGGCGTGTTGGTGGACCATTCATCCAGCATCCAAGCAGAGGTCAGAAGGTGAAAAGGTCAGGGTGGGAGATGACCTCATCCTGGTCAGTGTGTCCTCTGAGAGATACCTGGTAAGACTCCCTCACTCCGCCCTGGTTCCATTTCAACCTGCTGGAGGATTTAGACGCCTACAAGCTGTGGTACCTTCCCTTTGCTTCTTATCTACTTCCTGTTGTCCTCTCGTCCTCAGCACCTGTCGTACGCCAGTGGAGATCTGATGGTGGACGCCTCCTTCATGCAAACTCTGTGGAACATGAACCCGATCACCTCTGGGTGTGAACTGGCTGAGGGTACAAACCTGCATCTCTCATGTTTCACTCTGCATTCACACTGATGCAGAGCTTGAGACCCTGCAAACACACACAGTTCACACATATAAACACACACACACAAACACAACAGTATATATGTTGATCACAGTATAATGAGTATTGAGCTTGAGGTGTGGGGTGTTGTTGGGATTTTCATAATGTTCTATTCTGGGCTGTCTAAGAGCTCCAGTGGCTCCGGCTAAAAACACTTTCTTGTTTGAGAAGCAGTGTAAGTCTGAGGGACAAATGAGGTCAGTGGGGGTGTGCAGGCGGGGGGTGGCGGAGTGGGGGTGCTGAGCTGAGCTGCTTAACTGTGATCTGCAGTGTATCAGCAAGAACGTTTGACATTGGTCAATGTTGTGCAACTCACAGAGTCTTTGGCAGGGCTTAGAATTTATCAATCGGCTCTCGTATCAGCTGAGAAACCCTGATACTGACATACACACACACACACACACACACACACACACACACACACAAGCTATGATCTCTGTCACCATAGTGTGTGTTCCTCCCTCCAGGGTTCCTGACAGGAGGCCACGTCCTCAGGCTCTTCCACGGCCACATGGACGAGTGTCTGGCCATCGCCACGCCAGAGGAAGGAGAAGAAAAGCGCAGGTGAGAAGAAGAAGAAGAAGCAGCAGAGCGACTCATGACAGAGCGACGTGCTGTTACTGTGCTGTGACTGACAGTGTGTCTGCTCTGCCTCCTCCACAGGATGGCCCACTATGAGGGTGGAGCGGTGTGCAGCCAGGCCCGGTCCCTCTGGAGGCTGGAGCCTCTGAGAATCTGGTGATGGTCCCGTTAAGGCAGCGTGTTCATACATGTGTCATATATGTGCCACTATGCTTCAGTGCTGACAAAGCTGAGCTGTAGAAAGAATCTTTATCTGTCATTCTGTTATTGGTGTAAATGTAAGCAGAGAGCCCCGGGTGTGATCGTCATCACACTGCAGTCAATTAGAGTAGATTTAATATTGGGACAGGAATCCATAAAAAAAATCCCCCAAAATATCAAATCATTCTTTCTTATTTCCCTCTGCAGCTGGAGTGGAAGTCACATGAAATGGGGACAATCATTCCGCATTCGGCACATCACCACAGGCCGGTACCTGTGTCAGGATGAGGAGAAGGGCCTGCTGGTGGTCGACCCGGAGAAAGCCAACACCAAACTGGCTGCCTTCTTCTTCCGCGCGTCAAAGGTCAGACTTACACTCGCCGATCGTTCCCTTTGGTCTCTGTTTCTCCTTCATCCCGCCTCACCCTCGTCCCCCCCCCCCCCCCTCTTCTCCCCCTCCTGGTTCCCCTGAGCAGGAGAAGGTAGACGTGGCTCACAAGCGTGATGTTGAAGGGATGGGCATTCCAGAGATCAAGTATGGAGAGTCCATGTGCTTCGTCCAGCATGTGTCCACAGGCCTGTGGCTCACTTACGCCGCCTTGGATGCCAAAGCTGCACGTCTGGGTATGATGAAGAGGAAGGTAAGGCTGCAATACATCGTCACTGAAACTGTGAAATGAGTTGACATACATAGTGACATCAGCTCTGAGAATCTGCATGGAACATTTCTTTGTGTTTGACATCACCAGAGACACGCAGCACAGCCTAACTTAGACCTTCACCTATAGGCTCACAACTCTGATCATTTAGGGAATAATCTACATAATCTGATCTATTCCACCTGTCCTCTGTGTGTCTCCAGGTCATCCTGCACCAGGAGGGCCACATGGACGACGCCCTGACCGTGTCCCGCTCCCAGACTGAGGAGTCTCAGGCTGCCCGTATGATCTACAGCACCACAGGCCTCTTCAGGCAGTTTATTAGGTGAGGCTACAAACCCGCCGCCTCGTGCATTAACCTGCGTCGGCCTGTTCATTTAGATTCTGTGGGACCGGATGGCTTTACGCCAAAGAGAGATGTTTATGTTTGTACTATACACCAGGAAGCAGCTTTAACAAGCAAACACAACTAAAGGTTTACAGAATCCATGAAAGCAAATGATGGAACAAGTGACCGGCCGATGGAAAATCACTTTGGTGTTGATTTTTAGAAATTGTATCGTAACTTCTATCCTTGGATCTGGACATTATTTTTGTTACTTCAAGTACTGGACACAAAAAAGGGTTTTTACTACATCAAAACTCAAGTCCCTGCCTTGTTTGTCTCCATCCAGGGGTTTGGACTCCCTGAGTGGGAAGAACAAGTCCCCGGCCGGCGTGTCCCTTCCTCTGGAGGGCGTCATCCTCTCCCTGCAGGACCTCATCTTCTACTTCCGCCCCCCTGAGGAGGAGCTGGAGCACGAGGAGAAGCAGACCAAGCTCCGCTCCCTCCGCAACCGCCAGAACCTCTTCCAAGAGGAGGTGACCTCACATCCACACCTCCCATAACTATGACACCACACACACACATGCTGGATTATAGCAGCATGTATCTAACACTGTGTGAGCTGTGTGTGTGTCTCCATGTGTGTGTGTGTGTGTTAGGGCATGATCACCATCGTGCTGGAGTGTATCGACCGTCTCAACGTCTACAACACCGCTGCTCACTTCTCCGAGTTTGCCGGCGAGGAGGCTGCAGAGTCGTGGAAGGAGATCGTCAACCTGCTATACGAGCTGCTGGGTAGACGAGTCGCTCTCTGCGCTGAAAGTAACACTGGACCTGTGTTAAAGACGGTAACCAAGGTGACAAGCTTCTCTTTCTGTGTCCTGCTGAACAGCTTCTCTCATCAGAGGGAACCGATCCAACTGTGCGCTGTTCTGTGACAACCTGGACTGGCTGGTCAGCAAGCTGGACC
This sequence comes from Genypterus blacodes, assembly GCF_046128005.1. NCBI lineage: Eukaryota > Metazoa > Chordata > Actinopteri > Ophidiiformes > Ophidiidae > Genypterus > Genypterus blacodes. The sequence continues at coordinate 525,514 of NW_027466845.1, read as the reverse complement.
GTCTGGAGGCCTCCTCAGGTCAGTAAGGACTCTCTAACCTCTTACTGGGGTTTTTGATGTTTTATTTTCCCTTTTTTTCTGACCTGAGCACGTAGTTTGTCGTCTTTTACCTTAATCATTAGTGCATTGTCATCATCTCAGCCTAATGCAGCTGCTTGTTCCCCATGCAGGTATTCTGGAGGTGCTGTACTGTGTGCTGATTGAAAGCCCTGAGGTTCTGAACATCATCCAGGAAAACCACATCAAATCCATTATCTCTCTGTTGGACAAACATGGACGGAATCACAAGGTTTGTGTTTTGTGCCCAGAGGGAAATGAACAAACAGCAGCTGCTCTGGTGCTGCTGCAGCTGGACACTTTGGAGACGGGGATTTGGGATTTTGAAGGATCCTGAAAGTACATTTGTGTGGTGAAAAGGCTCCCTGCAGATAAACTCTCTGTCTCGTCACTACGGGAACGTATGGATGAAAAGATAAATGTTCTGGTCCGGTCAGGGTCCATTAAAGCCCAGCTGTGTGTGTGTGTGTCTGTCTCTGTCCTGCCCTCAGGTCCTGGATGTCTTACGTTCTCTCTGTGTGTGTAACGGTGTGGCTGTGAGGTCCAATCAGAACCTCATCACTGAAAACCTGCTCCCGGGTCGCGACCTCCTGCTGCAGACCAACATTGTAAACTATGTGACCAGGTACTTGACCGTTCTTACTCCTCTATGAAAGCGTCTGACTCTTCCTCTTTGCTTATGTAAGTTGTGATTCTTTCCCCTCCTGCTTTCAGCATGAGGCCCAACATCTTCCTGGGGACATGTGAGGGATCCACGCAGTATAAGAAATTCTACTACGAGATGATGGTGGACTACGTGGAGCCCTATGTGACGGCTCAGGCCACCCATCTGCGTGTGGGCTGGGCTATGACCGAGGGCTACAGCCCCTACCCTGGAGGAGGAGAGGGCTGGGGAGGCAACGGGGTAGGAGACGACCTCTACTCCTACGGCTATGATGGAATCCATCTGTGGTCAGGTAGGTCAACTCCAAATCCAGTCCAAAGCGCACTGACAGGATGAGGACAGTCTGTTTTGCTCTTACTGAAGTATGTCTCTTCCCTCTCCTCCTCAGGAACCGTCCCCCGTCAGGTGGCCTCGCCCAACGTACACACTTTGGAGGCGGATGATGTCGTCAGCTGCTGTCTTGATCTGAGCGTGCCCAGTATCAGCTTCCGTATCAACGGCCACCCGGTCCAGGGCATGTTTGAGAACTTCAATGTGGACGGCCTCTTCTTCCCCGTCATCAGCTTCTCAGCCGGAGTCAAGTAAGAGCTCAGAGTTTAGTTTCCTCTTGGATCCTCTTATGGTTGGACTCACTTTCCAGGGCTGCACACATGGAATGACAGAGACATTTATTCCTCGGTTACAGGACGTTTGAAATGATAAATTAGGCTACAAAAAAGTTTATTTCCAAGGAGTTTATCATTTATCATTAATCTTCCCGGCCCTCCTCATTATCCCGCTCCACTCCGGAGGGTTCGGTCCCCAGAGTTCAGCTTACAGCTGCTGTGTCTAATGATGCTTTACAATGCTGACGGGAGCTAATGATGAATTGACTGATGAGAGCCAGAGAGGGAAACACAGGAGCAGAATCTGGCACCCAGATCGAATAAATGTTTATTTAATTGTTAGAGTGGGAGCGACACGTTCCTCATAAAGCCATTTAGCAGTCTGTAAACCAGCCTGGGGTCAATTAGATGAAGCCGCTTTCTGTCACCTCAGGGCGCGGTTCCTCCTGGGTGGTCGCCACGGAGACTTCAAGTTCATGCCCCCTCCTGGCTACGCGCCGTGCTACGAGGCTGTGCTGCCCAGGGACAGGATGCGCATCGAGCCCATCAAGGAGTACAAGCACGACTTCAGCGGCGTCCGCAACCTGTTGGGTCCCACCCTCTCCCTCAACCACACCTCCTTCACACCCTGCCCCGTGGACACGGTTCAGGTAAGACCCCTCAGAACAGCCCAAACCTGACACCTGACCCGAGCCTAAACCTGCACTGCATTCAGATTCATGTCGTGGACTCGCCCTCCCTCTGTAGATCGTGTTGCCGCCCCACCTGGAGCGGATCCGTGAGAAGCTGGCAGAGAACATCCACGAGCTCTGGGCCATCACCCGCATCGAGCAGGGCTGGACCTACGGGAGTGTGAGTAGGGAGTCTGAATCTGGATATGAATACTGATCTGAACCGTCTGGAAACAAAAATTCACCCGATCATTAAATAAATATCTTCAGTTACTGCAAATAGCTCGAGTGCAGCGATGAGGATTAACCCCAAACCCTCTGGGTGCTTATTTTTAGCACAATAGGATGTGAATGAATGTGTGGTCACAGGATATAATGTTGTCGTCTTGCCCACAGTTCAGGGACGACAACAAGAAACTGCATCCCTGCCTGGTGGACTTCCAGAGTCTCCCTGAACCAGAGAGGAACTATAACCTGCAGATGTCCGGAGAGACGCTCAAGTGAGTTTGTGTCCGCTGGGTTTGAATGTGAGGAGGTTTGACTGTGTGGGACACGATCCTTAATGCCTGTGGTGCCTATTGTTCTCCTCAAGGACTCTGCTGGCACTGGGCTGCCATGTTGGTATGGGAGACGAGAAAGCAGAAGAGAACCTGAAGAAGATCAAGCTCCCCAAGACGTACGGCAACAAACTCTCACTCTCCACATACAAGCGTGTTTCCTCCTGTGTGTGTTGTTTGTATCTGAGCGTGGGCCTCTCTCTCCTCCAGCTATGTGATGAGTAACGGATACAAGCCTGCCCCCCTTGACCTGAACCACGTTAAACTGACACCCAACCAGAACCAGCTGGTAGAAAAGCTAGCGGAGAACGGGCACAACGTGTGGGCCAGGGACCGGGTACGACAGGGATGGACCTACAGCATCGTGCAGGTGACTGAACTCCACATGACTCAGAGCCAAGCACAGCTGAGAGAGAGAGTGAGAGGCCTGGTTGTTATGAACATGAGTGTTCTCTCTCCAGGACATCCTGAACAAGCGAAACCCTCGTCTGGTGCCGTACAACCTGCTGGACGAGAGAACTAAGAAAACGAACCGAGACAGCGTGAACAACGCTGTCCGCACTCTCATCGGCTACGGCTACAACATCGAGCCTCCGGATCAGGAGAGCAGTGAGTCGCCACCCGCCGATACGATCCTCTCGACTGAGAGTGAGGTTAAATGTCACAGAGCGAGACGTTTGCTGTGTCCTCACCCTTCTGTCCCTCTGTAGCCGGCCACGGCCTTGAGAGCACCCCGGGGGACAAGGTGAGGATCTTCAGGGCAGAGATGTCCTACGCCATCACCCAGGGGAAATGGTACTATGAGTTTGAGGCGGTGACCACGGGGGAGATGAGGGTGGGCTGGGCGCGACCCAGCGTCCGCTCAGACACCGAACTGGGAGCAGATGAGCTGGCCTACGTCTTCAACGGCAACAAGGTTTGTCCCCACCGAGCGAGACTGAGACCAACAGTAGGCAACAACAAACATCATCACATGTTTGCGTGTGTTTCATCGGTATTCCTCGATTCCCAGGCTCAGCGCTGGCACGTCGGCAATGAATCCTTCGGTCGCCAGTGGCTGTCGGGCGATGTGGTCGGCTGCATGATCGACCTGACTGAGATGAACATCATGTTCACGCTCAACGGAGAAATGCTGATGAGTGACTCGGGCTCTGAACTGGCTTTCAAAGACATCGAAATCGGAGAAGGCAAGAGTTCCATCTCTCCTCTGACCTTTTTATATACACACACACACTTTGTCCAAACATCTGTCCAACTCTTTCCCTCTTCTGTCCCATTTGCTGCTTTGCCCCTCAGGTTTCATCCCCGTGTGTGCGCTGGGCCTGTCTCAAGTGGGAAGGATCAATCTTGGTCAGAACGTCAGCAGTCTGCGCTACTTTGCCATCTGTGGTCTGCAGGAAGGCTTTGAACCCTTTGCCATTAACATGAAGCGAGACATCACCATGTGGTTCAGTAAAAGTTTGCCTCAGTTTGTTCCCGTGCCGACTGATCACAACCACATCGAGGTGACGATTGAACTCTAAGGAGATCACACTGACACTTTATATACACTCTATTGTTATTCATCACCTGCCTGTCCATCTTAGGTGTCCCGTGTGGATGGGACGGTGGACAGCGCCCCCTGTCTGAAGTTGACCCACAGGACCTTCGGCTCGCAAAACGCCAACACCGACATGATGTTCCTCAGACTCAGCATGCCCGTGCAATTCCACGAGATTTTCAAGGTCACGGCAGGCACCACCCCCCTCACCCGCGCCCTCACCATCCCCGAGGAGGAAGTGGTGGTGGTGGAGCCCGACTCGGAGTTTGAGGTGCTGAAGAAGTCGGCCACCCGCAAAGAGCAGGAAGAGGAGAAGAAGGAGCCGTCGGTGCCAAAGGAGCTGTCTGTGGAGAACGAGAAGGACGCCATGTCAGAGAAGGGCAAGAAGAAAGGGTGAGGATGTCCATCAGTGTGCACAGCTGTGTAATGCTGCTCACGTCCAGATCATCCTAGTGGAGCTGATTATGAGTCTCACCTTTCTATTCTGTGCACATCAGGTTCTTCTCCAAGGCTAAGAAGGCGGCCATGACGCCTCTGGCCCCTCCCCCTCCTCCCACCGTGCCTCGCTTGGTGGAGGATGTGGTCCCTGACGACAGAGACGACCCTGAGATCATCCTCAGCACTACCACTGTGAGCGCCTTCATCAGCACCATGACGACACGATGAAGCTCCTCTGTGGCGTCTCCGTGCTTCACTGTCAGGTTTCTCACTGCCGCTCTTCTTCCTGTTCCCAGTATTATTACTCTGTGAGGATCTTTGCCGGGCAGGAGCCGTCAGGTGTGTGGGTGGGCTGGGTCACGCCTGACTACCACCTGTATGATCCCAACTTTGACCTCAGCAAAGTACGCAGCGTCACTGTTACCGTGGGAGACGACAGAGGCAACATACACGACAGGTCAGATCTTATTTACTCTCTTCCAGGAAAACTCAGAAACAGAATCAGGCTTTGCTCCCATCCTCTAACACTGCAGTGCCTCTCCTGTCTCCCTGCAGCATGAAGCACAGTAACTGTTACATGGTCTGGGGAGGCGACCTGGTCAGCAACCAGCAGACCCGCTTCAGCCAGGAGGACATGGTGGTGGGTTGCCTGGTCGACCTGGCGACAGGTCTCATGACCTTCACAGCCAACGGGAAGGAGATCAACACCTTCTACCAGGTGAGCAGAGGAGAGGCAGCGGTGTGCGGACGGCATTTGTTCGAGTATCAGATTGTGAAAGCGGCCGTGTTCTGTTTTGTTGTCAGGTGGAGCCCAACACCAAGCTGTTCCCCGCCGTCTTCATCCAGCCCTGCAGTCAGAATTTAGTGCAGCTGGAACTCGGCAAGCTCAAGGTCAGAACTTGTATACGTTCATATTTTCAGAAGGTGTTTTTCTTTCTTTCTGCCATCAGTGTTTCCAGCCACCTTTAAAAAATACTTTCCCTGCCTGCTTCTCTCTTCTCGCCTTTTATTTGTAGTTGCTTGCTCATTTATCCTGCTTCCCTGGTAGACTGGCTTCTCTTATGTTAATTTCAGCACCGGTGTGACATTAGGATTCATGAAGCTCCTCCCTATGATCCATCGTTGTCTTCATGACGTAACGCTCTGTTCCCTCTGCCCTATCAGAACATCATGCCCATCTCGGCAGCCATGTTCCGCAGTGAGCGCAACAACCCGGTGCCCCAGTGTCCTCCCAGGCTGGATGTCCAGATGCTGACCCCGGTGATCTGGAGTCGGATGCCCAATCACTTCCTCAACCCAGAGGTTGGCAAAGTCAGCGAGAGGCTGGGCTGGATGGTGGAGTGTGTGGAACCTCTGATCATGATGGCACTGCACATCCCAGAGGAGAACAGGTCAGAGCCCCTGAGCCCCTGAGGTCCTAACCCCCGGGTCATGACCCTGCAGTGGGAAGCAGATAGTTGTACTTTGAATTAGAATTAAGAAAGTTGTGTCTTTAAACTCTCTTGGCAGTGTTAATCTCATGGATGTTGGTGTGTGTCTCTGTCTGTCCTTCACAGGTGCATTGATGTCCTAGAGTTGTCGGAGCGTCAGGACCTGTTGAAGTTCCACTACCACACCCTCATGCTGTACTGTGCCGTGTGCGCGCTGGGCAACAACCGCGTGGCTCACGCCCTGTGCAGCCACGTGGACGAGTCTCAGCTGTTCTACGCCATGGAGAACACCTACCTGCCCGGGCCTCTCCGCGGCGGCTACTACGACCTGCTCATCAGCATCCACCTGGAGTCTGCCAAGCGTGCGCGCCTGGGCACAAACAGAGAGTTCATCGTGCCCATGACTGAACAAACTCTCTCCATCAAGCTCTATCCCGACGCCAAGAAGGCCCACTCTCTGCCCGGAGTGGGTCTCACCACCTGCTTACGGCCCAAGCTGCATTTTTCATCCATCAACTTTGTGGGCACCGATCCGGACCTGTACACCCTCAGTCCCACCTTCCCTCTTCAGGTGAGAGATCCAGACAGATTAGAAAGCTGCAGAAGGCATCGTTCATGTCATGTTATTGTAATAACTGCAACTGCGCTGCCATTTTGTCCCACAGGAGCTGAAGACGGGCGCCATCAGCATGTTAACAGAGGCTGTGATGGACGGCAGCCAGGCCATGAGGGATCCAGTAGGAGGCAGTGTTGAGTTTCACTTTGTTCCAATCCTTAAACTCATCAGCACACTGCTCATCATGGGCATCTTCAATGACGAAGATACCAAGCACATCCTCAAGATGATCAACCCCAATGTTTTCAGCGGTAAGGACGACGAGGAAGAGGAGGGAGAGAAGGCAGGGGCTGGCGAAGAGGGAGGGGAGGAAACCAAGGACAAAAAGGAGGAGGACACTGAGCTGGAGGATGAAGGAGTCGGTGAGGAGGACGAGGAATTGAAAGATGAACAGAAAGGCGAGGAGGATGAGGAGGGAGAGCCGAAAGAGGAAGGAGAGGAGAGAGAGGCCAAAGGAGGAAAAGTAGATGGAGAGAAGGCAGAGGAAGAGAAGGAGGCCGAGGCAGTGGCGGAAGAAGTCAAAGAGGAAGAAGAGGGTCTGGAAGAAGGACTTTTACAGATGAAGCTGCCTGAATCTGTCAAACTGCAGGTTACTCACAATAATAAACAAATATACAGAATCTGTTAGTCTTGTTTACATATTCCACATGTTAACCAGCTGTTCCTCTCTGGCTCTCCGTCACCAGATGTGCACCTTGCTGCAGTACTTCTGCGACTGCGAGCTGCGGCACAGAGTGGAGGCCATCGTGGCTTATTCAGACCAGTTCGTCCACGACATCCAGGGCAACCAGCGCATCCGCTACAACCTGCTGATGAGAGCCTTCACCATGTCAGCGGCTGAGACGGCACGCAGGACCAGAGAGTTCCGCTCACCACCGCAGGACCAGGTTGGTTTGGGATTGAAATGAACCATTATAACTCCTTTGATTGGCTGACACTGATAATGCAAAATATATCTCACTGTGTTTCTCTTCGAGGTGCTGCTGCTGACCAACTTCAAGCACAGTCCAGAGGAGGAGGACTGTCCGGTGCCTGAGGAGGTCCGAGACACCCTGGGAGAGTTCCACAATGATATCCTCCTCCATTGTGGTAAGGACTCCACCACAGATGAGATCTCACTGATGTGCTGACGTGATGTTTTGGCTAAATGATGAACCCTCGCTTCACTCCAGGGATCCACATTGGGCACGAGGAAACTGAGGAGAAAGTGGACACGTCACTCAGGGGAAGGCTCCTCAATCTGGTGGACAAGGTCAGGAACTTGCGCAAGACAAAGGAAGAAGCGAAGCCGGAGGTTGAGGACGAAACAAAACCCAGTAAGATTATAAATACAGATTTCTGGTTAAATATTCAGAAACATTATTTAGCAGCTGCAAACCAAAGATATCGACATTTGCTTCAGAAAATCAATGTAGTGTTAAGTATCACACAACAGTAAAACACTGAAACCTCTCTCACTCCACCCAGACACCCTGCAGGAGCTGATCTCCCACACCATGATCCACTGGGCTCAGGAGTCCTTCATCCAGAACCCTGAGCTGGTGCGTCTGATGTTCAGCCTGCTCCACAGGATGTACGACGGGCTGGGCGAGCTGATCCGCGCCCTGCCTAAGGCCTACTCCATCAACGCCGTGTCAGTGCAGGACACCATGGACCTGCTGGAGTGCCTTGGACAGATCCGATCTCTCCTCATTGTCCAGATGGGCCCAGAGGAGGAGCGACTCATGATTCAGAGCATCGGGTCAGTGTGGGGATGACACTGCTTCTCAGCGATGTCATTGTGTTAATGTCCTTTAATGTATCCGTGCCACTTAACAAGATCCACTGAGTAACAAGCATGATTATGACTTTTCTAGGAATATCATGAACAACAAAGTGTTCTACCAACACCCCAACTTGATGAGAGCCCTGGGTATGCATGAGACTGTGATGGAGGTGATGGTCAACGTGCTGGGCGGAGGAGGAGACTCCAAGGTAACGCCATGTTTGTTTGTTTTCTTTAATGGAGGAGCCATTTCCCCTTTATCATTCACTAAAGACAGCATCTGACAGCTGTGTGATGTCTTCCCTTGCTTGTTTCCAGGAGATTCGATTCCCCCAGATGGTGACCAACTGCTGTCGTTTCCTGTGTTACTTCTGTCGTATCAGCCGGCAGAACCAGCGCTCCATGTTTGACCATTTGAGCTACCTGCTGCAGAACAGTGGCATCGGCCTGGGTCAGTGTCCGCCCACCTGCACTCTACACAGGGCTCATTATTTACATTATATATGTGTATGCATCTGTATAATGAGAATATTCTGTATTTGTTTTGGCCTAATACAGATAATGCAAATATTCTTCTAGTTTCTGACTTCCTTTTGTGTTTTCTTTCCATTTTTCTTTTCACTTTTTTTTCCTGGAACAATAGTCTGAGGTGCCTTTGCCAACTGGCCATAATGAGCCTTCACTGTACGTTATATAATAAAGTAAAGCCCTTGTTGTTCTGCTTACAGGCATGCGTGGCTCCACCCCTCTGGATGTGGCTGCTGCTTCCTGCATTGATAACAATGAGCTGGCCTTGGCTCTGCAGGAGCAGGACCTGGAAATGGTTAGAGAACATCAAAGACCAACACCAAACATGAATACGTCAATCTTTACCATGGATGTGTTGACGTTGTGCTCTCTCCTGGTGTAGGTGGTGACGTACCTGGCAGGCTGTGGGCTGCAGATGTGTCCCATGCTTCTCTCTAAGGGCTACCCTGACATCGGCTGGAACCCCTGTGGTGGAGAGAGATACCTGGACTTCCTCCGCTTTGCTGTCTTTGTTAACGGTCAGCCACCTAACATAGGAACGATCGCCTGCCTCTGCACGTTGTGATTTGTGCGCATCGACGTCTCTAACATGACACGATTGTTCTCACAGGAGAGAGCGTGGAGGAAAACGCCAACGTGGTGGTGCGTCTGCTCATCCGTCGCCCCGAGTGCTTCGGCCCGGCCCTGAGAGGGGAGGGAGGGAACGGTCTGCTGGCTGCCATGGAGGACGCCATCAAGATCTCTGAGGACCCAGCAAGAGATGGACCCACCGTCAAAAAGGACAGACGCTTTATGTGAGTTAAGGCGCATGTATGTTCACATAAGGAAATAGGGATATAGGGGGATGTTTACTTAAATAGTGTAGTACTGTATAGTGTTTATACAACTTTGCATGTTTTCTCATAATGCATCACATTTGCTGGACAGAAGTCAAACTTTGTGTTGCTTATTGTTGATTGAAAGGTTTGGTGGAGAGGAGCAGCAGGAGGAGAACCGTGTCCATCTGGGAAACGCCATTATGTCCTTCTACTCAGCCCTCATTGATCTGCTGGGTCGATGTGCCCCAGAGATGCACGTGAGTACAAACAGGAGGAATCAGTCAGAGATGCAGTCTGTTCAGTGGACTCACATGGTTTCTGTGTTCATTTCTGCAGCTGATCCAAGCAGGTAAGGGTGAAGCTCTGAGGATCAGGGCCATCCTGAGGTCTCTGGTGCCCATAGAAGACCTGGTGGGAGTCATCAGCCTCCCTGTGCAGATTCCTGCTTATGGCAAAGGTTGGATACAAAGCTGGAAATGGGAATGAGTGGCAAACTGGGTGTGTGTGTGTGTGTGTGCTCTAAAGTGATGTCATATTGTTCTGTCCTAACTACAGACGGTCAGATTATCGAGCCAAAGATGTCGGCCAGTTTTGTTCCGGACCACAAGGCCTCCATGGTGCTTTTCCTGGACAGAGTTTACGGTATCGACAACCAGGACTTCCTGCTCCATGTGCTGGAGGTCGGCTTCCTGCCTGACATGAGGGCTGCAGCCTCACTGGACACGGTGAGTCGGCAGACTCGTCTTGACAAATATATTCAAGTACAGCAAGGGTGAATTCCAAGAGTGGAGCCATTACGGTGGCGTACTTTGCTGATCCAGCTGTTTCCCGGAGAAATGACTAACATTCATTGCCAGTGTTGTCACTTTACAGTAGTTTTATTGTCTCCCTCTCTGGCTATAGCTGGCATTCAGCACAACTGAAATGGCCTTGGCACTGAACCGTTACCTGTGCTCAGCTGTTCTGCCTCTGGTCACTAAGTGTGCCCCGCTGTTTGCCGGCACAGATCACCGTGCCATCATGATCGACTCCATGCTCCACACCATCTATCGCCTGTCCCGTGGCCGAGCCCTCACCAAGGCTCAGAGGGACGTCATCGAGGAATGCCTCATGTCGCTCTGCAAGTCAGTCCTAACTCTGTCTTTAAAGCTCAAAGCACTTTGATGATCTGAATGATAACAGTATCTGATGAAGGAACCTCCTCTGCGTGATCCCAGGTATCTCCTCCCCTCCATGCTGCAACATCTGCTCAGACGGCTGGTGTTTGATGTTCCCATCCTCAATGAATATGCAAAGATGCCTCTGAAGGTTTGACTCATATTTATTTCATTTATTTAGTACGGTTTTTATTTTCGGATCTCTCATTTTCCCTCTTTTCCTCTCTTTTCCAATTGTTCCAGCTGTTGACCAATCACTACGAGCGTTGCTGGAAGTACTACTGCCTGCCTAACGGCTGGGCAAACTTTGGGGTGACCTCAGAGGAAGAGCTGCATCTTTCTCGCAAGCTCTTTTGGGGAATCTTTGAGTCTTTGGCCCACAAGGTGAGAGGGGAATCTGTTGGTGTCCACACATGAAGTGAAGGAGCTTATTGTTTCTCTGTTAACTTGTCCTGTCTGACGCTCGCAACTCTAGAAATTTGACGCAGAGCTCTTCAAGATCGCCATGCCGTGCCTGTGTGCCATAGCAGGAGCCATCCCTCCAGACTATGTGGACGCCACCTTCTCCTCCCACACTGAGAAGAAGGCCTCTGTGGACGCTGAGGGCAACTTTGACCCCAAACCAGTGGAGACGACCAAGTAAGCAGGAAAATACAAGAAGAGGACAAAAACAGAGAACTCTATTTTAGTACAAGCTCACAAATTCATTCCAAAAGTTGTGTGTTAGTTAGAATATAATAATAATAAACAGTATTCATAAGGTGTACAGCATTAAATGTGACATCATTTATTTATAGTACCATCATCCCAGAGAGACTGGATGCCTTCATCAACAAGTTTGCAGAGCACACTCACGACAAATGGGCCTTTGAAAAGGTCAGTTATGCAAAACGCTTATATTTAAAATCACGCACACGCACGCACACGCACACGGACACACACACACACACACACACACACACACACACAGGTGCAGGAAGTCACTTTTTCAATGCTCTCATCTATTTTCAGATTCAGAACAACTGGACCTATGGAGAGGCTCTGGATGACAACGCCAAAACTCACCCGATGCTCCGCCCATACAAAACCTTCTCTGAAAAGGTAATGAGTCAGCATTTATACCTCATCTCAATCTTCTGTTCAGACACCTTCATGTAGGTAAACTAATGCAGGACATCATTTCTGATTGTTTGGACATCTTAAGTTTTAAACACCTCGTCTTGCTGTTGAATGCTTGTGTCTGTGTCTCAGGACAAGGAGATCTACCGCTGGCCCCTCAAAGAATCCATCAAAGCCATGCTGGCGTGGGAGTGGACCCTGGAGAAGGCCACAGACAGGGAGGGAGAGGTGGAGAAGAAGGCCGCCACACGGAAGATCTCCCAAACTGCTCAGGTGCTGGACAACTTCCCATCTGTACTACTGTATCTTCTAATGCATGTCCCCATTGGACCTCCTCCGAATGAGTGAAGTAACAGTGAACTTGGTGGAATCTTTGTATGCCTTCATGTCCACAGGCCACTTATGACCCCAGTCATGGCTACAACCCTCAGCCAGTGGACATCACAGCGATGGCCCTCTCCAGAGAGCTGCAGGTGTGTCACCTCGTTCACAGCTCATCCTTCATACACATGTGGCAGGAGCTTGAGAGATTCATCTAATGTGCATGCTGTTGTCATCTCTACGCAGTCCATGGCTGAGCAGCTGGCTGAGAACTATCATAACACCTGGGGACGGAAGAAGAAGTTGGAGCTCCAGTCTAAAGGTACGAGGGGTTTCTGTGTCAAACCTGAAGAAGTTTGATTGTCACTTGCAGCCACAGTGGTAGCCAGTTCCCAGTCGGTGCTTCCCCCCCAAAATAATTTGTGCTGCTGTTAGGTGGTGGCACCCATCCCCTGCTTGTGCCTTATGACACCCTGACTGCCAAGGAGAAAGCCAGGGACAGGGAGAAGGCGCAGGACCTGCTCAAGTTCCTCCAGCTGAACGGATACGCAGTGACCAGGTCGGAGGAATGCTCACACCTTCTCAAACCATCTCACTTTCAGCTCTCTGTCTTGTTCTGTCTTCACCCATCGTCTCCTCTCCATCTTCAGGGGTCTTAAGGACATGGAGCAGGACATCTCCTCTATTGAGAAGCGCTTTGCCTATGGTTTCCTTCTGAAGCTTCTCAAATGGATGGACATTGCCCAGGAGTTCATTGCTCATCTTGGTATTATGCTTCTGATGAGCACTGTGGCTTGTTGCAGATCTTCCGTATGTTGTTTACTGCAGGTGACTGATTTGGTTTGTGCTCTTCTCTGACAGAGGCTGTGGTTAGCAGCGGTCGAGTGGAGAAATCGCCACACGAACAAGAAATCAAATTCTTTGCCAAGGTGAGCTGTGTGATGTTTCTGTGGGTCCAAAGAGTTGTGATTCTTACCACATCTGATAGTTTGGCCACAGCTCCTGTGGGCTCACCTGGACACCTGGTCAGGATGTTCATGTTGCTCTGGCTGTTGTGTTCAGATCCTCTTGCCGCTGGTGAATCAGTATTTCAAGAACCACTGCCTGTACTTCCTCTCCACTCCGGCTAAAGTCTTGGGTAGTGGAGGACATTCTTCCAACAAGGAGAAGGAGATGATCGCAAGGTAGGTTACACACAAGAGTGTATGAAAGGTTTCTATTCCAAAAGATCTCAGAATTATTTGGCCTCCACTCTTCAGCTCAGTACTTTGCCTGTGATGGTGTTTGTCCTCTTCCTCCTGAATATTCCCTCTTCCATGTCCATCTTTACAACCTTAATTCCCTCCACCCCCCCTTTTGCCTTTGGTGTCACTTCAAACATTTCTCCTGCCCTGTCTCCCTCATCGTCCTCCCCTCCTCTCCCCCCCACTCCTCTTCTCTCCCCCTACCTCAGTATCTTCTGTAAGTTGGCTGCTTTGGTGAGACACAGAGTATCTCTTTTTGGTAAGGAACCTGCATGCTGGCGTTTTGCCCTGTCACCATCTCTGTCCATTCCTGTCTGTCCTCTTCATCTCTCTCTCTCCTTTGTCCGGATTCCTCCTTATCAGTGTTTCATCATCTAACTATCTCAACCCTTTCCTCTTCCTCTCTCTTTAATCTCCGCTTCTGCTTGGCTTTGGTGTTTTCCGCAGAACGTTGTCCCTTTTGCTTTTAGGGCCTCTTAATAAATCTTTCTGCTGATAAGATGCAGACAGTGATATCAGCATGAATGTGTGAGTGTGGTGGTGTCAGGAAACAACAACAATGGCGCGCTGCAGCTCCGAGTATTTGCTCTCTCCTCACTCTCCTCATTCACTACCATCTGTGTGTGATAGTCAGTTATGTAATCGGTGGTCAGTGGTCGGCAGCGAACGCTTCACGTTTCTCCTTGCCATGGTTCAAACTGTTACATTTCCTGCCTCTTGCTCACCAGAACACACAACTGTTGTTATCATCATTCGGCGTAAAATATACCATCAGATACTGAATGTTACACAAAGAAACTCCAAAATTATAATCACAGTGTTGGTTGATCTGTTACAATGTCAAAATGCAGTATTGTTTGATTTAACATTCTCTAACATACTGGACTGTAACTGGTGTTGGGGATTAGCTAGCTACAAGAAGAGAAGCTACTAATTAAGCTACTTTTTCAGGAGTTGGACAGTAGAGCAGCTACTTTCATAACAATGTAGCTTTTCCAGAAGCTAGCTTAGCTGCCGCTCAACTACATACCTCAGCCATGAGTAGCTTGTAGTTCAAATGTAGCTTCCCCAATATTAACTCTAACTGTTTTTGTTTTCAGTCAAATTAACTTCTGCTGTGCTTCAGTCTGACCTTCACAATAAAAGGAGCTCTTGTGTGTAAAGCTGCTATGTTGTGCAGCTGCAGCAACGTTTCTCTGATCTGCTGCTTTCAGGAACAGATGCCAGCGCTGTGGTGAACTGTCTGCACATATTATCACGATCACTGGATGCCAGGTAACAAAGATTTACAAGCTGCCACTGTGAAATGTGACGCACTGCATTAATCTGAAGTCAGAATGTGGAGTGATGCGTCCCTTAGCTCGTCTGTTGTTCTGCCTCTCTGTTTTTAAGGACTGTTATGAAATCCGGCCCTGAGATCGTGAAGGCGGGCCTGCGTCAGTTCTTTGAGAGCGCCGCTGACGACATTGAGAAAATGGTGGAGAATCTCAAACTGGGCAAAGTGTCCAGCCGCAACCAGGTCAGGAGCGGCTCCTGTTGTCTTTCACTCTTCCTTCTTCTTCATGTTCCTTGCGAACTCTCTTTGTGTATGTGTGTGTGTGTGTCTGCCTGTAGGTGAAAGGTGTGTCCCAGAACATCAACTACACCACCGTGGCCCTGCTGCCGGTCCTCACCACGCTGTTTGACCACATCGCCCAGCACCAGTTTGGAGATGACGTCATGAGTGAGTGAAGTGCTTCTGTCCACCTTTACAGTTACTCACTCAGGGGGACAGCACAGATGGAAATGTAATCCTGTCCCACTTTCTTCTTCACCCTCAGTGGATGACCTGCAGATATCCTGCTACCGTATCATGTGCAGCATCTACTCCCTGGGCACTGTGAAGACCCCACATGTAGAGCAGTGAGTAGACACTTCCAAGAGGGAATCTAAAGGAAAACTAAAATCATTAAGAGGTCGAATTGTTTTCAGATTTAACCTCCAGTGCTGCAACTAGGCCAGTTTTTATTTTTGCAATACGATTGTTCACTAACTTGACTGTGTGCCGACCTCTTATTTTGCTTCCCTTCTATTCTGTGCCATGTCTGTGATGCAGACAGCGCCCGGCCCTGGGTGAGTGCTTGGCTCACCTAGCAGCTGCCATGCCGGTGGCCTTCCTGGAGCCGGTGCTCAATGAGTACAACTCCTTTTCTGTTTACACCACCAAGACTCCCAGAGAGAGATCCAGTGAGTCCTTTTCCTTTTCTTTTTTTTTGCTTTCCTCCCACAATTTACTGCTGTTTAATGTGTAAGAATAGTTTCCCCTTATCATTTTGCCTTTCCCTCCCTCAGTTCTGGGACTTCCAAACCAAGTGGAGGAGCTGTGCCCTGACATCCCAGAACTTGAGATCCTCATGAAAGAGATCAGTGATCTGGCCGAGTCCGGGGCTCGCTACACCGAGATGCCCCATGTGATTGAGATCACCTTGCCCATGCTGTGTAATTACCTTCCACGCTGGTGGGAGAGGGGCTTTGAGAACTTCCCTGAGCTGGAGGGCCAGCTCTGTACATCTGTCACCTCTGAGCAACTCAACCACCTGCTGGGTAGCATCATGAAGATCGTGGTGAACAACCTGGGCATAGATGAGGCCTCCTGGATGAAGAGATTGGCAGGTCAGTGTGTGTCGGGACTTGTGACCTAAATGTGCCGTCCATGTCCCGCAATGTCTTGAATCCGATGTCCCGCTGTCCCATGCACAGTGTTCGCCCAGCCTATTGTGAGCAGGGCCAAGCCTGAGATGCTCAAATCCCACTTCATCCCCACCATGGAGAAGCTGAAGAAGCGCTCAGGAAAGGTGGTGGCAGAGGAGGATCAGCTGCGAATGGAGGGCAAGACGGAGATGGACAGTGAAGACGGGACCATCAAGGATGAGTTTGCTGTGCTGTGCAGAGACCTGTACGCTCTCTACCCCTTGCTCATCCGCTACGTGGACAATAACAGGTACAATAACATGTGGAGCACCTGCAGTAGACACAGTTACTTGTTGGCGGTTCCAGACTAGTCCATCTCGTACTGTAAACACCGATGATGAAGCACCTGAATCCTGATCAGCTGCGTCTAATCGATTGCTGTGATTGTCTGCAGGGCGAGGTGGCTGACCTGTCCAGACCCAGATGCTGAGGAACTCTTCAGGATGGTGGGAGAGGTTTTCATTTTCTGGTCCAAATCTCATGTGAGTGTCTATACTATCCTCCTCTCCTTGCGTTTGATATTGCTGCATTTGCCCTCCCTGTCTTAGTGTCTTTGGCTCATTCCTCTTTTTCTTCCCTGCAGAACTTCAAAAGGGAGGAGCAGAACTTTGTGGTGATGAACGAGATCAACAACATGTCCTTCCTCACTGCTGACAGTAAGAGCAAGATGAGCAAGGTGAGAGCGGGCGAGCAGACACAGAGCCACATGAACCAGAGGAATCAGATGTTTACTTATATCACATAGCTGTAACACATCAAGTAACTCAACTCTAATCATTAATAATGCACTAACATCTTCCATTCTTAGCAGGACAAAGCTGCGGAAAGGTTACACCAATAAGATATATAGAGCAATCCTCCGCTGATATTGACCTTCTTTCCTTTACATTAGTATGGATTAAGTTATTACCTCATAAATGTAAGAGTAATAGATCTTTATATAACTAATATGTCCCTTTACAGAATATTCTGGAAGTCCTGGAGTAGTAGTGTGGCAGTTTATAGGCCTTAGCCACTACTAGGAGTGTTGCTAACTGTGTTCTCTCCTTATATCCTGCGTTGGTGTTGGACGCCGGGCCACTAGGCCGGAGATGGAGAGGTTAGACTGTGTTTGTGTGCACGAGCGCTGTGCTGACCGCATGGCAACCCGAGTCTTTGGGAGGCATTTCATCAAGCTCTCCCGCAGGCTTACCACACTAGAGCGTCTCTCACACACACAGACACACACACACACACACACACACACACACATACACACACACACACACACACACACACACACATTATTCCGCTCATAAACATACACAATGATAGATCCAGATGAAATGGCTTATTGACATGAGAATGTTGTCTTTGAGTGGGTTGTTGTTGTTGTTGTTGTTGTTGTTTTTATAAATGTTGAAGTGTGAGAGTGTGTTTGTGTCCCTAGTGAGTGTGTCTATGTTGACGATGACACACTCGGCTCTTTGCTGTAGATTGTAGTGGCCTGAGAGGTTTCATGGTTCTTGGTCGAGCAGCTGTGTATCCTGATTCTTACACTGTTGCTGCCGCCGAGCGCCATCACCCTGTTTTGGTTTGATTAATCAGCTCAGATGGCCTTCAGATGGTCCCTGTGGGATACGATGTGGAGTCCATGCTACTGTGCAGTCTGTGATGTTGACACCGGATTGTTGACGCTTGTATTTCTTTCAGCTTTGGTTGGTAGAGGTTCCGGTGCTGGGGGACTCTTCTCTTTCCTTTCCTTCACTACATGTTAACACCAAAAAGTCATCTCCTCACTCTCTGCCATCATATCATTGAATTTGCTTTCTCCATCATGAGCGTAACTAGCTGGATTGGTCGGGTAAACATCACCACATGACTCTCATCGTAGTTACTAACTGGAATCGTTCATCCACACCAACCTAATTTATTGACATATTAATTTGTTTCGATCACTGAATCTCTACTGGGCGTTTGATGTCTCACTTGGTTGCTGAAAGACAGACGAGTCAACCTCCTCTCCTTGGCGACCAGATGGACATTACTGTCTTGAGCTTCTGTTATCTGATCGTCGCAATACCTCTCTCTGCCCAAAGAGCACTTCAGTTTACAGCACACACTCACACACACACTCAGGGCAGAGGGGGTGCTGTGAGGCCAGACAACAGTCAGTAATGAGCACTGGCTGCCTCAGGACAGGAGTGTGTGAGAGGAGCTCCAGGGCAGCAGAGCCCCATCGTACCCCCACCACCTCCATCATAGACTTGTGCTGTTCTGTGTGTCGCGCCCCTGTCCAGCCCGCACTACTAACAGTGAGGCTGCATTGTGTGTATCGTGGATGATGCAGCGCTGAGGCTCCACCAGAAGCTGCACAGACTGAAGCTGTAACCATCTTCAGTCATGTCTTCCCAGCATGTTGTGGTATTTTGTAGAATGTTTCTCAGAAGTAGTTTTGCTATAGAATTGTAAAATATTCCTGTTGTTTTTTTGTTGTTGGTAGTTTTACTTCATAACATTTCCATTAAGTATTAACTGAACTTCCTCATTTGATCCCTGAGACTCTGACTTCCTGCAGGCATGGGGAGTGTGAACTGAAGCGGGTCAAGCCGTCACTCTGACCTTTTCTCTCTCTAGTCTGGAGGCTCAGAGCAGGAGCGGACCAAGAAGAAGCGCAGAGGAGATCGATACTCGGTGCAGACGTCTCTCATCGTGGCGGCGTTGAAGAAGATGCTGCCCATCGGCCTCAACATGTGCTCTCCTGCAGACCAAGAGCTCATCAACCTCGCCAAGATCAGATACTCTCTGGTATTTTAATGCATTTGAAGCCACCCCACCCGCTGTGTCGTTGTGGAAACAGAGGAACATCTACAACACTGTTACATTCATAGATCATAGCATTGTATTTTCCCGTGGGTCAATCATAGGCCTGATTTATCATTTAATCTTGTATGGATTGTGAAGGATGTCGTGTGAACCTTGGCTTCTTCCCTTACAGAAAGACACAGATGAGGAGGTGAGGGAGTTCTTGACCAACAATCTGCATCTGCAGGGCAAAGTGAGGAGGCTTATTCAAAGGTTTTAAATAAGAAAGACAGGACTAAAGACCCGGCAGAGTGTAACTGAGCACCTGGTTGATGTGTTTCAGGTGGAGGACCCGGCTATGCGCTGGCAGATGTCTCTGTATAAGGAGATGGCCGGGAAGGCGGAGGATGCTGAGGACCCTGAGAAAGTGGTGAAAAGGGTTCAAGAGGTGTCTGCTGTCCTTTACCACATTGAGGTGGTGAGTAAACACACAACTCAGTATCCAAACACGCATGTCTGTAATGTGTGTAAGGTGTACTACAGGTTCTGTAATGGCATGATAAGGGTCTCCTTCTGGACTTACACATGACTCTGAATCATGTGAATGTGAAGCAGTCAAACATTCTTGGGAAACAATTGCTTTGGTCCGTGTTGTTCATCTTGTTCAGACGGAGCATCCCTTCAAGTCAAAGAAGATGGTGTGGCACAAGCTGCTGTCCAAACAGCGCCGCAGGGCTGTGGTGGCGTGTTTCAGGATGACGCCCCTCTACAACATCCCCACGTAATCATTCAAACCTCTCTTCAGTAACATCAAACCCAAAGATACGTTTTCCTAACAGCCCTCCTGACACGACCTCCTGACCTCCTCTCCTACAGGCACAGGGCCACCAACATGTTCCTGGACGCCTACAAGCGTAACTGGTTAGAGACTGAGGGTTACTCGTTTGAAGACAAGATGATAGACGACCTGTCGGTAAGTCGGTCCTCTGCCTGGTGACGGCGCTCGTGACTTATTCTCCACATGTGTTTGTCTTTTGTCTTCATGTAACTCATGTCGACCCCAACTATTAGAAAGCCCTGGAGGAAGAGGAAGAAGAGGAAGAGGAGACCGAGAGGAAGCCCGACCCCCTTCACCAGCTGATCCTTCACTTCAGTCGCACAGCTCTCACAGAGAAGATGTAAGAGTGTCTCGACCCGCTTGTGACGCCACTCGGTTTTGGTTGCGTGTTCCTCTGCGAGGCCCATTAACGTGTCTGTTCCGTGTTCTCTCGCCCCGTTACAGGAAACTGGATGTTGACCACCTGTATATGTCTTATGCTGATATCATGGCAAAGGTGAGGCTTCTGTGTAATGAGCACAATCACTTCAGAGGAACAGTATAGCCTCTGAAATGAGCCGCAGACATGACACACACATGTGAAAATGGTGTGTACAGTCCTTATGCTGTCATGTCCACCTTCCATGTTAGAGTCATTCTGCACTTTCACAGCAAACTCAGTGTTGTACAGTGAATCCATGTCCTAAATCTGCTCCTGTCTCCCTCCAGAGCTGTCACATTGGTGAGGAGGACGAAGGGGGAGAGCAAGAGGGGGAGGAGCCGTCCTTTGAGGTGCGACAGACGGAGATGGTATGGGGGGACCAGGGGAAGGGAGACAGGGGAGTCACCGGAGAAGCTTCTCTCCTAAGCACTGAGTGACCACACCAAGCCCACACACACTCCGCACACCCCCCGCCCGCTGCCACCGTTTCTCTTCAAGTCCTTCACCCTCGCTACTCACACTCACACTCACACCACTGTGCATGCCTTTGCTGGACTCTGTGGCCAGGAGTCCCAACGACGACGCCGCCGTCCCAATTTGCATGAGCCGAGAGCAGAGAGATGGTGCCGCTAAAGACAACAAAACAAAACAAAGCCGTAGCTGTGTTTCATGTAGGAATCCCAACATCCAACCCTGGTTAATCAGATTGTGTTCACTCCTAATGAAAGCATTGGCAGCTCAGATCAGGTTTGGATGCTGTGATGATGTAACAGACCTGCTGCATTTATAAGGTAGCTAAGGTTAATCTGGACTTCCTTCAGTGTTCCTTCAATGGGTGGAGGTTTCATCCATTGAATGTGCATTTCTGTTTAGTGCTGTGTTCAAACATGTGATGTCCCCCTCGAGGTCTTCATCCTTCATCTTCCTCTCAGCACAGCAGCTGTCTGAGCTCTGCTGTGATGATGTCATGCGTCTGTGGCCTCAGCCTAACCTCACACCACTCCTTTGTTTCTGTACTCACTCATTTGGCTCTGTGGATTCAGACTCGTCTCACTAACTAACTAATGGTTTTGTTTTGTTCTTTACTTAATTGGACTTTTCTTAACGATCCTCCCTCTCTGTGCTCATCGATCTCTACAGACAAAAGCCTGCACAGTCAGCCAAGACACACTTTCCTCCAACACACACACACTCATGAAGCAAACACACACGCACAGCCCCTCCTCACACACGGCACAGCACTGCAGCACTCACACATACATGCTCATGTTTGTAACACATGGTCAGGCTCAGGAGGGTGGGAGGATGGGCCTCTGGGTGCTCTGGGTGCTCTGGGTGCTGTGGGCGGGGCTTCTGGCATGGTGTGCTGGGTGGGGTGGGTCATGCCTAACCTCTTCTGTCAACAGGATGTTTCTTTTTCTGGCTAAAGCTTCTGTAGCTGAGGCAGCGGTACAGGGTAGAAGCTGTAGTGTCAGCATAGAGACTTGGGATTGCAATCAAAACATTTAACTGTTGAGTGACATTCTGCACAATATAAGCAATATACCGTATTTTAATTCCTCAAATACTAGTCATAGATATAGAGTGCAGAGTGTAGAACTTTAGGCCACATGGCATCATGGTTGCCTCACTGAAGGAGTGTGTACATGTATGTGTAAACTGTGTGTTGTTGTGCTCTGGGAAAGAAATGTGTGCTGCCTTTAAATGTTTGCTGCCCCTGGAAAGTGTTGAGCTGGAATAACGATAACTAGAACTAATCTACACTGAGTTCCAATGGAAGATAATCTGTGTGTGTGTGTGTGTGTGTGTGTGTGTGTGTGTGTGTGTGTGTGTGTGTGTGTGTGTGTGTGTGTGTGTGTGTGTGTGTGTGTGTGTGTGTGTGTGTGTGTGTGTGTGTGTGTGTGTGTGTGTGCTGCGGTCTCAAGCAGTTAGATTTAGAGATTTGCTTTTCTTTTGACTTTTCCAGGTTAGCTTTCTCCTTAAGTTAAGGAGAAACATTGAGGAGAAGAAAAAGAAAGAGGCTAACTTTACTTTGTGAACTCCATTCACTGCTTGATGGGAGCTCACCTGAAGTCATCGGGAGTCTAGACTGGCACAACATAAACATCTGGAGTCCCTGTTAGGCTGCAGTTAAGCCCTCAAGCACAGAGTGTGAACAACGAGAGTGGTTAGAAGTTTATCGTTGACTCGAGGAAAATGTAAATTCAAAGGATGTTTTAATTTCATCGTTAAGAATAGATAGAAGAACAGCACTGTGTGGATGTGTGTGTGTGTGTGTGTGCATATGTGGGAGCCAGTGTGCATAAACTGTGCAAATGTGAGTACAGTGTGTGTGTGTGTGTGTGTGTGTGTGTGCGTGTGTGTGTGCGTGCGTGCGTGCGCAGAGTGTGTGCGGGGGGCCGTGCAGCCTTGCTTGGCAGAGTTACAGCTGTGCCCCTCCTGCTGTGCTCCACAGGATAAGGAGATGGAGAAACAGAGACTTCTGTACCAGCAGTCCCGTCTGCACAACCGTGGGGCTGCAGAGATGGTGCTGCAGATGATCAGCGCCTGTAAAGGTACCACACACACACACACACACACACACACACACACACACACACACACCATCAGCACAGTCTGAGGTAGTGAAGCTTGTGTGTGTGGAGACCAAAGCAGCCTCCTCCTCTGTCTCCTTGTCTCAGGTGAACCTGGAGTCATGGTTTCTTCCACACTCAAACTGGGAATCTCCATCCTCAACGGAGGCAACAGCTCTGTACAGCAGGTACTCACACACTCCCACACTTCGACCCCGATCAATCATAGTAATACAAGTGCTGATTGATAAGTTCTAAGCCTGTGGCGTGGCTCTAATCTGTATTTGTGTCTGTGTGAAGAAAATGCTGGACTATCTGAAGGACAAAAAGGACGTTGGGTTCTTCCTGAGCGCTCAGGCTCTGATGCAGACCTGCAGGTCGGTGAATTTGCTGAGTCAGACGTTGTTGTTCTATCTAGCAGTTTAATTCCTGTGTCCATGTGTGACAAGGAGGTTTGTTTTTATTTGTTGAGATGTGTGAAGCATTTTATAACACAGTTTTCAGATGACTTGTTATTATCTTTGTGTTTTGTCGACAGCGTTTTGGACCTGAATGCGTTTGAGAGGCAGAATAAAGCTGAAGGTCTTGGGATGGTTTCAGAAGAGGGAACTAGTAAGTATAGTGTACAACATCTGAACACACACACACACACCCACACACACACACACACTCTGTTATTTGTATCTTGTGTTTTTTTAACTGTGTTGTTTTTCCACTATGCACTGGTTACACTACATTTACTTCATAAAGTCATTTTCTCTAAAGTGACGGTCATGTGTGAGTATAAAGTCCATAAGAGATCTGAATACAACACAAGCACAGATGTAGTCTGGAGAGAAAAACAAAAGTAAGTGCCAAGTTCTGGTCAAACAAGAGGGCGTAGAGGCAGAGCCTGGAGGAGGTATGGAGAGAGAGAGACATTAGGTAAGGATAGATATACTTTATTGATCCCAAACTGGGAAATTGTTCAAGAGTTTGGTCTTTAACCACGTTTAAAAGACAGCGAGGGGGGGGGTTCAGACTTGGCAGAGCGGAGCGAGTGTGAGGAAGCATCAACCTGAATGACAGAGTTTAGATAAGTGGCGGCCATAATTCAATCTGCTTTGTAGGCCAGCAAGGATTTGTAATTGATGTGGGCAGAGACTGGGAGCCGATGGATGGAAATGAACAGAGGAGTGTTCATAACCCTCCGTTGGCTCCAAAGTGCTGTTTTGGGTGTGTGATGATGTGTGAGATGACAAGAGCCTGTACCAGGAGCTGAGCTGCAGACTCACACAGGGTCTGATGGTCCTGGCTTAGTAGGGATTGGCTGGGATGACAAGGAGCTCAGTCGCTGTCAGGTTGAGCTGAGGGTGCCGGTCTCTAGTGCATAGTGGAAATAAGCACCCTTGTATGCATTAGTGTGCGTCCGTGTGTGCTAGCTGTGTTAGTGGGTACCTGGGTGGTGTGAGTGTGTGTTCAGGTGGATGGCATCGTTGTATAAGTCGGAGCATTTCGACTGTTGATGTATGAAGCTGTCACCCCCTGACAGTGATGGGATTACTGGACTCACCACGTCTCTCTTTGTCTCTCTCTCTTTCTCTCTCCCACATCACATTCACTATGCCTGTTTGACCCCTCCCCTCTCCCCTTCCCTCTCCCCCGCCCTCCCTTGGTCCTACACTCCTGTCATTTTGCTGCTCTCACGGTTCTCAGATATGAAGTTAGAACGTGGTAAATAAGACCTGGCTGTCGTACACTTTCGCTTCTCTCCTCTCTCTCTTTCTCTCTCTTTCTGTCTCTCTCTGTCTCTCTCTTTCTCTCTCTCCTTCCTGTGCTCTCTGTCTCTTTGAGCTCTTATTTACTTCATGGTCTTTTTCTTGCTGTGAACTTAATATGCATTTCATTTCACACTCAAGGGTGCAGTGAAATCTTTACGGTCACTTGTTCACGGTTTATATACAGCGTAGTCAAACTCTATCAATCATACATACTGTAGTGTAAGTCTATGTCACGTTTCCTCTCAAGTGATTGCAAAGCTGCACCTTCATCCTTGAGTGTTTCTCCACAGATCTACTGTAACTCCGACACTTGAAGTCTGACTGATCCACAGGAAGGAAAACTCCCTGTCTTTCCCTCTCCTGATCAGTTCTTCCAAGTAGATCTCAGAGAACGGCACTTGTGTCCTAGAATCTCTGAAACTTGTGTAGTAGTCGGGACTCTCTGAAGCCATTGTCCTTCATTTGATGTAATCCACCCTGTAAACCAAGGAGTAACACACATGGCTACTAGATCAATAGTAACAATTTGTGGCCTTGCTGCCTCTAAGCGTAGTGTTACTAGTGTTTAACACTCTGTTAGTTCCAGCACTTGTATTGTTTAATTGAGCACTGGATACTTTTCAGACGTTTACACAATACAATGTGGATTACAGACCAATCTGAAGCTTAATCTTAATATTCAGCATACATTTTTTGAACAGCAAGGCATTAACTTTGCATTGTAACTTCTGCTTCTGTGCAGTCTGCAGTACTGACACGTCTCTATTTAGTAAGAATTAAAGAACTGCGTAAAGAGGTTCACACACTCTGATTGGCCAATTTGATCATCAATCATTAGATATCCAATCAATTGAAGTCATCCAGAAGATACTGTGTTGTTTTCCCCCTTTTGACCAATCAGAATGGTGAACATAGGCATCATAAACATCAATCGTTGACCCTCTTTGCTGAGTGCTCACAGGTTTTATTCACAGCTTTGCAGCTTAAACAGTCACCTGGCTGCAGGGCTAAAGACGACGAGCCACGATGAGCTCAGAACTCATAACCTAGTGCCGCCAAATGTGTTTAACGTGAAGCTGTGGTTGTATGTTCACACACACATCACTTTTTGTGTTAAACTTCCTTTCCGCCCACCTGTTGTTCTGTTGTCTGTGATCGTGTCTCTTTGCTAGCTCTGGTCCTGCAGCCTCTTCCCATGGCTTTATGTTCCCATGGTTACATACACATTACCATCCTGGTCTCTTCAGGTATCGGGTGTAGAAGCAGGAAGTTTGTAATCCTGCAGATCTGGATGGTTACTGTGTTATGTGAACACCATATCAGTCGCATCAAAAGAGGATACGACCCCAGAACCAGTGCTGCATGAACACAAGCTCATTGTTTTGTGGATTGATGTTTTGTTGCATTGCATTTTGTTTTGTTTCCTTTGGTTTGCTCATGATCACTAGCTAAGCTACTGTCATGGCCAAACGTCAACAAACTGTCCATGTGCGGTGTTGATGCACATGACGTTTATGGCTTCCTGATGCCAGTGCTGAATGAGATCTACTCTGAAATTAGAAGGGAGATTTACTTCCAACATGATGAAAGTAAAACCCACTGCACTTACAGTAAGAGGAGTAATTGTAAAGCAGACTTGTAATGAGCCACATTTGTTACTTCCATCCAGTAACATCATTGGTTAACTGAGGAATTCTGCATTCACCAGCATTAGATCAGATCTCTCACACTCAGTGGAGTTCAGTAGATCTGTCTGCATGTTTGTGCCTTGAGACAATCTCTCTCTCTTTCTCTCTCTCCCCATCTGTGTCTCTGTTCACTGTAAACCAACCAATCCAACTGTTGGTGTGTGTCCTGAACTGTATATGTCTGTTCCTTCCTCATTTTCTGTACCTGTGTATTTCATGTCCATGTGCTTGTGATGATCCCAGTGTTTGATGTGGTTGTGGAGTAGAGTGTGTGTTCTGTGCCCAGTGTGTAGTCTGAGGTAAAGAAACCCTCAGGTGGCGTCAGTATGGAAGCCTCCCGGCTGTCACACACACTGACGGCCACTCAGAGGTCTTTGTGGTTTGGACTAACATCATCTTCTAGATAGAGCCCGATTGATCAAAGCTCAAATCTGTAATCTAAATGTAAACGATTACGCAACTGAATGGCAGAAAAACTAACACAAGTCATTTAGTTCACAGACTAACACAAGACAACATTAGAATCTTAATGCTTTCTGACATGTTAAAGGGTTTTTAAGCATCAATACAGCCACATATTGTTTGTGTTTTTATATATAATAACTAATTTCCTGTCCAATAATTATAAAGATATCAGCCCAGAACCTTCCGTGTCAGTCGGGCTCTAGTGATGAAGGCAGGGAGTGTGATGAGGTGATGGTACTGACAAATACTCCTAGTGGTACACAAACATACACACACATACAAACAATCTTAACACTGGACACAAGATGATTGTGTGTTAGAACTCAAAAGAAAGTTGGAGTTTTGTTGTTTAGATACTCACAGTACTGAAATCCTTCACACTAGTATTTTTCTTTAACATTCCTAATCCTTTGTGTTTTCCTTTGTTCACTTCTTTGTAAACTAAATAGAATTACTGAAACTTGACAGACTTACAATGAGACGTTGGGTTCTCTCTTTAACACTTTTCTCCCTCTGCCCAGATGAGAAAGTGATGGCGGATGATGAGTTCACGTGCGACCTCTTCCGCTTCCTGCAGCTCCTGTGTGAGGGCCATAATAATGGTGAGTCAGTGATCAACAAACTACCTTGAATCCTACTGTGTACCTTAACTACTCATATTGATACTCGTAGATGAAAAACAACATTCTGTGGCTTATCAGAGAGACAAATCATATTAAAATCAATCAATCCATAAAACAACTCCACCTTTCTCCTCTCCACTGTCTGTTTTCAGATTTCCAGAACTATTTGAGAACTCAGACAGGCAGCACCACCACCATTAACATCATCATCTGCACTGTGGACTACCTGCTGAGACTGCAGGTGACTCAGAGCTCTCTGTTTCTCTCTGTATTACATCTACACTGTCAATAACGTAGATGATTGACCTAAGAGCAAGAATAATAATAGTCCATCTATAATTTATATCATCCTTTCCTCCTCTGTGTGCAGGAGTCCATCAGTGACTTCTACTGGTACTACTCAGGGAAAGACATCATCGACGAGCCGGGGAAGAGGAACTTCTCCAAAGCCATGACTGTGGCCAAGCAGGTCTTCAACAGCTTAACAGAGTACATTCAGGTAAGAAGGCTCAAGCAGCTGTTTTCCTTGTGTAAACATTGATGAATGAAATGCTGAAGGTATCTCTCTCTCTCTCGCTCTCGCTCTCGCTCGCTCTCTCTCTCTCTCTCGCTCTCTCAGGGCCCCTGCACTGGTAACCAGCAGTCTCTGGCCCACAGCAGGTTGTGGGACGCTGTTGTGGGTTTCCTGCACGTCTTTGCACACATGATGATGAAACTGGCTCAGGTAAGAAATAAAGAAAAAACAAATGAACCTCCTACACTTCATATTTATTGATCTGTGTATTGTATTGTGTATTTGTTGATGTTGTTGATGTGATGATCATGCAGCTGTGTAGATGTCCACTAACTTTCTGAACTCTCTCTCTGGTTCCTGCAGAGTAAAGTATGTATTTATTTGATTATTCTCTTTTTATTCAACTGATTTCTTTATTCTTAACTGAATTTCTCAGATTGTTTCTGTCTCTTCACTGAACCACAAAGTGTTTAAGGTTAAAGAATTATTACGCAACATCATGAAGGATTTATGCTCTATTGTAAAATGCTTTATTCCATGAAAAACAAGTCTTACCATCACTTTTTAATTGAACGTTTAGTTTTCAGTGGCAGGTTTTGTTGCACATTCGTTTTAGTGGAATTGCAACGATTTAATTCTATCATATGTTTTTTATTGATAGATAGTTTCCATCAGATTGATGGAGAAGGTGCAGGATCAGTTCAAACAGTTACTCTCTATGAGGGTTTGTTCAGAAACTCAAGAGCCAAAAACATCACAGGATTCAGGTTCAGATGGCACAAACGATTTGAAGACAAACTTGTAATAATTTCTCTTTCATTTCCTCACTACTTCACTTTCTATTGACCCTTTATAATGTGATCACTGTTAATCCACGTGTGCGTCTCACTTGTGCGCTTGGTTTGTTTGCAGTCTGATAATCTGATTTGGCTTAACAGGGCGCTGCCGTGTCTAATACGTGTGTTTTTGTGTTTTTATATCTTGGAGGGCTAATAGATTTATAAAACATAACTAAATGAAACTGAATAAGAAGGAGGGGATCACATCAACCTTGTATAGGTTGTCAGGAATCAGAATGTTCATTTTGTTTACATCAACAGAAAAGAATTAGTCAGTTTGTGTCGTTTGTTGTTAGGGCTTAAAGTATATGACTTTAAAGGGACATTTGCTTTTAGTTATTTTCCCTCATTTGTATCAGGTAATGAGCAATAGAAAGCTGAGTGTTTGTTGGCATTAAAGCCTTGGAGAGGATCCAAAGAAGCCCCTATATGAAAATAAGAACATGTAAATCTGTATTAGTTTCCTTCAATATAAATGTTAGATCTTTGAGAAAATCTGATTATGCTCACAATCTTCCTGGAGTGCATACACACACACACACACACACACACACACACACACACACACACACACACACACACACACACACACACACACACACACACACACACACACACACCATCCTCTCACTGCGGAGTGTTGTAAAAGTGAAGCTTCGAACCAAACGTGTTGGTTTGACCTCTGAGCGATTGTAACTCAGGCCTGGACTCAAACAATACAAACAGATGAGGTACAAAGTTTGAATGATAACGTCTTTATTCTCATGTGTAACCCTGTTAGATGCACCCTGATCCTGGACAGCGGAATGGCGTAAGAATCTGTGTCTCTCATTCATAGGCCCTCCTAATGCTCCATCTCATGTCTTGTGCTTCATCATATTCTTCATCAAACATCTTAACACGGGCATCAGTTCCAGTTCCTCATACGTCCCCCTGCAGCTGCCCAACCCCTCCCCCACCCTTTTTGTTTCTTTTAGACTTTCTTAAATGAGCGGTTATTGACATGTTGTCTCTTAGATGGACACTGTCTGTCCAAGGACATCAAGCAATAAGCAAAAAAAGGACTCTGTTCACACCAAATAACAAGTTTGAGACCATTGGACGCACATTCATGCCGTGGTTAGCTGCAGAAACAGTAGTGGATACTGTATCTTAAGGTTTTGTGTGAAAGAAGAGCACAGAATCATCCAGTATCTCCTAATGGACTCGTTTCTCCCTAAAGCATCTTAATCTCCTGCTGAGCTTCTGTTCACTCACCTGTTTGCATCATTCGGTTGTTCATCATTTCTGCTGCAGAGGAACCGAAAGATGCCACCCTGACCCCCCCCCGCCCCTTCTCCTTTAGATCTCCACCAGCCTCATGTGTCTCTGGCTCCTCTTATCTGCTGGTGCAGGTCTTCAGGACGGCTATAAGATCATCGTCTGCAAACCTGTTTCTGTGTTCTTGCCCCCATGCTGCAGGCTCTTCCTCAGATAGAGAGGAAGGGGCTCTGCTGTGTAACCCGGCCTTGTTCTTCCCTCCTATCAGCCCTGATGTTCTCTGTATTTACAGTGTTTGTCTGACTGTCCATCACATTCCCTGACTGTTTGTGTTGTTAAATATACGTATTCTTTATTTAAAATGCAAACCCAGGATCATTTTTGGACTAGAGCACCGTCTGAGGTAGTGTCACTTTATGTTTACATATTGATAATCAACCTAAACTGAAGCCAAGCAGACAGAAGCACATTAAGTCCAGTTAGAGCTGAATCATTATAATAATCTGTTGATCTGATGATGGTTTGTTGGGTTAAATATGTTGTTTTCTCCACTTTCCGTTTGTGTTTCTTGTGTGCGCTCGGACTTGCAGGATTCCAGTCAAATTGGACTTTTAAAGGAGCTGCTTGATCTGCAGAAAGACATGGTGGTGATGCTGCTGTCTCTGCTGGAAGGTACAAAGAATAGATTTCAACTATTTGAAAGTTGAACATCAGCAATATTATTATCATGGGGAACTGAGCTGGGGTAAACTTCATGTCCTCTCCTTCCTGTCCTCTCCTTCCTGTCCTCTACTTCCTGTCCACTCTTAGGCAATGTTGTGAATGGCACCATTGCTAAACAGATGGTGGACATGCTGGTGGAGTCCTCCAGCAACGTGGAGATGATCCTCAAGTTCTTCGACATGTTCCTGAAGCTAAAGGACATCGTGGCGTCTGACGCTTTCCGTGACTACGTGACCGACCCCCGTGGGCTCATCTCTAAGAAGGACTTCTCCAAAGCCATGGACAGCCAGAAGCAGTACTCCCCTTCAGAGATACAGTTCCTCCTCTCCTGCTCAGAGGCAGATGAGAACGAGATGATCAACTTTGAGGAGTTTGCTGACCGTTTCCAGGAGCCAGCGAAGGACATCGGCTTCAACATTGCCGTTCTGCTCACAAACCTGTCTGAGCACGTTCCCCACGACACCCGCCTGCAGAACTTCCTGGAGCAGGCTGAAAGCGTGCTCAACTATTTCCGCCCCTTCTTGGGCCGCATTGAGATCATGGGAGCCAGCAGGAGGATCGAGAGGATCTACTTTGAGATCAGTGAGGCGAACCGCAACCAGTGGGAGATGCCACAAGTGCGAGAGTCCAAGCGTCAGTTCATCTTTGATGTGGTCAACGAGGGTGTAGAGAGCGAGAAGATGGAGCACTTTGTTAACTTCTGTGAAGACACCATCTTTGAGATGAACATCGCAGCATCTATCTCTGAGCCAGAGGGAGACGGTGCAGAAGAGGAAGATGATGACGAGGAGGAGGAAGGTGGAGAGGCCGAAGCGGTGACCGGAGATGGAGAAGAAGGTAACGGAGAAGCAGCAGCTCCAGAGTCGGCTTCAGCCTTTGCAGAGTTCCTGAAAAGTGTAGTGAACTTCTTCAACATGTTCACCTTCCGGAACCTGCGGCGTCGCTATCGTAAACTGAGGAAGATGACGTTGAAGGAGATGGTGATCGGCCTGTTCACCTTCTTCTACACTGTGGTGATGGGCATCCTGATGTTTGTGTACAGCATATGTAAGGGCTTCTTCACACTCATATGGAAGATTTTGTTTGGTGGAGGCTTAGTGGAGGGAGCGAAGAAGATGACTGTGACAGAGATCCTTGCTAGTATGCCGGATCCCACTCAGGACGAGGTTCATGCGGACCTGCCACCTGAGCCGGGAGCCAGAGAACAAGACGCAGACATAGCAACAGATCTTTTGGATGTTGTCGGAGGCGAGGAGGAGGAAGAGGACGGGGAGGAGAGAGAAGGAGGACGCCCACCTGGTTTCAATGCTCCTGGGGGACTCGGAGATTTTGGCGAGACGACTCTCGAAGAGCCTCCTACTCCAGAGGGAACGCCGCTGCTGAAGAGGAAGCTGGTGAGGATCCATCTGATAAACTCTGACTGTACTGTGATCTGTGCACTGATCTAATCTATGGCATTCATCTGTCATTCAAACAGCTGGAGGCAGCAGGGGAAGGCCCAGGAGAGGAAGGAGCAAAGGAGGAACCCAAAGAAGAAGCTCCTCCAGAGACCGAGAAAGCAGAGTAAGCATCATCATCATCATCATCATTAAATGCTAATTCTGAGGCTGTTTCCCACACTGTAGTTCACACTAGATTTCCATTTATCTTCACCTGCAGTCCAGAGTTTATTCAAAGTGTGTGTTTTGTCGGCGGCCCCTTATTTAAACTGCATGTTTGTCTCCGTCCACAGCACAGAGAGTGGAGAGAAGGCTGAGAAGGAAGAGCCTGAACCGGAGGTCAAGGTAGAGGAGCCCGAGGAGCCCAAGAAGGAGGTGGAGGTGAAGACCAAAGCAAAGAAGGAGAAGAAGCATGCCGGGCAGGGCTTTGAGCTGTGGAACGAGCTGGAGATCCAGAGGATCAAATTCATGGTGAGACCTTCACTGACACCTTCCAGCAGATGCAGTTTGTTCCGTGTGAAGGCGTCTGACCCTGAGTCCTTCTTCCCCCTCAGAACTACCTGTCTCGCAACTTCTACAACTTCCGCTTCTTGGCTCTGTTCATCGCCTTCGCTCTCAACTTCATCCTGCTCTTCTACAAGGTCTGTGATGGACAAACTGGGATCTGACCTTTTACGCTTTTGTTAATGTTGATCAAGATTTAAGGCAAAGCTACTCTCTGACCTCCTGACTTCTCCCTGCAGGTGTCTGAGACCCCCCCCGGTGAGGAGGAGTACGAGGGCTCGGGTTTGTTTGAGGGCTCTGGTTTGTTTGAAGGCTCCGGCGCTGAGGAAGAAGGCTCTGGATTGGACGATGGCGGAGAGGATGACGATGAAGAGGGTCCCTTGTATTATTTCTTGGAGGAGAGCACGGGCTACATGCAGCCCGCCATGGCCTTCTTCGGCATCGTCCACACCATCCTCTCCTTCCTCTGCATCATCGGCTACAACTGCCTGAAGGTAAGGTCACACAGCTGCTCTGTGCTCTCTTCTCATCTTCTCTCTCCTTTGTTGGTTTTCTGTTGGTTTGCATGAAGAGTCTGCCTTCGTCTGCTCGGAGGGAGGTATTCACCCGGTTTGTCCTCCTCTGTTCCTCGACCTTTACCAGGTTCCTCTGGTGATCTTCAAGAGGGAGAAGGAGCTGGCCAGAAAGCTGGAGTTTGACGGTATGTACGTCACCGAGCAGCCTGAGGACGACGACATCAAGGGCCAATGGGACAGACTGGTGCTGAACACTCCGTAAGAGCCTGACACACGTCCAGATACACAGCGGGACAGGAGAAGGCTTCAATGTAATCAGCTACAGTTCAACCCTTCATAACTCTCGTGTTTCTCCTTCAATGCAGCTCTTTCCCAAACAATTACTGGGACAAGTTTGTGAAGAGAAAGGTGAGCTTTTGCTTTAATGCGTCGGCCATATGTTGGGTGGGTGGGCTGAATATCTTGTTAAACGGTGTGTGTGTGTGTGTGTGTGTGTGTGTGTGTGTGTGTGTGTGTGTGCCATGCATAGGTGCTGGATAAATACGGCGACATCTATGGCAGAGAGAGGATCGCAGAGTTGCTGGGGATGGACTTGGCTTCCCTGGACGTCAGCGCCATGACCCACAAGGAGAAGCACGAACCCGACACCTCCATGTTCAGCTGGTAAGTGAACGCATCACGGTGACACGTATGTGTGATCAGTCTGCAGTAGCACAAACCCTCACTCACTTTCTCTCCCTGTAGGATCACATCCATCGACATCAAGTACCAGATCTGGAAGTTTGGTGTTGTGTTCACTGACAATGTGAGTGAAGGAAGCTGATGGTATGATGAAGGACATTAAGGACTTTGAGCAGAGCTTCTGTTTCTAACGCTCATGTTTCCTCTTCAGACCTTCCTCTACCTGGTGTGGTACATGTTGATGTCTCTGCTGGGACACTACAACAACTTCTTCTTCGCTTGTCATCTCCTGGACATCGCCATGGGAGTGAAAACCCTGCGCACCATCCTGTCCTCCGTCACTCACAACGGCAAACAGGTGATGAAGTTATATTTTCACCCACAACAGCCAGAATATGAAAGTAAACAATTAAAGGGTTGTGTAAATATTCTGAATAATAATAATTCAACCGAGTTATGGTCATGTCAGTTCAGTAGTTTTTGAGATCTCCTACTGATAATCAAACAAATGTAATCTTCCTCTCCTCCTCCTTCCCCTCCTCTTCCTCTCCCAGCTGATGATGACTGTGGGTCTGCTGGCTGTAGTGGTCTACCTGTACACGGTTGTGGCCTTCAACTTCTTCCGCAAGTTCTACAACATGAGTGAAGACGAGGACGAACCGGATATGAAGTGTGACGACATGATGACAGTGAGCGGAGGCCGTCGATACATTTGAACCGGTGAATGAATGAATGAATGTGACCTCTGACCTATGACCTCTGTCTCCTCCAGTGTTACCTGTTCCACATGTACGTGGGCGTGCGTGCCGGCGGCGGTATAGGAGACGAGATCGAGGACCCGGCTGGGGACGAGTACGAGCTCTACAGAGTGGTGTTTGACATCACCTTCTTCTTCTTCGTCATCGTCATCCTACTGGCTATCATCCAGGGTACCGGCCTGAGCCTCGTCTCCATGTTGTTTCTCTCAGGGTGTTTATTATAGCAGTTAGCTTCATGTTAGCTCCGTATTAACATGTAGAAATGCTCTTTCCTTGCCGTGTGTGTCAGGTTTGATCATTGATGCCTTTGGTGAGCTGAGAGACCAGCAGGAGCAGGTCAGAGAGGACATGGAGGTAAGACACACACACTCTCAGTACCTTCAACTGACACTTTTAATGCTAAATCCACTTGACTCCAGTTCTGAAACAAAGACGTGCATCATCTAAATGCTCATTCTCACCTCCAGACCAAGTGTTTCATCTGTGGAATAGGAAGCGACTACTTTGACACGACGCCGCACGGCTTTGAGACGCACACTTTAGAAGAACACAACTTAGCCAACTACATGTGAGTTACATCACACAACACAAACAGGGATGGCATTGCTTAAAATATTGAGTTTCCAAGGTGCTAGATCTCTGGAATTTTTAACAGAACAGTCCTTAAAATCTTTCAATAATCCTTTTCTTCCAGGTTCTTCTTGATGTATCTCATCAATAAAGATGAAACGGAGCACACAGGACAGGTCAGTAACTCATGAAACACAAGCAGACTCACCAATATGTTTATGAGACAGTTACAGATATTGATCTTTGACCTCAACATCAACATTCCTCCTTCTTTCAGGAGTCGTATGTGTGGAAGATGTACCAGGAGCGATGCTGGGACTTCTTCCCTGCCGGCGACTGCTTCAGGAAGCAGTATGAGGATCAGCTGGGATAACGGCTCACACCCCCCTGAGCGTGTGGAGGAGAGAGAGAGAGGAGAGAGAGAGAGGAGGGGAGGGGAGAGAGACGGGACAGGTTCTAAATGCAGAGATCCAACGCGTCTATACGTCTTAGTTTTGTCCTTTTGTCTGTGCATTTCTCTCTCTGTTGAAGCCGTGCACACTTCAACTCCAACTTCTGGACGGACTGCAGCAGAGATCTGATGGAACCGAGTTATTCTGCTACAAACACACTTCATGGCCTTTTGTGTCAAATAAATAGATTGCCTTGCATATCAGTTGCACCGATCTGCAGTTGCTGCTGCTGTACACATTCTAGTGCCTGTAGCAATGTCAGTGCTAGATTTAGTTTCCACCTTTGTTTTTAGATGAGACTGCGAGTTTGTTTTTATTCATATTGTTTAATAACATCCGTTTTTTTGAGACTCCTGCTGTTTCACACATTTCACCTCTGGTTTCTGGTTTGGAGCATTTGAGAACATGTGAGTGGAGACCCTGACCGTGTTTGGCCCCCTCTCACTCCTTTTCTTCCTCTCAAGATTTACCCACTCACCCTCCGACACGCGATCACGTATGAACTGGACACTCCTGCCGGATTGACTTGCCAACATGACAAACTGAGCATCGATATGAATCAGCTGTACAAACAAAGTCCATTTGCACTCTGAAGTCTTACAATGCGTCCCTGGATGTACGTGGCCCCCCTGTCTCCTCTGGTGTCTCTGTGCCATAGATGATTACCATGACGTACACACACACACATATATATAGGAGGAGGCCACAGCTATTTATTTATTGTTTACATTCAGATCTAATCTTCTGAAGTCTGTCTCGATTACAGGCCAGCAGTCTGTTTCATGAGGCCAAATGCACTAAAAGCTTTGATTCAGTGCATTGAGATCATAATAGTAAGTGATGAATGTATGTACATTTGCTAAAGTGTCATCCGTATCACTGAGTAACCACCAGGCTGCCGAGGCCTTGGGATGAAAAGACATATTTTAAATAACTCATAGATACATATATTTATTTTTCCTTCAGGCTTTGAGGAATCAGATGGATTCGTCTTATTGGACGTGAAGTCGTCGTGCGTCCCGTTTGTTGTCACGTCGGCGTAGCGGCCCAATGTGCTGCCAGAAAAAAAAGGAGGTTAGCTTTTGTTGTTTTTTTTGCCAGTTAGGTTTTTATGATAGCTATTTTTAGGGGAATCTGCATATCAGTTCTTTTGCAGACAGTCATGTGTGATCCATCAACCTCAGACAGTTCAGTGTCGTCTCTCTGTCACCATGCTGGCTCCTCTGCACACCTACAAACTCTCTGTGTTGAGTTTAATGTTGATATTACTTCTCACTATGTTAGAGAGTGTGGCTGTGTTTGATTGCTGATGATTCTCAAGTGTGTATTTACAGAATCGGTCGTCATGGAGATCACCTGCAGTCCACCTGACTGAGTGTCCTATGACTGAACCCTGTGTTTCAATACAGAATAAACAGATTATTTTAAGGAAATCTGATAAAATCATGCCCTCCTCTTTCTCCCCGTGTCTCTCTGTAGGTGTGTGTGTCGTACAGTAACCTTCATGTTTAGCTATAAACACAAATGTCCAGTCTACTAACAAATCTACAATGCTTAAGTCTTTCAGCCTCAAGGTGCCTGCTGTCTGACTTCATGATGCATGCTGAGTGACCTAAACTCATCATCTGTCAAATCAATCACTTCTCTGGTAAATTCAGGTAGTTAGAGACTCTTTTGGCAAAACTCGGAATACAGTCTAATTCATAAAACACTGTCATCATTGTTTACGGACACACACACACACACAACCATAATTCTTCACACTTGTTTCTCACGATGTAATGTAATGGACCCCTAAAAAAGAATTAAGAATGATAAATTATAGAAATTGTTTGTGTATGACTGAGGTTAACATAATGCAGTGACAAACACTTTATAATGAATATAAGTTACACAGTTACATTAATATAAGCATTAATATATTATTCCGATAAATGTAGATGTATTAATGTGACTGTGGTTCTATACATTTTGGCAGTCAGGATTAATTGGATTAATCATTGCTCTTTGTGGTGGAAGCTACAATACATTTTAAGATATTATTATTATAACTGGTGAAGCAGAATTTTAATTGTACTATAGAAGAACCACACTGTGTTTAGTAACGTAAAATATTTTGGCATCAGTAACTAGATCTTGCCATCTTTGTACTCCTCACATTAGTGTGTGTGTGTGTGTGTGTGTGTGTGTGTGTGTGTGTGTGTGTGTGTGTGTGTGTGTGTGTGTGTGTGTGTATCATGAATTATTCACACAAAGCAAACAGAAATAAAAGTGACTTATCTACCTCTCTATACATTGTTGTTCTGTAATGTGCATGCCGAAGGCTTGGCCAGCAAGTGCCTCCAAAGTCAACATGCAGACTGCCCACATACATGCACACACACACACACACTTACTCATCATTAAGGGAACAAAGCCTGTTTTAGTGACACGTGGGTGTAACCTGGGGGGCCAATGTATAATGATGCAGTTTCAATATTTGAGTCAGATAAAAGTCTGCCAGAGCTGCAATGAAACTGCCTGAGCAGGGAGGGTTTGATTGACAACATTTCACAACTGCTGAGACAAATTTTCTCTCAACCTTCACACACATTATACACACTTACAGACTAGCATCACATGGAAAGAAACGGAAATTCTAGCTTTGCGTGGCTAAGATACGGGCCGTCCAATACATGGAAATGTAGTCATTTGCATTGTAAAACCTCAGTTGTGTGTGTTTTGATACTGTGTTTTCACTTCAGTGTGAGATTGTGACGTCATTCCGTGTCGGCGTCTGTACCGCAGACTGCTGTGTGTTTGTTTCCAAGTGCCTGTGTTTTGCTTCGTAATGGCGTTTTACGTTTCTACTTCTTATGACAGCCAGCGACAAGACACACTGGCCGTCCCGTGGCTGTGACGGGGCGATTGAATGCACGTGTGTGTGTGTGTGTCCACTCTTGTTGTTGATTTGTCTCCTTGCGTCTCCGCGTTTGTATTTCCGGGCTGAGCCGTTGCGCTCACGCGATTGGTGAAGAAGAAGCAGCAGCAGAAGGACCCATGCCGTCCTGCTGAGCTGCCCTATCAGCGCCTGTCCTAAAATCTGACCAAACTGTTGCTTATATTTTTAAAACCAGGCGATTTAGACGATTATTTATTTCATTCAATAATAATTACAGACACTTTTCACTGAATATTGTTCTCTTTGTACATTTTGAGTAAAGATTTGATTGAAATTGAAGATGTCTTGTGTTCGAGTAATAGTTCTGTATTGGCTCAGTCAAGTCCACACACAGACACATTCTTCAACGTGAAATGTTTCCCTTAGTCACCCGTGTGTAGAAACCTTTCACTACACTTTACTTTGTTATTAATAGAAAAATAACATCTGATTTAATGATGAAGCGAAATAATCATTATCAGTACACTGTCTATGAATATTATATATATAGTATTATGGTTTTTTAGATAACTAAAATAAATAGTTATTAAACGTTATAACTACAAGTTTACTTCTTATTCTTATTCATATTGTTTATTGTATTGGGATTAGTGTCACATATTTTCCAAACACCAGATTTTTTAATCTCTTCACTTTTGTATGTGAATATTCATCAAAGGTACGTATACAACTTTTCCAAAAAGTTTTATATACTGACACATTTGAAGAAAAGAGAGGTTCAAAATAACACTTAGTTTCCACTTAGTAACACAGTAGTTACCAGAGCGTATTTGCTTGTACATACACATGCATGTACAAACACGCACATATCCAAACCTGAACACAAACGCCTCTGTCTGTGCAGGTGAAGGGCCCCGCCCCTGTTTGATCAAAGAATGGCCTGTGCTGCAGCCTCCAAAGCAAACATGGCAGTGTTGCACCTTTGGGTTTGGTCCTCTGGCCCTGCCTCTCCCGTGAATACTTTGCATATAATGAGGCATCCAGCAGCACTTATTTTCTGGCAAAGCACCTGTTCGCATCTACTCATCTGTCTCCTGCCACCATGTTTGTTGCTCCTCCCGGCTACCAGCCCGTCTACAACCCTGTAAGTACCTGAGATTACAGAGAGAAGACGATACAAGATGTGTAGACCATATATCATTAGTTAAATTATTAGTATTCTTATGGGACTTTTTTACCGACGCCAGTTTGTCTGTCACTGCAGTTTGTCTGTTACAGAACAATACGAGTTGTCGGTGCAGTGTGGATGAGTTGTTTTGTGTGTGTGTTGTACAGACGATCCCCTATCGTGGGCCCATCTATGGAGGTCTGAGGGCGGGAGTGTCCATCTACATTCAGGGCTCCACTCCTGAGGACATCACCAGGTGAGCCGACTCATGAAAATACATATAAACTTTATGATATGGTTTTAACTACAGTCCTTGTCCTTGAATACATTTTCCAATTTTCAGCTCTGCTCTGTAGTCTAAAGGTCATATCTGCTGTTTTGTTTATGCTCTGGTTAATACATTTATACATCTTATGAAGCCTCTGTTTGTCTCACACAGTTCTTACAGATCACTCAGGGTCTGGAGTCTGAACACTGGGGAGACTTCATAAATCTTTTCATCTGTTTATTGTCTTAGATCATTTACATTCAAACATTCAATAGAAAATATTTCTAGCCACTCAACAATTGTGTGTGTGACTATATGCTGATGATCCCTGACGAAGGCCGAAGCTTGTTGGTTTTAGTTGTCCTCAGTAAGGTGTTGCTCACCTCTTCTCACGCACAGGGCTCCAAGCGTCTTTGCCTGCAGGAGAAATACTGGAAGAACCGGACTTTGTATCTTGAAGAGTCTTGGTATTGTTTTGTATACTATACGCTATAATTATTACACAACAGCTTCAGGTTCTTTCCCTTGCTTGAAATACAACTGATTTTTGAAAAGCTCAGGAATTCACTCCACAGAGCACAGACTCCAGACATAAGTTAAGTGCTGTGAGTTTGAAGGGTTAAACTTCCAACAGGTGAGTCAGTTCATGCCATGCTTGTCATTTTCAAGTAGGTGAACAGTGAAGAACAAAGGTCTTGTCAGTACATGAAAAATGTCATTCTTCACCCATTAAACACCAAACACACACCTTGTGTAATTTCACACTGGGTGGAGTCGCCTTCCTGATTCATTCTTTCTTCCTCCTCCTTTAGAAATATCCATGTCCAGCTATGTTCCTGTCTTTACTTTACAGGCCATTAGCAGGCAAAGCAAACACTGCACATACCTCACGCTCTCTTTTGTGCTGGGTCACAATGTCCCCGCTGTGTCTCCAGGTTCTACATCAACCTGCTGTGTGGAGAGTCAGAGACTAGTGACATCGGTTTGCACTTCAACCCTCGCTTTGATGGCTGGGACAAGGTGGTCTTCAACTCCTGCCAAGATGGGAACTGGGGATCGGAGGAGAAGATCCGTGACATGCCCTTCAGCAAGGGCAAAGCCTTTGAGATGGTCATTCTAGCCACTGCAGAGGGCTACCAGGTCAGAACTCACAGGAAGTCACAGGGTTTGAAAGATTCACCTGCAGATTCATTCCTTATGCCTTCCAGCGCATCACTGTCTGTTCTGTTTGACTGTTTGCTGTGAGCTGTCAACAAGTCAGAAATGTCTCTATAGGTTACATTGAAGAACAAACTGGTTTTTAGTGTGGATAGAGTTGTGATGTAACCAGGCTCATAGCTGCAGACCTCAGTGGGGTTTTAGATTCTTTGGTTCAAGACCATGGTGCTTTGACATGACATGAGATTTTGTGTTCACATCCCACTGCCTGTAGCTCACTGCTCATCAGTTTGGTTTGTTTCCCACAACGCACCAAAGCCTTCAAAGCTCTAGTATTCCTCCAACAGCACAAATATCTTTTCCTTTTTCTTTTGCAGATCAAAGTCAATGGCCGTGACTTCCACACATTCCCACACCGTCTGCCTGTGGAGAGAGTGCGTGCCATGGAGATCTCAGGAGACGTTTCCATCCAGACAATTAATATCATTGGGGTGAGACCTCCACGCTTACGGCTGCTACAGTAAAGACTACAGTATCTCTAGGGACGGCTCAGGCAGTTCACTTGTAATAGTTGCAGTTGTATTACTTGTAAAAAATAGTAATAGTACTATTAGTGCTTCCTGAACTAGTAGTCGTATTTGTATTGGTAGGGTTAGGAACAGTAACTGAGGGTGGCAGCTACATAATCACAAGCATCAGATCTGTTGTTCCTTTGTGATTAGAGAATTTGCATACCCAGTTTCCCTGATGCCCCTAGTGGACAACAGAGCTTCTGCCTGCAAATGTTTGAATGTGCCAAATGGTTAAAGCTGGATAACATTTCTTCACTACACACCTCATCAATTGTTCTTTTTAGGGAGGAACACAAGGAGGAATGGGAGGAGGGGGAATGCCTGGAGGAGGAGGAATGCAAGGAGGAATGGGAGGAGGAGGAACACAAGGAGGAATGGGAGTAAGTACACACCTGTGGAATGACACTTTTGTGTTTCTGTACAGTGGAGTATTTAACATGTCCTCTGCTCTCCACAGGGATATCCAGGAGGACCAGGGGGCGGGGTATGTGATCAGCTCCTGTTTGAATGGATTTGTATGTGTGTGTGTATGCGAGCTCTCTGCACTAACCCTTTTGCTTTTGG
This sequence comes from Genypterus blacodes, assembly GCF_046128005.1. NCBI lineage: Eukaryota > Metazoa > Chordata > Actinopteri > Ophidiiformes > Ophidiidae > Genypterus > Genypterus blacodes. The sequence continues at coordinate 483,236 of NW_027466845.1, read as the reverse complement.
CAACTAACTTCCAGGGAGGATACCCAGGCGGCATGGGAGGAGGCATGGGCTGTGGCATGGGCGACATGGGAGGAGGCAATGGAAACTACATGGGCGGTGGCATGGGAGGAGGCAATGGAAACTACATGGGCGGTGGCATGGGAGGAGGCAATGGAAACTACATGGGCGGAGGCATGGGAGGAGGCATGGGAGGAGGCATGGGCGGCGGCATGGGAGGCGGCATGGGAGGCGGCATGGGTGTAAGAGCTGCTATCCTCACCCATGTGCTTGCAATGCTTAAGATTTTAAAGTTTTGAAGCCTTTATTACAGATGTATGTTGATAAATGTGGATGTTTAAAGCATCCTTTTGTTCACTTCTTCCATATTGGCTACAAACATTTTGTGTTGGACTGTTGGATGAGACTGAATTCAGCATAAATGTCTGTAGAAAATTAGATGATAATTTATCCAAAAGCTGGCGAGACACAATTCACCCTCTCATATCTGACAGACCAACAATGACAAAACACATTTCTAATGCTGTTATATTGTGTTCATACAGGGTGGCTATCCAGGAGGAAATGAAGGAGGAATGGGGGTATGAAGCAACATGACAGATTAGAGCGACCTTATTGTTACTGCATGTGAATGTTTACGTTCCTCTGTTCATCACACTGATTACAGCACTGAATAACTCTGAGTCTCCTTCTGTGTCAGGGTGGATACCCAGGGTCCAACCTGCCGGTGAGTACGAGTGTGTCAAACATACATACAGTATGTAACATGGTCAGATGAACACATGTGACTGAATTTACTTCCTTTTACCTCATTTTAGCAAATGGGTGGGCAGCCGGTGTACAACCCTGTAAGTAAAGATCATGCTACTAAATGGAACTGTCCCTTGAAATAATAATAATAATAATAATGATTTGTTGTAATCTGCACATCACCATGGTAACATCTGTGTCTAATGACGTCCTTGCTGTGTGTTTAAGCCTGTTCCCTACAGCAGCAAGATCCCAGGAGGCATGTTCCCTAAGAGAACTCTCATCATCAGAGGCATGGTGCCCAATGGAGCATCCAAGTATGTGTGTGTGTGTGTGTGTGTGTGTGAATGTATCCAGATTGTGTGTGTGTGTGTGTGTGTTCTGTGTGGATTACCGTCCTTGCTCTGTGCTTTGCAGAATCTGTATCAACTTCGTGGTGAGCAGATCCGGGGACATCGCCTTCCACATGAACCCCCGGGTTAGAGACAGGATTGTGGTGAGGAACAGCAGGATCGGAGGCAGCTGGGGGCAGGAGGAGAGGCAGCTCAACCTCAACCCCTTCACAGAGGGACAGTACTTTGATGTGAGTCGTTTGCTTCATTGCTTTTGGCCTTCAACATGGTCCATTTGTTTAGGTCTTTGGAAACTAGGAAGGAAAGATGCTTGATTCATTTTTGGTTGAGCTCTCACACTCTTCAATCTTGTTAGCAACATATAAGGTCCAGGTCTGATATTTCCTCTATAAATTACTTTAGATATCAGCTTGTAAGCTTTTAAGAGTGTTAAGGGTTGAAAAACGTGTCATGATTGGTCTCCAGTCATCCCGACTCATCTATGAATCTCGTCTGTGCTCGTCCCTCAGATGTCGGTCCGCTGTGGCAACCAGAGGTTCAAGGTGTTTGTGAACGGGCAGCATGCGTTCGACTTCCCTCACCGCCTTCAGTCCTTCACCGAGGTCGACAAGCTGGAGATTGACGGAGACGTTCAAATCTCCTACATCCACTTCTGAGAACACACACACACACACACACACACACACACACACACACACTGATCCTCTCATATGTGCTTAGACTAGTTCCTGTGTTGGTTTGGTGCCTCATTAGATGCAACATTACCTCATCAGTTGTCTGTGCCTGCACAAACAGAATAAACATCTCAAAATCCCCTTTTTTTTTGTATGAATGAGATGAATCCAGATTCACGAATAAACCCATTTTATTTCATATACAAAATACTGCAGGTATAAAAATTCTGTCTACAAATCATGACATCAATGACATAAATGTAATTATTGTAGCACAGTTTTCTCTCCCACTTCAACACACCTGGACGGTCACGTCTACATACTGGCTCTCTGAAGGCACTTTGAGTTCTGAAGATTTAAGGCTGAGCTGAGTGGAATCACAAAGAAAGTGAAATTCAGTTTACACAGGAATAAAGAAATGAGAAGAACCAGAACCTGGTGTCGTACAGCATCTGCATTACAACGGATCAACTACTGATTTAAACACAATGAAACCAGCGCTCACAGTACTGAAACTCACTGCTCTGAGTGAAGCAAAGTACCAATGATCATTCAGTAATGCTACAGTTGGAATATACCACTGTAAGAAATATGTACCTTTATTTTACACAAATGAGACAGCAACCCGCTTAAATAAATCTCTATCTCCTCCCAAATTGTGTGTTGAAATATGATCACAAACTAAGCAAACATATATAAAAATAAGTGCATGCACGATGACAAAAGTTTCAGCTGGTGAACTTTCAAAACTCCAAACAGAGAGTTGGATTTTCCCGACCTTCCCTTCAGTCCTCGCCTGGGCTGCTGACAGAACTATTTACAGTGTGTGACCTCGACAAACTGACACATCGAGGCGCGGTGACGTCACACCACCAGGTTCAGTCGCGTTTCCAAGTCTCCCCCGTCTTGCCCGGTCGGCGTTTAAAGGCGCTTCCCAGCCCTCTGATGCCTTCACGGCCCCGTGACGCCTTCACAGGCTTCGCTCGCTGACTTTAGGAACACGTGCGTCGTTATTTGCGTACAGAATTCATCAGGCACATCAACAGCGTATACAGGATGACTAACAATGTACAGAAAAGAACAAAACAAGCATGAAAGATATACAAATTATGGACATACATTGATATAAAAACATTAGTGCAAAGTTGTACAAATACCAAAAACAGCATCAAAAAATGTACAAAATGTGTAATAACACTGTGCTTTAGCCAAAAGCATGGTTAGCCTTGGGTACCTCCATCAGGCCCGTACCTCCGGTCTACCTCACCACCTCAGATGGTGTGTACCCACTCCCCCCGCCCACTTCTGACCTCTGCCCCCGTCCAACTGAGCCTCAGCTTCCTGAGTTGTGAGCGTTGGATCGTCGGGGCGTCCACACACGTCGGACCTGTCCATGAGGATACGGTTGCATTGTCTCGTGGTGCTGCGACGTACCAACTGTTAGGAAAACAAGAGCTCCAGGAGGAGATCCAGAGGTCTGCTGGAGCGCTACATTACGCTGCCATACAGCACTACTGTGCGGTCTGCGGTCTGGTTTGCCAATTAATTCTTTCATTATGTTGGATTATTGCTGGAACTGGTTACAAGAATTTCAAAAAGTTTTTATAAATCTCAAAAGACTTGTTGACATTGTGGAAAGTACAATGTTTCAACAAGATGGCAGTGATAGAGAGGCGTAATGTTCCGGACCCTAAATACATCGGTACGGTCCGTCGTACGCTTGTTTCAGTCAGTCTGTTTGTGTTCACGTGACTCAGTGGAGGAGAGACGCTGCTGCTCGGTCCGGTCCAGTTGGTCCAAACCTGAAGATGAGGACGTGATCTCAGCTCGTCTTTGTCCTTGGCTGCAGTCGGCGTCTGTGAGTCCTCTTTGTTTGCGCTGAATGAGGATGATGATGAAGCTCCTGAGTTGGTTGAGTCGTACACAGTGGCAGTGTCTGAGCTGGTTCCGAGGAAGACGTATTGATCTGGTAGCTTAGTTGTATTGGATGAGTTCACCACGTTGTGTTCCAGGTGGCCAGAGGTGCTTTGTTCTTGGCTGGGAATGAGTGTGTGATTGTGCTGCAGTGTGTGTGGGCCACAGGTAATATGTGCTCGAAACACGTTCGCTCAATGTTTGTGTGTAACAATGTTCCTCCTGCTACAATGGATGGGAGCATAAACTGGTTGAGGAAAGGGGGGAGGGAGGAATAAAAAACATCCCGAAACCTTCACTTCCTTGGAATGCCGTCGGCTGTGTGTGTTTGTGCAAAATGCGTATTGAGGGCCTGGTTGAGTTTCGGTACCAAGAGGCAGGATGTGGATTTTTGATTGGGCTGAAAGCTTGACACACACTTGCCTTGACTAGTCTTGTGTCAGTCAGTTTACATGTGAATGTCTGTGTGTGTGTGTGTGTGTGTGTGTGTATGTGTGTGTATGTGAGACAGGATTGAAGCCGTCACTGCCAGGTCATTTTCCTGGACCCGTCCCTGTCCTCCAGCAGCTCTACGGTGGGAGTGGGCGTGGGGGTGGGGATGGGCGTGGAGCGGCAGGACGGCTGCAGGGGCAGCGTGGCCGTGGAGGACGACACCGGCATGTCCAGGCTATCCAGGGAGTCGGACAACGCCAGGCGGTTGGTCTCGTGCTGGGGACAGAGCACGTAGCGGTTGGGGTTGGGATGGTGAACCTCCACCGTGGTCACAGAGTCCAGGCCCTTCAGGCAGAGAGGCGAGGTCACGCCCTGGGGGTCGCGGCCCCCCACAGCCCCCAGCTCGGACGAGGACTCCTCCATGTTGACGTACAGGATCTCGTCCGGGTCCTGCGGGTCCGGCAGATCCTCCAGAGCTTTCTCCAGCTCACAGCGCAGCGCCTCAAACGAAGGACGATCCTTAGGACTCAGCAGCCAGCAGGAGAACATCAGGGCGTAGCTACAGACCACACAGACACAACCATTAGATACTTTACACACTCAACAGACTTTTTGGACAGTAACTCTTCTCTGCGTTCAGGGCTCAGACACTCACATGCTGTCCAGGCAGTCTGGAGGCTGCTTCAGACGGTTCCCCTGCCTCAGGTAATCGTAGATCTCGCTGTTTTCCACCCCGGGGTACGGAGTCTGGCCCCGTGTGGCGATCTCCCACATGGTGACGCCAAACGACCACTGAGGGAGAGGAAGAGGCCACACACACACACACCTTTACACACACATGAACCAGCACTGTGCAAATTCTGTGTATTGGAATAATGTTTGTCAAGCTACGTTTAATACAAAAACATTAGGTCGTTGATTAAAAACTCCAATTATAATTATAATAACTCCTTTATATCGGCAATTGTTCAAGTAGACACACACACACACACACACACACTGAGCTCACCACGTCACTCTTGGTGGTGTAAACGCGATCCGCCAAGCTCTCGATGGCGATCCACTTCACAGGCATCTTGGAGATGCGGCCCTGTCTGTAGTAATCTCCATTGTAGATCTTCTTGGAGAGGCCAAAGTCGGCCACACACACGTTCATGTTCTCATTCAGCCTGGGAACGACAGACCAGAGTGTGTGAAGGAACGGAAAGAAGGAACGAGAGGGCGGAAGGGAGAACGCAAACGGGAAGCGAGAGAGCGAAAGCAGAAGCAGCAGCTGGGACTCACATGCAGTTCCGAGCCGCCAGGTCTCTGTGGATGAAGTTCTTGTTGCTAAGGTACTCCATCCCCCGGGCGATGTCCGTCATGAACTTCACCAGCATCTGGGACGGAAGATACTGCAGGATGGAGAGGAAGAGGAGGACTTACAATCTGACTTATCTGAGCAGTTATTCACCTTTTTCCTTCAACTCATCTGTTACCATGGAGATACCCCCAAAACAGGAGATTCTCTTCTTAACTATAAACACTTATACATTGGACACTTAACGAAGCTTTACTTAAAATAAATGTTTGTTTGCTTAGAAGCGTACAAGTTTGCAGTGCAGTACAACTTCTGACTGCTAGTTCTCTTTCTGTACACTAGGGGGCACTGCAGGCCAGGTGTTTGGGTCTCTGCTGCTTTGTGAGGCTCTCCGGTCCAGAGGGAGTGAGACTTTTCGACACTTTAGTGGTTTCTTGAACGCTTGCCGGGGAGTCAGAGTTGTTTCGACATTCTGCTGGGAGCCTTGTTTTGATTAACGTCATGTTTACCGGCCTCCTCCTCCGCTGGGACACATTGCGTGGTGCAGCTCCTCCGTTCCAAAGAATCACATCATCCGTTAACAGATAGCACATATGGGCCTGTTTTCATTATTTCAGCCTGCAGGGTGGAGCAGCACTGTGACCTTTGGATCGCTGTGTGCTGACGGAAGTTTTGGTGGACTTAGAAACTTCTTCCATTGTGTGTGTCTGTGTGTGTGTGTGTGTGTCTCAGTGTCTCACTCACCACTGGACAGTCTCCCAGCCTGGAGTAGAGCAGGTAGCTGTGCAGGTCCCCGTGCTTCATGTAGGGCAGGATGACAACGGGGGAGGGGTAACCTTCACTCTCCACAGTCTGCAGACACACACCTGAACACACACAGGACATCCATCTGTACCGGCTCAACACACACACATGTATACGTACACGCTGTGCACATTCAGGGCTTAACTACAATTTCTGTCCTAATCCCAAACGCTTACATAACTCAGGCTTAACTCTCGCATTAAATGAAACTGTTACATTTGCGAGTTGTGTCTCCTCAAGGCGCCCTGTGGAGTTTACTGCCTTGTTTACTTATTTTCTACTTAGTGTTTGTTTTTATTTGTAGGTTAGATGAGGGGGTGCAGGCATCAGGTGGCTTTAGAGCTCTAATGATCGTTCCATATGAATGTTATTGATGCTTTAACGCGTTTCACTTTGTTTGTCTTACCCAGCAGCCTCATGACGTTGGGATGGTCAAACTCCTTCATGCAGGCAGCTTCCCGGAGGAAATCTTCCATCTCTGTGCGGGTGCAGATGGCAACTGGAGAGGAGACGGAGCAGAGGTGAGTTGTGGTGTGTGTGTGTGTGTGTGTGTGTGTGTGTGTGTGGGGTGCTACAGCCTCACGCCGGCTCTTGTTCACAGATCAAAGCCGGCGCCATCTTTCACCTTTTTAATTTTCTCTCTGACCCCAACAACAGAACGGCCTCTGGCCTGAAGATGAAAGCCTTCATTGTCGTGGCTGCTAATGAATTTAGCTGCGTACTTACTCTTCATGGTCTTCACAGCCACTTTGAGAACAGACTCCTCCTGAGTCAGCAGTCCCTCCATCACTGAGCCAAACTCCCCTGAAGGCAGAACAGGAGAACACACACACACACACACACACACATGAGTGAGCACCCAGTTTTCCAGGCTGGGAATGTTACTGAGTCATCTTCTGGAAGGAGAACATTAGCAGTAGCAACACCACAATGGAAGTTATGTCACAGTAAATAATTATTTGTAGTTCAATGTGTGTGTAGGATGAAGGCTCAGATGAAGAATGATCCCCAGAGGAGCTTTAAACAACTCAAGAGGCATTAAGTGACTGCAGAGCGTGTAAATGATTAGCATGTATCTGCTACACGTTAACACAACGCACACAGAGTATAAAACCTGAGTGTCTGCTAACTCTGTATTCAGAATTCATCACTTCCAACTCTAAATTCTCTTTTCTTAAACTCACAAAATGCAAGACTGTGTTAACAAAATCTGGATCTGTAACTAGGTCATCCAGTAAAGGTAGTGATGTAAAAAAGTGCTAGCAAAGTTCCTGAAATTGTACTTTAACACGTTGTAACAGTAAACAATCAGAGTGCTGCGCTGCCTCATCATAAACTGTGACCTCAGCTCTGTGTGTGTGTGTGTGTGCTAGATAAGACCTGAGTGTGTATGTGAAACACCACACACTGATATCAACACGTGTCCCCCTGTGTGTGTGTGTGTGTATGACCGCTCCACACTCACTAACCTTCTCCCAGCGTCTTTCCCAGGGTTAGTTTATGTCTGTCCACCATCACGTCTTGGAGCTTCTGCTTCAGCTCGTCACTGATGCCCAAACTGTTCACTGGGGAAAATAAAATAGGAATTTTAATGACGCACAACAAAAAAACACTTTAATGCGCAACACAGAAACACAGAAACACAGAAACACACGCTGCTTCTGCTGTCGATCCAAAACCGCAACAACACACAACAACAGAAGAAAGCGTTGAAGAAACTGTGTGCGGAATTATTCAGAGATTTTACGAAGCTGTAAAAAACATTTGAATTGTTCTTTTTGTTAAAACAAAGGGAGAAAGAATGGAATTTAAAGCGGCCCTGACTTTTTATGATTATTGTGAATTGTACAAAACATTGTTGCAAACATTCTCAAGATGGTACCAAAGATTTAAGGAGGAGAGGAACTAAAGCTTTCGTGCCTCGAGCCAAAACTCTTTGCCACAGTGTTTCTGAAGGGCTGAGGCCGTGTGAGAAGGTTAAGCTCTCTCCCATCGTCCCTCAGCCCGGAGACACGATCATGTGACCTTCCTCAGAGGGAGCAGCAGGTGATGAGGTCAGACGCCCCCTGTAGGATCCTGTGCTCACATCTGGACCTGGATGTCAGAGGGAAGGAAGCATCTCTCTGGGAGAGCCCCCCCCCCCAGCCCCCCCGCCAGCTGCTGCCTCACTATCAATCTGCCACGCGACGCACAGCCATGTGCTCCGGCCACAGGCATGTTCCAGCTCCGCACTAGCGTGACCGGCTATTACCCAACACGCTGAGCCGCCGGGGGGTTTGATTTGTTCTCGAGAGCGCCGGTCGTCATCGGGATCATAAATCCCTCCGATCTCCCTCCTCCTCTCTCTCCCTCTGTACTCTCTCTCCCCCCTCCCTCTCTCCCTCATGCTGCTCTCCTCTGCCTGTGTCTCTCCCCCTCAGTCTCTGTGTGGAGGCGACATGCTGAGACTTGAGTTGGGATCTCGACCCCCAGCCAGCAGGGACGATGTCGGGACTTGAATGCGACCTTCCTGTGAAATATGATTCTGTACGCTGCCTGTACAGGTATGTGTGTGTGTGTGTGTCTAAGCACGATGAGCCGCCTGCTCGGTAACCCTGAGGGACGTCTGTCTCACTGCCTTATGTCCCCTGTCTCACATCTGCTAACGTCTAACGAGACCAGGGCGCAGACAGAAGTGAGTTTGGAGCTTCAGGTGGAGATTCAGCTTCTTTTGTTGTTCTTTTACAAATTCTGCCCTTTGTGTTTCCCCCTCTGGTCCAGATCTCACACGCCACAGGCCACAGGGCACAACTCTCACTTTTGTCTTCATTCATTCATTCACTTTGTCTGCTGTTGGCTCCGGTCCAAACACTGCATCCTTTGAACAAACAGGAGAAAATCCAGAAGCGTCTGAATCCTGGACTGTGATTGAGAGGACAAACATGTAATCTCTTCTTCTCTTTATGTCTCAGTGAACTCCTCCTCTTCCTGTGGTTTGTATGCATCTTCCTCTGCGTGTGTGCGGCAGCTGGCTCCTGCTCGCTCGCTCGCTCCACCCTGCGTGTTCTGGAGGATCCTGGGCCTTCTTAGCAGCATCCAGGGCTGAACTTTGACCCGCAGTGTAAACTCAAATCCAATTCCTCTGCTGTACAGAACAATTAGCTCGATCACATTTGGCACCGCTGCACGTTACATGGTGACATTCTTCTCCTCTTCCTCATCCGTCATTCTGATGAATGGCGGCTCTGCGTCGTGTATTATTGCATAGTTATGGAGGAATTCCACATCTTTGCACTGTAAATCACAGGAGGCAGAGATGTACCATGGAAATGTAAACCCAGCCGGCCAGTCACGCCTGATTTCACACCAGACCACTTGTTGACCTGATTTACAGTAGGCGATCAGACTGAGGCTCACACTGTGTAAGGCTCAGCTGACTGAGCCGCTCTCACAGCTGTGGGGAGCAGATTAACCTTTAGGGATTCTGTGCTGTCGCCTCTGATTGACCTCTGACCCCCTCCCGTAAACGCAGGGTACAGAGCTCAGTCTGCCATCAAAGCCGCAGGTTTCTGCTGAGTCACGCCCGCAGCCTGACAGGGGAAGCGATCGTGTTGCGTGTGTTGTGTCGGTGTGTGTGTGTGTGTGTGTGAGTGGGGGCAGACGCAGGTTTGGGCGTGCAGCAGGACGCTCGGAGGGTCGGGTGCAGACAGAGGAACTCACATGTTGCTTCCGTCGTCCTCCGGCTGTAAGTACGGCGAGCTCGATACCGAACCACCAGCTCTCCGCTTTCCATCATGGGCTCAAACGCCTCTCTGTGAACACACACACACACACAGTATGAGAGGTCACCGCAGCATGGAGAGTAAACACAGCTGAGCCCATGACGTCATTCCACAAACAGATGTCTTCTACTCCACACAGATACTTCTGATTCTCCAGCAGTTCACTTGAGTGTGAGGATGAAGGTGTGAAAGAACTTCAGATCAAGAGAGCAAGACAAAGTGCTGATGAGAGAGGAAACGATGATGTCGCTGCCAGGAGGAAACCTTTGATCTGCAGAGTCTTTCAAATGAGTTCAAGAAGGAAAAGAAGGAAAGAAACGAAAGAGAGAGAAGAGGACAGAAAGTGGATCTCCGATTTAGATTTTGTCCAAAAAATGAAAACAACAAACTACAGCTGTGAAGCAAAGGAAGTACGGTGAATATTGGAGTATCTGCTGTGTTAGTTTCCACCTCTGGTTTGCATAAGTGAGACAAACAGGTCACACACACACACACACACACACACACACACACAGAATGCTCTGGTTTGGCCGGGACATGGCGTCCCTCCCTTTTCACCCACACACTCGCTCTCCCGCTCCTACGCACCCGAATCGAGTCTCCTTGCGTCGCAGCTTGGCCACGTAAACAGCCATGAGCACGGCGATCGCCACGGCCGCCGCCACCGCCATCACAACGTACCACCAGTGCCACGAGAAGGCCTGGGGCGACGACAGACCTGAGGAGAGGGAGACAGGCACAGGGACAGAGATGAAGGTTTAGACATGTGGGGCTTTTCAGAGGAAGTGAGACTTCAGGATTTATTTGAAATTGTGCAATAAGATACAATTTAAATGTTCATTTTCACTTCCTGTTTCTAGTGTGTTTACCTGGGAGCTAAAGATCAAATCCTGCATCATATTGAATTAGATTCTTACAAAGAGGTCAAGTTCCGCAAAATGTGTAACCTTTTTATTAGCTTTAATCCCAGAGGAGTGTGTGTGACACTGAGTGAAACCTTGTCTCTCTGTTCCTGTTGTTGTGATTGTCTGTCTGGCTCAGTTAGACTCAGCAAACAGAGACGCTCCTCTGTTCCTGCCTGCTATAAATATTTATGATCCCCCCCATTTACACCCCCAGACCCCCAGACCCCCAGACCCCTAGACCCTCCTCCCTCCCTAACCCCTCTTCCTTCCCCTCCTCTGGTCTCTCAGCGATCTTCTCTTCTCTTTTCTCAGTTCCTTCCTCTTTCCCTCTCAGGTTTGACAGGAAGAGAACTCTGAGGCTCCTGATTAAGAAGGAGAAGTGTGTGTGTGTGTGTGTGTGTGTGGGGGGGGTCACAGTGAGCTCACTTCCTCCCTCACTAGGTCACTATGTGTCCATCAGAGGTGTCAAAGAGGAGCAGAGTGTGTTTACGGGGTTGCGAGTGCAAAGCTGGTGACTCACCTCTGGATTTCTCCATCTCTGTGGGAGGGAAGAGGAGAGCTGAGGTCAGAACTTCATCTCTAAAGTATCAGAATGTACACACAGCAGCTGAGGCCTTCTTATAGAAGATGTTCTGCCTCACTCACCGGGGGCGATGAGGGTCAGAGTCTGCACGGGGGTCCAGGGCCCCGGCCCCGCCCCCGTGTAGGCGCACACTCGAAACGAGACGTTAGACAAGGGGACGGACAGGTTGATTGACAGCTCGTTGTCCAAACCGCTGTCCACAACAACCTGTCAGCAGAGAGGAAGGAGGAAGGAGGAAGGTTAGACTGAAGCGAGCAAGAGAGTTTGACCAAGCCTGCGTCATGACAGTTGTTTGTGTTGTAACTTGTGTGTGTGTGTGTGTGTGTGTGTGTGTGTGTGTGTGTGTGTGTGTCTCTAACTTAAACTTGGAAGGTCAAACTTCAGATACATACTTTCTTTCAATACTGAGGAATTTCCTAACACGATCGAAAGAGCTGAGAACACAGAGCTCAGCACAAAACAAGACACAAAATGTGAAGAAGGAAGATAAACAGTATACATCTAATCTCCCGTGTAGCACCACTGTGCATATTGAGTGAAACTGCCTGTACTGTCTCTTGTCTATGTGAACGTGTTGTGGTGTTTTTACGTCATGGAGGCTTTGCTGTGTGTCTATCTAATCCCAACTACTCATTACTACAACAGCACGAGAGACAGATTACCCAGAATTCACTTGGTGCTTCTTATGATAGTCAAGCAGGAGAGCTGTGAAACGTTTCCCTGGGATGCGTTCCAGTCTGTATGATTAAGTGGTTACATCTCCTTCCATTTGTATTCCAGTTTAAAGCAAAGAGGTGTGTGGTGGTGAGGCTCCGCCCCTTCGTTTAAATGAACCAATGAGATCGTTCCTGCTTCAAATCTGGGCTTGAATCTCTCCTGAGCGTCTCGTTCCAGACTGACCTGCTCGGTGTTGGGGGTGCTGTACTCCACCGTGTAGCCCTGCAGGTCCCCGTTCAGCTTCCCGGGGGGCCCCTCCCACGTCAGCAGCACCTCCGTGCCGTTTAGCAGCCCGCTCACGTTAACAGGGGCGTAATCCGGCACTGCAACACAAAGAGTTACACAACCACGTTTAGATCTGGCATGTCGGAGGATTAGGAAAACATGTGTGGCTCAGGGGTCACGGAGGTGAACATGTCAGGGGTCTGTGGGTACGGTGAGGAGGAGGAGGAGGAGGCGGACGGTGGGCGAGTGGGCGAAGGGCCAGTGGGCTGAGGGGGGGAGGAGGGGAGACCAGGCCTGTGTTGTTTTGACAGCCTGGAGCCTGGAGGGTGTGGATATCAACAACAGCTGGAAGGGAGAAGATGTCAGAGAATGCCGAGAATTCAGCTTTATAAAGACAAAAAAAGGCTATTTAAGGGCAAACACACACACACACAAACACACACACACACACACACACACACCCACACACATACAGGCGCCCAGATTGAAGAAGAAGAAGAGTTGAGAAGCCAGAGCAGAGGCGCCCCTTTGCCTCAGCACGGTCGGGTGAACACACACACAGGAGGTTGCTGAGGGCCTTTACACTCCTCCGTCTCTGCCCTTCACACACTCTCACACTCTCCTTTCTCCTCCGTCCTCACATCTCTGCCTCGCTCTCTCTCTCTCTCTCTCTCTCTCTCTTTTCTCTAGCTCGCCTTTTTGGAAAGGAAAAAGGTCGCTGGCAGCAAAAATCGCACCCAGCGGACTGAAAACTTACCCGGATAACATGCTGGAAATAGTGTCAGGAATGTGTGTGTGTGTGTGTGTGTGAACGAGCAAGAGAGAGAAAGAGTGTGTGTGTATGTGTGTGTGTGTGTGATTTAGTTTTCTGTGTGGAATTAGAATCCAACAACTTTTCTCCATCAGAGACGTTTCCCTTTGTTTTCCCAGTCTGAGTTCAGGCTCTTTGTCTTTGCCTCTCGCTCTCTTTGGAAGCTTTGAATGTCGTCTCTCCCTCGCTCTCTCACACACTACTGGGACACCCACACACGCCCACACCCACACACCGACCCACACACACACACATACAGCTAGTAATGTGAGTTTGGGAAACATGGATGATGTTATCAGGAAGCGTTTGGCGGCTGATTGTTTCCACATGTGCTCTCTGCTCTCACTGCCAGTGGCAACACAAAGTGCCTCCAAGTCCGCTTCTTTCCAGCCGTGCGTCTCCACCTCTGCCCCGTCATCTTCCTCCTCCTCCTCCTCCTCCTCCTCTCAGCCCCCCCCCTCCCCTCCCTCCTTCGCCTCCTCCTTTCCAACTTTCCTCCTCCCCGCCCCGCTCCGTTGGAACGCTCCTCTGGTTTTCACGGAGCTGTTCCCAGTTCAAGCAAACAGAGGAGTTTAATGTGGACCAGAAAGTTCTTGAGAGGGGGAAAATGAAAAGATTTGGGAGGTTTCAGAAGGAAAAAGAGATGTGAGCTGAAGTGCAGAGAGGGGAGGAGGAGGGAGGGGGAGAGGGAGGAGGAGGAGGAGGAGGAGGAGGGAGGGGGGGAAGCCTTTGTCTTTCACATTAATGCTTTCCAGGCTTGGAACGCTTTTCAACTACAATTAGTTCACAACAGTAAAGGTTAACATCTGCATACGCGCCAGACTACTGTGCTCTTACTTTCTCTCTCTCTCTCTCCCTCCCTCTCCCCCTCTCTCTCCCTCTCTGTCTCTCCCTCTCTTGTCCCTGTGTGGGTCAGTGTGAGGATGGAAACAGACTCCCGTCCCTCAGCCAGGTCGTGACTCATGAACCTCATTAGGATCTGAAGTCGCCGCCTGTTCTCCACAAATGAAAACAAACTCAGCACTCAGACAGGAAACATCTTCCCTCGGTCGGTCACACGGAACAAATGTCTGTGCCGTCACAAACGCCACAAGCACCTCATCCTCCTCCTCCTCCTCCTCTTCCTCTTCCTCCTCAGCATCCACCTCTCTGCTAACAGGGACGCCGGCTGCTTTACTTTGGACCGCTTTCTGTGAAATTGAGTCGTTTAATGGTTGTGGCTCCATTTCTGCAGGCAGGAGCATTAAATGGGATTAACTGCCACAGCGTGTGTGTGTGTGTGTGTGTGTGTGTGTCCATGTGTCATGTTTTCATGACTCACTTCCATACACTCACAGTGTGTGTCAGTGTCCTGTAACTCCAGGCTGTAACTCATCTGTGTGACGCGTGACTCCACATGTGTGCAGCAGAGATAAACATCGCCTCTGTTTAGGCGTTCATGTCGCCTGCCTAGAGTTCAGTCAGTGGCCACTTTATTAGGTACACCGGCACATTCCAATGAGCTTTATATGGTCAGTCTCATCCTCTTTATGCATTGATGTGACTGGAACTGTGTTTTTTTCTGGGATAATTTTAGGAAGTGAAGGGAAAATAATTGACAGAATGTAAACATGTGTAACGTCCAATCAGTGCAGCTTTAGGTTTAGTGGGGTGACGTGGGTCGTGTCACTTCCTGTCCCGCTGGCCTGGACTGTCCCCTCCACTGGTTTCCCATCCTCTGGGGGAAAAGCATTCTTTGGGAAAATAGCTAAACTTGTGTTTTTCCAGAGCGCCCCATCCCTGTTTCCCTGCTCTTCCATCCCTTGCCCAGTCCCACCAGCATCCCTCTCTCTCTCTCTCTCTCTCTCTCTCTCTCTCTCTCTCTCTCTCTCTCTCTCTCTCTCTGGGTTTCCCACACTGCCTGGCTCTGTGCTCTGTGCTCGCTCGCTCTTTTCCACCCGCTGGAAAAATGGAATCGCAGGTCATCTGGGGTCACAAAAGAGGCAAGAACGTGACTTGAAAGACGGAAAAGAGAGAGAGAGAGAGGGGGAGAGAGCGAAAGAGAGAGAGGGAGAAAGAGAGAGAGCTCGTTCTGCACGTTTGGAGACGCAGGAAACAAATTCCTCAGCAGGATTTGAAGCAGGAGAGGGAAAATTAGCACTGGGCTGAGAAAAAGACCTCCATCCGTCCGTCCACTGGATGGAGAGGAGGGCGGATATGAGATGAAGAGAAGCTCTGTGATGAAGGTGAAGAAGAACTGCTGCACAGACACATCTGAGTACGGTGACACACACGAGACCACAGGACTTTAGCTTCCCCAGCAGATCTGTGTGTCCAACATGGAGCCGTGAGAAGGATCACCTCCTCTCTCACTCTCTCTCTCCCTTTGACCTCTGACTCTACTTCAAACTATCTTGGGCCTACAGCTGGATCATCTTGTTGTGTTTGTCTCCCTCTGACTTATTCAAACCTGCAGAGGAGGGAACTGCAGTGAGACAAAGTGTTCAGAGAGGAAATCACAGAATCTGGCAAGAAAAGGAGAAATTTTCCACCGAAACGAAAGAAATGTTGTTAAATGAAGAAGAGAAACTTGAAAATCCTGCAAGTCTGACAAAGCCACTGTGTGTCCTTCTCCTTACAGAGACCAGATCAAGGAGTCCTACTTCTCTCTTTCTCTGTTTTATGAGAAATGCTACGTGGAAGTGTTTTCATCTCATAAGCAGCTTCCATTACAGAAAGCCCTGTCATGTCTCTCCTGTCTCTCCTGTCTCTCCTGTCTCTCATGTCTCTCCTGCCTCTCATGTCTCTCATGTCTCTCCTGTCTCTCCTGTCTCTCCTGTCACTCCTGTCTCTCCTGTCACTCCTGTCTCTCCTGTCTCTCCTGTCTCTCCTGTCTCTCATGTCTCTCATGTCTCTCATGTCTCTCATGGCATATCTGTCCGCTTAGTCAACACTGTTTCCACCGCTATTCATCCCGGGCTCCATGCAGCATGAGCTGGCATGGAAAATCCCACCTTGGTTTAGAGTCAAACACACAGCAGCCCAGCGCTACGGTTTGAACGGAGCGCCGCGCTCCTAACTGAAGCCTTTCACCCACATTTTACCATCCACCCTCCTCCTCCTCCTCCTCCTCACTTCACTTCCAGCCCTCTCCTGCCTTCATAGTTTACATTTGAACGCAGGGTTGTAAAATCCAGAGCGGCACAGTGACTGGTGTGTGTCTGGCACCGTCCTTCATAAGCAGGAGGCGAAGTGAGGGGGCACAGGAAGGCGTAGTCTGCCTCACACAGCAGCGTAACCTGATGCCTCCATGTGTTTGGACTCAGTTAAAATCAGGCTGAATGTGAGGACGGGCCGCAGCGTCACACCTTCACCTCCAGGCTGGGGTCAGGGAGGAGCATCCAGGGCTCAACCAGGTCACTCAGGTGGAGCATTCTGGAGATATTTGTCATTCTCTTCTCAGGCACAGTGGCCTTTAGATGAACCTGTTTGAGCTCAGGCGCTGAACAAGCCTCTAAAGTGAATCATCATCAAGTTAGAAGTGAAGTTAGATACAAATCTGTGTTTCCTGTGACTTTGTCCCCTGACTGAGGGAATGTAGAGAGACACTGTGCCTGCAGTTACCACGGTAACACAGTTCGATTAGGAAATCTACCAGATGTGATTGTGGCAGAACCAGGTGTTACCATGGTAATGACAAAACAGGAGTGAAAGACTTAACTAGAAATCTTAAGCAGCCAGAAGGAGTTTCCCCTTCCTGCCCGAGTGTGTGTGTGTGTGTGTGTGTGTGTGTGTGTGTGTGTGTGTGTGTGTGTGTGTGTGTGAGGACACCTGGACTTAGATCAGGCAGCAGCCAGATCACTCAGCCTCGACCTTGACACACTTCAGAGGACTTGATCACAGACACACACACGCTCCTCTCACCTCCTTCTTTGGTGTGCAGCTCCACCCAGGGGGTCCACTCAGAGGGGCCCTGGCTGCTGTGACAGGCCACCCTCACAGCGTAGGGGCTGTGGGGCTCCAGGCCCTCGATCAGGTGGGTGGCGGGGGGGATGTTGACGTTCTGGTTGTGTATCATCTTATCCGGACCCTCAGCTGAGTACTTGGCCTGGAAGATGGAGACAGAAACATCAGTATAACTTCACTTATTATGCTGCTTTTCAGATCGTGTGCTTGGATTTCTTCTTCTCTTCAAATAAACACAAACATAAAGTAAACATAAAGGAGATAAAACATTACTTTTTGGCAAACGATGAGACGGCAAGGAAGAACTAACTTCAAACTGCTGTCTTAAGAAAAAGCTCAAATCTGAACATGTACTGTGTGTAGAGAGTCATTTCTGTGGACGTAAGCAAACGGCTCCAAAGGACATGTGGCTGTAATTATGAACGACATCCTCACTATGAGACACAGTGGAAAATGGAAATCATCAGAGCCACTTCTGTTTCAGATAAAGTCCTGCTTTCATGCTGATGACCTAAAATAATATCTGAATGGTTGGAGAGGAGCAGAGGAGCTGGAGTGTGTGTGTGTGTGTGTGTGTGTGTGTGTGTGTGTGTGTGTGTGTGTGTGTGTGTGTGTGTGTGAGATGAGGCTAAGCGGGGGTGAGGTCATTATGTGTTAATGGGCATAAAATCCTGTAAACTCTGCTTGTTTGTTGCTTTGTTGTCGATGTGACTCAGGCTCAGTTAAGGTGCACAGAGAAGCAGAAGTCATCAAGGATCACAGGCAGAAACCTGCCGCCTCAGCAAATCCCACCGCTGTAAACATTTAAAGAGGAACACAATTTGCTTTGCTGCAACAATCTGAGAGAAACCACATGAAAGTGTCCGGGTCGGCACGATGCTTCCCTGCTGCACCGCTCAGTGTGAAGCAGCCGGGGTCAGAGAGAACACACACCTGCACACACTGAGCGAGCTGCTACACACACACACACACACACACACACACACACACACACACACACACACACACACACACACACACACAGAATAAATGATCATTGTGAGTGTGTGAGCAGGTGCTATTAAACTAAACACTGTCATCACTATCACACAATTTGAGATCCACTCAGAAGTCCCAAGCAGACAGACTGGTTACTACTCCAAGTTAGGTGGTGTGATCACTTGGAATGTTGTACATGAATGAGGAGCGTGTGTGTATGTGTGTGTGTGTGTGTGTGTGTGCGTGCGTGTGTCAGGGAGCAACAGTCATTCCTGACTCATTGAATCAGCATCCAGCCTGTAAACAAGCCGGCTTAATGTGACTGTGACAGCTCAGCCCTGAGTCACACTTAAAGCCTGCGTATCCTTTGTATGGCGCCGACTCCAAATACCTGCTGTCAGAGCCTCTCTCTCTCTCTCCCTCTCTCTCTTTCTTTCTTTCATTCTCTTTCTTTCATTCTCTTTCTTTCATTCTCTGTCTTTCTCTCGTTGGTTTCAGCGACACAATAACATCTTTCAGTTCTCTGGCACGGCAGCTCTTTTCATGTTTCTCTCCGCCACACAATGAACTGTTAAATTCAGATTTTGCCCCGTTTCGCTCCAGCCGGCCCCTCGGCTCGTTCCCCTGTGAGGGGGTGACGGGGCGGCGGGGGGAGAGGGGAGGGGGGGAGGAGAGGTATGAGCAGCGGCTTTATTAGAACCAGACGTTTAGGGGTGGTGCGGCGCTGCTGCCTGCTCCAGGAGGAAAACGTTCCTCCTCTCGGCTCGGCCACAGAGACGAGCCGGTGGGAGAGAGACACCGGCACAGAGCGGGAGAGAGAGAGGGAGTGGTACTACATAAGATTAGTCCAGGAGGCCACTTTCCCAGAGTGAAACTTGATCTACTGCTGCATGAATAAGGCAGGGAGGGGTGGAGGATGAGTTTAGAAGAAAAGAAAGGCAAAGCCCTCTTTTCTCTAAAATCAGCCTCGTAAAAAGGTGAAGCTCTGCTCTTCACAAATCAGGGCCAGGTCTGGAGATCAGGAGAGAGATGTGTGTGTGTGTGTGTGTGTGTGTGTGTGTGTGTGTGTGTTCAGCGTGCAGTGGTTTGTTTCCTCTGCTTCTCTCTGGCTTCACAGGTTTACCTCCCAGTGTCTCACCTGGACAGAGCAGCGGATCAGAGGGTAGTCGCCTCCAAACCCGGGCTGCCAGGACAGACGCATGGCGGTCTGCGTGATCTCCACCACGCTCAGATTCTGAGGCTGCGACGGGAGAACTGGACATAGACAAACAACACAAAAGAGCAGATCATTAACCTGAGCTGTAAACAATACCACCATCTTAGAAGACAAAGAGGCCAAACGCTTGGTGACACGTACCGGTGATGGTCCCAGAGCCAGATGTTGCCACACCCTTGCGGTTGTGGGCCTCGCAGGAGAAGGTGCTGGTCCGGTTCAAACCTGAAACGACACACGGGTGAGAAACGGGACGACGCTGCATCTTTTAAAACCGCCAGCCCCCTTGGTCAGCAGGCTGAGCTGGACTCACACAGCTGTGAGGAGAGCAGGAAGATAACAGCTCCCATAACACGGGTGAAGGAGTGTGTGTGTGTGTGTGTGTGTGTGTGTGCTGACCAAGAGCTCAGTCTGTACAAGTTCAACAAGTCATTAAGTCATGAAACAGATCACAGATGAGGAAAGCCCCCACTGGGCCAATCAGAAGGCAGAATCATTCATCAACATCAGTCGACAGCTGACCATAACAAACTGCTTCATAATGAGAGAAACTGCCTCTGATGAGTTTTCACCAGAGTGAAGTTCAAACACTCTGACCTCAGTGGAAAGTTGCATCATGTCTGAAAGCTGTGACGGAGAGATCATCTGGGAGTTCCACAAAACTCCTTAGACTCTTTTGTTTATCAGATTTAGCAGCAACATTGTTTTCCCGTGTTTGTTGCTGTGAGGTGCTGAGGTGTTTTTGGTTTCCAGGTGTGTGAGGCCGAGCAGCAGCTGCTCTCAAAGGGCCCCGGCCCCTCTGAAGGGGGCAAAACACTGTGACACACACACACTGACAATCAGCACTGAAAGAGTCCTCTGACACTGACACTGACTCACAACTGCATTCCTCTCTCACACACACACACACGCACACTGGAACATGTGACATGGAGTTTTTATCATGGTTATCTAACACTCCAATGTTGTCACTCAGCCACAAACTGACACTCGAACAGAAACACACAGTGTGTCGCGCTGCGCCGACAGCACCAAGCTTCCATTGTGCTGCGGCCGGAAAGAGAACAGGGGGTACGATCCCTGGGCACGGCGAGGGCGAGAGAGAGAGAGGGAGAGAGAGAGGGGCTGACCACTGACTGCCTACACGGGTCAATGAACTGCTCATCAGGCCACCTCGTGATTGCGCCACTCTCCTGTCTGTCTCCTTCCTTCCTCATGAGCCCGAGCCACAACACAAGAACCCTGAGCAGACGGCGTCATGATCGGTCAGCGTGAGGCATTGAGCGCTCCTGAGCACGAGAGCGCACACACACACGCGCACACGCACACGCACGCACGCACACACACACACACACACACACTTCCTCAGGCCGGGGCTCACTTTCTGTTGCCGTTCTGTTCCATGATTTGAGGAAACGCAGAAAAACAACCATTTTCACAGAAGTGGACAAAACGTACAGAGACGATGGAGGCGGAGGACAGATGTGTGTGTGGATGTGTGTGTGTGGTTCTGTGCATATTAAAGGAGAAACACGGCGTCACCTAGCCTTTAGTGGTTGGTTATGAGTTTATAGATCACTGTAATCTAATCACGTTCTCTGTTTTGTTAGATTTGATCTGTTTGTGTTTGCGTTGCCGTCGGCTCCTCACGGCTCGGCTGGAACGGGCTGCATGCCATTTCTCTTTATGGTCCGACGGGCTGAATATTTATGGTTCTGTTGGTTTGGGCAGCTGTCCATTCCAGAGCTGTGAGTGTGTGTATGAGTGTACATGAGCCGCGCAGCACCAGCCGACCCGCTCCCATGAGTCAAACCAGATCCCAGAAGCCCCAAAGACGTCTCCATGCCCGTCCTCCTCCTCTTCCTCCTCCTTGTCCTGCAGTCTGACTCAGCCCCTCCTGGCCCGCCCCCCCCCTACCAACCGGACTTTAAACAGACCGTCTCTTTCTGGAGGGCAGCTGTGGTTTTGCTTTCAAGCAGCGACAGAAGCCTCCTCCTTTCTCTCCCTCCGGCTTTTATCTCCATCCTGTCCTCCGCTCCTCTATTTTCCAGCCCTCTCTCCTTTGTGCCTTTGGGCCTGCTGCTCAAACTTTGCCCGACAACCACACGACCACAGGGCAGCTCCTCAATAGATCCGGTGGCCCAGAGCCAGCGGTGCCCTGCTCGCTCTGCGGGCACGGCGGTTACTTGGCGGCGGCGTTAAAGCAAAGGCCGGGATCGGGAAAGTCTTTGAAACGCTTCAATTATAGAGGAAGCAGGAGGGATTCAGAGGAAACACAGAGGAAGCTGACAGCATCATCATCATCATCATTTTACTGAACCATGACCTAATGTGTCAGATCACACCTCTAAGCTAGGAAGTCACAATTTCTGATGCACCACAGGCTCATCAACACGCCACCGCTCCATCGTGTCAACAAATAATGACACACTTCCACATCCAAGCATCCACAGCCACAATAACAACTCACACAGTAGTCCTGTTTCTGTCCATGAATGAATCAGTCCAACGTTCACTCCCCTCTAAGATTTGTTTTGGTTTTCCACTCCTGAGATAAACATCTGGGACTCTGGCTGGAGACATTTTTTTAACGTTAATGTTCCAACTCTCCCCCTCCTTGACTGTTATCTGATGAGTGACTCTGATGCTGTGGAGTTCAGTGTGTGTGTGTGTGTGTGTGTGTGCGTGTGTGTGTGTGTGTGTGTGTGTGTGTGTGTGTGTGTGAGCTGATACCTGTGAGGTTGAGTGTGGAGGGTGACAGGGCCACCGGGTCCATCAGCGTGTTGAGAGGGGCGCCGTCCTGCAGCCAGATGACCCTGACCGGCTCCGGGGGTCCGTGGGCCACGCAGCGCACGCTGAG
The DNA here is from genome assembly GCF_046128005.1 of Genypterus blacodes. Lineage (NCBI taxonomy): Eukaryota > Metazoa > Chordata > Actinopteri > Ophidiiformes > Ophidiidae > Genypterus > Genypterus blacodes. Next base: position 461,014 of record NW_027466845.1, on the reverse strand, counting down.
AGAGACGTTGGCCACCACGGTCATGTGGTGTGGCTCCACAGAGAAGTGAGGCAGGCCTGAGGGACAACAGGCCTCTCTTAACACTCCAAACAAAACAGGCTGTGGCCCTGGGATGGAGCCTGATGTTCTATGATGCCAGAGAGCAGGAACACAGTGGACTCACCCTCCAGCTGGATGCTCCCCTCCTCTGACAGAGTCTGGTGGCTCTCTGACAGCACAGCACAGCGATACGCGCCCATGTCAGGGAGCTGGACCTTCTCGATTCTGTTAACACACACAGAGGCAAAGAGAGGTGTGGAAAAGCTTGAATTTCAAAGTCCAATCATGTGGGATTAAACCACTTTTTGGGTTGTAGTTCCCCCGTTGCACAGTAGGGGGTATGTGGAGTAGGAGACAGGTGCGGATAGGTGAGCCTGTAATCAGAGTGCAGGTGGTGTTTACCGGAAAAGGTTTACCGGAAGAGGCCATCACGTCACCGTCAGCTGTGATCTGTAGCGCGTGAGGGGCAGCGATGCATCGAACCGTCTGATTGTTTGCATGTAAGTTGGGACTCAGTATAATGTGTGTGTTCATCTGTGTGTAACTGTGGATCCACGTGTGGTTCTACACACATTACTACACTTCAGTGTCACAGCATGAAGGTCAGAAGCTCCAGCAGCTTCACCGGCATCATACCGGCACCATGTGATCTAATGGTGTTGACTCACACATTCACACACACATTTTACTTTTAATCCACGATGTTTCAACCTAAAACCCTGGTTGCTTGAAAATATTCTTATTATTTAATTTGCCTAATGACGGCACTTCTTTATCTCCACTAAAGCTCTGTGTGATTCTAATGACGTCACTGTGCCGGTTGTGCAAAGTGACGTCATAACTATAAAGACTGTAATGTGTGTCTAGATTTCCATGGAGACACGTCACTCCACAGCTGATCGCGCTCGCTGTATTTACATGCAAAATATGCGCACGGAATTTTAAAGCGATATTCTAGAAAAGCCTCCTGATTCTACAAATCAGACTTTAAAACAGAGAGATTTACACTTTAATCGGATTAATTCCCTAAAAAGCTCTGAGTTTTCCCCAAATAGCTTTAGAGCCGCAGCTTCCACCTGTGCACACGTAATAGACCTGACCTTTCAGAATAAAATCCCTCTGCTATTTAGCAAAACATGAGAGGAGAAGCTCAAACACACGGCTTAGGGGTAAAGGTTGATGTTATTTCTATACACTGAGTTAAACTCATGCGGTAATCTGCTTCATCATGTCAAGTTTAGTGACCCCGAAGAGGAATTTTATTTTGAAATCACCTTTCTTCTTTGTATAGTGACTGTCCTCAGAGCCCAGACCACTTTATCACACTAAAGCTCTATTTGTTTGTATTAAGTTTAAGCTTCGGTCCACTGTGGTGTCTCTGCTCACATACGTCTCCCTTTACTGTTCACTTCCTGTTGTTGTTTGGACGCTGGCATGACTTCCTGCCTACCTGAGCGTGCTGATGATCATCCAGCTGTTGCCTCCTACAGGCACTTGTATCTGGTTGGTGTCGGCGTAGTCAAGTAGCTGTCCGTCTCTGAGCCAGAGCACGTCGGGCGGGTCCTCCTCCTCGCCCCCTTTGCCCCTCAGTGTGCAGTGCAGGGTCACAGGCTTACCCAGCGAGGAGATGACAGTGATGGGACTCCGAGCAAAATCCAATTCTATAAAGAAAACCCAATAAGAGTCAGGTGGAGAAGAACTTGACTGGAAATTTAATAATTATAAATAATCCCAGGGTTCAGCAGAGAGCTTTGACATGGAGCTGATCTGTGAGGAAGCCTTTAATGATAGACTATTACACCACACATTTACTCTTTGTACAATTGTTTAGTTTAACAAAGGTGACATCATCGTCTTAATGTTTTGAATGACAGTATTCTTACTCATCCAGGCCTCACAGCAGCAAACCGGATTCACGAAAAAATAAATCAAACAATCGTTAAAAATGCCACTGGAGCGCTCTAGAATATTTTAATCAATCCTTAAGTCAGACCAGGATGCTGCTGTTATGATTAAGATGCCACTCTGCAGCTAATGAGCTTCATTTGCTCTGATTAATGTGTGTATTAAAGGTCAGGCAGGTGTTTGTTGCTGCCATTAGCGCCGTGCTAAGTGCAGGTGAGCCAGAGTTTATCCAATCTGTCCCTGATAGCGGGGGACTGACCTGAGACGGACAGAGCTGATATGGGGACAATGAGCCGGTTGTTGTTGTTGGAGGCCGGCTGCTCCGACAGTGTCAGAGCACCGAGAGCTCAACACAAACGCACACACAAACACATTCAGGCCGCTTCTTTCCTCAAACGGCCGTGATAAGCCTGAGAGTCGCCTGCCAAGATGTCTGCAAATCTGTTTAATGTCAAACATGCCGGCCCGAGACGGCGGACGTAAATATCCGCCTGTTCTTAACTCTGACGGCATCCAGCAGAAATGCAAGGTATTCCCCCGTAGCTGCTGCTGGGAAAGAACGCACGCTGTTTAGAAGATAAAAGAGCGGTCGCAACCTTGAGCTCCGATTCAGCAGCAGCAAGGCGGCGAGGAGGCGAGGCGGCGTAGACTCATGGAGCTCACACTGCCTCTCCTCACTGACCCGGGCCTATAAAGACTTTCTCAAGCTTGTCAACCTGCCCTTCTCGTCTGTTTCATGGCTGACCTTCCACCTCTATGACCTCGTCACTGTGACCCCAGAGGGCGCCGGCTCACATGAACACCCAGAATTCAGACTTGCTGCAAACTGAGTTTTTGCAAGCAGACTTGTGCAGAACTCTGGTAGACATCAGGTGACACACACACACACACACACACACACACACACACACGTAACCCAGCATTCAGTGTGCAGCAAATGAAGGGTGAGTCTTTGCTTGGCAGCCTCTCTGTCTCCTGCTGATTGTGGCATGAAGACTGGGTCCACCTTCATCTTTAAGCTCGGCTGAGTTCTTACAGAAACCTGCACGCCTCTGACTTGTGTGTCTCAGGCGTGCACTGAACAAACCTGTCCTCTTTTTCCCTTTCTCTGCTTCCATAAGAATAAGCTTGTAAACCTTTTATGATAATGCAAAGTCTCTCTGTGTGTGTGTGTGTGTGTGTGTGTGTGTGTGTGTGTGTGTGTGTGGCCGAGCTCCAGTGATTCACTTGTATCTTCACTCTGTGGTTCCCCAACATTCCCTCAGTCTCACACTTTTGTTGTTGTTGTCTCTCTCTCCCTCTCTTTCTCCCTGGTCACTACTCCCACACACACACACACACTCTCTCGCCCTCAGAAAAGCTCAAATGTTAAATGTCAGTGGTCGTGCACATTCCCAAAATACCCGACACAGTCCGTGCATTTATCCTCCTCGCCCTCCCTCCTTTTCTCTTTCTGCCTTTTTAGCTCCACATCATTCAGCTCGTCCATTCAGCGCCCCGACTCTGCCCTTTTCCATTTAGACCCTTTTCATGCCATTCTTTGGATTCATCGCTACACATTTTGCCACCTCCCCTCCCGACTCTTTCTCCTCCGCTCTCGCCCCCTTCTTCCTCATCCATCATTTCCCCTGCTTGAGTCAGACCCGCTCTGACTCACCAGCACTCCCCCCCCTCTCTCTCTCCCCACACACACACACACACACACACACACACACACACACTCCCAGGCCCCCAACCATCTCCACATCTCGGAGATGTCTGAGAGCTGATGCATCACCGTCCACACTTTTTTGGAGCCATCAGTCTGAGCTCGTAAATCACAGTGATGTCCACTTACTTCTGTCCCTCCTGATCTCACATCTGCTGAGGCCAGAGGTAGACGTCATGGACTTATAATGGTCAAAACACATGAGCGGACAGGTGGAGGCCCCCCGAAGGAACACTAATGCACACAAGTCACAAACTTTTACTGTTTCTGTCTCTAAGTTTTTCTAGAAGGAGCAGCAGAGTCAGACGACGGATTCCAGAACATTGAGAACAGATCTGATCCTCCTAACAACACGGTTTCCCATCTGGGCTCTGGAGAACAAACTCAGCAGTGCAGCTATGGAAGAAGCTGCTCTTGCACATTCTTGTGAATTCACTTGAAATACACTGTATCGGTCAGAATCCCACAATATTCCGGAAATTCCACGACCAGCGGGAATTCTGGTTTGGGATTCTGGTTTGCATGCGTCAACAAACGTCCCAACCACAGTAAACACCAGTGAGCAGGCAGCACTGGTTTGATTTCCCAGTTTAAAGGGTCACAGAGGAGATCAGAGCTGATAAGGACACAAAAAGGTCCAGAAGACCAGACCTTTCAAAATAAAATACCTGTCGCCCCCCAAAACAACAACAACAACAAGATCAGCTGGTTTCTTTGAATTATTAACAGTTCCTCAAACTAACAACCTGATGTCTGTCTAAGTTTGAGGTCTTTTTATGAGCCAGATGTTGACGCTTTTTGCTGATGCGGTTTCTCTCGCGACCCCAAAGCAAATTGATGTAATGAGTAAGAACACAGAGGATCAGAGTCCCGGCAGGTCGGGTTGACGGCGGCCAGTTTACCTGTCAGTGTGCCCGCCGCCTCCGGCCTCCAGGCGGATAGAAGGACGGTGAGGAGCCACAGAGCCCCCGCTGTGCCGCTCATGGTTCCTCCTCTGGGGAGAGAGAGACGAACCTCTGGAAAATCACGCCGCGTAAAAGAACAGAACACACTCGGACTCGGGGGGGAAAGTCCAAATCACTGCATCTCCAAAGAGTCCCAAAAGGTTCGGACGATGATCCACAGATGAACCGAGCCGGACTCCGGTCCTCTCTCAGCTGGAGAGTCTGAAGACCTCCACAGGCTTCGTGTCGCTGTTGTTCCGATCGATCCGGAGACTTTCAAACTTTTAGAATCCTCAGAATAACGCGAAGCGACAAACGGAACGACGCGAACTTTTTCTTCTTCTCCTCCTTCTGACGCTGATCGGGTTGTTCGAGTCCGAATCTGTTCCAAGCGACCCGGGGAAGTTTGTTTTGCTGTTTCGCTGCGATCCGAGTCTCGCCGGGTCCCTCAGACTCCCTCTCTCATCCCCCTCTCGCTCTCTTTTACTCCTCTCCCCCTTCAAACAGGATTGAAATTCCTCAACTCGAGTTCTTTCCACCCTCCTCCTCCTCTCCCTCCTCCTCCTCCTCCTCCTCCCCCCGAGTCTCCTCCTTTTCTCAGAGGATGTGAGGGACCCCGCGGCATGCTGATTGTCTCGGCACAAACCCCCCATTCGCTTTTTAATGACACACGGATCCGTCTCAGTGGTAAATAGTTCAGTAAATCAGCCTTTTCCCGCTGGAAACAAAGTGTCGCTCGCTCTTACAGTCGATGCTCAGAATAACAACACGGTCAGCTTACACACACACACACATTGATCCAGAGCTGATAAACACAAGCAGGAAAAACAGGAAAAACTCACCAAAAAAAGAGATTCGGCTGTTTTCAAGTTATTTCCCCCCCAAAAATAATTATATTTCCATTTTTTAAAGACTAATTCCTGGATTTTAACCCCTCTTTAATGTTTCACTCTTCACTCCTTTCACTCCTTTCTATCTCACCTCTGTAGATGAAATGTAAACAAGTCTGAAATCCTGACAGCAGTGATATTTAGGAGCTTATCTCGGCTTTGATGTGTCAACCAGCAAAGAGAAATGCAGGACAAACTGCTGCAATGTTTCCACTCTGGAATGTAGCAGAGGAAGAGTACAAAGTGCCAAAGTGGTTTGTTCTCAAGCCTTTTCTTTACCCAAAGTGCAGCAGGGTTTCTTGCCAGGTTTGCACTTTTAAATCCTTCCACTTTAATATGTCCAGATTATCTGACATCCAAATCTGTGACTGAATTGTGTGAAATCACATTATGTTGGAAACTCTTCTCCATCCAGGCACATCAGCAGTGACGGCGGCGTGAGAAGAGGAAGCGGCTCTCATCTCTTTATGAAGAACAGGGACGTTGCAGTTTCAGTATTATGGTGCTGAGATATTTGGTCATGAGACGGCGATTGAGGATAAAACTGATCAATCAACAACAATCAAAGGTAGAAATGTCAAGCAGCTTTTCCACGGTTGAAGATTTGCAGCTTCCTATTCATTAAGAGACGTTGGGACTTTGATTGACAGGCAGACGCATTAAGCAAAGTGACATTGAATTGAGCTCTGATGATTTATGAGCATTTCTATTTATGTTTGGCTTTTTCTAGACTAAACAAAGCAAATATCAACAAAATAACCCACAAACATTCATTGAGATATGTTTTCACTCCACATGTGCAGGGTTACGTCATCAGAGAGTCCCAGATTTTGTGAGATTGCACAACAGCTGAGTGCACTAAACAGATCCGTGAGCCAGTTTAGTCTACATAAGGTCTCCTGTCCCTGATTCCCATCAGCTGTGTGTGCAGCCGCTTGTTGTGGCACGGCTGCAGCCTGTGTGTGATGTCTGAGGCGATTGTGTGTGTTTGCACAGAGGTGATGCAGCCTGACAGAGACTTCACATAGCATTCATGAATAATTGATTTGTGGATCCGTGTTTTTTTTCCCATGAAACAGGATGGGAGACTCAGGTTTGCGAGGACCCGGGTCCCACTGGCCCTTTAAGAGTGTCTCTGTGGACAGTGTTGTGTTCCCAGGGTCTTTAATGGAGACAGAGAGGGACTGAGAAAGACCCCATTGTATGTGCTCTCTTTTCAATAGGGGCTTGAGCAATGGTGCTCTCACTGCTCCCAGATAGAGAGAAGCAGGGAGGGAGGGGGGAGGGTCACCCAGGGGGTCCTGCACAAGAAAGAGGGGCTCCACTCCTGCAAAAGTTTTGGGGGCTGGCTGATCCAGGGAGGAGGGAATGTTTTGGTTTTAGTCCTGGGGAGTAAACTGGGAACTCTGGGAACTTTTTTAAAAATGCAATGATATTAAAAGATATTAAAATCCAGCACGATGTCTTTGTTTCTGACGCAGCATTCCTCCTGTTTCCAGATCCCGGTGCTCTTTTGCAGCAAATTCCTGAAAAGAGTTGATTTGTCTTGGGAAAAAGATGGAAATAATCTCATAGCAGCAGCAGCATAGACACATCAGATCTGATAGTCGTGGTCGGGGTGGACCACGACTATCAGATCTGATGTGTCTGAAGGGAAACCATTTAATAGAGATGTTGGAGATATGAAAGTGTCAGACGTCTTTGTTGTCGCCTCGAGCTGAAGACCCACTGTGAGTCTGTTAACGTCTTATTCTTATTCCATGAGCTATATGGACTCATCGTCCTGTATGAGATCTTTAAACTGCACCAACAGTCGTCAAACCTGAATAACTGAACGTTAAAAGTTAAAGTCTTAAAGATGCAGAGCTGTTGTGAGGATTAGCAGACGTGAATGGATGGTGATGCTTTAATACCAGCAGAACAAGTTACATTGGATCCTCTTTCACAAAGGAAACTACAGTGTCAGTTTGCTTGTTGTTTCCTGTATTGTTTCTTTGAATGATGAGGAAGACAATCTGACTTAAACAGGCCAGGAAACACCACCACCACACACACACACACTGCCCCCCCCCCCCACACACACTGCCCCCACACACCCAACAGCACCCACACAACTTGTTCTTCTTCTTCTTGGTCAAGGTAGACTGGACCAGGCTGGCTTTCCTGGTTCCCATCACTCCTGTGATGAGGGTAAGAGACTCTGCTGCCCCCCTGTGGTGGAAACACGCAGCGTTTAGGGTGGATGGGACATTTGGAAACAAGTTATAGTCAGAATTGTACTTAAGCGCTGTATTTAGAGTGAATATTCTAAGTTACATTGACAAAAACAAAAAAGTATTTATGATTAAACAAAATCAGTTTCTTCTCTTTGCTGTGTATTTTATTCACATTCTTTCCAGTGGAATCCTCTGGTGCATCATTTCTCTATAGCAGGGGTATTCAACTAAAATTTGAAGAGGTCCAGTTAGAGAAAATCTCCTCAAGCAAAGGTCCGGAACATGATCATGTCTAACTTGCGTTATGATTTTGATATATACAGAAGTAGCCCAGTAGTTGTATCAATGTCTGTAATCAACAATGGACTGTCAAATCAAGGAAAGTACAAGTTAAAAACATTTCAACAAAATTCATTAACATTGAACTGACTTTAAATGTAAATATAAGAAGGGCTGCATTTAAAAATTAAATAGAGAAAATAAATAAAATAGCTAAAATAAAGTGCTTAAATTCAGAAAAAATTAAAAATAGCAGCAGCTTGACTTGCATCTCAACGTAACAGTCTCAACCAATTTCACAACGGATAGAAACACGAATCTCAAAACATCTTGACAATGTTACAGTTTATCTTTCTTCCTTCCACTTCCCCATTTTCTGTTGTTCAGTGGGAGGATTGGGCTCTAGCTTGTCCTGCCAGGATTTTAAATCTGGGCTTGAATGGTGTCAGGGCCATTCTCATGCACATGTGCAGGTGCTCATTGGTGAGCATGGAACGATATTTAGTTTTAATAATGTTCATTGTTGAGAAAGCTGCCTCACAGCTGTATGTGGAGCCAAACATGGTCAAGATGAGGGCACATTCATGAGCGCGTTGTTGGGCAGTGAATGAATGGGTTAAGATCCTGGTGGATTGATCGTATTGGGCTCTGAGACTGCTAATTTTCTGGGACCTCAGTTCAGACTTGGGTGGGTATGATTGTTCAAAAGCTTTGTGCTTTGTCTCATAATGGCGTTTCACATTGCCACTTTTAATAAGTGCCACGGTCTCTGAGCATATGAGACACACTGGTTTTGTGCTCGCGACGGGAAGAATAAACATGTATGCCTCGGTCCATTCCAAGATGAAAGCTCTGTTTTCGCCGTCAACTTTTCTCTTCTTAGAAAGCGCCATTGTTATTGTACCTCTCCTGACTCCCACTCCCTTGCCTGTCTGTCTTCTCTCGCTGTAACGTTACTTTTCTCACCTGTCAGCCGCCTTTCACCTCTTTCCTCTGTCTGCACTGAGAGTCGCAATGTTTATCTTTTTGAATGCACAGATTTGATCGACTGAGTAGCATCACGTGAGTGGCGTAACTCGCACGCGATTGGTTTGTAAATTTCCTGGTCCACGATTGGCCAAGTACATCAAGTGGGTGAGCATCACGTGGGTGGCTTAACTCGCACGCGATTGGTTAGTAAATTTCCTGGTCCACTGTTCCAGTGCCGTAAACAAAAGTCTAGAAAAGCCCGTCAAAATTAAAAATAATTTAATAATTTGTTGACTATAGGTCTGGGTTCTTATGGGATGGCGTCTGGGTCCGGATCCGGACCGCGGTCCGCCTGTTAGTGACCCAGGCTCTATAGGAATGAAAAAGATTCAGCGCTGAAATCAGATTAGACTCTCTAGCTGCCATCATGGTTTCATGCTGTTATGTAATGTTATTCTAATTGAACGATCATGTGACTTTTAATCTGGCCTGGGGAAGTATGACATTTATAAAGGTTTCATATTTTAGGTGATGCTGGACAGATTAACATCACGTTGGGCCTCGTCCACGCCGCTGCACCGCCGAGCATCCAGCTGTGCATGAAACCCAACCCCTGCTGTTTTAATCTGGAGGTGGTCCAGATGAGAAGCTACTGTGAGTCGCCTGTGTGTAGGCAGGAGTGTGTTTGTGTTCTTCATCCGTGTGTGTGTGAGAGAGGGAGAGAGAGAGAGGAGCAGAACAACGTGACATCTGTTGACCACTGAAATCACAGGATTATCCATCACTGTTATGATTATGTGGGACTCTTCCGATCATGTGATGTGAACGTCTGCATGAGCGAGGAGCGCTTGATTCCCCTCACAACAGCATGGATTTAAAGAAGGCCTGAATAGACGTGATTAATCTCTCTCTCTCTCTCTCTCTCTCTCTCTCTCCCTCTCTCTCTCTCAATCTGACGCTCTGTCCCTCATTTCAGTCCCTGTTGCTTGGACGATGGCAGGCATGAACACAGCAGGCGTACACAGAGGCTTCATCAGGAAATATGGTACGACTGCTTTCTTTTCTCTGCCATCATGGGAAGGTTCTCATCTGTGTGTGTTTGTTTGTTTGTTTGTGTGTCTCCATAGGTGTAGATAGGCTGGTGTTGGGTCAAGGGAGAGTTTCCATTAGATGCTGAGGCAGCTCAAGACTGGGACATGGGTTAGGGCAATTTGTTATAAAAAACAAATTGCAACTAATTTTGTGATTCCAATTTGAGTTCTGCAGACTTTTCTGTATTGTGTTGTCACAGTGAAAAGGTTAAATGCAAACAAAGTGTTTAGATATACAGTATGTAGGCTAGATACACTTTCACAATGCTCCCTAACTGCGACAGATGGATTACCACGCTGTAATGTGACGTATCGCTTCAATCGTGTCTACAGAGATGCCACAAACACTTCAACGGTTCATTAAAAGGATCCGATGGCGAACAAACAGAGATATTGTTTCCCTATTTGTCAGACATCAATCTCTATAAGCTCCATTATGTGATTTCAGTGTAATGACAGTAAAAGTGGGGCTTTAATTTGACAAAATAAGTGAAATCACAGGACTGATTGGCCTTGGTGGAGGTATGTGCCGTCTGAAGCTGCTGTGACAGAAACAACATGGTGATGGTGCGACACAGTAGTGCTCAGGCGCCTGTCGACTTCGGATGAAACCTCTCTCATCAGCTCTTCTGCTTTAACCTCCATGATGTCTTTACGGCCCCAGAGTCGCTCAGGATGATTTAATATTCCCAGATGTGTGTTTGTTAGACTGATGAGATGTTGGCAGAGCTGTGATTGAGGGCAGAGCCAGCGTTTCATGTCCTTGTGTTTGTGTAGCATCTGTTTTAGATCTCCTCTTTAGTTTCCCTGTGCAGAGGCGTCCTGCCGGCTCCCTGCTTGGAGGCACATCGTGTTTACAAGCAGTGTCAGCAGATCAAATGTGCAGCAGCTCAATCTTTGCCTCCCTGCTCGTCTCCGAGTACAGATCCACTGTAGCCGTGGCAGCAGGCAGCCCACTCGGCCTCCTATAGGTCACTTTGTCCGGCTCCCTCTGTCGCAAAACGCACCTGTTCTCCTCTAATCCTCCATGGAGAGAAATGGAGCAAACCTTCCTGTCCATCACTGTGTTCTCTGCATCTATTGTTGTTATGACAGAGTGGACGGCTGTCTGGGACATTTAGTTTTCTAAAGCCACAGTGTGTGAGTCCTCCAATGTTTCTCACAAACGCAGAAACTTGAGCTTTATTCGTACAAATCCATCGACATATTGATACTTTTGATACTACTATTGATAAGATCTGGAGCCGAAGTTTAACCAACCAAGCACAAGAGCCAGAACTCCATAATCCTTAACCACTAACCACTAAAAAGCCAAGAGCACAACTTATAAACTAGTCCCAAAGTTTGAATTATTAAAAAGTATTGCATGATAGACGGATAAGACAACGACATTTAGAAAAAAAAAAGCTAATTTTGAATGCAAATCTTTCATTTCCTCTGGCAGATGTGAGTTGAAGTTAAAGATGATTGGCAGTTTAAAAACACCTCCCTACTTCCTTTTACCGTAAATCTCCTCCACCCTGGATTCTCATGTGCTGTTAATCTTCAATTAATCCCATAGGATCAGTTTATAATCTGCATGCATGAAATCTAAATCTACATATCCGGCTCTTAACCGTGACGCTCCTCTGCGTCTCACCGACTCCTCGTCTCTCTCTGATGGACCGCTGCTCTGTTGTTGCAGGAGGCTTCATGTTTAAGCAGTGGAAGGAGAGATTTGTGGTGCTGACCGTGGAGGGGAGCCTGTTGGTGTGTAGGGATGCAGTGTCTCCCCCCGGCCAGGTGGTGCTGCTGCAGGCCAACTGTGAGTCCATCGTAGGCGGACAGGAGATCCTGGACCTGCCCAAGCTGCCTCCAGGGGGCAGGAGAGACTGCTGCTTCGCCCTCATCCTGCCCCAGAACAAGTTCCTGCTGCTGCTCACAGACAACCCTGAGGAATGCAGGTGGGTCACACACACACACACACACACACACACACATACACACACACATACACATACACACACACACACACACACACACTCTTTGTCCCACTTTTCTTCTCTCAGGTCAACCCATATATCACACACACCTCATCCTCTTTCCCCCACTTAATATCGTGTGTGTGTGTATGTGTGTGTATTCTAAGTTAATGTCTGCTTATATTAACTATCCACAGTCTGTGGCTGCAGTTGATCAGGAAAGTAAGAGAGGTGAGTCAGTGTTTTGTTTGTTTCCCCGCAAAATATGTTTGCTTTCCCTTTTCTGCACCTTTACAGATATAAAACATGGAGCTTTCAGTGTGTGTGCAGTTATCACTCCCTCGTGTATCCCACCTACTCTTCTTTACACAACAGAAGAATAAGGCACCAAACGGACAAAGTTATGGGCACTTGACCCTTGAAACTGTAAAGGGGCTCTCCTCTGAATGAAGCCCAACCTGCCCTCAAAGTTTCATGAAATTTGTAGAGTGGTGCCTGAGTGAAAACACAGCCTCCTCTGGTGTCATGTTCATGAGTCGACCTGTTGTTTGTTTCCTGTGTTACTTCATATCTGGTCTCAGTCCTGATTGTCGTGTCGTAAAATGTCTGGAAAGTTGAAGTGCAATCAAACAGCTGCATCAAGCTTCTTCTCCTTCATGGTCCTCCAGTCTGACCCGTGCCCCCGTCTCCATCTGTCTGTTTTGCTTGAGATACAGATTATAATGGACATTAGCTTCTAATGAACATGCAACAACAGTAAGAAGCCCCTCCCTTTCCCTGTCAGATGAGCTGAACGTGTGTGTGTGTGTGTGTGTGTGTGTGTGTGTGTGTGTGTGTGTGTGTGTGTGTGTGTGTGTGTGTGTGTGTGTGTGTGTGTGTGTGTGTGTGTGTGTGTGTGTGTGTGTGTGTGTGTGTGTGTGTGTGTGTGTGTGTGTGTGTGTGTGTGTGTGTGTGTCATCTTTCAGGGTGTTGTCTCACCCCTGAAGCTTCAGAGACAACAGAGCGTCGCTCCTTTCATCACTGACAGAGACCCTCTGCCCGACACCTCCAGTGACCCCGGGTCACTCAGAGTAGGCGAGGGGACCCCTCCTCTGTCCCGGGTCGCTGAGCGAGGAGGCTCCCTCAGAGACCGAAGCCACAGTCAAGGTCAGCGATGAGGTCACCTGCTGGAGATACTGAGCCTGTCTAAGGGAAGGCACAGAGTTTACTAGAAATATGTGTGTGTCATTTTGTCTCCAGGGTATGGACCCCGACGGCCCCTCCACAGTATATCAACACCCCCGCCCCCGCCGCCACATCGCATGTCGGATTGTCTTCGCCATGGCAACAGCAGCGACGCCCGTGCGGTGAGGGCGGTGTGCCTGCTGATGGGCGGGGCGGCGGCCTCCTCTGCTCTGGGCTACCTCAACTCCTGCTCCCCGTCCTCCTCGCTGGCCGGTCGGGCCAAGATGGCTCACGGGATGGGCAGCTTCCCTGAGCTCCCCGCAGGAAGCTCCTTCCACGCCTGCAGCCAGGACGTGGACTCGCCGCACTTCAACGCTAGCTTCGACTTTGAGGGAGACGCCGACTTTGATGCTTTCGACTGTGGGGGATTTTCTTTTTAGGGGAGAAGTGTGAGAGAGAAACTGAGAACTTTTGTCTCCATCATAATGTCAGTACCTCTTTACACAAGGGCATTGTTTATTAATTCATCATTTGTTTGCTTATCTGTAGGTCTAATCTATGAATTAATGAAGGTGTTCTCCTTGGCTTAATGCCCGAGCTCCTCAGGTGAATCATTCATGATCCTGACTCTGAACACTGTCTGTCTGTGTTGTATCACTGTTTCCACAGGACTGCCTGAGCATCAAGCAGTCATCAGGAGGTTCATTCCAGCCATTTATCAGGAAAATCTTTGAAAATCTAAAATGTTGCGGTGTTCATTCCTGTACAGCTGTGGATGATCCAGAGCAGGAACATGCAGTAACGCTTCCAATCCCTCACAGAAACTACAACAGAGCAGCCTGAGTCCGACATACAATTAAAACAGAAGGAATGCGACATAAATCAATGTCTCCAGTGATCCATGTCCAATAAAACTCCAGTCGTCCTTGCTTGAGGTGAATGAAGAGTCCTTGTCAGTGTTTGGCACCACCTCTTCTTTTCCCTTTGCCCTGCTTGCATAAGGCGGTGCTGAATCATGTTACGAGAGCTTTGAACTCTTTGTAACTCTTTGTAAACATGTCAGCCACTGTGCTGCACCACATGAATCTGCACATCTGCATAGCAGCCCTTTAACCTCAATCTGGCCTCTACCAATGGGCGTCCCTCTCCAGACCTTCGCCCAAATACCATGACTGTTTTTACCCCGAGATGACAAGAAACAGGTTTGACAGTCCAGGTGACCGACATGTTCCTATGTGCTGAGACAAGTTCTACCTGCTTGCAATGTCAAACATCTTTTCAGGAATCTATTCGTTTTCAAAAGGAGGTTCCTGAGAAGAGAGAGTTCTGAAACGAGACAGGAACACACAATACTAAATGTGAATATTCAATAGTAGATAAAGCTTGAAATAAAAAAATACTCAAATGCATAGAAAACAAAACTTTTCGGTTTTCTGTTTGTTGTCCAAATCCTTTTGTTAATGATTGTGTCAGTTTGCCTCGTCACTCTGTTGGCTCCTGCCAAATGAAAGGCAGGAATCTGGTGAAAGTGCAAGGTGGGAGGTTACATGTTCACTTCTGACAGCGGCTGCAGGCTATAAAAGCCTCGTTCAGCTGTGAGACAACAAGAAGGGAAAGTGTGAGGAGAGTCATGGAGCTTTCTGCGACGCTGTTCTTGGCCGGGCTGATCTTAGTTCTGCTGTGGCTCTTCAGTGTGAGAACCAGGAGGAAGAGTCATTTACCTCCAGGACCCAGAGGCCTTCCACTGGTGGGAAACCTGCCACAACTGGACAAGCACAGACCCTTCAAAAGCTTCGTCCAGGTGAGAGTTTATCATTTATGTTGCATTGTATATTGAGATACATGTTTGTCAAGAGATGCAAATGCTGCATATTTATGTTCTTTGTAAACATTTGTGTTCATTTTTCACATAGTGTTTGTTTATCATATTTTTACTTTTTGATGCATATCATTGCCACCACTCTTTGCTAACATCATTTGGTGGACTCAGGCCAAAATCTACTTGTTGGCTAACAAAGTCGCCTCTTGCTTTCATGTCTGGCTCCAGCTCAGTGAGAAGTACGGCCCTGTGATGACGGTGCACCTGGGCTGGCAGCGGGCGGTTGTTCTGGTTGGATATGATGCAGTGAGGGAGGCTCTGGTGGACCATGCTGAGGACTTCACTGGCAGAGGGCCGCTGCCCCTTCTGATCAAAGCCACCAGGGGCTACGGTACTGCAGGCAGGAATCAGGACGCTGTGTTTCCATTGTTCTGAAAGACAAGCTTTATTTCTTGCGCTCTGTCAGGTTTGGCTATCAGTAATGGGGATCGGTGGCGCCAGCTGCGACGTTTCACCTTAACCACGCTCAGAGACTTTGGGATGGGACGCAAAGGAATGGAGCAGTGGATCCAGGAGGAGAGCAAACATCTAGAAGAACGTGTGAATGCTTTCAAAGGTGAAGTGTCCAAAGACTCAGCAAGTGTGAGGAGACATTTCAAATGCAAATTCAAACTTTACATGCATGTGGTGGAGACAAACAAATATTGACTGTAAAACAAAATATGAACAGATTGATTGGCTCCAATAGGTCCCACTCATAAACGTGTGTGTAAAGTGTATTGATTGCTCTGTGTTTTCCTCTCTGCTGCTGCTGCCCTGGTTAATCCTTATCTCTGTCTGAGGACAGCAAGCTGTTGCATAACACACTAAAGCTAGACTCATTTTATTCACACACACTTTAACTCGTCCCTGTATTGTGTATTGTTGTGAGTAGTTTCTAAACCTTCACATGAGATGACTTGGGTTTGAAGCTCAAAGGCTCAGCAATCATCAGAGAGCTTACCTCCTAAAATAGTAGTTGGTAGTTGAAGGTGCAGCTGTTTTATCCAGTAGTGATTCTACATTTGGCTCTATTAACCTTTACTTAATTTACATTTTTGGTAGATCAGCCCTGCAATGTTTGTTCTACTCCTCCTCCTCCTCTTCCTCCAGGTTTGCCCTTTGAGCCCAGTCTCATCATGAGTCGCACAGTGTCCAACGTGATCTGCTGCATGGTGTTCGGTCAGCGCTTCACCGATGAAGACCAGCAGTTCTGTCGCCTCCTCAACATCATTTCTGAAGTTTTAAGGTTTGGCAGCAGTCCTCGGGGGCAGGTAGGTTTCCTTCAGATCACTCTGTCTGACACACTGTCTGACAATGAAATGATGATTGAAGATCAATCAATACACAGTGACAAATCTAAATCAAATCTCTCCCGTAGATGTTCAATGTCTTTCCCTGGCTCATGGAGCGTTTGCCCGGCCACCATCACACTGTTTTCGCCCAGATAGAAGAAATAAGAGAATTTATCAAGATGAAGATCCAAGAGCACCAGGACACAATTGACTACAGCTCTCCTAGAGACTACATCGACTGCTTCCTCATGCGAATGGATCAGGTTGGAAAAATGTTGAAACAATATACCTTAATTATTCAGTACATTCAGTGCCTTACTCATAAGATCATATGCTAAATCTAGAAGCTGATTGTGTTTTGTTTTTTTAGCATATTCAATCTAACAGTGCTGTAACCCTTTTGTCCTCCAAGGAGAAGAACAATCCTGAGACTGAATTCCATCAGGACAACATGCTGTCTACAGTGCTGAATCTGTTCCTGGCAGGAACAGAAACCACCAGCACAACTATCAGATATGCCCTCCACATCCTGATCAAGTACCCCCTCATCCAGGGTAGGTCCTCTCAGGAGGCTGTCATTGTCCGTATGCTTCATCTGACGCAGCCTGTCTGAAGAAGCACACTGCAGCCTTCAATGCCTCCAGAGGAACACGTCTCTAGCTTTGATGTTGTTTTCCTTCCCCAGAGCAAATGCAACAGGAGATCGACAATGCGATTGGACCAAAGACTGCGGTCAGAATGGAGGACAAGAAATCTCTCCCTTTTACTGACGCCGTCATTCACGAGGTGCAGCGTTTCCTGGACATTGTCCCCCTCAGTCTCCCTCATTACACACTGAAGGACGTCTCTTTCAGAGGTTACACCATCCCCAAGGTACCCAAGAGACATTGTCACCTTCACATAAAGTCAGCACAGAGTTAGATTATGACAGAGGCCATGAGGCAAAGTATCAACAGATAATACTTATGTAACTGTGCTGTAAGAGGTTGGTGTGTGTGGATATTTACATATATACACAAACACACACCACTGTGACTGTAACACCATGCCAGCTACAAACATGCACTGCCCAGACAGATGCTTGAACTTCGTGACGTTCCTGACTTTGTTCTCATGTTGTGTGAACAGGACACAGTGATCATCCCCTTGTTGCACTCTGTGCTGAAGGGGGAAAAGCAGTGGGCCACTCCCTTCTCCTTCAACCCTCAGCACTTCCTGGACCAGAATGGCAACTTCAAGAAGAGTCCTGCATTCATGCCATTTGCTGCAGGTAAAATACGACCTCATGAACTCATCACATCTGATTTCAGGGTCTTTCTTCCCACACACAGCATTTTGTTTGGTGTCTCCTCTCAGGGAAGAGAAGCTGTGTTGGAGAGTCTCTAGCTCGCATGGAGCTTTTCATCTTCACGGTGTCGCTGTTGCAGCATTTCACCTTCTCCTGCCCTGGAGGCCCTGACAGCATAGACCTCACCCCAGAGTACAGCGGCCTCGCCAACCTGCCACGCAGGTACCAGATCATTGCCACTCCTCGGTGACTCCCTGGCTCTCCATTCAAAGAACCTATCTTGACTTAGAGGATCAATCGGCAGTGTCAGAAAGGACTTCCATGCATAATCATCTGCAATGCTCTGAAATATTATCTTTATTTTTGTATGTATGTATCTATTTAGATTGTTTTGTACCTCTGCCTACAATTCACATTGGAATTTAACTCCTGTTTAATCTTTGACCTGTGCATAGGAGCCTCTGAGGATCAGTAAAGGCAGGAAGGAAAGAGATAAAAAGAAAGGGGACAGAAATAAGTATGGAGTGAAAGGAAGGACAAGGGAAGGGGTTACAGTGTGAATCAGGAGTTATGTGCCAGCAGAATCGATTTCAGGTACGATAATAATCCAAACAGGAAAATAAATGTGAACACCAACACATTTTATTGTTATCAAAACTATCTTGTGTCAATCATACGACACAACCATGACCCTCAGATTACAAAAGCAACTGTTATGTCACTTGGTGTGTGTGTGTGTGTGTGTGTGTGTGTGTGTGTGTGTGTGTGTGTGTGTGTGTGTGTGTGTGTGTGTGTGTGTGTGTGTGTGACAAGTGAACAAGTTCCAGTGTATCACTATAGCTATCAGCTGTCGGTGCTTGATTGATTAAAACTTCAGATGTCAGACACAACTGTTTTCATTCGCTGCACAGTAGTGCTCTTGTCCAAGTGATGATGGCACACCAGTGACTTTTCATAATGATTTCTATATTATTTTCATAAATGCACTATACTTTACTCTATGTCCACTGCATTTGGTTGAAGATTTTTTTTAAAGCACTAACATTAATGTATATTCTGTGCAAATACTGGTAATATTTTATAAAGGCTGCACATTCAACCTTAAGTAGCATAACAAAGGATGCTGTTAGATCTCAAATGTTGTTATATAGTGATCAAAGACAATCAGAGCATTCAAAATAAATGTTCTCACTCATACCAAAAATATACTACATGGGTCTTTACTGTACTTTCAAATGGTTCTGTGTTCAAATCGCTGCAGAAAAGTACAACACAGTCCACATTTACCAGTTCATCCCCATTCCTTCACACAGCTTGTGTTTCTCTGTCAGGTTACACATGTTGCTCTGTTAGATGTTGGGCAGGTGATGGTCGTATTTATGCTTCACCTGCTTCTTGACGTCCGGCGCTGGAGAGATGTTGCTGTTTGTCAGCTGA
Organism: Genypterus blacodes; assembly: GCF_046128005.1. Lineage (NCBI taxonomy): Eukaryota > Metazoa > Chordata > Actinopteri > Ophidiiformes > Ophidiidae > Genypterus > Genypterus blacodes. The sequence continues at coordinate 441,970 of NW_027466845.1, read as the reverse complement.
GGCAAATACTGGGGCTATGCAGAGAAAGAGAGAGAGAGAGAGATAGGTCCTGACAGTCAATCATAACAACTTCCAGAACACAAACACGGACTACAGAACAGAATCTGATGACTGATGACTTTTAAAGGGTCAGATTGGTTTATTCCGCTTCTCATGTAGACTTGTACCCACCCAGTTCAACATAAACATGATTGCTATGAACCAACGCACTGTAGCACTGGGCATAAGGAAAGGACAGGAAGTGGAATTAGTTACTTTCCTTACGTGCAGGAAGTCCCTCCCCACAGGCATGAAATCAAGCGCCCCTTACCTGGAGCCTGACAGCCCACATGAACAGAGCCGACTGGTAAACAGCACTGGAGTTCTTCTACAAAAACACCTGAAGGTAACTTTTTGTGTTTGAAGTACATTCTTTTCGTTTAGTTTCTTTTTGTTTCAGTTTCAGTTTTTGCCTGCTAATCTGTGAATGTTCCAATCAGCCAATCTCCTGGGGAAGAAATATGTAGACAGAGTAAGTGTAGTATTTTTGCCTCCAGGGTTCAGCGGACAATCCTTTGATACTTCTCCCTTGTAGCTGTGCTGTTTTATGCAGTAACACATTCACATGATGTGCTGGTATTGTCATGTGATACAGCTAGAAACCTAGCGCTGCCTTATGGTGCAATGCAAAGGAAATCTAAGTCATAAACCTTGAAATATAGCCATTGGTCAAAGAAATCCATTCTGAGAATGTTTTAAAGAACTCAAGAGTGTATTGAATAACATTTGGATTGTCCGTTTGTTTTAGGGAGCCATGTTGCTACACACCCCTGCTAGTCTGCGGCGGGAGCCTTTGTCATGTCGTCTCCCAGGTCGTTCGATCTCACGACCCCAGTTGATTCCTCCCTCCTCCTGGAAGTACGGCAGCTCCAGCAGCTCCTCACAGGACAGCCTCAGGGAAGGATCCATCACCAGGCAAGACTGCTCACACACACACATACAGGCATGGTGGGGATGTTAATGATTGACCCATGATTGATTAAGTGTTGTTATTAATTTAACTGGTTGAACTGATAGTATAGTTACGTATCGTCTCTCTGTGCTCACACTGCACCACAAACTCAACTCTTTGCTTTGGGTGCTCAGAATGCTTAAGTGTATGTGAATACACTCTAAAAATGAAACGTCTATGTCTCTGTAGATGGCAGACCCCCGTTCTCATGTGTACTGGGCTGTTAGTTAGTTTTATTTTAAATTGTCTAAAACATACACCAACCTTCATGACCTGGAGAGCATGAGGAGTCACTCCATGGTAACGCTTTTCCAATGGTTCCTGGAAGAAGAAAAGGTTTGAATAGCAAATAGAAAACAAAACATCCGCTGTGCTTTATCACGTCTCTGTTAAGACATTTCCATGGTAACGGGTTTCATACCGTTGTGTCAGGCTCAGGAATGCTGACTCCGCTGAAGAAGACATTGGAGCGGAAGACCTGCTGATGACGAGGGATCAGGTCACCTGGGGTCAAATGGTAAAGAGAGAAAAAGGTTCATTAGGTGCAAAAGATGAGAAAGTGTTTGTTTGTAGGACATTTTGGTTTGAGGTTTGTAACCTGCTTATTATGTCTTGGAAAGGCTCTGTTCCTCTCCAAATTGTCTTTGGCTTTAGCCCCCTGAGATTCTGCCCCCTTCCCAGTGTACCTAGAGTTTTTCGGATGAGGTAGAGCTGGTCAACATCTGATTTGCCCGGCCAGAGCGGATTCCCATGGAGGAGCTCAGCAAAAACACAGCCGAGTGCCCATACATCCACAGGGGGTCCGTACTGCGTGTCTCCCACCAGCAGCTCGGGGGCACGGTACCAGCGGGTCGCCACATAGTCTGTGTAATCATCCTCTGGACCTGCTGTACCAACACACAGACAGAGAACTCGCATAGACGCACAGATACTGAATAATGAACACTAAATAACATGTACAATGTGGAGACAGAGGGAGGGATTACAAGACATGCTGAGTGAGAACATGTGAAGGTATAGAAACCAAACACTGAAACCTAATGCAGAGCAGGTAAACAGAGACACGCCACAAAGAGACGCACTAACTGCCTGACTGCTCTCCCTATGAGATGCATTCATTCAAACACTGAAAGTGAGGACGTCCTCAGCAGGAGCTGCTATAGGCTCCTTGTTGAATAAGTCATTAGAGGCACATTGAGACTAAATGCACATAAATGCACTGGCTGATAACTTACTCAGAATGCGGGCGAAGCCAAAGTCGCAGAGCTTGATGATTCCAGTTTTGGTTAGGAGGATGTTTTCTGGCTTCACGTCACGATGGATGCACTGTAACACACACACAGAGAAGACAGGCGAGTGAATAGATAACATACTTAGTGGGAAATTCATTAGAAAAATCTGCACTTTGCTGAAGATACGCAACCATAATTTACGTTAATTCATTAAGTTGAACTCTGAACTTATCCACATAACATTATAGATGCATTGAGGTTGATTCTGTGGTGAGTCTGAAGGAAGTAGTTATCAAAACTGTGTAGTGTTTGTGTTTACTGGTTGGGGGCCATAGATGTTTACAGATGCACAGTACGCTCAAATGCTTCATATGTGACTAAATTACAACCTGAGGCAGACATGAAGCATACTCACATTATGTTTGTGGCAGAAGTTTACAGCCTGGAGCGTCTGCCAGACGATACTTTTCAGCTGGGCCTCAGGGACCCTATGGAGAACATGACAGAGAGATTATTAGTCATTGCAACAGGAGGAGAATACTCCTTTAATCGTCACACACACTCATCTATTATTCCAGTGATTTCTAAAAGAAGTAGTGCTTTCCATGGCCCTCTTGTCACCCAGGTAACCTTAGGTTCTGTCTCTAACAGCAACCGGTGCCTTTGTTTTCATGAGCAGCTAGAGTTTCTGCTGCACGGCCTTTTGGGAAAGACAAACATCAGGCAGCGAATGGCTATTGTGCCCGCTGTGGGTATGCAAACACCAAACTCTGCTTGTTTAACCTCGGTGCCAAAGGTTGCCCTGTGCAGCACAACAAAGAGTGTCTCACCCTTGTCTAAATACCCCATCTAATTTTCTTATTCATGTCCTACTCACAAGAGGCCAACATCCTCTGTCTTTTACATTTGATGGAAGGTATCTTGACTCCGTCTTTGTAATCCACCCTGTTGCCCTTTGCAGCCCTTCTGTCCTGAGTGGCACGCTGGCACATACTTATATTCTGTGGTATGGCATACAGACTGATGCACACACACACACACGCTCAGTCACTATTGAATTACAGATGCATAAGAGATGACTTCATATAAAGAGGGACCTTGTTTGATCATAAGATCATGTAGCACAGTGCAGGCAGATGATACATACACATGAAGAAGACAGTGGCAGGTTAGCGTCACATTATTAAGTATGAGATCATTCAACATTGTCCCAACAGATACAAAAAAAATCAGAGTGGCGGGAAATCTAGTGGGCCTGGTTAGAGGGCAAAATGTCAAACCCTTTATAACCGATCCACCATCAGGCCCACCAGCAACACCATGTAGTGGCCTTCTCCCTGGACCGTGTTCAAGCTGCCTGCTAAGTTTAAAATCTGTTAATAACTTATAGAGATATCCTGCTAAAAGACAAACAAACAAAAGAACACATGATCTCCTTGGTGGAGGTAACAAAGAGCAAGAGGCTTTGGCAAATTACTTCCACCTTCCTACAAAGAATGGAACACAAAGGCAACGATTGTTTGGATGGTAGCTCCAATTCAGAACAATACACAGGAAGTCAACAGGTATGACGGAGGACGTTTGGTCAGCTGACGTGAGAGCAGATGACGTTCTCTGACGTACCCTCGAGGGTGTTTGTCCAGCTCATTGAGAACCGTCTGCTCACAGAACTCAAACACCAGGTGGAGCCGTCTTTTCCTCCTGAAGACCTCCAGCAGGTTCACCAGGTTCACATGCTTCAGCTGCTGCAGGACCAACAGAGGACACAGAGGCTGCGTCAGTGCAGCTACTAATCAATACTATCTACTAGTACTAGTAGTCCTATCTACTACTATCAATACCACTACAGCCAGTACTGACACATACTTTTCCACAAGTGATACAGTATTGCTACGATACAGGAAACATCTAGTACTACCTTTACTCATTATGCTACTATCAGCACAGTATTACCTAAGATACACCTGGGATTCATGCTTTATACTATAACACTAGTAATATTACCATTTCTCATGCTGCTACTTCTACTACCACTTTCTTTCTTTCAACTACTACTACGACTAGGACTAATAATAATAAAGCAATATACATTCTTGAGCATGCAGTATCCAAAATGCAAGAATGATACAGTATACAATATTTGATACTACATGGTTTACTAAGTGTTCCTTACCTTCAGCATTCGTATTTCTCTCATTGCAATCTTCTTAATGACTGGATCATCTTCGGATTCCACAAATTTCTTGATGGCAACTATCTGCCCGGTGTCTTTGTGTCTGCATTTGAACACCAGGCCGTAGGAACCTTCGCCAATCTTGCTTAACTTTTCATATTTCTCCATTGGGCAGTAGATAGCTGTCACCTGTGGAGGAGAAGTCACTTCATCAATCTTTTTCCCGGTTCTTATTCCAGAAACGTTCAGTCCCACATGCCAGAAGGTGTATTTGCTTATGACCACACACACACACACACACACACACACACACACACACACACACACACACACACACACACACCTGTCCTGACTCTGAGCGGGTCTTCATCGACAGGTTCACCGGCGCGTCTGGTGATGATGATGGATGATGATGATGATGATTAAAAGTCCAATACACGTGCACGCGCCTGCATCTCAGCGCGCGTAGCCATAGTTACAGAAAGCTGCTCGGGTTTAAATCCATACTCGGTCTCCAGCGTTAGTTTGTGTTTTTGTTGAACGTTGGACTTCAGATCGTCCCTGTCCGTCTCTTTCTCCGTGTCTCCCTGCTGCCTCGTCGTCCTCTGCGTCCCACTACCTTGGTTACCAGAACAACCCGCTTACTCACCGCTACTCTTCTTCTCTTTGTGTTCGCAGCTGTTAGAATAATAAAACCCGATCTATAAACCCGATCAAAGTGTTGGATTTGCTCGGAGCCCCGCAGCGATCGAGCTGCAAATACGAAACTGAGCAATTAACGTAAGTTAAAATACGTAGGTGAATACACAATGCGTTGTTACCATGGAGATTACTATAGCCGTGTAGACGTCATACTACAGTGCTGCAAAATGGACTAAAATGGGCCGGAACACACACACACACACACACACACACACACACACACACACACACACACACACACACACTTTTCTTTCAACCGCAGGTGTAAAATTGTGAGAAAGTGTGTCGATCATCCACAAATAATTCAAAAATTAGGAGGGCGGATTGTTATATAAAAAGAAAATAAATCTGTATCAACACCTCCCCAAACTCGTTAATTTAATCGATCAAAACATAGACGCAGCAGAACAATGTTTATTGATTATGTACCACATGTGACCACCAGGGGGCAGTGCACACCCACTAAAGCTCACAGAAGTCCACACGACAGCAGAGGGGTTTCTCCGGTCATTTGAGTTATAAAGCATCTGATAATGTCACCGTTGTGTTACGTATGATTGTTTAAGAGATAATCGCGTTCTGTTTTCATTCTGTGTGTTGATCTTTTCAGGGGGGTTTCCCTTTTGTTTCCTCCTGTTAAATGTCAGCATTTATTGTTGATGATGAATAGTTTATTCTTCACAACAAGAGTAGCCTAGAAAAGTACTCTGTCTAAAACCTTACTACCTTTACTCTCCTGCTGAATCACCCCAGAGTCTGAGACTACATGATTGAGACCATAAAGTAAAGATTTCCCTTTAAAAATATACAGTCCAGCCTGTAAAAGGTCCCCAGGCCCCCGGGCAGCAGAGCTCTGCTGGGCCCTGCTGACTCTCCATCCCACATCAGTCACAGCTCTTATTTTAGATCAGTGTGTCTGTGCTGGCAGCCGCTCACCCTCACTGGCACCAGAGTCCAGGCAGGGTCAGCTGCAGAGACCCTGGTGCCATGACATTCACACACACAAGCCAGAGGGTGGAAGAGGCAGTGAGTGTAAGAGGTTTGACATTCAGTGTGTTGTGCTCCTGCTTCCTGGTGCGGACAGCAGACAGGCAGCAGAGCTCTGTTAGGGCTGCAGATATGAGCTACACTGAGGCCGTTACCCTCATTTCCTGGGCGGAGAGCAGCTACTCGCTCTATTAGACGAGTAACAGGAACCAGAAGAGAGAGAGAGAGAGAGAGAGAGAGAGAGAGAGAGAGAGAGAGAGAGAGAGAGAGAGAGAGAGAGAGAGAGAGAGAGAGAGAGAGAGAGAGAGAGAGAGAGAGAGAGAGAGAGAGAGAGAGAGAGAGAGAGAGAGAGAGAGAGAGAGAGAGAGAGAGAGAGAGAGAGAGAGAGAGAGAGTTAGAGAGCAAAGTTAGCTGAGCAGAGATCCACACAAATCACTTTGGCACCTTCAAGCTCAGACAAGCAACAGGAGAGAGAGAGAGTGAGAGGGAGGGAGAGAGCGAGAGAGAGAGAGAGAGAGAGAGAGAGGAGAAGGTGTGAAAGAGCTGCCGAGAGAAGGATGGATGGATAGAGACAGCAGAGGACTGAGACCAGACTGCGACCCGAGCTCCCGGACGGTGTGAGCTGAGGCTGATCGCTGCTACTGATCCTCGCTGCTCCGGCGTCAGTGTTCGGATGATCACAGAAGGTGTGTGTGCGTGCGTGAGTGTGTGTGTCGAACTTAAACAGAGTGTTTCAGTGGCAGGAGAAGCATCGCGACTCAAACTCACAGACCCGAGGGTGTAGCTGTGTGAAGGCGCAGTGAGTGTGTGCATGTGAAGGCAGGGGAAGAAGTGCAAGTGTGAGGTGTCGACAGCAGTGTGTAGTGAAGCGCAGCCACACACACACACATGTCACATGCTGTTAGTGCTGAAAGAGGTAGTCACACTACAGGCGACATGTTGGTCAGATGTTTGTCTTCATGGCTTCACTGCTGCTGTGACTGTGAGTGTAGAAGAAACATAAACAAGTCTCAGGCTCTGTAGTGAGTTTCTGTCAGGGCGTCTCAGATATCTGACACATTGATCCGCTCTGTAAATGAAGCCAGAGGTCATCTGATCAGACGCAGGGTGTATGCTTTCTATCTTCTCCTCCTCTGAGACATTTAGGCTGAACTACAACAGAAACTTAAAGTGGTAAAGGATCTTAAAGGAGGACGGCGTCTGTTTAAAGGTCAGTAAGTCACTCGGGCTCTGCTGGCGCTGATCTTACATTCTGAGTGCTGTTGGCCGGGCAGCTTTAACCTCACACTCCGTAGCTCTCTGAGAACATGTAAGGAGTTAACACCTGCTGAGCATTATAGCCGTGAGCTGACACGTGGGAGTGAGACGGGACAGGAGGAGGCGAGTTCAGGCCGAGGCTCTCTGCGGCTCTGTGGGCTCGCTGGAGCGGTGGGCGGTTTGTGTCGGCGCTGTTAGCGGTCTTCTGAGTCAGGAAGGAGCCTTCTATGTGCATGTTCTCTGTTCTCCTGGCCTCTGTTTGCATTTGACAGCTCCGCTCTGGCCTCACAGACGTCATTGTGTTACCTGTGAGTGTGTGTGAGTGTGTGTGAGTGTGTGTGTGTGTGTGTGTGAGTCAGAGGCTGGATCATCACTGCTCGTCTGTGTGCCCCGCTGGGATTCTCCCCACCTGCCTCTATGCAAAGAAGACAGGAGTGTTAGGTGCTTTCACAGCAGAAGCAGCAGCAGCAGCGGCGGCGGCGGCGGCGGCGGCACAGTGACCCGTAGGAGCCCAGACTGCACACTGCTTTAATTGTTCTGTTGTGTGTAAACACCTTGCGTCAGTCACACCTCTCCAGTGATTCACTCTTCCCTCAGCATCCCAGGTCAGGCAGTGAGGGAAGGACTGAGGACTGAGGTGCCTAAGTGGTCTCGCATCAGCTCGGCACCATGAGGCTGGCGTGCTTGGCGCTGGCGATGGTTGTGTGCGTTGTGGGCAGCGTGGGCGCTTTGTCCACCTGTAAGACGCTGGACCTGGAGCTGGTGAAGAAGAAACGCATCGAGGCCATCAGGAGCCAGATCCTCAGCAAGCTGCGTCTGCCCAAGGAGCCCGAGCCGGACCAGGCGGGCGAGGAGGAGGAGATCCCCACCACGCTCATGTCCCTCTACAACAGCACCAAGGAGATGCTGAAGGAGCAGCAGAACCAGGCCGAGACCGACGTCTCCACAGAGCAGGTGGAGGAGGAGTACTTCGCCAAGGTGCTGTACAAGTTCAACATGACCAGTGAGTATCTGACAACTTATAGAGTTCTACAAGAGGGTTTCTCTGTCTCGTGAAATTGTTTAGCTGACTTTGATTGTGAGGTTTTGAGAGAGAGAGAGAGGGAGGGGGAGGGAGAGAGAGAGAGAGAGAGAGAGCGAGAGAGAGGCTGAGCGTTCTTCTCTCCTAACTTGGCTCTGCTGATTAAAAACAGTTGCCCAATTTAGTTTTAGAGAACAACAAAGTAAATAATGGACTCAGCTCAGCAGTGCTTTGATGACGCAACGCCTCAATCCCAGTAGAGTGGAGTAAGGAGAGAACAGAGTGGATGTAAACATCAACCAGTGACTGACTGATGGCTCCTGAGTGTCATCTGCTGATCAAGCATTCACAGGGAACTTCCTCTTCCTCGTCAGCTCTCCGCCACAGCTGGTGAGCCACAGAATGAAACATCAAGGCTCGTTAGATTAAAAAACGCCTCCGAGATAAAATACAAACGTTAAAAAGTTCAGAGCGCCGCTTTGCAGAGATGCAACAGGTGTGATGTAAGTAGGAACCAAACGTGTGTGTGTGTGTGTGTGTGAGGGACTCCGAGCCTTCAGTGTGTTTTTCCTCTGGCACTCTGCTTCATCACAACACATCCACTTCCTCCTGATCTCCTCCCTCCATCGTCCCACAGCTTGATTTCATGGGTTCAGAGGTCACAGGCGTCGTCACTCAGCTCTGCGTTACATGCATGGTAACCACGGCATGTTTACTGCTTTATCAGCATCCCGTGTTAGGCCGAGCAGCGTCGTCTTGTTTGTTTTGGCAGTAACTGTGTGTACCACCAACATATCTTTTGTTTCCTCGGCTCCATTGTTCTGTACATGCCCGTACGCCGCTCGGCTCAGGCAGGCATCCACGCTGCCCCTCTTCCCTCCGCTTCAAACGAGCCTGAAGTAGATGGACCCCCGCTCAGGAGGGAACAAAGGAACCTTCAAAATCAACCAGGGCACGATTCTGTTCCGCTTAGATGACAACCAAAGAACATGAAGGGAAAGGGAAGAATCAGGATGAGAGAGGAGGAGGAGGAGGAGGAGGAGGAGGAGGAATGCACTCCTTCACCCTCACCCAGTCTCAGTCTCTCTCTCTCTCTCTCTCATTTCT